>NC_083353.1:28350721-28950721 GCF_030254825.1 Meriones unguiculatus | reverse complement strand
GGAAAGTCATTTGATTGGCTTGCAGTAAAATCACTTTCACTTGAAAACTGAGAAAAGGTGGCTAGCTTTCCTCCGAGGCATCTTTAATTTTTTAATTCAAAATTTCATGACTATGCATTGCTCACTGTACAGGTCAAGTGAAAGATCATGGAAATTTAATGCTGGTTCAACATGTGGACTGACCTGGCTTTTTCCTTCATCACTAATGTCCTCCTCTTTTTGTCTTTTTCTTCTTCCATTTCATTTTTACTTATTTATTTATTTATTTATTTAAACAGATCTTGCCTCAGGTTTATTTGTAAAAACAGCATAGGACACTGGTCATCTGTAAATAGTGTGTAGGTGGGTGTGTCACACCAGTCCGTCTGTCTTCACATTAGTAGAACCATTTCCTATTTCCTATGGGGCCTTCACAGGGGCCTGGGCACCTTTGGGAGCCTGAGCTGGAGCTGGAGCTGGAGCCTTGCCCTTAGCTGGAGCTGTGGCCTCTGCCTTGGTTTGAACCTTGGGCTTTGATTTGCAGAGCAGACGACCCTTAGCCATGTAGCTTCGAATCTTCTTCCCAAGCTTGGGGTGAGCGATGAAAGCCAGGTGGCTGAGTTTGCGGCTAGGGGCCTTTGGCATCTTGGGTTTAACAGTTGCAGGCTTCACAAGGGCCTTGATGGCCTCTGCTCGCGCACTCATTGCCTTTGCGTTGTTTGCTTGCATCTTCTTCAGGCCTTTCTTGTTGTGCTTCTTGGCAAAGCGCATGTTCCTCAAGAATTTGGGGTCCACCCCCTTAAGAGATTCGTATCTTTGTGACCGGGGTTTCTTGATGACATTTCTGTCCCATTTGCGGGACTGGTTGTGTGTGGTGTGGTTCTTGGACTTGGCCATGTTTGCACAGTAACCCGCGGCTCCCGCAGCGTCCGGGACCGGAAGAGTTATTTATTTATTTTTAATTTTGGAACAAGCTCTCAATTAGCCTAACCTGGCCTTGAACTCACAATGTAGCCAAAGTCGGCCTGGAACTACTTCTGCTTCACCTCTCAGGTGCTCTTGCTATAGGCATGAGCCACCATGACTGCTGTTAACTTTCTTCTAAGTTTCTGTTCATAAAGCCTCAGTCAAAATAGTAAACTCTTGTAAACTTCCACAAAATGTGAAAAATGTAGATACGTTAAGGAAAACATGAAATGACAAAAGGAAGAAACTGAGGAGTTGCTGACGGGGTTGTAGAGCCAAGTCTCCAGCTGAAGCCAGGTTTCCGGTGAGCCAGGAAGGCACTTGCCACTCACGATGCTCCCCTCTCCTTTCTTTTCTTCTGTTCTTTTTTTCTTCAAAGTTTTGTTTTTATTAGCTTTTTAAAATTACTACACAAAGTAACGAGCCTCACTGGCAATTCCATACTTTGTTTCTGTTGTGCATCTTCCTCCACTCTGTCCTTGTGGCCCATTCCAGCGGTCCCTTCCTCCCCAGGAGCCTCCCTGCTGCCTCTGTGCTACACGACTTCTTTCAGCTTCTTGTTTTTATTCCCCACTCCTCTCCCACAGCTCCTTTTCCCTCTCCTGATCCCCTTTCTTGCCTCTTGACCTATGTTACAGTCACACCTGCACGCAATACATATACATAAAAATTAAGTCTATCTAAGATCTGCTTATGAAAAGTGTATGTGTCTTCCCGAGTTTGAGCTGCTTGTTTAACATAGTAATTGTAAGTTCCACCCCAAATATCTAGACCATATATGAGAATTGTAAGAGATAAACATCCTCCCATTCTTTCAATTAATAAATGGGCTCATGAACTGAACAGGATAGTCTCCAAAGAAACACAAATGGCCATCAAATGCTTTCAAAAGTGTTCAGCATCTTTAGCCATGAGGAAAACACGAATTAAAATCGCTCTGAGATTCCATCTCTCCTTTAGTCAGAATGACTAACCCCAAGGAAACAAACAAGTGATGGTGAGATTGTGGCAAAGAAGAGCCATTCACTGCTGGATGTAATCCATGATGGAAAGCACTGGCGAAGGGTTCTAAACGAGTCTAACGAGAGAAACGACCACTTGCCTCAACTTCACCACACTTCAGTACATGTTCCTAGCCCGTGTCCTATACACGGTGAGAGACCTGCGTATCCCCGTTGATTGCCACATACTCATAAAACAGAAGCAGCTGAAAGACCATCGACAGATGATGGACGATGAGAATGCGTGCATACACAATAGGATTTTATTCGACTGAAAGGAACATACTATTTCTACAATAGAGAAATTACTTCCAGAAAACAACAAGCTGCAGGCAGGAAACAAATGCATTCCATATCACAAAGTACTTACTTACACACCAAGGAAGAGAATGTCTTCCCAAAATAACTATGTGATGTTTTGTTTATAACCAAGGGCGGGGGGGGGAGCCTGTCCAATGAGTCCGTGCTGATTTGAGATGATTTTCTTTTCTTTCTGTTTATAATGATTGCTTGGTTCAAGGCCAAATATGCAATTTTCCCATTAGAGTTCTCGCCATTGTCTACAGCTTGGATCTATTTAGTTGTGCTTGGTCAAATATTTTTACAGGAAAATTTCTGTTTTCCCCTATCCCTTGGAAAACTTGAAACAATAACTCTCTTAATACTCTCTCTGAAACCTGCATAATTTCCTAGCTCAAGCCCTTAGTCACCATCATCACTTTGGAAAGTGTTCTATTGTGCCAAATAAACTTGATTCTGGGACCTCATACTTTGAACACTCTAAGTGAGATGTTTGTGAGCAGATAGGCCTCTGCTCTCAGGTTTTGAATATGTTTCTGCCAGTCACTGAAAATGAATTTTAATATCACTCCTCAAACTTTTTGTTTGTAGGTCCTTCCAATACTTTTAATCATAATTTGCAGTCTTGGTGCCTTACAGATAAAAAGACATATCTGCAAAATGATCTTAAATGATGCCATTCTCACATTTGCTGGAATGATCAGGAATACATGTGCAAATGTAGACATAACAAGGACTTTCCTTCAAAGCAAACAAACAAACAAAAAACAACAACAACAAAAATTAATCAGGTGATTTAAACATTTAACACTGTTTCTGACCACCCCTCACTGAAGAAAGAATGAAAGAAAGAAAGAAAAAAAGAAAGAAAGAGAAGACTTTCATATCACTTAGAAGAGCTTGTTACTTTTGCTCGCTCCTAGACATTGGCACCACTGCTAATCACATTTTACTTGAGTTCCCGAACAACCTCAACCACCTCTGCCTACAAAGCTGCCCTGCCACTAAGAATGAAAATGTGCAAGTCATCAAAATAATTAGATGCACTTACATCATTTATTTCATTTTCATCTCTGCATCATTTTATAGCACTCAATTCAAATTCCTGAGAGCAAGACAGTTGAGCTGGAGGCACGCAGAATGTGCTAAAGTATCTTGGCCTAATCCTGACTACCTAGATTCCTCTATGGTCAGCCTGCTATCCTTTGTATAATGTTAGGGACAAGTGACTTGATTTGTGTGCATTTCACGTCTCCCAGCTGTACAAAGGGAATAGAATGCTAATAGTGCCCAAAATTATAAGGTTGCTATAAAAATAAACTGAAAAATTAGTAAAAGGCTTCTATCATTATCGTTGTCATCATCACCTTGAGGAGAAACACTTATAAATCAAAAGATTTAGAGCTTGCCGTGGTTGTATTAGTGTCCTGTAAATTGCCATAAATAAATATTACTAATGCCATCCTACTACCATAATGACTCAAGCAAAGGGACACCAATGCCTAAGTTGTGTATCTCTCCTAAATTTAGATGGGGTTAAAGTTCAGCAGATGATCTCCAGAGTTTATTTGGGCTTGCATCAAATGGGCATTCAATACAAAGCTTAGCACCTAAAACAAAGGTGTCTGTGGATCCCTGCATTAGGATCTAAGTGTTTCTCTGACCTTGGTGTTCACTGGATCACTAATCAATATTTGTTAAACACCAACAGTCAATTATGGAGTTATTATAAGGACTTTATTGTCACCTGCAGCACAAGAGGGTGTCAAATATACTACACACAAGTATTGAATCCTTCCTGTACTCTATTCCAAGGTTTTATTCCTTAGATCATATGCTATCCAGTGCGTGAAAACAACAAACATAAGATCTTCATGTCAGTTGTTTTCCTTCATCTCTGAGCTGTATAGCACTTTCTTCACACAGGTTTTAAAATCAATGCTAACATGAACTTGGTTGCAAAGCACTCCTAGGATTTATTCACATGATAGAATCATGATCAAACCCACTCACCTGAAGCTGTAGTATTGCAGGCCAGTGTTTAAGAGAACACATACTTTTCATTAACTCACACTTTCAATGAAAAGAAATGGTCATTATGTTTTGAATTCTTAGAAACAAGAAATAACGTTTAAAGAAAATTCTTAAGGAACTGCTTTCTAATCTTATCAAGAGATTTTTTTAAAGATAAATTTTCTTTTAAATTCTATTATATTCACTGGTACCATGATAACACTAACTTCTATAATTATGAAAAGCCATATTTTCCTCTGGCCATTGGCCTTAAGTAGAGTAGAGATCTATACATATAAACTATCCATATCCATTCTAACAGAAATGATTTGAAGCTTATTGATATATTTTTATTATTTATTTATTTATTATTAGAAGTTTTCTTTGTCTCTGTTTTCAAAGTCCAGACTTTGGAGAAAATATATTTTTGTAACCATTTTCAATGAAGGCAACCAACAGCCTACTGCATCACCCACAATTTTAAAAGCTAAAACACACAGTCATATTGGTTACGCATCTTTATTTCCATGGACTAAATACTGGAATACTTGCACTGTGAAAATCACTAAGAAATTGTGGGTCTTGGTGACCATTCCATAGACCCGTAAGACCAGATCAAAGAGTCCTCAGTCCATGAAGCCTGTACATAGAGAGTGTGCTTTGTCCTCTGAAGCATTATAAAGATTGACTTATAAGTATGGCCAGCAGTGTCTGGAAAATATTATTATTATTTTTTTTATTTTAAAAAGCTGAACTGAATAGTACTTTTGTCGGTTGAGGTTAGAAGATTGCAAGTTCAAGACCAGCCCAGACTCAAAGTGAGACATCAGCTCAAAAGCAACAAGACACAGCAAAAGGCAGTAGAGCAGCCCAACTGTGGAGCGGGAACAAGTGTTTCCCTCCATTTCTTGTCTATCATGCGGGCAGAAAGATCCAGGTTCACCCTTTGCTCAGAGTCTTACTGGATGAAACTAGGCACCTTCTCAACCCTCGCCAACCTTAAGCCCCGCTTTCTGAAATAAAATTTGAGATGTCAAGGTTTTTTATTTTCTAAGCATATAACTGGACATCTTACTCTGTGTTGATGATATGAGAGGATACGTTAGTAGAGCTATTTGATCTTCACTGTAATTTCCAGAGTAGAAAGGAGGAATTATTATTCATTTTTCATGGCAGGTATGCTGTCTTTGTCCTTCAACAGGATTCATTAGAGACAGTAGCATCTAACGTGTCATCTATAATTATATAATTTTCAGGAATCAGAATGATTATGCTATAAAATTATTCCTATGCCTCGATTCTTTATTAATAACATCTCAAGGTCTTATTAAAAGAAAAATATGAGCTGGAAAATATGATTTTCATCTAATGATTTAGTTTTCAATGGAGACAAAGCATATATTGATTTTAGGTTGCAAACATTTAATTGCCACTTAATAAACAGTTTTTAAAGAATGAGTTTCCTTGTATTATTTGAAATTTGAAAAGCCACTAGGACTTAAAATTGGGAGCTCATTTTTTTTAATGGAAAAGAAATGAGACCCTCATTCTTACAAAAAAATACACTGAATTTTAAATAGAGTGCTATCTTTGCGGTCTCAAACTCCTCTACTTCAGTAAAACACAGAAACAAGACCTCTGAAATGCATCTAACAAATAGTTAAGTGTGATTTTATTGCATCTTTGCAAAAACCCCAAGAGCTAGTATTTAGGTCTGAAAATTTTGTGCATATGAACTGATTGTTTATTTCAGAGGTTTAAGGGTTTCCTTGTGCCTGAAACCTGCATGTTCTTTAAGGCTCATTTTAGCAATCGCATCCTTTTCACTCATTTATCTAAACCATTGTAAGGGTTAAGAAATGGAAATATCACCTTAGCTGAGTGGCCCACCCCTCTGCAGAGGAAGAGAAGCAGGGAAACAGCCAAAGAAGGGGGTAATAGAGAGGAAGGGGGAGAAACAAGATGCCTCAGTGGCCAGTCACTACAGGCAATGACATAAATTATTAAGCACTTTTGGAAATAGCATATTATAAACTCTAGATGTGATAACATTGCATTAGACTGAGTTCCCATTCAGACCAGGAGTTTGTTTGGCTACTGTAATCCACAGTGAGAACTCAGAAACAATGCACAGTGCAATTAGACGTACTTCTGTTTTTATGAGGTGTACTTTGATTGACTTGCCTCCAGCAGAACGTTTGATAAACAAGAATATTTCCCTCCTTGCCCAGGTCAAAAACAGAATAAACTGTATATTCTGGCACTAAAATATTGCATTATCACGTGTATCATGATTTGAGAATATGTTTTTTTTTTTTCCTAGCTAAGGTCCCAAATGCTCTCATAGTGCTGCCATTTGCTAATAGAGCCTTTGTTCTTGAATACCGAGCAGTGCCTTCACATATGCTGGAAGTTAAAATAAATTTAATTCTGCCTCAAAAGAAGAGGAAAACCACTTTCCTTCCATCAGCTCATCAACCCTTCGACCTTTGCAAAAACGTGAATTACTGAATATATTTCTAGTGCAAAGTAATTTCTATGTTTTTGTTAGATCCTAGAAGTTTTATAGCATGTATAAATGTGAGCAGAAATGAAGCATTCCTGAGCATGACAGTGAGTCAATTACGAAGAAAGTATTTATAATACCAGCTGTCACAGATACATTAGAAACTCAATTCATTAATATCTTGCAAATTTATAGCTAGAGCTCTCAAAATCAAATTAGCTACTTCCATGACAAATTAAGTTAAAGGCTTTAAAGTATCTGAAGTTATATGACAGAAGACACCTGCCCTTAAATTCTTCATTTAATGTAATTCTTTGAATCTGTGAAAAGAATTGTTATCTTTAATTCCAAACTCTTAGCTTAAACTAATTTACAAACCAACCTGTCAGTAATTTTCTATGCAGATTTCTCTATGTACACAAACTGTACCATGGCTGTCTCACAGCAACCGAGAAAGCAGGCTCTGAGAAGCAAGCTCACACATATTTTAAAACAAGCAGCTCAACTTGAAGTTCCTAAAGCCATAGCCCCTCACTCAGGCTAAGTCCAAACATGGCAGGGGAAGAGGCATTTGCTACAGTCTCACTTTTAACTTTTCAGTTACTAAGGCCATCATTTTATGTCAGAAAAGAGGCATAATCATTCAGGGAAGAAGAAAAACCTTTATTTATTTGAGTCTTAATTTGATGTAACCTTTAACAGAAACTACAGGATAACAAAATGAAAAACATCCCCCAAACTGAGACCTTGAGGTAACTAATCCTTTAAAATAATCTAAAGCCATGTAATAATCTAATAATAATAAATAATAAAATAATAAATAATAAAATAACAAATAAAATAATAAATAATAAATAATAAAATAACAAATAATAAATAATAAAATAATAATCTAAAGCACTGGCACAGTGCTACCATTTCCAAAGCACTGCCTTTTCCATAAGCAACTACCAAGAGGAAACTGAGCTCTTAAATTAAGTCTGTCATAAGTGGGATGCATTCTAAGTTCAAAATACTCACATTAGATTCACAAACACTATGCTCAGGAGTACTCTGTGAGAAGACATTTTCTGGGGCACAATCGTGCGCTGAAATTGCCACATGTATTTAATGCTGCCACAACCCAAAGAGTAAGTCCAAATCATCCACTTACCTTATGACACACAAATGGTAAACTGCAGACACTTTTCAGCCTGTAGCTATCTAGCATAGTGCTTGAGGAATGAACAAATCATCTTCACTCAGTAAAGAGCTGCATCTCCAGACTTGGCTTTCCTCACAGAACGCCAGCCAGTGTCTGTTCACCTCCAGGGGAGAGCAGTCGCTCTGCACGGAGCACTTGCTCCTCTAACTGCAGCTACTTAGAATGAAAGTAAGAGGAAGCAGTGATGGTTAAACACCATCCCATTGCTACAGAGTCACAGGATATGACTCAACTCTCCAATCAGTGAGGGGAGAGTTTCCCTTTGCAAACTGTTAGTGCAAATTACATAACAAACATCATCTCTGGGGATCTAAAATTCTTTCAAACTATGTTTTTATTAAGTTACTCAAGTATACATTTGTGTCATCAACATCTTCTCCATGACAAAAGCCACAATCAGAAATGAGAATCATATCACAGTACAAAGAAAATACAGTGAACTGATGTATTATTAAATATGTGTGAATTTGACATCTCCCAAAGAAGTTGTGTGTGTGTATTCTTACTAATCTTACATACATACATGCATACATATACACACATTTATACACATACATACAAATATAGACATATAGTTATGTATATTTAAAAGGCACACAGAAATCACCATCAGCATATGTAGAATAAAAGGCAAATAATGACACAATAGCTTCTCCTTCACTAAATGCAGCATGAAAGCAGACCTTTATAATTTGATGGTGTTGTTTCCTACAGAGCCTGTCCTATACCACCACTGCCTGTGAAGCAAGCTCTGCCTACCTCTTTAGGTCTGAGTCCTCCTTTATCTGCCTGTGTTCACTTCCAAGAAAGTGTTACTAATGACACACCTCCAGTAAATATGGCAGCTTTCTGCACCACCTGTTACCCCATAACTCTGAGTTGTATTAAGCTTGATCATATATTCAATTTTAAAGGTTGGATATCTCAGGCAAATAAAACAGATACCACAGGAAAGGTCTACTACATAAACCCAATCTATACTATAGGACAGAAATGTGAAAATATACATTAAGAGTAATAAATGGGCTGAAGCTAGAGCAGGATGACAAAATAGAAATAAGATAATCGGCATATATAACCATACACATTCCAGTAGTCACATTAAAACCAAATTTAAAGAAGCAAGTCATGCTGACATACACAGAACCCCCAGGTTTGGTGGGCTAAAGCAAAAGTATTCCAAGTGTGAGGTTAGCCTGGGCTGAACCACAGTGAGCTGCAAATGTGTTACACTTAGAGCACAGACTGTGTCCAAAAAAAAATGAAAGGGGGGGAGGGAGGGAGGGAAAAAGAGGGATGGAGGAAGGGAGAGAGGGAAGGAAAGTAAAAGAAACATACCATTTTAACAATATTTACACAGCGTATCTAAAATATCACACATTTAACATGTAATTGATTAAAAATTTATTAATAAAATACTTTCTGATATTTCACCGTCTTGGCTATCAACCTGTTCTTTACTCTTGTTTTACATTCCATTTGAACTGGCCACATTTAACTACTTCCTAGTCACAGGCAGCTTCTGGCACTCATCATGAGCAGCACAGGTCTAGAGTTGGAGATTCAGGCTCCGTCTCCAGGTTACAATCAGAAAAGTCTTTCTTCAGAAAGATTATCCTGACCACCTTTACTCAACTACTTTCTATTTGATGATCTTGCTCATTTCTTTCATAGTACATTATATTCTGAAATATTCTTTATTCACTCACTACATGGTAAAATAACGTAAGAAACCTGAGGGCCAAGATCTTGAGTTCAGTATTTCATCTAGAGTCAATTTTTGACACAACTAGAACACTAAGAAATGTGTTTATGTTATAAGTAAATTTTAAGCAAGCATACTAGAGTGGGCTTCTGAATTAAGAAAATTATTCCCTATTAAGAATATTAATAAAGGCCTGGAGAGGTGGCTCAGTGGTTAAGAGCACTTGTTACTCTTGCAGAAGACCTGAGTTCTATTCCCAGCACTCAAATGGTGGTCCACAGCCGTTCAGAACCCCAGTTTCTAGGGGATCCAAGCACACCTTTTCTGTCCTTGAGCAGTATAAGGCATGCACACAGTGCACAAGAATACATCCATGCAAAACACCCATCAACATAAAAGATCAAATAAATAAGTCTTTAAAAATGTAAAGACTACTAATAAGCTTTAATGCACAATAAACTTCTTTCTCACACAATATGATAGAACAGTTTATTGTTTGTTGTGGTCAGTTTGAGTGCATTAGTAATAAACTCCAAGTCACCAACAATGTGATGTTGCATTAAGTTTTGCATTAAGACATAAATCAATAAAGCACTTCTCACAGTATCATTTGACCAAGAGGGAGCCCAGATTTTATCCCTCTACTTTATGCTTCCCATGTCTTCCATTGTTCTCTCTCTGTCTACTAGATGAGTCTCAATCTTGGCCTGCCTGAATGCTGTTTTGTGAATCTGCCCCTGTGTCTATGTCTCCATGTGGGTTTCCCCAATATGCTTGCATGAGTTCAAGCTAGCCTTCCTTCACACTTGGTCCTCCAAAATGCTTCACTAATGCATTAGAGGTTTCTCACACAGTCTCACATGTTCCTTACACAAGGCTCCAAAATGCACAAATTTAATGTGTTAAAGATTCTTCACTAGGGTCCTCCTTGTTATTTAGCTTCTTTAGGTCTATGGATTGTAGTATTGTAGATTGGTTATTCTGTATTCTATGGCTAATATATTCCATGTGTGTCTTTCTGCTTCTGGGATACCTCACTCAGGATGATCTTTCCTAGCTCCATCCATTTGCCTACAAATTTCATGATTTCCTTGTTTTTGATAGCTGAGTGTACCACAGTTTCTTTATCCATTCTTTGGTTAAGAGATATCTAGGTTGTTTCCAGATTCTGGTTATTATGAATAAAACTATGAACATAGGGTTAGAGTTTAATTCTCGTTCAGAAAGGAAAATAGAATAGACACTGGAAGTGGCCGAAGAGAGGGATCAGGATGGGAGCCTCTCCTAGATGTCCTCTGAAAGACTCCACCCAGGAGGGGATCGAAGCAGATGCTAAGACTCACAGCCAAACTTTGGACAGAGCTCAGGGAGCCAATGGCATGAGTGAGGAAATAGAAAGACCCAGAGTGGACAGTAAGAAGACCAACAGAGTCAACAAATCTGGGCCCATGAGGGCCTGCGCAGACTGATTCGCCCACCAAAGACCATGCATGAAGAGGACCTAGAGCCCCTGATCAGATGTAGCCCACAGGCAGCTCAGTCTCCATGTGGGTCTCCTAGTAAAGGGAGCAGGGACTATCTCTGACATGGACTCTGTTGCCTGCTCTTGGATCACTTCCTCCTGGTGGGGGCACACTGCCAGGCCAAAGAGGGAGAAGACATTTGATAGGTTGGGCTCATATGGTAGGGAAGGAGGGATCTCACTTTCTGAGAAATAGAGGAGGGGAAGAATGGGGAGGAAGGTGGAGGGTGGGACTGGGACGAGATAAGGGACAGGGCTAAAATTAGGATGTTAAATGAATTAATTATAAAAAATAAAGTTAAAAATTAAAAAAAAGATTCTTCACATGAGGCACTAAAATTTAGTGAGTATAATTGCATTAATACTAAATCCCAAGTTACCAAAAATGTATTGGTGTCTTATTAAAGACAAAAATCAATAAACCACTTCCTCTTGGTGTTGACTAAGAATAAGCCCAGATTTGAATTCTCTACCTTGCTTTCCCTGTTTTTTCTGTCATACCTGTCTGTCTGTTGGGTATGACTCCATGCCTGCCTGAAGGCTCTCTGTCCATGTCTGAGTATCTAGTTCTAACAAGGGGCTTTGCTCTTTTTCACTGAACAGCATAGAAAGCATCACATGAGAAAGGAATGAGGAACATATTTTGCAGATATCTTTAATGCAGGTGTACAAGGAATTAAGTCACTAACTACAACTGACTCCTAGATAATAAACAGTACAAGCATCATTGTTTATCAAGGATATCCATATGTTGCCTTTAACATTCGAAATGGATATTTATTTTGTAAGAGTGCTTTCAACATAACACTTTCTGTTTTCAGCAAATGAGTACCATGACACATAGACAAACATACAGGTGTTACTCTGGGGTCAGAGATATGGAAGAACATATGATTTAGGGTTATAGCTGTGTATTAGCTTATGATTGCAGGGGAGACCCAAGGCAAGTAAGGCTGTTTGTCACACTGTTCACTTAAAGGCAGGGTAAGCAACTAGGAGGAGTACACAGGAGGATAGCAGTGCTAAGCCTTAGGCCCTCAAGCTGTCCTGCAGCAGTGCCAGCTTCTTAGAATGTAAGCCGCGTTTGTATGGGAACACCTTGCCACAGTTTTTACATTTCTATCACTCTGCCACAGACTGATACTTAGCATTCTCTGGCACTGTGATATAAACCTGAATTTTAGGGTCTCCACTCATCCGGCCTGCAAAAGCATAAAGTCAGCATGTTTTGGCTACAGCACTAGAATCAAGTGTGAGTAGATGATCTATCAATTGAAAACCAATCTATCCCTTTGACTGATGCTAAGAAAGAGGATGATTTTTGTAGAACCTAAGCCTAGAACTTCTAATTATCATACTTGATGCATGGTATGATGTTATCTAAAGCAGGTCAAGCATAAGAAAAAAAAAGGCAAATGCATTTAGGACATATTTTTGACATCAGCAGGAGCACATTTCCCAGAGCCCACCATGCATATTGAGTCATGTTTTCTCTTGGCTGCAAAGGAGGCCATGCTAGGATGTTCACTGTGAGATTGTTTATACTGTAAAAAACTTTGCCATGGCCACAAATGGTGAAATAGTTAAATTAATAAGGAGCTAATATGAGTAACACTCCACACTAAGGAATATTGTGTGCTTGTTTTGTTTTTTAATAATCAGGCTACACAGATACACTACAGGCAAAGCTCCTTTAAGTTTTAAACAAAATCAACAAGCTGTAGCAAAATTCATTGTCTCAGCCATGAGACAAATTTATATGCAAATTCATAGACACTGTCTACAGTACTCCACATCAATTATGAGCAGGTAGCTCTGTCTCTAAAGGAGATTTAAAGAGAATGAGAGGGGACACTGGGAGGAATCCAGTCTATTTGCTCAGTTTTGTATCTATTGCATAAGTCATATAAAATGAATCCATGCATTCCTTAGGTAATTTCAAAGACCATGTAATTTAATGTTTTGCATTGATGTATTTACTATGTTATGTTCACTTTAAATGAATCCTCCTTCATTATTATATTTTTTTCAAAACAATGCAACATAAATCAAAGAGCTCTTCTTTGGCCCAATCCTCATTTTTTATGAGCCACACTTTATGTTTTCTCTGATTTTTCCATCTGGCTAAAGGCTATGCCAAAGTCATAACAGAGACAACAACAGGACAGAGAGATAGAAACAGACAGCTGGCCACATTAGACTCTCCGGTGTGCCTTTCCACATTGGCCAAGGTCTCTGATTTTTCTGTTGGCTTCCTGTAAGCACATTTGCTGCCTTGAAAAGACACTTGGGTTTATTCACCTGTAAATGCAAAAGCACCCAGCCTACATGCTAATATTCCCTATCAGAGCATTCTGCGGGTCAGAATTAGTAAAATTGTTTATAAGCAGTTCGGTGAAATTTTTCTGGTTTCTGAATTGGGAGCAGCATTGCTTTCCTAATTAACATGGAATTTAGTATTTTGGTTCCTTAGGGGGCTTGTTCTAGTGCTCAAATATTTTTGAGAACATCCACAACATTTCATGCTCCGCTTCTCTACATTTCTATGATATTCCCTTACTAAAGCTTGCAAAGCAAAAATGCTTAGGAGCCCAGTGGAGGAGAGCGTCTTATGATTTTTATTGGGGGAGGATTTGTTTCTTTGTTTTAGAAACAGAGTACCTGTAGCCCAGGCTGGTCTTGAACTGCCTGCAAGCTAAGACTGGTTAGTATCTACGTATCATCCTTCTATTTCCTAAGGACTAAGTTTCCAGATATGTGCCACTCTGTACAGTGTTTGTGCATTGTGTGAGACAGGTTGGCCAGGATGGCCAGCAACTCACTAGACAATCCACATTAGCTCCAAACTGATAATCCTCTTGCCTTGGTGTTGTGAGTGCTGGTGCTGCAGATGGGTGCCACCTTGCTTGGTTTACTCTTTTGATTAATAATGAAGATAGCAAGGGATGAATTTTTGTAGAGATGACAAGTTGGTATAAATTTCATTCTGTTCTATTCTTAAAGTACTTCTACTTGCTTAAATCTTCTTTGTAAGCTGTGATATTCTCCTGCTTCCACCTAATGTTGACATTATGCCAAATTTGGTTTAGATTTTTCTGAAAGAAATAAAACATCACATGTTCATTTGAAATCTATGTATTTTCCTGTATGGTACTCCCTTTTATCTATTCAAAGGGAAATATTCTCCTGAAACCAGCAGAGGACAAACCACTGAGATACAAGTGCTGCAAGATACAGACATAGCCAAGGATTCCTGATCAGACTCCAAGCATTCAAGAAATGAGGCCAGTATTGGATGATGGATCTCATAAACCTATAAAGTTTCCACATCGCAGAAGACAAACTAAATGAGGAGATAATCTACACATTAGGAGAGATGGTTTTATACATTCAATTCACTATATTGTCAGATCAAACATATCTCTTTCTTCAAACACTGATCATTTCTTCATGTCACAAAACTTTCAGAATGTATTCTTCCAAGGTTTTTGGGACACATAATTAGTATGTACCAATGGCCATCCTGCCATTCAATAGCATATGAGAACTTCTACGCATGGTAGAAAGCTAGTAATATCTCTTTCTCTTTTTGTGATGTGATTCATTTCACCACAGTGGTCCTGCCATCAAGACCTACTTTTAATCCTAGTTTTTTATTCTAAACATTCCATCTCTACCACCATGGGGGTTAGGACTTCAACACAGGAACTTGGTGGGTGGAGTCGCAAACATTAAGTTCATGTCCTGTCCTTGTTTTCTTTCCTCGGAGATTCTCAGGTTGTTATTTGAAAGAAATAACCTCATTCCTACCACCTCTCGCCTCTCACTTTCTCACAACTCTCTGCCATGTGTCCTCGGTTACCACAGTGACCCCACATTGCAAAGATCACCAATGACCTTGTATCTGTCAGGTTCACTGGCTGTTATTCACATTTTGTTTCAATGTTTTAAGTTTCATTTTTGTATGTTCTTTGCACAGAGTACTAGTTTATATAAGTATATTTTAACATATGTTATTAATTCTGAGAGTTTTTAGTACTATATACACATATATATTGATCATATTCATTCCCACTATTCCTCTCACCCCTCCCACCAACTTTGTGTCCTCTTTTTAAAAAATAATCCATGAAATCCAGTTTATGCTGCCCATATACATTTTGGGGGGACATCCAATAGAGCATGATTGACCCGCCAGGACCACACTTTTAAACAAAACTGACTCTTTGTTTCCCAGAAGACATCTACTTTCCATATTTCTCAGTATGGCTGATGGAGAAGGGAGCTCACGAATTGCTTCTCATTCCATGCTAGAATGTTGCCTTTGATCCTGTGTCGGTCTTATGCAGGCATCCACTGATGCTGTGAGTTCATGGGTATAACAGTCCTGTCATGTCTAAATCACACTGTTTATCTCTGGTCCTCACAATCTCTGGCTCTTATAAGGGGAGAGGAGGGCAGAGGAGGTGGTAGAGAGAAAGTAACTTACACAAATGTTGTTTGAAAGGCCATGTGGAAAACTGTTATTTTATTAGATTCATAATATATGTGTGTGTGTGCATTCTAAACAGTAACCGAATATAAATTTATTTAATTGGAGTCATCCTACACTGGGTGTTATCTTCATCCCAGAAACCACAGATTATGCCAAATAACAATCTCAGTATCAGGTGTGGGATATCCCCACCAAGCTACTGGTCAGAGAGATCCTACAGCGCTCCCAAATGACACAGGCTTATTGCCATTGCTTTTGATTACCCACCAGAACTTGATGACAAGGCCCTGTTGCTACAGATGCATTAGTCAGAGGACACAGAGAAATTAAGTTGGTACTGTCCAGGATCTTCCTCTCTACTTGCTGGCTTTCACTGTACTCTAGTAGGAGCTCCGAGGCTGAGTAGGGAAGTGCGTCACCTTACCCAGCTGTTTACCTTGGGAACTGTGACAACTGAAGTGGACTGGTAATATAGATCCATGTTGCGAAACTGGCACAAATGTTATGGGGATAGCCAGTCACATTCTGGTTGGATTTAAGGCCATCTCCATAAGTAGAAACTCATGTCCGGTACTACAAATCCAGCAAAGTACTCGTGATTGGGGAACCCATGGCAAGAGAGGTAAGCCCACTACTATTATTTTGCCAAGTGGATAGAAAATCAAACTGCTCCCTACGTTTCAATCTCTGTATCCATAGCTAAATGTATTTCTTGAATCCCTTCAAGGAAATATCTTTATGCTTTTGATAGTGTTTGGTGTAGAAACTCAAAACTGGTCAAGTGCAGAAAAAAGGCAACAGTGAGGTCTTACTCCAAGGCTCAGGGATCATAGTAGAAAGGGGGAAAGAAGGGCATGCTGATATTTTTATACAAAAATACAATGTATTTTGATGTTTTTCTCCTATACTTCTCCCTGTGTCTATTTCTGTTCATATTAGTCCCTTTAATTTACCAAGATAGTTTTGTCTACTGTCGTGCCATATTTTATGATTTTATGTTCTCTATGTACAATCTAGGAACTACAAAGAGGTTGATAAAATATATAGTTGTCTCTTCAAAAGTTACACAATCTGATTAACATGACTATCTCTAAATGTATTTATCTTCTCATAAACAACATGATTTTGTTCTTTGTTAGATCTGAAATTTCTCCATTGTGTATATACTGCCCATTCCCCTCCCCATCCATTTATTTATGAACATCTAAGTTTGTTCCATAACTAAAGTTATTGGGATTAGTGCCATAATAAGTATTTGTATGATGCTTATCTGTGAAGTGCTGATTTGGAGTCCTTTGGGCAAATACCCAGGAATTTTCAGGTAGGTCTTCTGGTAGATCTATTTTTAGAGTTTTTAGGAGTATCCATGATGATTTCCATAGTGGAAGGGTAGTTCACCCCTCCAACAGAGGAGATGAAGTTTCCCTCATCCATTTCCTATGAGCACGCCAGTCCATTATTCCCAGAGTGCCTGCATCCGTGCTTTGTCCACATCCTTGCCAGCACTTATTTGTCTTCTAATTACCGTCCATCTGACTGGAATGAAATGCAATTTCAATGCAGTATTATGTTCTCAAGATTTATTTATTTATTATTTTTCATGTGTATGTGCATGCATGTGTATGTGCGTGTGCGTGTGCGTGTGTGTGTGTGTTGCACTGAATATGTGCAGGTGCCTGAGGAGGCCAGCAGAGGGTGAGATCTCCTGAACCTGGAGTTATGGGCAGTGATGACTGAGTGGTTTTCATGCTGGGAGCCAAACTCACATCCTCTGGAATGTGCGCTAACCCCTGAGCCATCTTTCCACCCTACACCTTTGCTTGTTTGTCATTGTGTTTTGAGAGAGTGCCTTGCTGTGTAGACTTGGTTGGCTTGAAACTCAGTGATCTGCATGCCTCTGCTTCCCACATTCCATGTGCTGGGATTAATGTGTGCACCACCAAACCCTAGGACCCAATGCAATTTTGATTTGTGTTTCTCTGATGGCTAGTGAAGTTGAACATATTTTCATATGTTTCTTAGTATCTTTACATTTATCATTTGAGAACTATTTGTTCACTTCATTAGCCCAGTTAACTGACTGCATTATTTACTTTAGATTAAATAATAATATTAATCCCCTGTTAAATGTACAGCTAGCAAAGATTCTCTGATAGTCTATGTAGCATTCTCTGTCTTTGGGTCATGACTCCTTTAAGGCTTAGATGACCCTTTAACAAAGGTCACATATCAGATATTCTGCATATGAGCTACTTACATTACAATTAATAACAGCAAAATTACATTTATAAAGTAGCAACAAAAATAGTATTATGGTTGACGGTAACCACAACATGAGGAGCTGTATTAAAGGGTCTCAGGATCAGGAAGATTGAAAACCACTGTCCTATAGGCTGCTATTCACCCAGTTAATTGTTTCTTTTGCTGTAGAACCTTTATAACTTCAGAAGATCCTAGCTGTCAACTGTTAGCACAGTTTTCTGAGTGGCTGGAGGCCTGCTTAGGAAGCTGTTGCCCGTGTTAAAACCTTCAAGTGTTTTCTCTGTGCTTTCCTCTATCAGTTTCACATTTCAGATCTTACATTAAGGTCCTGATTCATTTGTAGTTGATTTTTGTACGATATGAGCCGCAGCGATATAATTTCTTTCTTCTGTATGTGGGTATGCAGTTTCCCCAGCATTATGTAATGGAGAGGCTGTCTTTTCTCCAAAGTATTTTTTTTTTTTTGGCATCTTTGTTAAAATATCAGGTGACTGTCTATCCAGCTCCTCTTATATTCAATTGATCTATGTCTGGTTTGGTGCCATTATGACCCCCACACAGGCGCTGTAATATAACTTGAAATCCGGTATGGTGATAACTCTAGCTTTATTCTCTCTTTTTGCTCAGGGCTATTTTGACTACCCAAAGTCTTTTTTGTTTGTTTCAATACAAATTTGAATTACTTTTTTGTTCCTGTAAAAAAAAATGTAGAATCTTGACGGGATTGCAGCAAATCTGCACATTGATTTTGGTGACATAGCCAGTTTCATCACAATATTTTTTTAATGTAAAAATAATATTTTCCCAATGAGAATTCACCCCACACACTTAGAGATGAAAACAAAGGTGTGCACTAAAGCTCCTGGTTGGCTCTGGCAAATGCCCAAATAAGAGTCAAATCCTAGTACAAGAATTCACTAATATATATCATATAATATTATATTATATTATATACATATAATTATATAATATATAATAACATATTAGTGAAATCTTGTATATATATGTGTGTGTGTGTAATACACACACACACACACACACACACACACCTTGGACTTGTGGACTTCTCAAACACAGTCATTCTGACATTTCTTTAGGGTACACCCCAGGTGACATGTTGAACTATTTACAAATAGGCAAGAGACTGACAAGATTGCCACTTAGACAGGTAGTCAATTACACAACAAAGCTATTGCATGTAGTCAGAATTTTTCAAGTACACAAGTGCTGTTCTTTTTTGAATAGTTGTTACCCAGGGTCATCTTGCCCACCTGACAGAATTATGTTTTTTCCTGATAAAAATTTGGAGGACTTAATGGCACAGAAGAACTCAATGCTCCTTGTCCCCTGCACTCCCTACTGAGCTCGCTGTCACAGGCATGTTATCAGGAGATGGATCTAAGATGGCGGATCATGAAGAAACATGTACGTGTTAGTATTGTAAACTGTGCTTACCTCTAGCAGGCCTGGAGAGCATACTACTTATCTCTGCGGGATTTTGGAAGCAGCATGCCTTTAGTTAAGTTCTACCTTGTCTGATTTAATGTCTCCTAAGCAAATCTATTCGCGAGTTCTTTATAACACCAATTCTATTACTTTGAGATTTCTTCTATAACAATGAGATATAAGAATGGGAGGGTTTTATCTTCTATTGTCTTCCTCGATGTTTTAAGGTTTTTACATTCCTGAAGAAAGTATAAATGAGGTAATTTTCTTGTATTCTTACTCTCTTGTAAGAGAATCCATCAATCTGTCATGCACAGAGCACCTTCCTGTGCTCCATAGTGTGTTAGACTGCAAAATGAAACAGCTCATGAATCAATACATTTATGGTTTAATTAAAGAAATCCCTATAAGAGAGCTGATAATGAGGATGAAATTGATGCTGGTGAAGAACTGACCATACGGCAGACACTGCGGCGATGCATTCTGTTCTTAAACAGTGTATGAAAGTGGATACTGTGGAATGTTCTTGCATGAACAATATACATATGCCCTGGGTACAGAGAGAGGTGATATATTATAATTTGGAACCTCAAATGTCATTAAAATGGTCATATTTAATGCATTGTGGACTTAAGAGATACACTAAGATCTATACACTAAGATTTATGTTTTCTTTTAAAAATTTTTATTGTTATTATTATTTATTACAATTTATTAACTTTGTATCCTGACCATAGCCCCATCCCTCATCTCTTCCCAGCCCACTGTCTCTCCCTCTTTCTCCCCGTGCCCCCTCCCACTTCACTGATAAGGGAGGTCCTTCTTCCCTCCTACCTGACCCTAGCCTGTCATGTCTCATCAGGACTGTCTTGATCCTCTTTCTCTGTGATCTAATAAGGCCACCTCTCCAGGGGGAGGTGATCAAAGAGCAGAGACAGCTCCTGCTCCCCTTACTAGGGAACCCACTATAGAGACTGAGCTTCCATCTGAGCAGGGGGTCTAGGCCCTCTCCATGCATGGTCCTTGGTTGATTCATCAGTCTCTGTAGGCCCACTTGGGCCCAGATTTTTTTTTTCACAAAGACCTACTTTTAAGTGTGTGTGTGTGTGTGTGTGTGTGTGTGTAGTTGAGTGCATGAGTTAAGGAGCCCAGAAGAGGGCACTGTATCCCCTGGAGCTGGTGTAGCAGTAGCTGAGTTGTAAGCCACCTAGCATGGGTGCTGGTAACTGAACTTGGGGTCTTTACTGTAACAGTACATGTTCCCAGCTGCTGAGCCACTTCTCCATTTTTACAATTGGCAAGCCAATCGGTTTTTCCATTCATTAGAGAAAGCCGTATTTAAAACTGCAGTTCTCAGGAATCATAGACAATGTACACATATCCTGCTATATCACATTATTAATAATTTACAACTGAAGTTAAAAATAGGTTCCTGTTAACTGAAACAAATCGCATAGTGTTTAAAGATGATGGACCCAACTCGTCCCTTGTAAATACCGATGTGGACATTAGGATTCTCTGAGAGTAGACTATACAGCCTGCTTATAGAAAAGTTCTGGAAATGAGAATGTTTAATATTCTTCAGCCTGGAAGGAGAAAATGCTTTTGAGCTAGAAATAGAAACCAGTAACCATCAGCACTATCTATTTTCTTGGGAGAGTTTTAAAGGTTTCTTACTGCCTTGAGGCTGTGAGGTTTACACTTCAGCCTTCATTCCACTGTAACCCTCAAGGACTTACAAGCTCAAATGTGTTTTCCTTACTTGGAGGTGACAGTGAACTAAAGCTGCAAATGAGGGAATAAGACCTACATTTGAGAATTAAACTTTGAAATAAAAGTATAGTAGGTCAAAGAATGGATAAAAGAATGCATTTCCATTGTCAGAGCGATGCCAACTCAAAAGCCTAAGGGCACACTCATAAATAAGAAGCAGTGTTCTAGACC
Source organism: Meriones unguiculatus (assembly GCF_030254825.1). Taxonomy (NCBI): domain Eukaryota; kingdom Metazoa; phylum Chordata; class Mammalia; order Rodentia; family Muridae; genus Meriones; species Meriones unguiculatus. The sequence goes on along the minus strand of NC_083353.1, from coordinate 28,929,378 downwards.
CAGAGGGGATCACCATGGCCTGGATAGAGGGTAGGAATCAGGTCTCATTTAAAGGAGACAGTCTCAACTCAGCTCCTGGATGGGTAACCTAAAGTGGGAAGGAGTCAGCTCCCCGGATTTTCAAAAGAAGATCAGTTGTGCAACTGGTTCTGGTTGTTAAAACACAGCCCCTCCAGAGTATAAGATGCGCTAAAGCTTTTAAAGAGCAGATGCACACCTAGGCGATCTGTAACTGTGGGCATGTAGTCACGTGCTGTCTTTATATGTCAAGCAGATAGATAGAAGTTTCCCAGACAAGCATATAAGTAAAGAACAGTCTCATAAGCACACAGCCATGCAAATGCTAAGCAGGGTGCTCGTCTGGTGCCATGACCGTCTTAATGTGGAGCTGTGTAGACATGAGGTTATTGTGTAATTCAAACGCTGGTTTCTGTAAGCCCCAATATCTCATTGCAATCCTTGTTCTGAGAATCCCCTCACTCAATGTTGTGTAAACACTGCTTTCCAATTGTCCCCTGATATGCTAATAAAGCAGCCAATTTCTGAGCAGGGGAAAGAATAGGGCTGGACTTTCTGCCATTCAAGGAAGGAGGAGTTAGAGGAGGAAGTAGGGGGATTCAGCCACAGGCAGGTGTCTAGGAGGGACCAGGAAAAAGAACTCAGCAAGGAAAGCTGCAGTGTGCAAATATCTCTGGGATGAATGCTGGATGGAAGAAAACTTAGCTTAGGGGGTTAAGACTAAAGTAAGAACTGTTCAGTTATTGTGTTGTGAAGTAGCTCCTATTATGAGCTACTAAGGATGCAGTTTAGTTAGAGGCATGTCTCCAGGGGCCCTCCTCCAGCAGGTTCACTTCTTGTCATAGATGGAAACTCTGGAATTCTGATTATGACCATGAGTTGTCAGCTTTGTTCCTTTGAGCCCAGTATGGGTGGAAATCTGTGTTCTGAAGAGTGATTAACTTGGGTGGTTTCTAGGCTCACATGGTTTTGGGCCAGGCTGTGGCTAGGTTAACACTCCCTAATGCAAGTAATCCTCCAAGGCCCAGTATGGTCTTGCTTGATCTACTTTACAACTTATCCACCTGTCTAGGGTCATGCTTTTTAAAGAATCCTTAGCTTTTGAGAGGTCCAAAAATGACCTGGAAATGGGAAGCTCAGAATTAAGCCCAAGTTTCCAAGAACAGAGTCCCAAAGCCCTCAGAAATTGTGCATTGTAATCGGAGCATGGTACTATGTGCTTAGTAATCCTATGTGCCTACTGATCCTCATGGGAACCCACGAGGCTAGGGCTACGTTGAGCAGTTATTCTGTTTCTTGGGGGGGGGGGGGGAGAAATTGATGTCTAAACAGATTAAGTAAACCAGCAAAATGAACACATTGAACAAGCAGGTTCAGAGCCCTCAAACTCTGCACTATCTCATTGGCATACTTTATTTCACTCTAAAATCTTTCTTTTATCATTAAATACGCATTTTGTACCTACACGCCAAAGTTATTACAGCTACTTTGCTAGTATTAACTCATTGATACCTACAAATAACTTTATGAAATGAACATTCAGATGACCCCACTCTGACGAGGAAGCTGAGGCAAAGAGAAGATAGAGAAGCTGTCTGCAACTACAGGGCCAGTGGACAGCATAATAAAGACTCGGGCTCCGAAAGACAGGCTCGCTGGCTCCTCCATGGAAAGCCCTTACACAGAAGTGAAATGCTTCCCATTTAAAATATTAATTGTAGTGCTTTCGTAAGTAATTTTTCAGAAGGATAGCTAGAAACACTGGAGAAAGAAATGTTTTTATTATATATCAATTAGAAAAAGTACAATTCTTCTGGATTTAAGAACTGTGGGGAACCACCATCAAACAACCACAGGCCTGGAGGCAATTATCCCTAGGAGGATGATAAATTCAAGTCTGCATCATTTCTCCCCCACTCCTCCAGCAAGAATGAGGGGCGCATTCTTTATTTCTACACTAAAAAAGCCAGTAGTAATGTTTAGAGCATGTTTGAAAAATCTACAATGAAGCAAAAATTCAAAAGTAATTTAAAAGTCATTTTCTTCTAGAAACCAAAGAAGTTTAATCTCAAAGTAAAAATGCCTTGAATACAAAGAGATGGACACCTCCCAAATTTTCTATTATACTTCAACTATCAGATCCATAAATTCTTGGGTTTTATGAAGAAAGATACTTTGGAACTAGTTTGGTAAAAATAACACTTTCTGACTCATACTGGAAATGTGAAGGAGACTTTTCTATGTATGCAGTGAGAAAAACCTTATCTGGTTCCCAGACCACTAAAGCCATCCAGTGAGGTCTAAACGGGGGCCTCAGACCCAAATCCCTTAGGTCTCCTCCATAAAAAAGGCCACCTCTTGTTTCCGTCTAGTGTGACCCTGGGCATCAGCTGCCTCAGAGCTGCCTTCTAAGCCGGCCATGGGTAATGAAGGATGATGGCTGCGGTAGATTTCTGCTGCTGTGACAGGATACCTCACAAAAGAAACTTCTGTAGAAGGGGGTTTGGGGGCTTACATTCCCGAGGAGGTATGATTTTAAAACCACAACACCTACTATTCTTTCAACCTTCTACAGTACATTATTGCTCAATAGAATTAAAAGTAATTTAAAAGTCATTTTAATCTGGTTCTGAAAGTACAGTTTATTTTCCTGGCTGGATGGTTTTCCTAGTCCAGCCTCATCTCATTTCATGTCCTTCTCGTTCTTCTCATCCCCCACGCTGCTCTCACTCTCTCTTTCATTCCTCTCAAATTAAAAGGCAATACAGATGTGTTAAAGCAAATGCGTAAGGCAACACTATTAAGAGGGTATGTTTTTAACTCGTATAAACAGATGTAAAGATCCACAGCCAAACATAGGTGGAGCCTGGAGAATCCTGTGGAAAAAGAAGGGAAGGAAGGATTGTAGGAGCCAGAGTGGACTAGAACACCACGAGAAAACAAAATAAACCAGCCTGGACTCATGGGAGCTCACGGAGACTGAGTCAGCAACACGAAGCCTGCACGGGTCTTACCTGGGCCTTCCGCACAGGTTATGGTTGTGTAGCTTGGTCTTCTGTGGGACTCTTAACAGTGGGAGCATGGGCTGGCTCTGACTGTTGCCTACTTCTGGCACCCTTTCCTCCTACTGGGCTGACTCATCCAGCCTTAGTAGAGGGGAGGTTCCTAGTCTTATTGCGATTTGGTATGTCATGCTTGGTTGAGATCCCTGGATGGCATGCCCTTTTCTGAAGGAAGACTGAGCAGGAAAGGATGGGGAGTGGGGAGCAGAGGAGGGACGAGAAACTGAAGTTGGGATGTAACATATGAGAAGAGAGTAAATAAATAAATTTGATAAAAAAATAAATATTACATTTCTAAAAAGAGGGTATGTTTGTAAGCATTAATTTTGCTGGCTACATACTGTTTGTTATTATCCTCATCTGCATATAGTGATTTACCTTAGAGCAAACATTAAAAAAAAAATAAAGGTAATAAGTAAAAATTACTTAGCTTCCTTGGCTGATGCCTCATTTTAAATAAGTTATATACTAGGAACACTGGCAAACGGAGCAGAAGTCGTCTCTTCTCTGTGGTCTTCACTAGTCCTCTGGCTTCTTTGCAGTCCTCTCTGAGAGTTTCCTGCCCCTTATTGCTGTGTTTCAGAATCACTCCCAGGCTCTGCTTCTCTTGCAAGGAAGCAGGAATGAAGCTCTCTGAGAGGGGCTTGTCATTAAAACAAAGAGGAGGCACACCTGAGGGTGCAGCTGCCTAGATGGGGACACTCTCCCCTCTCTTTTACTCAGGGCTATCATACGGGGTTACAGGGTCCGTTAGCTCAAGTGTTGTCATTTTCAAGGACCATGTAAAGTATTCATTTTTTTCTTCTTCGTTTTTTTATTTATTCTTTATTAATTATACTTTATTTACTTTGTATCCCTCCCTGTGGTTTCCTCCCTCATCCCATCCCAATCCCTCCATTCCTCCACCCTCTACATGCATGCTCCTCCCCAAGTCCACTGATAGGGGAGGTCTTCTTTTCCTTCCTTCTGATCCTAGTCAATTAGGTCTCATCAGGAGTGGCTCCATTGCCTTCTTCTGTGGCCTGGTAATGTTGCTTCCCCCTCAGGGGGAGGTAATTAAAGAGCAGGCCAATCAGTTCATGTCAGAGGCAGTCCCTGTTCCTATTACAATGGAACCCACTTGGATACTGAACTGCCATAGGCTACATCTGTGCAGGGGCCTTAGGTTATCTCCATGCATAGTCCTTGGTTGGAGTATCAGTCTCAGGAAAGACCCCTGTGCTCAGATTTTTTGGTTCTGTTCCTCTCCTTGTGGAGTTCCTGTCCTCTCCAGATCTTACTGTTTCCCACTTCTTTCATAAGATTCCATGCACTCTGCCCAAAAGTTGCCCATAAGTCTCAGCATCTGCATTGATAGCTGCAGGGCAGAGCCTTTCAGAGGTCCTCTGTGTCAGGCTCCTGACTTGTTCCCTCTTTTCTCCTTCTTCTGATATCCATCTTCTTTGCCTTTCTGGATAGGAATTGAGCATTTTAGCAAGAGTCCTCCCTCTTGATTAGTTTCTTTAGGTGTACACATTTTAGTAGGTTTATCCTATATTATATGTCTATATGAGTGAGTATATACCATGTGCATCTTTCTGCTTCTGGGAGAGCTCACTCAGGATGATCTTTTCCAGATCCCACCATTTACCTGCAAATTTCATGATTTCCTTGTTTGTTTTATTGCTGTGTAATATTCCATTGTGTAGATATACCACAATTTCTGTATCCATTCATCTGTTGAGGGATATCTGGGCTGTTTCCAGCTTCTGGCTATTACAAATAAAGCTGCTACAAACATGGTTGAGCAAATGTCCCTATTGTGTACTTGAGCCTCTTTTGGGTATATGCCTAGGAGTGGTATAGCTGGATCTTGAGGAAGCATTCTTCCTAGTTGTCTGAGGAAGCGCCAAATTTTATCCTTCATATGGAACAACAAGAAAGCCAGAATTGCTAAAACAATTCTCTACAGTAAAAGATCTTCAGGAGGTATCTCCATCCCTGATCTAAAGCTGTACTATAGAGCAACAATACTAAAAATTGCATGATACTGACATAGAAACAGACTGGTGGATCAATGTAATCAAATAGAAGACCCTGACATAAATCCACACACTTATGGACACCTGATTTTTTACAAAGATGTCAAAACCATTCAATGGAAAAAACACAGCATCTTCAACAATGGTGCTGGTCTAACTGGATGTCTACATGTAGAAAAATACAAATAGTTCCATACTTATCACCCTGCACAAAACTAAAGTCCAAGTGGATCAAAGACCTTAATATAAAACCAGACACACTAAATCGCTTAGAAGAAAAAGTGGGGAACAGCCTTGAACTCATTGGCACAGGAGACAACTTCCTGAACAGAACACCAACAGCACAGGCTCTAAGAGCAACAATCAATAAATGGGACCTCATCAAACTGAAAATTTCTGTAAAGCAATGGACACTGTCATCAAAACAAAACGACTGCCTATAGATTGGGAAAGGATCTTCACCAACCCTATATCTGACAGAGGACTAATATCCAGTATATATAAAGAACTCAAGAAGTTAAAAAGCAACAAATCAAGTAATCCAATTAAAAAATGGGGAACAGAGCTAAACAGAGAATTCTCTGGAGAGGAATATCAAATGGCAGAGAAACACTTAAAGAAATGTTCAGCATCCTTAGTCCTCAGGGAAATGCAAATCAAAATGACCCTAAAATTTCATCTTACACCCATCAGAATGGCTAAGATCAAAAACTCAAGTGACAACACATGCTGGAGAGGTTGTGGAGAAAGGGGAACCCTTCTCCACTGCTGGTGGGAATGTAAACTGGTACAACCACTCTAAAATATTCATTTTAAAGGAAATAGTTTCATAATGCTTTGACTGTCCATATGCTGCTCAGTCTAAGCTGACATCTGCTTTGTGCTCTCACAGGTAATTCTATCCATGACTACAGTATTAATTACTGCCCCTTTTTAGTATGCCTACATTTCCACCTCTAGCTCAAACCTGAAATATGTATACATGTATAAATATATATTTAAATACATACCAACATAGCATTTATACATATATATACATACATGTAAATTTATACATATATAGTATATGTATATAATGCAATATATATGCATATAATGTAAACATATGTATATACATATATAATGTATATATACATAATGTAAATATATGCATATACAGTATGTATTTAAATGTATACATATATTAGTATACAATTATATATACTAATACTATTAGTAAATATATGTATATATATAATGTAGGCATATATACATGTATAATTATATATGTGTATAATATAAATATATAACTATTTGGTATGCATTGAAATATAACATATATTAATATATATTTACAGGCATTAATATTCTATAATCCTATCAGTATAATAGATACTAACATATGCTTTTATTAGTATATATTTAAATATATATGAATATTGAAACTAATTGGACCCACTAAACCAGGCATTAAGGATTCAAAATTTACTAATAAACAGTTGCTATCTCTATACAGATGGGTTTATAGATGATGAGTCCTAGATATCTCTATGTGGAGGTGATCCTTGCATCTCAAGTTACGCCTGTCGGGAATTATATTTATTAGCAGCGCTACTCCACTACTCTCTACTATTCACAAACTTACCTTGGACTTTCTTATCTCTATGGAAGGCCAAACCAAATAGAATTAAACAAGAACCCTTCTCTTACCACAAATCACCCAGGTTTTTCAATGAGCTGTGTACCTCTCACTCTCATTGCTTACCTTAGGTCCATCTTACTTCTCCACACATACTTTTCTCCATGAATGACTGCAGTTAAAAAAAAGAACAACAACAACAAAAAATGTGTCTAGTATTTTATGATGCTCAAAAGATGGCATCAATGTCGTTCCCTTTCCTTTGGAACTGAGCTGGAGTTTATGACTCTTGACTGGTAAAGATCAGCAGAAACTCTGCAATGTGTTTCCCTGGATTTGGTCATCAGAGGTTCTACAGTTTCTGCCCCGTTCACTGAAATGGCCTTTATGGAGGATCCCAGAGACCATCGACTGTCAGAGACACTCTCTAGACAGGCCAGTCATAAGCTTTTCTAGTTTGTCCCAGGCTCCATCTGAATTCACCTGTATGGAGAACAATGAGGTAGGGTGTTATGGGCAAAGCATTCACATAGTCCTGGTTCCCAAAATTAAGAGCGAAGAGAAATGACAGCTGTAAGCTGCTGCAGGCCCCCAAGGACTGCCATCCAGGGCTCAAAGGAAAGCAATAAAAGCTTCCGGAGACTGGCAACATTCTATCTGGCAACATTCACTGGTGGCAACACAGAACTTAGAAATTTACCTAATGAACTCCACAAGCATTCTGAGGACACTTTTCTGTGTCTGTTTTTGGATTCTTTTTCTTCTGTCTATGATGAAATGAAAAAGGGAAAGAGTGAACAAAAAACAAGGTTGCTGGATTTAAAACACAAAGAGACTGTTCCTTGCTGTCAGCATCTCTAGACAACAGTTCTCAACATCAGAAACAGCCTTAAGCCAAAGAATTCAACCAACCAGAGTGATTCTTAAGGCTTCTTACTAAGATTTCATTAAAAAAAAAAAATCTAAGCCAGTATCTTTTCTAATTCTTTACATTGACAAGGGCCCCAAGATACTTAGGAATATGTGTCACAAACTCTCTTGATTAAACATTGGGGTTTCTAAGTAATGTGAGGTGTTATCACATGATACCGCTGCAAAGTAGAAAAGAATTCAAAATAAGGGTGCTAGTGGGTGTGGACTTACAGAAAATATTTAAGAAATAGTTAAATATTTCTTTTTAAATTATTATTATCATTATTACAATTTATTCATTTTGTGTCCTGGCTATAGCCCGCTCCCTCATCTCCACCCAATCTCACCCACCCTTGCTCTTACCCCCTTATGTCTCTTCACTAGTCCTCCCTTGTTATCTGACATTACCTTATCAGTTCTCATCAGGACTGTCTTGATCCTCATTCTCTGTGGCCTAATAAGGCCACCTCACCAGGAGGAGGTGATCAAAGAGCAGACAAACCAGTTCATGTCAGTGACTGCTCTTTCTCCCCTTACTAGAAAACCCACATGGAGACTGAGCTGCCCATGGGCTACATCTAAGCAAAGGGTCTAGGTCCTCTCCACACATAGTCCTCGGTTGATTCACCAGTCTCTGCAAGATCCCCTGAGCCCAGATTTTTTTTTTTTGACACTGTTGGTCTCCTTGTGGAGCTCCTCTCCCCTCCAGGTCTTTCTATCTCCCCCTTCTTCCATAAGATTCCCTGCACTCTTTGTTTGGCTGTGAGTCTCAGCATCTGATTTGATACCCTGATGGGTAGAGTCTTTCAGAGGCCCTCTGTGGTAGGATCCTGTCCTGTTCCCTGGTTTTTACTTCTGCTGTCTATCCTGTTTACACTTCTGAATGAGGATTGAGCATTTACCCAGGGTCCTTCTTCTTACTTAGCTTCTTTAGGACTATAGAATTTAGTATGTTTTATCCTATATTATATGGCTAATATCCACTTATAAGAGAATATATACCATGAGTGTCTTTGTGCTTCTGGGTTACCTCACTCAGGATGATCTTTCCTAGTTCCATCCATTTGCCTGTAAATTTCATGATTTCCTTGTTTTTAATTGCTGAGTAGTATTCCAATGTGTAAATGTACCACAATTTCTGTATCCATTCCTCAGTTGAGAGACATCTAGGTTGTTTCTAGATTCTGGCTATTACAAATAAAGCTGCTTTGAATACAGCTGAGCAAATGTCCCTGTTCAGTGGTGGACTATCTTTAAGGTACATGCTCAGGAGTGGTATTGCTGGATCTTGAGGAAGCACTATTCCTAATTGTCTGAGAAAGTGCCAGATTGATTTCCAGAGTGGTTGTACAAGGTTACATTCCCACCAGCAGTGGAGGAGGGTTTCCCTTTCTCCACAACCTCTCCAGCATGTGTTGTCACTTGAGTTTTTAATCTTAGCCATTGTGACAGGTGTAAGGTGGAATCTCAGGGTTGTTTTGATTTGCATTTCCCTGATGACTAAGGATGTTGAGCATTTCCTTAAGTGTTTCTCTGCCATTAGATATTCCTCTGTTGTGCTATACTGCATTTCCTAATTGGATTACTTTATTTGTTGCTGTTTAACTTCTTCAATTCTTTATATATTCTGTAAATTAGGCCCCTGTCAGATGTAGAGCTGCTGAAGATCTTTTCCCAGTCTGTAGACTGTCATTTTGTTCTGATGACAGTGTCCTTTGCTTTACAGAAGCTTTTCCATTTCATGAGGTCTGATTTATTAATTGTTGATCTTAGAGCCTGAGCTGTTGGTGTTCTGTTTAGGAAGCTCTCTCCTGTGCCAATGAGTTCAAGGTTCTTCCCCACTTCTTCTTCTAAAAGAGTCAGTGTATCTGGTTTTATATTGAGGTCTTTGATCCACTTGGACTTTATTTTTTTACAGGGTGATAAATATGGATCTATTTGCATTTTTCTACATGTAAACATCCAGTTAGACCAGTACCATTTGTTGAAAATGCTGTCTTTTTTCTATTGTATGGTTTTAGCTTCTTTGTCAAGAATCAAGTATTCGTGGGTGTATGGATTTACTTTTGGATCTTTGATTGGATTCCATTGATCCACCAGTATTTTTTTATGCCAGTTCCATGCCATTTTTATTACTATTGCTCTATAGTACAGCTTGAGATCAGGGATGGAGATACCTCCAGAAGATTTCTTATTGTACAGGGTTATTTTAGCTATTCTGGGTTTTTTGTTGTTGTTGTTTTGCCATATGAAATTAAGAATTGTTTTTTCATGGTCTGTAAAGAATTGTGTTGGTATATTGATGAGAATTGCATTGAATCTGTAGATTGCTTTTGGTAGGATGGACATTGTTTTACTGTGTTTACCCTACCAATCCATGAGTATGGGAGATCATTACATCTGGTTTCTTCTTCAGAGACTTGAAGTTTTCTTCATACTGGTCTTTTACTTGCTTGGTTAGAGTCACCTTGTTTCCCTAATTTCTTTCTCAGCCTGTTTGTCTTTTGTATACAGGAGGGCTTCCATTTTTGAGTTAATTTTGTATCCAGCAACTTCACTGAAGGTGTTTGTCAGCTGAAGGAGTTCTCTGGTTGAATTTTTGGGGTCACTCATATATACTATTATATCATATATAAATAGTAATACTTTGTCTTCTTCCTTTCTGATTTTTATCCCCTTGACCTCTTTTAGTTGTCTTATTGCTCTTGTTAGGACTTCAAGTACTATGTTGAAGAGATATGGAGAGAGTGGGAAGCCTTAAATTGTCCCTGATTTCAGAGGGATTTATTTAAGTTTCTCTCCATTTAGTTTGATGTTGGCTATTGGCTTGTTGTATTTTGCCTTTACTATGTTTAGGTATGTGCCTTGTATCCCTGTTCTCTCCAATACTTTAAACATGAACAGGTGTTGGATTTTGTCAAATGCTTTTTTGGCATCTAAGGAAATGATCATGTGGTTTTATTATTTCAGTTTGTTTATATGGTGGATTACATCGATGGATTTCTGTATATTGACCTACCTCTGTATGCCTGAGATAAAGCATTCTTGGTCATGGTGGATAATATCTTTGATGTATTCTTGGATTTGGTTTGCGAGTATTTTCTTGTACTTTTGCATCAATGTTCATAAGCAAGATTGGTCTGAAGTTCTCTTTCTTTGTTGGGTGTTTGTGCAGTTTAGGTATCAAGGTGACTGTGGCTTCCTATAATGAGTTTGGTAATATTCCTTCTGTTTCTATTTTGTGGAATAGTTTCAAGAGAATTAGAGTTAGCTCTTCTTTGAAGGTGTGGTAGAATTCTATGCTGAAACCATCTGGCCCTGGACTTTTTTTTGGAAGGGAGACTTTTGATGACAGCATTTATTTCCTTAGGGAACAGAGGACTATTTAATTTATTTACATGATCTTGACTCAGCTTTGGTAAATGGAATCTATCAAGAAAACTTCATTTAGATTTTCAAATTTTGTTACGTATATGCTTTTGAAGTGAAAATCATTAGAAAAGTCAAGTGCAAGAACCACCATATTGTATCAAGGAAGAAAAGGAAAAAAAAAATGAAAAGGCACATACTGTTACATGAGTAAGCAGGCAAAGAAAGATATTTAGTGGAACACTCAGTGGATTTTGTTGACACTTTTTAAGTGGAAGGTAAAGGCTGATTTCAAGGGCAAAGCTTAGAAGTCTTTCAACTGTGAGGACAACAGTTCACTCCTGCAAACCCTGCTCCAGAGAGATAGGAAGAGAAGAGGGATTGACTGGGAATGTCAAATGAGAACCTGGACCAAAGATACTGTACCCAAGGAACCCTCAATCATAAATTGTAAATCACTGTATTTCAAGTATATATTTAGAGTTTGGCGAATGAGGTTTGCTCTATGAGAAGGGTTGAATAGTTAGGCTGTATAGGATAGTTATAGAAGGTTTAATTTACAAAGGTGGTCATCAAAAAATAACTTCAATGTCTTGTACTTTTATCACATCGTGACTGATTCATTCTGTCAAAAGATGTCTCTACTCCTTTTCTTTAAAGGGGGTCAAGATTGTGATGATGGCAAAATGATACTATGTGAACCTGAAGTTAGTTCCTGTCTCAAACAGTCTCTACCTAGTTCTCCCAGGGTCTATTCTTAGAATTCAGCTGCCATGTCACAGTGAGCTCAAGAGTACGTGTGAAAAGCCATATGAAGAACAATCTGGACCTCAGCCCAAAATGCAAGCTAAAGCCCTGCTAGTGACTAGACCAGATAGTGAAGGACCCAAAGGGACCATTCTGAAGAGACTAGAGTTGCATGGAGGAAAAGAGGCCAGCTGTCCTCCAGCCTTTCCCAACTAGCACATAGACGAGCAAAGTAAATGACTGATACTGTCAAGTTACCAAGCTGTGGGCACGATGCTATGTGACAGCAGACAATACTTCCTGGTTTCCTTGTCTCCTGTCTTCAATTTCTTTTCATTCTTCATGAATTTTTAGAAGACAAATCTGTTCAAATCACATTCATTTTCTTTTTTTCTCCAACTGAATCTGTACCATAAAGCCTTAAAGTATTTTAAGATCATGAACAATTTCTAATACATTAGAAAATCATTGAAAATAAGTTATCAAAAATGTTTTGTTCCTGGGACTTTAATAGAATCTATAATGAAATCTTGACTCATAACATGTGAATTCTGTGAATCTGATTTACCAAATTAACATTACTGCTGATTTTCCTTTAAGGAAGCCAATTTTTTTTCCCAAACTCTAAAATAGTTGTGCTCACAAGTTTCATCCATGCTGAAAACTCCTATGACTAAGGGAACACGGTGTGAGAAAGCAGCACATGTCTGCTCATGGCAGACTGTTTGCCTACACTTTAAAGAACTGACTTTGATAAAATACAAACAAAACTCTGCTTTATTACTTACATAAAGGTACAGATTCTAAGCAATTCCCCAATTTTAGTAATTCCATAGACTATTAAAGGTTCTGGCAATTGTTAAGTTTTCTGTTAGAATAATGTTACCTATTTCTTATTCCTGGATGTTTCTTCATTGCTTATATAGTATACAATTCCTAAAACTCTCCACTCTCCTCAAACAAAAGAAAAACAAACAAACAACAACAACAAACAAATGAAAAAATCTTGTTGTTTTCCCTTTTTTAAAAAGTGATATTTGTGTCCAGGGCAGACTATTCTATTTTTGTGTCACACCTCTCCTACAGATTTTTTTAATAGGGAATTTAAGAGACATAGCATTCAGAGGTTTGTGGGGCCATTGTTTGTTTCAACAACCACTTATATGCACTGTGAGAATAAAGAACAGTTGGGAGAAAAAGACTGGAATTTAAGGCCCAGAGCATCAGCACCAGAAGGCAGGAGGGCCAGGTTTATTTGAAGATCAGTGAGAGCGCAGGGAGCTGGGACTAGGCCTGCCTGCAAATCATGTTTAACTTTATAGTGTTAGCCTTGAGAAATGAAGGTATCTTGGCTGTATATTTTTAGGGTGACTTTCAGAATCCCTGCTTCCCAGGTATTTTGTATCATTTCAACAAAACAAAATTAGGGAAGCAAAAAGGAAATCCAACACTTCCATTTTGGAAATTTTTTCTTTTGAGAAAAACTTGAGTCTTGAAAGAAGTGAAAGTGAGGAAGAGACTATTATTAAGAGCTATCTGTTATTAAGTTTTGACAGAAGGCAAAGAATTTCAATGGATTCTTTACTGGGAAGTAAGTAGATAGTAATGACTTCAATATACTGGTGGACAAAACTAAAACTTTTCTTAGTCTCAGGAAGACAATAAAGACCTTCCACCTTCCCGATGGTGAGTGCTCTCTGTCACAAACAACTCCATATTTGGCTAAGGCTGAGGATCTGGCTTGCTTCTGTGTATGTGGACCTATCTGCATTGCCCATGAGGCATGCTGGGGTTGGCTACCCAGAGGTTATTTAAGTTGTGGGCTGGCTTTCCCCAGGGTTAGAAGATTGTTCAAGGTTCCTGAATAAACTGCATTGAGGAAAAAAAAATCAGAAAGAAGGAGAGGAGGACCTCCCCTATCAGTGGACTTAGGGAGAGGCATGCATGCAGAAAGGGGGGGAAGGTGGAACTGGGAAGGGAGGAGGAAGTGGCTTATGGGAGGATACAAAAGGAATAAAGTGTAATTAATAAAAGTTAAACAAAAAAAAAAAAAAGAAACATCTGATGGCTTCTTCAGTTTGATGCAATTACATAGCCCAAATGTGGTTGGCACTTTACCAGGACAGTAGATAACTTTCAACAGTTTTTCTGATCATGCTAGCAGTTCATGTCAATGGTATATATTATGAAAGTTGTTTAAAATGCAAATCAGAAAAATAAATATTGTTTGTCATATTTTTGCAAGTAACCAATGTTAACATATTTATGTCTTAACATATATTTATGACCACTTTGTGTACTAGATCAGAAACACATCCTTCTTGAATGGATGGACAAAAAATAAGCCTATAAAGAAAGTAATAATAAACTCTAAAAATATTCTATCAAGGAAATAAAATAGGCTGATATGAGATGGAAAGACGTGATAGATGGAGAATGGAAGTGAACTGCCATAGGTGGGTGGTCATATTGAGAAAGTAACCCAGTAGAGGCACAGGAGATCAAAAGTAAGCTGGTGGCAGGAGCCAGAGAAAGTTTCCAACCTTTTCGGGGAAAAAAGATCATCACATGTTAAAAGCCTGGAGAGAAACCACTGTTTGGTGTCATAGAGACAGAAAGAAGGTCAGCATGTCCAGAGATGAGCAAAGGAAGCTGAAGAGGAGAACATGGCCTGATCCTGTTAGGTTTTGAAAAATGGAAAGGAACTTGTGTTGCATTCTGATGGTTTTCCCATAAAGTAGTCACATGAGTTCATCTAGAAAGGATAGCTGAATCCAGAGGGGATCCTAGAAAATGGTTGTTGCAGAATCTCAGGCTCCTTAAATGGAGAAGAGGTGAGGTTCAGGAAGTACTTGGGGTAAAGATGACTTAAATTCTAACAAAATGAAAGAAAATAAGAATAAAAATAAGAACAAAAGAAACCAATCAAAGTGACCTTAGGTTTGTAAATGACCGGTGGAACTGTAGCTCTGTTTATAGATTAGGAAAAGATTGCAAGCCCCTTGCAGTGATTCTGACCCTGACCCAGCCCCAGGCCTCAGTTGTCACCATGACTCCCTCAGTCTTGCATCTTTTATGTCTTCAAAACCAGTAAGATGCAAATGAGGCTTATATTGACAAGTTCTGTTGCCCCTTGGAGACATGGTCCAACAACCCTCCTGGACTGCAGGCGCAGCAGCTTTGGTGTGCTGACCCTGAGGGGCCTTTCCTGTTGTCCCAATGAGGTGCAGGAGGTTTCACTTCAGGGATGTTGCTCTCCTTGACAATCACATGGACATCTTCAGCCACCCCAGCCTAAGCAGCATACACAGATTCTTAGCCAAAACACCACAAAATAGCCTCTAACTCAGTCCTTGACAGAGTCCTTGTTCCTTTCAGAACTGCCATGAGCTGAGCCTCCACTGCCCTCATTTCTCACACCATTACCAATTCTCAAAGGAAAGGCCTACACAGCTTTGTTCTTATTTTTCAAATGCTTTTTAGACTAAAATTCTACTCTTCCACAAAACAGTCCAGAGGCATAAAGGCAGTGGTCTCACTGACTTTGATAGCAATTTCTGTTCTAGTTTAATTGACATAATGAAACACCCTGACAAAGCAACTTGTCGAAGAAAGGGTTTATTTCAGCTCACAGTTCCAGAGAATAATCCATCATAGGAGGGAAGTCAAGGCAGCAGGAACTGGAGACAGCTGGTCACCACATACCCACAGCCAAGAGCATAAGACAATAAATACACACATGCCCACTTGTGTGCTTACTTGAGATGATCTCAACTTCTCCAGTCTACTTTTAAAAATATTTTTTACTTATTCTTTGAAGATGTCATGCATATATAAAAAGTAACACGATCATTTCCCCCTCTGATCAACTCTCCTTAAGATCTTCCCAATACAACTGCCTCACAATTTCATTAAATTAAGTGAACTAATTAATTTATTAACCGACTGAGTCCAATTAGTGATACCCATTCGTTCATGGGTTTATAGTTATCCACTGAGGTATGAACAACTTATCAGAGGTCCCTCCAAAGGGACTGTCCCTCCCTCGGCAGCTGTCAGCTCCAAAAGTGGGACACCCTGCCTAGAGAGTGGTGCTGCGCACAGTGATCTGGGTCTCCCCACATTGGTTTACTTAATTAACACAGTCCCTCACAGACATAAGTTGTGTCAAGTTTGACAACTAAAGCTAATGCTCACAGCTAATGTTTCTCATTGACTTAAAAAATTCTTTTTACATTATGGCTATGAATCCTTAATCTGTATGTAATCCAGATTTTTCATTTATCCTTCACTTTTTTCCTCAGTGTTTTCTGATGTTCAAATGTATTTTCCATATAATGAAATTTACCACTAATTTCTTTATTGCTTATACTTTCCAAGATAAACAGTCATCAATATTGACTCTGAAATTTTACCATCTCAACCCTTTTGATACTATATTAAGCATTCTTTAAGTTAGTCTGTTTTCCATTGTTTTGACAAAATACCTAGAGAAATTAAACAGAAGGGAAGAAATTTGATTTGGACTCAGAGTTTCAAATGGTCAGTCCATGGTCAACTGGTTCCGATGTTTGTAGGCCTGAAATACAGCAGAATACCACGGCACAAGAACATGGTGGAAAAAAGCTATTTATCTCACAATGCCCAGAAAGCAAAGAGAGTAAGAGGAAGAAGTCAAGGACAAAATACACTCCTAAAAGTCACATCTCTGATGGTCTGCTGTTCTCCAGTGAAACCCCACTTCTGCAGCCTGTGCTACCCCAAACAGCCTGTAAAGCTGTGAGTCAACACACTGATGAATTCAAGCTGTCGTAATCCAGTCTCCTCCCAGAGGCTCTGCCTGTGTGCATGGCTGCACTGGGATCAAGGCTTTAACACATGAGTTTTGGAGGAGACAGGGGATATGTAAGGTTCAAACCTGACATGTTGGGTTTGTGAACTTGTCTTCTAGACACTATGTGGCAGGCAGGGAGAGTACTTGAGCACCAGGAGCTGCTAACAGGGTAGGGGACGGGATGTACAGTGCTCTGCGGGAAGATGTTTTAGTAAATGATGGACTCTTCCTGCCATTTGCAGGACTCCCGTGCAGACATACATTCTGCTGGTCATAAATTCAACAAAGAGGAGGACACGGAGAACCCGAAATACACAATCTGGACAAGAACTTAAGCTGTGACACACCCTGCTCAAGACCAAATAAACACCTTCAGTGGACACTAACGTCGGGTGGCTTTATTAACAGCACTGCATTTTATCCTCTAGACCGTATGTGTCTTTAAGGTGGAAAGTGTGGTTTTCTCCCTCATCACTCATAACAAGTTGTACGCATGGCCACAGTGTTTATTCCTCTTCATATTCACACTCTTCCCTCTGATTGACAGGAGGCTGGATTTATGGATTCTTTTGATTTGTAGTGTGTGTCTTACTGAGTGTCCTGTCCTGCCTCAAAAGGCCTTCCAACCGTTTGTATGTGCCTGGGCTACCCAGCTGGAGGAAGAGGGGCCACCTGGATCTGAGACAAGCAACTAAGGCTGTTCTTGCCCAGCCAGCCTCAGCTAAGCCAACGGCTAACTTCAGAGGAGCCGCTAAGCTGAGCTAACACTACGAGGCAAGCACAGCTCAGCTCTTTACAATACCAACTTAGAGCATGAGCTCAACAAGCGGTTGTCATTTTAAATTACAAAGTTTAAGGGTGGTTTACGGAGAAAGCTAACAGATATGCCACCATCCCCAATGACAAACACAGTACCAAACATTACAGACACATCAGAAGTTTTACAAATACATTGTTAAAGAGATTAATTTATCAAATAAAATTCCCTTTGTGCACAACTGTTTCACCAAGTGTAGGGGAACAATTGATTGCCCTCTGTCATCAAGGATCTATGGAGCTAGCATATGGGGCAAACAACTATATTGATACTCACATATAGCACAGTAACAATGCATAACAGAATATTATAGAATACTTAGAATAATTTGAGAGATGGTCAAGAACCATGATAAGAGCTGAGATGATGAGATCTTCCAAAAACAACAATATGGCAAGGTCTTTTTAAACCTGAGCAACAGCCACCAGATGACGGACTGGGGCTTGGACTGTGGTAGCTGTGTACTGTACCAACAGAGAAAGTTAGGTGTAGAAGGTGTCTTGGTCAGTCTTTATATTCAACTTGGCATAGGCTTGAGTGGTCTAGGAAGACGAGCCTCAAATTGAGAAATGCCTCCATCAGAGTGTAGGCAGCTCTGTGGGGCATTTTCTTGATTCATACTCAATGTGGGACAGCCCAGCCCACCTGAGGCAGTACTACTGCTGAGCAGATAGTCCTGGGCAGTATGGAGAGCAGGCTGAGCACGCCACAAAGAGCAAGCAGCAAGCAGCTTTGCTTTGAAGAAGGATTAGAGGAGCACGGAAGGAAAGGAAAGCTAAGGCAGGCTCCCAGAGATGAAGCTCCCAGAAGACTCTGCAAGGAAAAACAGGAGAAAGGCACAGGTGTGGGTATCTAGACAGAGGAAAGGGGAGCCATCACTATTTAAAAGGCTTCCAGTTTTAGGCTTCTTGCACCCAGAATGGGTAAAGTTATTACTTTTTTCTTCTCTGGAGCTTGGTCTTGGTCTTTTGTGGTTGTTCAATCCTTCATGCCACAGAACAAAACTGGCAGTCCCTGAGATAACTGCCATTATATCTCCATAGTCTCTGCTTCAGTTCCTGCTTTCAGGTTCCTGCCTTGAGCCTACTCTGATTTCCCCTCATGACTGTACGCTTTAAGGTAAAATAAACCTTTTCCTCCTGAAACTGCTTTCAGTTGCGGCAATTATCACACCAATAGAGATTTTCATAGAAGGCTACAACTTAAACCATTTATGAAAATGAGACTGGAGGAGGAGTGGAGAGAATTAACAGAGGAGTACTCTGCTTAGCAGCTCCGTGAAGCTTAGGAACGTATTTCATTTATGTTAGTTTCCTCAACCGTCAAAGAGGATATGGGTGGCACTTATCTGAGGGGACAATTCTGAGGATGAATAAAGATGAAATACAGAAAGCCCTTGCCTAGTGTGTGACCATGTCACATACACTTCACAAGGCAAGGGTGGTCGTTTCTTTTCTCCTCCTCCTTTTTTTTTTTGCTTTTGTCTATTCTTATTATCATAAACATCTATTTATTTCAATTCAAAAGTATTCTAACAAAAGGAAAAGTAAATTATAATCAAAATTAAAAATCACTATAAAAGTACTTTGTAGTAAAGTTTGTGGGAAAAGCTTTTATAAAGTTATTTTAATATTACCATTAGTTGTTTAAGTTGTTTCACTACAGCTTTTTAATAGTATTTACCCCTTCTATTTCTTTCTTTACAAGCAAAATTCTTTGCCTGAGTTCTTACATTCTGTATTCTGCTTATGTGTAAAACCAAATACAAAACCAAATATTTTAATGTGAAGTAAATAAAAGCAGTTCTAAGCAGAAGGAACAGCGCGTAGAGGCAGGGTTGCATGAGACCATGTGGCACATAGGTGGGATTAATTACCAAGTCTGACCAAAACAAAATGTTCAAAGGACAAGGTAGTGACAGATGAGGGAGAGAAAGTACAAAGAGTCAGTCATGAAGGAACTCACACTTGAAGAGCTTGGAGTTCCTTCCAAAGACAGCGGGAGCCTCTGCTCCCTTTCACTCTGAATTAACATGTAAAGCAGTCTTCTTAGAAACCACCGAAAGATAAACTCCTACTTCAGTAGGGCAAGATAACACCATTTTATTTGTTTAACAATAATTTCTAAGTCACTTCCCTCAGGACAAGACATCAAGCAGTGAACAGCAAGCAACAAGACTCAGGCTCTGTTCTCCAGGGTTTCCAGTAAACATGTAAGACAGTGTTGAAAGCAAATTGCTCCAAGTCAATATGAGAATATGATCAATTTCTATGGGCATAAAGGGTTGGAAGTACTAGTCCTGGGGGTGGGGACAGAGAGAAAAAAATACAAAAACTTAAAAATAAAATATGATTGGTGTACTGAATAAGATACAACTCCAGTCTGTCCACTTCTGCATGCTACGGTTTCTCTACCCTTTTCTTCCTCCATCATATGACAGTGCATGTCTGCTCTTCCATCCATTCCTTGTAATGACCAACATGAACTCTTAAGGTACTAACTACAACTGGAATAACATTTATTTATGTTGTATATTTGGTCCCAACAAAACTCAGACGAGCCTCCTTTTCAAGCCCCAGAAGTAAAACTTGATAACTTTTCTTAGTTGCTCTCACACCCCAACATAGAGAGTCTGTCTAAACCCAATAGTTACTTAACCAGTTCAGGCTCATGCAGAACCTCATTTCCCTAAATCTCATAAATTTAAGGTTTTATTCAATGCACAATAATACATTAGAAGCCTCACTCATAAAATATAAATTTTAAGAAAAATAGATACCCTTAGCAAAAACTTTTAAGAAGTAAAATCCGGCACAAAAATGCTTACTGGCTATTATTATTAGTGTTTATACTGTACTCAGTTTAGCTGCATATTTGCGTTTGGTTTGTATTCCTCCATATCACGCCACACATTTTTGTCAGGACTTTTTTCAGTGTCACTGCTCTACCAATATCTGTTATCAGAACACTCAGTTCTAAAGGGTACTATGAAATTTCTTATACAGATAGACAAAGTCACTAGTTATCACATCTCTGGCTAGGTTTGGAAAGTTCATCACCTTCAAACCTGTTTGTGAAAAACCTTCCCTCTTCAACTGCACATTTAAATAGACAGGGCTAAGACACAATTGTCATGTTTTCTCAGGTAACCAAAATCCTCTGAGCATCTCCAAAGACGGTTGTTACTGCCTTTTGCTCTGCATATTTATATTCTCTATTTGGTCCTTTCTCCAGTGGTACTGAAATGGTGCCTAAGAGATGCATGGAACCTTATGTAAGAAGTGGGAAATAGTAAGATCTGGAGAGGACAGGAATTCCACAAGGAGAGCAACAGAACCAGAAATTTGAACACAGGGAACTTCCCAGAGACTCATACTCCAACCAAGTACCAGGCATGGAGATAACCTAGAACCCCTGCACAGATGTAGCCCATGGCAGTTTAGTGTCCAAGTGGGTTACATAGTAATGGGAAGAGGGACTGCCTCTAACACAAACTGATTGGCCTGCTCTTTGATCTCCTTCCCCTGAGGGGGGAGCAGCCTTACCAGGCCACAGAAGATGACAATGCAGCCACTCCTGATGAGATCTGATAGACTAAGATCAGAAGGAAGGAGAGGAGGACCTCCCCTATCAGTGAACTTGGGGAGGGGCATGCATGAAGAAGGGGGGTGAGAGGGTGGGATCGGGAGGGTGAAGGGAGGGGCTTATGGGGGGATACAAAGTGATTAAAGTGTAATTAATAAAAAAAATAAAAATAAAATGAAAAAATCTAAAGAGAGAGAGAGAGAGCAGATTTAGATCAGTCCACAGGATGGTGTGTGCACACTGCATGAGCCTCTCCTTGTAATGTCCTCTAAATGGAGTTATGTCAGCAGCCTGGAACTACTTAGCAAACTGCAGAGCTGGAATTTGAACCCTTAAAGTTTGTCTATACAAGCAGTTCTCTTAGCCACCATATCACATGTGACAAAAAGGTTTGTCACACAACATGATATCCTAGAAGTCATACTAATGCTTAGTGTGAGTTATGTCATTATTTTTAATGACATTTGATTATGGATATATATAGATAGAGATATATTAAAACTATGATAGATTTCTGTATGATAGAGCTATATCAAATAGCTTGGCTAAATATGACAAAATTTTAAATATAATGGATGAAAATATAACCAAAAAGGAAATAGTACTTAAAAATATATTATAAATATATTAAGAAACTAAAAGACAGTCAAAGTTAAAAGCTTTTCTGGGTTGTGTATTTTTTTTCTTGTCTGCTTTGCTTATTTGGTTTGTTTTGGTAAATTTTTCATGCAATATGACCACAAATATAGTCCACAAATGGGAGTCTGAATTGGAGCTTTTACAGACAATAAAAGAACAAATATCCAGATGAAATTTTGTAGAATCTCAAGTACACTTTAAGAAAATATTCTGGAAAGTAAATGATAATGAAATATAACTGTATTAAGGAATGAATGCTGAGACTTTTGCTCACTAGGAGACAGATCCAGCGCTCTGCATTCAATGTCGCCATCTTTACCCAAGCCCTGATCATCATGTATTAATTTAAATAACATATAGGCTACAATTTAGACTTTACAAGCAAGATTCTGTA
This sequence comes from Meriones unguiculatus, assembly GCF_030254825.1. Classification (NCBI taxonomy): domain Eukaryota; kingdom Metazoa; phylum Chordata; class Mammalia; order Rodentia; family Muridae; genus Meriones; species Meriones unguiculatus. The sequence goes on along the minus strand of NC_083353.1, from coordinate 28,907,362 downwards.
TAAAACCGTAGGCTCTTGGTTGCTATCTGAACCAATTGGGTGAAAAAGCTTTTCCCAATGCATTACTATTTTAATTAATATGCTGACATTTAGAAAATTAACATTTAATTAAAAATTTAAGTAAATAAAAGGGAATGATGGTACATGCCTATGGACCCAGTATATAGGAAGTAGAGGAAGGAGACTCAGGAGTTCAAAGTCATTCTCAGCTACTTAGTGAGTTCCAGGCCAGCCTGGGTTACATGAGACCTGATCTCAAAAAACAAAACAAAACCAAAAAACAAAACCAAAAAACAAAACCAAAAAACAGAGGTTTAGACAAATAAACAATATATTTTGCTATAACTCTATAGTCTATCATATTTACTGAAAGTATATTTAAAGTCAATTCATTTAAAGGACAAGTAATTTCATTCAAATAAAAATACTCAAAAGGACAAGTAATCTTTTCTGACAAATGAAAATTTTATAGCATGCAGAAATGAGATATTGTTATACATCTTTAAGCAATAAAAACAAGTTTATTGGATTTTTTTTTCTAGTACTTATGACTTTTAAAAGGCAGTGCTTTAGACTGAATTTAGAGCCCTGTGTATGTTTAATATATATACCACTGAGCTATAACCACAGCCCGGAACAAATTTATTAGAATATTTCTTAAATTTTTACGTTAGCCTAATTAGGAAAATTTAATCATTTTAATTTTCCTAATTAGTAATTTTTCTTCTTTGAAACATTCATACATGGTATAGACAATATGCCTTGATATTTTTCAGATGTTGGGAAAATGATACATGGTTATCAGAAAATTGAATAGTAAGAATTACCAAGATTCTTAGTACCTCTTGTATTTGCAAACTAAGGGAGAACAGAGAAAACTGCCTTGTTCATTTTCAAATATTTCTGCAGTTTTCAGCTTTTAAGTGGCCAGACCTTATGCAAGGAAAACAGCAGTTGAGGATTCCAGCAACTCTGAGCTGACTCTGAAATAGTCTTTCTCACCACACTTGTGATTATTGTTGGGGACCATTTATCTATCCTACCGTGGGGAACTCTGGGATCAACAGTACTATTTATTGGAATGAATTACCATGTGAAATTCATAACACAAAGCTGCATATACCAAAAAATAAAGTAGGAGCTTTTGCCAATTGCTTGGGAACTTGAGAATGGATTCAGAAACAAACTCTTCCCCGTAATATCTCCAGGGACCCTCAAAAGGGATGGAATACTGCAGAAGCTTCCGCCTGAAGGACACAGGACTGGGAGTGTGGCTGAGAGGTTAGCATAGGGATTCCCGCTTAAGGCTCCAGGGAGGAACAGTAAGGAAGGATAGGCTAAGCACACCCTGAGCTGGTAGGCTTCCATTCTGGCACGATTCATCTTTAAGAGAACAGGAACTCAGTTTCCAAGGGGCGAAACATTCAAATCAAGTATAATGATTAAGCCTTCTAAGGTTCTCTGCGCTAAGCATACAAAACACAGTTTTCTCGCCAGTTCTAGGCTAACTGAACTACAACTAATGGCTCAAACCTTTCAGTGTCCTTCAAAATGCCTATCAATAAAAACAGTCCAAGGAAAAGCTAATCTGATTCCAAGTTACAGCTGGTTTTTGCATTTGAAATATGGGTACGGATCCAGCATTCTCCTTCTCAAAGCATATGTTTTGGGTGGATCGAACTATGGATGACCTATTCCCGGCTCGGATCCAGATACAATACTCTTTTCTTATTACTAGCACAAAGATGCAGGGGTGGCAAGAATACTTTAGCCAGCCACTGAGATGCAAAGGGTCTTGCAGAGATTCGTGCAGGAGCCATGACAGCTAAACTTTCTGGAGAAGGTTACTGCAAGTAAGTAAATCTAAAGCAGCTGGTAACTGTCTTTGACTCCATGAATCCCACCCTCTCCATCTGCGTGTCCCACCATCTCGAAGGAGAAGAGGGTTCAGCAGAGAGAAAGTGTTCCAAAGATTATAAGGCCATTGAATCCTGTTAAGTTTGAAGCTGCTTTTGTCAGCACACTTCACAGATACTGGGACAATAAGTACCACTCCCTTGTGCTGATGTGTGCTGGCTGGCTTGCCCATTGCTTGAAAAAATGAAGAGCTATAACTTACCTGCTTAGCTCTTTGTCTCAAGCCCTCAGTGGAGGACTACTGAGGGTCGGACATGAAGGTGGGTTCTGGAGTTTCAATGATGAGTGAAACAGCATTTCTGGTCGCCTGGAATTCTGGACTTGACAGAAAGCCTAAAGGCAATGCTGGCCACAGTGCTGTGTTAAACAACAGCTCATGGCTGTCTGCACTTGCCCTAGTCACTGGACCTGAACAGTCACTGTGAAGGTTAAGGAAGGGGAATAAGGGCACATTAGTATGTGTAAAACACACTCACATGGATGTGTACAGAGACTGACTACATTGAGAATCTAGTCAATTCAAAGGAAAAACGTTTCTTTTCACGAGAGTCAATGCTTTAGTCAGAATCTACTCTCCTGAAAATAGCAATGTGAAAAATTAATTCATGGTTTATTTGGCTGAGTACTAATTAAAATGTAGATAAACAAATGAATAAGAGACAGCATTACTCTCCGGCCCAGACACAGTGAGGGAGCTGTGAGTTACCGTGCAGACATGGCCAAGTCCGAGAACACCACCACACACAACCAGTACCACAAATGGCACAGAAAAGGCATCAAGAAACCCCCGGTCACAAAGGTATGAACCTCTTAAGGGGGTGAACACCAAGTTCCTGAGGAACATGGCTTTGCCAAGAAGAAGAAGATGCAGGCAACAAGAGAACAACAACAAGAGAAGCCTGAAGAAGATGCAGGCAAACAGCACAAAGGCAATGAATGCGCCGGCAGAGGCCATCAATCAATGCCCTTGTGAAGCCTGAAGCCATTAAGCCCAAGATGTCAAAGGGTCCATATGCAAACTCAGCCGTCCAGCTTTCATCGCTCACCCCAAGCTTGGGAGGCGAATTCAAAGCCACATGGCCAAGGGTCGTAGGCTCTGCCAAGCAAAGCCCAAGGTTCAAACCAAGGCAGAGGCCACAGCTCCGGCTAAGGTCACCACAGAAACACACCGTTTACACATGACCAGTGTCCTACGATGTTTTTACAAATATAAACTGGAGGCAAGACCTGTTGAAAAAGTAAATAAATAGATAGATAAATAAAAGAGACAGGATGAAACATGGTACAAACAATTGAGGAGCACACCTAGGTAGCTCCTTATCTTGAATAATTTACTTTGAAACCATTAGTCAGTACTTATTTTCAATCTGAAAATACTTGATGAAACAGCTCACCTTTCCAACGAACATAGATTGTCTTAGTTTGTGCTGTGAATCAGGAGTCTGGGAGAGACAGCACCAAATGCTAGAGAGTATTTGCTCTTAATAAATGAAGAACTGGTTGTTGGTGTCTGTGGTGCATGGTGGGGGGGGCACTCCGTGGTGGCGGTGATGTAAGCCTTTAAACCCAGCAGTATGGAGACAGAGGCAGGGGGATCTTTGTGAATATGAGGCCAATCTGCTCTACAGGGTGAGTTTCAGGACAGCAAGGGCTCTACAGAGAAGCCCTATCTCAAAAATAAGTAAATGCATACATACATGCATATATGCATATGTACATACAAACACTTATATGTAAAATTAATAATGGAAGACCTGCATGACAACACCCTTTTTGTAAAATGAGAAGCATCCAAAAAACATATTTCCCCAAAACTTCATGTTAGTATCATTCACCATTTACAAATAAAAATACTTCAAAATACTTTATAGATATTTGTAGAAATATTATAAAAACATTACTTTATACAATTAATATACACGAGTTTACAAGACAAATATTTTAAGGCACATTTATCACAAAAGTTTTAAAGTACATTATAATTAAAAGTAAAATAAGAATTAGCATATGTTAAAGAAATAAAACTGGCTTGGCATGGTGGAACGTGCCTTTCTGGCCAGAACTATGGAGACAGAGGCAGATGGATCTTTGTGAGTTCAAGATCAGCCTTGTTTACACAGTAAGTCCAGCCTATCTCAAAACAAGCAACCAAGCAATAAATAAAAAAATTTAAAAAAACTGATAAAATACTAAGGCTATATAAAGCAATAAATACAAGAACCTCACTTTTCTTAACTGTAGACTGTCATACCCAGGTTCTGTACGTCCCAGCCTTTCTAGTTTAGAAAGTTCTAAAATTCTAAGGTTTTCTTCTTCCTTTGTTCAAATATTGATCATTCACAAACCTAAAGCAGAGAGAACTCACCCACCAGTGTATGATTTCAAATTTTTCTTTGGTTGGTACAGGGCTAGGAACCAGATTTCCTTTCCTGGGTGCTAATGGGAAACAAGATGACTCACCTACCTGTATTGAAAATTGTGGGATCTAGTTATCAGTACTGTGATGTAGTCAGGCTAGGACCGTGCAAGCTGACTTGAGTGTAGACTAGAGTGAAAAGATCAGATGTCTGTGCTCTGAGCTTCTTTTCCTTCTATATAGCAAGATTTCATTTCCCCTCATTCTCCTAATAACAAGGGCATGGCTTACCTCAGCTGCCCTAAAGGAAGGGATGTTCTCACTCTGTTCAGACTTCAGTTTCAGGTAAAGCTGGAAGAGCAGCTATTCACATAAAGGGACCAGATGCAAAGCAAGAACTTGAGCTGAATCAGGGAAGCCAGGCTTCCTGCTGGGTCCTGGCCCTAAAACACCGTACTAGCTGACCAGAAGTATCCATGCAAAGCAGTTCTCAGCAAGGTGTTAATGACTGATAGCCACTGGATTGTGTTCCAGGCTCATAGATAGGCCAGTCTAAAAGATCTTTAAAGCAATAACTACCAAACATAAGGGATGGAGTATTATTACAGAATATCAGACATCCAAGTGGCTTATGAAATGTTTAATCATAACTGGTATCCCCCAAATCAAATCATCTTCCTAACATTTTATAGAATCTGTCATAGAGAAAGTAAGCCTTACAAACAACTAGTAATTCACCTGCCTCAGACATATTTCCTTGTGACGTTTCATAATATTATCTACATGCCATAACATTCTCCAGAACTATCCTGGTCAGGGTTATTATTGCTGTGATGAAACACTGAAAGCAAGCTAGGGAGGAAAGGGCTTATTTGGCTCACACTTCCACAGCACTGTTCAACATTGAAAGAAGTCAGGACAGGAACTCAAACAGGGCAGGAACCTGGAGGCAGGAGCTGATGCAGGGGTCATTGAGGAGTGATACTTACTGGCTTGCTTCTAATGGCTTGTTCAGCCTGCTTTCCCAAGTGTGGCACCATCTGCAATGGACTGGGCCCTTCCTCATTAGTCACTAGTTAAGAAAATGCCCTCCAGACTTAGCTACAGCCTGATCTTGTGAAGGCATTTTCTCAATTGAGGCTTCCTCCTTTCCGATGACTATAGCTTATATCATGCTGATATAAAACTAGCCAGCACCCTCACAAATACATTGTACCTGATGGATGCTAATACATATTTGCAAAGAGGACTGGGCCCAGGTTGAAAATAAATGCAAAAGATTCAACACAGTCTTGAAAAGATGAAGATCTACAAAAATGCATAACAATGGATAGCTATCTATTGTTCAGTCACTATTATATACCAGGTGCTAAACTTCAATTAAGGCAATATTTAATATGCCACCCAAAGAAAGCACAAAAGAACAATGGTATAAAATAGCAGTAGGATTGCTTCTATTGTAATAACAGACAATGCTCGGGCACACCTGGCGGAGATAAGCTCAGTCAGTCCACACACAAGTTTTCCCAAGTCTGGCACCAACACGCAGAGGTGGGAACGAAGGCGCATTTTCACAAACTGACTAGTAAGGTTTTGCCCAACACCAAGACAATAAAACTTCTCCTGTACCTTACACTACAAAACAATGTGCTCAAACAAAAGTTGGGAAGAGTATTTGTGTAAAGATAAGATCTATGTAATCCAGTTGGCATAAATGTTGAAAAAAATTCCCCCCCCCCAAAAAAAACAAAGAAAAATATTCCCTGAACTGGAAAACTGGAAGATAATTACAAAATCATTATCTGATTTATGTGAATTTCATGTATACATTCTCAGAATATAAATTATCTAAAGAGAGAAACATATTAGTCACCAGCAAAGTGATGTCATGTTATGTCAGCAATTTTCTTGTCACTCCTTATATGATGAACTATTCTGCAGACTTGCTTCTATCCTACAGTTAGAAGATGAGAGAGTTAATAAGATCTAATAACAGGTGAGAACAATGAGGTTCTGCCTGGGGAAACAGAACAGAATGTGCTCAGAAGACAGTCTACTGACTTAAAAAGGAGCTTTCCTAGATGCTGACCATGTACCTCTGAGCCTAACAGTTTGGTAATTACGTTCTGCTATAAATTAATCCTTCTGTCAGATGACAGTTTTCTTATATCAATACTGTATCTGCTTAAATGTTTGCAAACAAGCAAAGCAAGTCAGCAGTACTTTTGCATAAGTTCCTATTTCCTTTTAGAAGGGACATGCAAAATGAAATTTAAAAAGAGTCAGTAGACTGGCTGGATCCACAGACTCACTGACGGCCATTCCCAGACTAGAGCAACCAATGTGAGCAAGCTGCTGTACATCCTTACCAACGACCTAGTTATCCCTGTGGAATTTACAAACACCCTGCTGGTGGCATGAAGAATTTTCCCCCAAAGCACTACACGTTTGCAAAGCAAATTACAAGGAGGTTTTCACCACATTTTCTTCTCTGGCATGATTAATTGTCACTGCAGAGACAGCTTAATTTCCAGCAGAACTCAGGGCTCTTTGGCATCATACAGATCCTGTGAGTCCTTTGGCTGTAAAACAGCTGCCTGTTTGCACCACTTCTTAGTAACACTCAGTCAATTGCCAGCACAGATGATGAAAAGAGGTGATGAGTTCTCTGTTCTTTCTCTTTTCTCTCTGACCATTAAGACCTCAAGAACCATTGCAAATAGCACAGTGCCTAAAGGAAAGACCTCAGGTTCTAGGGAGATCTGTGACACCCACAGTGGCTGTTATATGAGAAATAAGCTGTTGCATTAGCCACTAGAAGTTTGGGTTTTATGTTTATCACCATTTGAAAGACCCCCATTCACAAAGCTGACCTTATCCGTTCTATCTAGAGGCAAAGTGTGCTGGGTACGCATGTTAGGATGCCAATAAATGCGGCATGCATCATTGTTACTGCATTTCTCCACTGTCTATCATGCTCCTAAGACACAGCCCTGCTCTGTGCCGGAGCTAAGTATGCCAACATGCAGAACTTCTTCCTGTCAAAGTAAGCGTTTACAAAGACCTCAGATTCTACCACCACTGTGAATGATAACAGGATAATAATACTACAATTGTACATGACTTTCTATTTCTGCTATGAATTTCATTGCTGTAAGTCCATGAAATTCAAGGGTGTTTCCACAGGACACTTCATCTTAAGATGTTAGCGGAACAATCGTCTTTCCAAATACTAAGCTCGTTATTTTGTAAGAAGAAAAAGCAAACATCAATCTTAGTGTGTCGGATTCTTTTGGAGACCCTTCACCATCTGCCATAAACAAAGTCCTCAAGCAGCACCCATCAGCTTGCCAAAGCTCTTACTTCGTAAAGCTGCCGTCTCCGTGCCAACACGTGGTCTAAACCCGCCACAGCCAAGAAAGCTTGCCATGCCCTAAATGGGGATGTTTACCGTCTACATCACACCTCTTTACATTGTGGCCTCTTAAAATTAAACACACAGAAGAAATTAGCCAGGTATATTTTTTAGCCCAGGAGGAACTGGCAAAGTGTAACAGCTTCCCTCGCTGGTTCCCTGAAGAAGAATGACCATGAAATAAGTGAGAAGGACAGAGTTTTGCGAAGGTTTATTTTTATTTTGTTTGTTTGCTTTAAAAATTTCACAGTTTGTGGCAGACAGAACGATCAGGTTCACTATCTTCATGCTTCACACAAAATCTATTTCCAGCTCAGCCTATGATTGTTAAACACCTGATGCTGTTTCCAAAGCTCGTGTTTTTAACTCATAAAATGTTTAACACATTATAGGTTTTCACTGTACTCATCAGATAATAAAATTAGAGTGCTAAGAGTTTCACCACAGACAGAGCTTTTAATTTAAAACCCTACATGCACACACGTGCACACAGGTTAGCTCCTGCACATGCTAAACCCCCACATCATAATAAAAGCATTCCTGCTCTGATGATACGCTATCACAAAAAGCAACCTGGAGAGGAAGGGGTTGATTTCACTCACATTTTGCTGCTATAGTTCATCAGATAAGGAAGGGAAGGCAGAAACTCCAACAGGGATGAAATACAGGAGGGCTGAGATGCAGGAGAGGAGGCAGAGGCCATGAGGAGTGATACTTAGCAGCTTGCTTCCCGGGGCTTGCTCAGCCTGCTCTCTTACAGAGCCCAGGACCACCAGCCCAGGGACTGCACCACACACAATGGGCTGGGCCTCCCCATCGGGCACTAATTAAGACAATGTCCTGTCACTTCCCTACAGCCTGATCTGATGGAGGGACTCTTTCAGTTGAGGCTTCCTCCTTTCCAGTGACTCTAACTTGTGTCAAGCTGACCTAAAACCAGCCAGGACAGAAAGTCTGTAAAACGGGCTTTCTCAATAAATGGTTCCAAATAGCTAATGCATTTTTTGTGTGTCAATTTAAATCAACTTCATAGAAATATATTCTTTGTGAATATTTCCGTGTATGTCTTATGATGTTTCTACTCTTCTTCTAGATGTTTTACTCTGCCTGCTTCTGTGAACAGGCCAAAGATGTGAACAAAAGTTTTGTCAGAATTATTTTGACCTCTCCTATACATTGAACATTGATATGAATGTATAAAAGCACAACAAATATTTTAAAAGAAATACAGAGAACATTTTCCATAGAAAACATGTCAATAATGTTTTGGGGTAAATAAAGATCAGATGTCAATATTGATGAGGACGCAATCTCTCCACCTTGTATTGTAAGGTGCATTCCCCTAGTCCCCTAGTCCCAATGACTCCACTCTTCCCTGAATGGTGCCCAAAGACAGCTCTCAAGTGAATGTCAGTGAATTGCACCTAGAACAATAGCTACACTCTGGTATTTTAAAGTATTAACTGGCACCTCAAATGCCATGCGCTTTCCTCAGTTTTCCTATATGCATCATGACATGTGACACTTGAAAACAGAACATTATCTTTTAAAATGTTAACTATATCTATCACACTGTAGCCTAAAAACTTTTTTAAATATCTGGAAATAGGTCTTAAAATATTTCTTATTAGCAGCCTTGCCAGGCCACAGAGGAGTACATTGCAGCCAGTCCTGATGAGCGCTGATAGGCTAGGATCAGATGGAAGGGGAGGAGGACCTCCCTTAGCAGTGGACTTGGAGAGGGGCATGGGAGGAGTGGAGGGAGGGAGGGCAGAATTGGGAGGGAATGAAGGAAGGGGGCTACAGTTGGGATACAAAGGGAATAAAATCTAATTAATGTAAAAAAATAAGAATTTAATTTAAAAAATTTAAAAAACAGTTTTTATTTTCCTTTGAAGTTCTATTTAAAAATATAGCAAACTTCTTTGCAGTTAAGCCATCAATTAACTTTAAAAGTTAATCCAAAAGCAGAATATTTTGTTTTGTTTAAGTCATAGGATACTCCATGAATACTATATTATGTGACAATCAATGACAATAAGAAATAAAATTATTTCAGGTTTTCTGTTTGATGTTCATAATTTTTAAAAAGTATTTTAATTTATAAAATGCAACAATGTGAAATAAAAAGTTCAACTTAGAATCAATGAAATAAGATTTCTACTGGAGAAAATGCAAGATGTAATAAGTATATTATGATAATGTGAGGCAAGAAGGGTGAAAGAACTCTAAGAACAGAAGATTTTGCTTTATGATGTCCACTCATTGTCCCCAATTAAAATCAATTACTTATATAATTATGCAATTTTAAAAGAAAAAGTACATTTAGACATTCAGTGATTTTTGTCAACTCTTACCCAAAGTTAACCATTAAAACAGCACAGTAACGTATATGCTTACAAATGTAAACCTTAGGAACTGTGAATGTAGCTCAGTTGGTAGATTGCGTTCATAGCATGCATGATGTCCCTCAGATTTGATCCCTAGCATGGAATAAAACCAGGTCAAGTAGTAACGGCAGGAGGGTCAAAAGTTTAAGGTCATCCTCCAGGGCTACTTAATGCCTAAGGCCAGCCTGATGGACATGAGGCTCTATGGCCTCTTGAATTTTACAAAGAGCAATCTCTCTCTCTGCATTTGAAATGTGCACTGCCCTCTCTTGCTGAGGAAACCACTGGGTTCCTGGGGAGGAGAGCGGGCAGCACTCAGAGGATGATGTCCACTTACAGTTTTCAAGAAAACATTTAATTTTAAATGATTCAAAAAGAAAAAAGCCATGGAGTAATATACAAATAAGAGCAAGCTGAAAAATTCTTGGATGTTTATACATAAAAAGGACATTTTCGAGGGGGAATATGGACAAACGTGTGACTAACATGTCGTTTGCCTATCTAACCTTGAGCCTAGAGATGCCGAAAAGACTGAGGAAAAAGACCTTTGCCTAGAGAACAGCTACTGGTAGGCAGAGCAATTAGGATCTCAGGAAACACGAAGATTTAGTCAAATTTATACTTCTGAGTTTTCACCCAACTGCTTCCAGCTGACTAAGGAGCTCTTCAGAAAGGTTCAGATGTGAACTGCAGGTGGGTGTGGGGAACAGGAACTGACAGGTTTGTGTGGGAAAGCGCACGCTGTCTGTCAGACCATCCTTACAAAATGGAAAAGCACTTTATAAAATGAGAAAATCTGACTCAAGAAGTGTATAGATTCAACAAAAATCTCAAATGAGTGCTTTAAAATGTTCCTGTCACCTTAAAAGCTACTCTCAACTTATGATTCACCACTGGCTCCTAACCTCCTGCTGTGAAGCCGAGGCCAAAACATTTTCATACTGTCTGCTCCACACAGCTGGCTGGAAGATTTACAGTAGAGACCCGGCCTGCGTTAGTTCCTGAGCTCCATTGTTTCCATAGGGGTTTGGGTTACTTGTTTAAAAACGGACCAAACAGTCCCAAGCTAGTGCTCGGAAGAGGATTCAGTTCCACTTGCACAGGTACAGTTACAAATATGCCAACACCCTTCTGTCATTAAGCAACACTCAAAAACTGTAGAAAATGGATTTATGCAGAAGTGGGAGGAAGAAAGGAGCAACGGCTTTGGTCTGGTCAGTGTTGTGTTTCCGTGGCCGTCTGAAATCAATTGTGTTGTTAAGCCATTGGGTAGCCTGGAGGCCAGGGAAGGGGGAGAGCTTGGCTGTGCATCCCTGAGAAGTGCTGGTATGGGTCTACAGTGTGAATCAAGAAGGCTGAGAGTTCTGCGGATTCCAACCCTGAAGGTCAGAAGGAGGGTCAAAACAAATAAGTGAGACTCAGAAAGAATGCCCACGAAGCAACAACTTGAGGTCATTGGTAGGCTGATGACGGCATTGACGAGCACTTGTTCCTCTTGCAGAGAACCCAGATTAACTTTTCAGTGCCCCATGGCATGGCGCTCACAACCCTCTATAACTTCAGTTCCAGAGATATGATGCCCTCTCTTGACCTCTGTGACCATCAGGCTCACACATGTTGCTCAAAGAGCATGGAGGCAAACAGTCATACACATAAAACAAAACTTTAAAATGAGTGAGCTGTAAATGAATGGTATTACTATACATCTACAAGCTAAAAAAATATGATAACACACTAAAAAGGAAATGGTTCTACAAATAAGAGAAAAGGGGGTAATTGCATTATCACGTCTTGAGCAGTGGATGGATCCCGAGACTAAATGATGCCTGTGGGCTTAAAAGAAATAGGGTTGGTCAGGATTGACATCCTGGGAGTTTACATCAGTAGAGGCTGACCAAGGTCACATGAGATAGCGTACAGATAATTGTAGTTACTTTCTCTCTCTTTGGAGAAGTGGTTGCTTGGAGAGATGTTATTGGAGATGGGAGAAGAAAGTACAAAGAAGGAAAACATGGTATCAGAGGAGGTGAATTTATTGGCTAAGAATGGGATTACCTGATAGTGTTGGTTCTACATGTAAAATTGCAACCATGTTTGCAGAGTTCACTCAACAGTACAAAAGAGTATTCTTTCAAAGTTAACACTGCAAGTTCTTTTTAACAATGATATATGAGTTTTCCTATATCCTTTCTGTATTAGGTAATTTTATTCTAACATTTATTTAAAATTAACTATTGAAATTATACATTGACTTAATTTGATTATTCCTTTACCATATCAGGAGCTATATATTATTTATAGCCATATCAGTATTTAATTAGAACATGATGTTCATGCTTCAACATAGGACTCAACAAAACTAATAGTGTTTTTAAAGAAAATAATTGTAGACCCAGGGCCCTATTCATGCTGACAACACCTTTTAGTGTGCCAGTGAGTGGATGTTATAAAGGGCAGTATTAGGTGTCAGCTGGACTGAGCTGAGAGACGTCCAGTCTATGATTAAAAACAACAACAAAAACAAACAAACAAACAAAAACCCAAAACAAAACAAAAAAAAAAAACACCTCTGCATGTTTCTGTGGTGTGTTTTCCAAGAGTTTAGTGATTAAGCAGAGGAAATCTAACCTCATTGTCGGAACCAATTTTTAACATCCAACCTGTTAAAAATTAGAGAACAAAGCCTATTATATATTAAACAGATGTTTCTGTCATCTAGGTTTTTCATTTTTCTTATTTTTTTAGGTTTAAACATTTTTAATTAAATTTTTATTCTTTATATTAATTACAGTTTATTCATTTTGTATCCCTGCTGTAGCCCCCTCTTTCATTCCCTCCTTCATCTCCTCCCATTCCCCTCTCCAAGTCCACTGATAGGGGAGGTCCTACTCCCTTTCCATCTGACCCTAACATATTAGCTCTCATCAGGATTGGCTGCATTGTCCTCTTCTGTGGCCTGGTAGGGCTGCTCCCCACACAGAGAAGATCAACTGATTTCATGTGGCTATCCTGGAACTCACTCTGTAGATCAGGCTAGCAACAAACTTACAGAGGTCTGCCTGCCTCTGTCTCCCGAGTGCTGGGATTACAGGCTTTCAGCACCACCACTCAGCTGATAAAATGACTCCTAATGTCAAAGGTTTACACTTTAAGAAAAAAATTTATTTTCATATTTGAAGGAAGGTAATCTTGCTCATGACTGATGGTTCATATCAAAGGTGATGATAATATCCTAAAAAATAATCTTTAATGTTAAAAAATATCCTGCTTTTGGGGGTAAAACCTTTTTAATTAATTTTTTATTTTTTACATTAATTACATTTTATTCACTTTGTATCCCAGCTGTAGCCCCCTCTCTCATTCCCTCCCAATCCCACCCTCCCTTCCTCATCTCCTTCCTGCCCTTCTCTAAGTCCACTGATAGGGGAGGTCGTCCTCCCCTTCCATCTGACCTTAGCTTATCAGGTCTCCTCAGGACTGGCTGCAATGTCCTCCTCTGTGGCTTGGCAAGGCTGCTCCTCCCTCAGGGTGGTGGGGGGGGTGGTCAAAGAGACAGCCACTGAGTTCATGTCAGAGATAGTCCCTGTTCCCTTACTAGGGAACCCACTTGGATACTGAGCTGCCATGAGCTACATCTGAGCAGGGGTTCTAGGTTATATCCATACATGGTCCTTGGTTGGAGAATAGTCTCAGAAAAGACCCCTAGGCAAACTAAGAATTTCATTACTTCATTTTGAAAAGGCCAGTCTATCATGTCAGCTTGGTTAGATGGTTCTTAGAGAGCCTTTCAAGGACAGATAAGGAAGACTATGAACAGATTCTCTAACCCTTGCCTTTAAAGGTCTATTTGTATGTTTCAAAGAAATCAGCTTCTTTCTAGTAAGCAATCCTTTGATTGTCAGAAAACTTAAGCACTGGAATGATGTATGCAAAGGAAATGTAGGATCTGGTTGTGGAACTTGGAGATGTTTTTCAGTGATGAAATATAATAAATCACCATGTTGTCAGCTTTAAGAAAAAAAACAAAAAACAAAACAAAACAAAAAAACCAGAGGAAGATTCTCTTTTTTCTGGAGCTTGGTTCCTCAGAGTTCCTGGTTCTCAGGTTTTCAAAGATGGGGGTTGACATCAGTGAGCTACTGTGATCATGTGAGCCAAACCCCAACAGAGACAGATATCTATTGGGTTTGGTTCTAGGAAGAACTCTAATATGGTGTCTATTAGATTTAGCTTCTAAAATGCAATGCTTGCTTTATCATATGAAAGATTAGAGTCCTGCATTTTAAAATTTTGTCCCGTTTTTTGGGGGAAAAAAAAGCAGTGCAATATCTGCTCTTTCCATTGTATATTTATGAAGCATATCCAAAGAAGACAGAGTAGCAGCCTAGCCTGTATGGGCAAGCAAAAGCACAATTCCTGATTTTAGCATATGCATCCTATATAAACTGTCATGACTGCATGACCACAGTCTACTGGCTTTTGAGATGACTAAGTCATTTAGTCAAATTATTAATAAAATACAGTAGAAATCTCAAAGATTTTTACTTCTTGTTACATTATGTGATGCCTTTCATCTTTGTGTATCTCCTTACTTTGTTTTGTTAGAACTTAATAGTGCTTTCATCTGAGCATCAAAGGCAGCACTTTACCTAAAGCAGACTGTAATTAAACCATAAGACTATTCCGACTGTCCTTCAAGGGCCATAGCAATCAAGACCCAGCTCACTAGACTTTTATTCTTAAAGACCAAAACATCCTAAAGGTCAAGGCATTTCTCAACATTGCGCACACAGAGAAAAGGCTAGAATACTGTGTCGGTATTATAGAAGAATGCTTTAAAACATGAGTGAACCCAAATTTGAATTCTATGCTTCTGTCCTCATGTCTTCTATCTTTCTGTAAGAGATCAGTATCTGCTCAGGACTCCCAAGACCAAGTTCTTGGCACAAAGGAGACTTATTTGCCCTGGAGGGATAAAGAATATGAGACAAAGACAGGAGATGAAGGACTAGGAAGAAGGGGAAAGGAAAAATGGAGAGGGAGAAGGGGTATTTGACTCAGAAGGGGGCAAAGAACTGCCTCTAAATAGAGAGGAGATGGATATGGCCCATGGGCAAATGGCAGTTTATAAAGGTAAAAAAGAGAAACCATGTATTAGAATGAGGTGTTTCATTTTAATTAGGCATGCTAATTAGGTGAGGCCAAAGGTGGGCTTTTGATGCTAGACTTCAATCCTTTGATACCTAGACCTTGGTTGTGGCCTCAGGAGGAGGAAGTAGCCAAATAAAGGAATAGACCTTGGTGACTAACTTTAGAAATACAATCTATTGAGTTCTAGCAAAGCAGAGAAAATGGGGGAGAAGGACAAGGCCTGCCAGAGTCATGCTCACCTTGTTCACCATGCTTAAGCTGGCCAGAGTCCCTTCACTTGTCTAATGAATGGCTTTGTGCTATAGTTATTGAACCACACAGAAAACACAGTATAGGGAAAGAATGAAGAATCTCTGTCCAAACCAATTTTTAGCAGAGTTTACAAGTGAAGAATTTACTGAACCCAACTGATCCAAAAATCACAGTGTTATCTACCTTGATTAAATCATTGCTTTCCAAAAATTAAATTTAAATTCATACCCTGTCTGTCTGTCTCTGTCTCTCTGTCTCTGTTTCTGTCTCTGTCTCTCTCTCATGCGCACACACACGCACACACACACATTCATTATTTAGGGTCAGGGGAATGGAAGAATATATAATTTAAGATTAAAGCTATGCATTTAGCTTAGGTTGTAAAAGGAAGTCCAAAGCATTGTAACACTATATAAAAGCAGATTAGCCTTAAACAGGCTGAGTTCACAGTAGGGAAACAGATTGAGTACAAAATTTTAAATGATCTCAAGGTATATATTATCTTGGTTTCAAGGTCAGTCAAAGGTTCAGTTTCTGGAGGCAGGAAGTAGATTCAGGAGAAGCTATCCCCATAGGGCACTATCTTGTGCAGATGAAGGGTAACATCCAACTATTATTACGAGATTACCATTGTATAAACCTTGGTCTTGTTTCTTGCCAGTCGAATCACTTATTTAATTAATAGGGTTCTTAATGAAACAAGCCTGAATTTGTAATCTACATCTACCAAAAACTGGCTAGATTCAGTTCTTCTGGAACAATTTTAAGCACATGAACTGTTATATTGAAGCCAGTGCAACAATGTGATGACATTCTAACCCTTTTGTTCACTAATTAATCTAGGCCATCATCCCAGCATCCACACCTTTGATCTGAACAGAACTTTGCCAGGACTGACAGCCCCAGTGGTCACCCGGCAGTCCTCTTGTAGCGAGAGTGTAAACAATGTGTGCAGATAGGCATGTGTTGTAAGAGATAAGCAGAGAAGGCCAGAGACCAGCCGGTGTAGACAGATAAGGAGCAGTGATACAACAGAATAATGACAGGGGAAGAAATTAAAGGTATAAAAGCCTTGGCTCGGACCGAACGAAGAAGCCCCCTTTTCCAGCATTCTCCTGCAGGGCAGCAGAGTATGCTGATGCTCTGAGGAGAGTGTCCCCTTTGGAACCACTGGACAAGCTTGCTTATCTGCCCAGCGAATTCTCACCTTTCCCTGGAAACACTGGAGCTTCCCGAGCCCAGAATCCCAGAGGACAGGAAGTATCATGAGTCTGTAGCTGCGGGCCTTCATCAGCCACGACAGAGACTCCTAGAGTCCAGGAGAGCTACTCCGCTATGAACATATTATGTATTGGCTCATAGTGATTGGATGTGTGTTGGCTGGACTGATATTATTAAAGTGCTTTTGTTAAACTGAAAACAAAGCCTTCAGCGTAATCTATCCTCGCCGGCATCTCGCTCGGGGCTGGCTAGAGTGTGCTCGTGACAGTCCTTGTCTTTGACACACCAGCTCAAGTGTTGCCAGCTTTCAACAAAGCCCTTTCTGACCAATTTAAGTAATCCCCAATCCCATACAAGATACCATCAAGTCAGACTTGTGGTGTTTTATGCAGGTATTCATCAATACCTGAATTTCTCCTTAATATAACCTATTAGTATAAGGGCTGTGCTTCATTGTTTGGTATAGATGTAGGAATTGAAATGGCACTTGAAATACGGCAGGTGCTTAATCAGTGTTCAGTGACAGAACAAATGAGTAACAATTTGAATGTCTCTATACTACAAAGTATATGTTATAGTAATACTTCATGTCTCTATACTGCATGTCTCTATAATACACTGTATAGCACAACAACCAGAGCTGCATTAAAATTAATATTCGCATCTTACATGTGAAAATAGGACTCAATTCACCAAGTTTACACTGATTGAATTCATCAATTAGGTGTCTAATTATACAACTACACCTTCAACTTCTTTCAGAATGTTCCAGTTCTGCCAAGGATCACAGAGTCCTACAAGTACAGCAACTGGCCTCTCCTTATTCATGGAGAATACAGTCTAAACCCCATGCTTCCTTAGCCCACAGACAGCACTAAGATCTCTATACTACATTTCCCCTAAAAAACCATTTCTAGAGAAAATTTTAACTCATAAATTGGGCATAATAAGAGGTAAACAATTCATAAAACAGAATTATAACAGTATAGAGTAATAAAAGTTATATGGCTGTTGTCTTTCTTTGTCTTAAAATACCCATTATAGTAAACTCACCCTTCTGGTGATGAAGTCAAATGATGCCCAAATGAGATTTGATGCTTTCTGGTACATGTTAATGTTCACTAGGATACATTTTCTGCTCATCTCTTCTACCCCAAAATGTAATGCATTTCCATCTTCACTAAGCACTAACTCTATACTATGATGGAAATATTTGTAACTTAAAGAAAAAAAAGACAAATGAGCACTTATTTATTTTACCTTACTTATAACTTAACAATAAGAGACTCATTCCCAGTGTGGACCCTAGCCACCTGGGCAGAGGATTCTTTCCTAAATTTGTTGTTAAGCTGTGAACGCTTAGCCCATCAGGTGAAGAAGCACTGTACCACATCTCGTTGGCATATGTGAATCCCTAGCACACTCCTTTGGGGCCATTTTTTATAAAACTAAAATAATAGTAACTTAAACTCAAGCTGTCCAGTGATGCCATGACAGTCAACCAGATAACCTGATGACAATTAAGTGGGTAGCACAGAGCGATGTAAACATGAGAGACAAACACGTGACTCAAGTCTTGCGTATAGCAACATTCTGGGGTGTTTTACCACACTACTCAGGATGACGGAAAACTTAAAACTTGTTTATTTCTGAAATTTTCTACTTGATAATTTTGAATTTCAGTGGACCACACAAAACTGAAAACACGCAAAGCTAAATTGAAGATGGGAGATGCTATATGCTAAAGGTTTTGTGTCTGTTTTATATTGTTTGTTCATTTTTAAGAGAGTTTCCCTGTGTGGCCCTGGCTGTCCTGGAACTAGCTCTGTAGACCAAGCTGTCCTCTAATTCAGAGAGCTGCCTGCCTCCCAAGTGCTGGGATTAAAGGTGTGTGCCACCATATCCACTATTAGTCTTTAGGCAGCCTGCTTCTGGGTTGCCTAGCAACCTATGATGTCATCACATGTTGTCTGCCAGGTAGCCACACCTGGCAGTCCTGGTTAAGTTTCTCCTTAAAAGGATCAACTCTCCATTTTGTCACTCTCTTGCCCTCTCCCCTTTCTCTGTCAGGGTGCCCCCTCCATTCCCCCTATCATTTCTCACTCTCTTCTCTCTCTTCATCTCCATCTAATAAACCTCTTTCATATAAAATCTGTTATGCGCATCATCATTTCATCAGTCCTAACACCCACAGTGCCTGTTTGAATTTTTTAAATTAAAAAAAGAGGGCAAGCAAGGTGTATCAGGAGATAAAGACACATGCTACAAAAGCTGTTTGACTTGACTTCAATCCCCTATATAAAGTTCAAAAACCAATGTAAAGTTGGGAGGAACCATATCCACAAAGTTGTGCTCTTGCCTAATCCCCCAACCCTTTGTGTGTGTGTGTGTGTGTGTGTGTGTGTGTGTGTGTGTGTGTGTGTAGAAATGCTAACAATTATGAAGAAAGAGGGCATGATTTTGAAAGAGAATAAGGGGATCTTACATGGCAGGGCTTGGAGGGAGGAAAAAGGGGGAATGGTGGAAGTATATTGTAATCTCAAAAAATAAAAGAAAAAGATTAAAAAATGAAAAGTAACCTAAATATCTTTCTCTATGTGTCTCTTATATTGATCTTTTCTTTGTTTTCACTTCTCTCCTTCACATTTCTCTTTAAAAAGAAAAGAGTTGATTAATGCAATAAATCAAGAATTTGTTTTGTTTTGTTTAACTTCTACCATGTGCTTAGTATGTGTGGAGGAGTGAAGAAAGAGAAGATACATTAATGACACTAACAGTCTCCTGCATGGAGGCAGCATATGAGTTGCATAGGAGGTGCCTGAAGACATTATCTAAGGACAATTTTAGTGTTCCCCCACTTATTGATTATATCAATAATGATCAAGTTACAGTAGCTATATTTGAGTTGTGAATGAATGAACATATCTCATTAGCTAAATGGATTGTTGAACATACATTTTAGAATTTATTTTTGCACAGGTGTGCTGTCCTTGAAACTTTTGCCCTGGGGAACAGTGCATTCTCTCTAGTTTACCATTAGAATTTTCTAGGGATATGCCGAGGTCTGGTTTTGTAGCATTTACCACAGCTTTTGGTTGTTAACTTGGTCACTATTGGATCCATGTTTGTCTCCATAGCAATGCAAGTAAGACAAGGGAAGGGACTAGAACCACAGTTCTTCGAGGCCCTGTTGCCAAGCCCTGCACCAGGAATCACTCAATAAATTAATGCATCCATTGTGCATTCGCTACTCAAATTATGGAAAGACACCTTCCAGAAACTGGGCATGAGTGTACCCATCTTGGTAGGAGTAAAAGATATTCTAAGGAGAGGAACTTTGCTACTCCCTTTGGCTATCAGATTATTGAAACAATGGGTGCTAAAGTATTGGATTTCATAGTGGGAGTTTCATGCTCAGAGAGAGAAAAGGCCTGATACTAGCCAGAAGTTGGCTTTCAGCAGAGATGGTTTTATATAATTCTTAGAACTTGTCAGACCACTGTGCAAGATAGAACAGAGTCAAGACACTGCGGAGCCCATGGCAGCTGAGGTCCCACATTGGTCAAGATCACCTGGTTATACATACCCCTTGCATTCCATTTAAATCTAAACCCCATATCAGGGCACCGAAAAATGGAGCTGGCAAGTCACTGGACCTCTTTGCTCATCTTTCCAATGTGGCTGTATCATACAAACCTTCATTCTCTGCTTTTCACCCTTAAACTCTCTATTTTTTTCTCTATCTCTTTTTTAAAAAATTATTTGTTATTAATTACAGTTTATTCACTTTGTATCCCAGATGTAGCCCCCTCCTTTGTCCCCTCCCAATCCCACCCTCCCTCTTCATCTCCCATGCCCTTCTCCTAGTCCACTGATAGGGAGGTCCTCCTCCCCTTCCCTCTGATCCTAGTTTATCAGGTCTCATCAGGACTGGCTACATTGTCTTTCTTTGTGGCCTGGTAAGGCTGCTTCCCCATCAGGGGGAGGTGATCAAAGATCCAGTCACTGAGTTCATGTCAGAGACAGTCCCTGTTCCTGCTTGCCTCCCCCCCCCCCCCCGCCCTTTAAAAACCCTGTTCCCCAGACAGCAGGGCTACATTCCTCTCCTGTTTCTTCAGGAAGTTTGCGTCCTGTGTTAGAACACATATACAATTAAAACAACAACAACAACAACAAAAACCCTCATGTATTTACAGCGGAGTCTTTTCCTGGTCTTTTGGGATTCATGAACTGGGCACAAGAGCAGCAGCATTTAGTGACTCAGCATTACACAAGCCAGGCCAACTACTTTAGCTGAGTAGTTCATCTTCAGATCTCATTTATGCCTTTTTAAGCTGCTAGCTTTTCAGGTATGGCCAGATGGTGTTAGAAGGTCTCATTCTATGTGTTGCTGGATATTATTGAACTGCAAGTTTTTCACAGCTAGCTGGGGGTTCTTTGCAGAAACACTGGTTCTAGAGCCAGTTAGGAAAACAACCCCTGGGCTGAAGTGTTTGTCAGTGCTTTATTTGCAATACTTAGATAATAGCCTATTGGGCAAGGCAAGGCATTTTGGTCAGCTCAGTGATATTGGTAGGCTTGATTAAGTGAGAGCATTACTGTCATGATTTACTACAGAGTACAATAAATTCATTAAAACAATGATCCTGGTTTCAAAGTGATACTGTAGTCATTGCCATTGAACAGATAAGACAACCTCAAGACTGCAGTTATGGTTTATTATGACATCCGTGTTAAATTGTCTTTCTAGGATTTTGGTTTAGCTTTGCCTGATGGCAAAAATAGAAAATAAGGTCAGACTCAGACACTGAGCTATATGAAAATCAATATTTCATTGGATCAGGCATAGTTCCCAAGTTTAGATCAAGAAATAAAACTGAAGAAAACTATCTTTATAAATTCTGCAAATATGCAGAATGTCTGTAAATATAAAAATATAGCAAATAAGGATAAGAATACTAACATTTCTCAGTGTTTCATGCAGAAACTAGAAAGATTCAGAGCACAGAAACAAACCTCATGGCAGCAAATTAAATATGTCAATGATAATTATAGCTTATTGTTTATAATGTGAATTCAAAATGTCCTGTGAAATAAACATGGTTCCAAAAATAAACATTGTAGTCCACTGTTCAATAAAACATAGCAGCATACACTATACTGCTTCAAACCATTTTATCAGGTAGCAAATACTCTAAAGAACATATATATTCAGAGACAGGCTTGATTTTCCACTTGGAAAGCTGCAACTAGAGTTTATCTGAATGCAACTGGAGTAGGTGCCAAAAGTCTGTCCCTAAACTACCTTGCTGCCTTCTGAGTACACTAATGGTTCTTTCACACTCAGTGACAATCATTTCTGTGCCTCAACATCTGCTCCCACTCTTCCAAGCAGATAAATCTTTTAAGGAGTCAGTGAAATATGTCTCCCCTCCTTAAAATCCCCAAATGGAGAAATACAAGATGGCAGGCCACATAATGGCTCACTTTGAGAGAAGACCAATTAGGAAGATCAAAGAGGAGAGTGCTAGTTCTGAGATTTGCCAGAGAAAACCAGTTCCACCATTTTGGGTCAAATTTAAAGCAAGCTTTATTAAATATTAAATACTGGCCAAGAGATGAGTTTTGGTCAGGACCATTCTCTGAATTCCCCAGCTGAAAACGGCCTCAAGACCACATGTTACAGGAACTTTTAAGGTCAAACCTATAGGCCGCTGTACTTTACCATGAGGCTTTGTTATTTTCCAAGAACTACAATTCCCGGAATTCCAGGAGGTTACCTGCTTCCTGGGTAGGTGGGGCTTATGGGTTAATTTGGGGCATTTCAAAAGGAAAGTTGGAAAATAGAAAGTTGGAGAAAATGAAGGGAGTGAAAAAGAAAATTCAGGAAGGAACCCAGGTAGAAGAGGGGAACATGAGGAGAAAGGAAGAACATAAAAATGGCACTTAAGGAAATACAACAATTTTACCTTCATGGGGTCATGGTAAGCATAAGTCTTTAAAACATAGTGTACATGGGTTTTTTTTTTGTTTGTTTTTTGTTTTTTTTATTTCTAAAACTCATATAGTACAGACATGGTTTTACTCCCTACTTGTAGAGAATAGATATTAAGCACCTCACCCAGGGTTTCATTATTAGGAATGGGCAAGGTAAAAGCACAGTCAAGTGTCTCCATACCCTCATAAGCCTTTCCACCTCACACTGAAGAACTTTCTCCTTTATTGATATCATCCAGGTCACAACAGGGAGTGAAAGTGTATTTTGCAAAGGTGGTTGGGCATATTGCATCTGTCTATCTAGATAACCTAGACAATAAAACTCAGTACTGAATCCATTACTAAGCGAAGTATTCAGCTCTTTCATTTTCTACTTATACAAGAAATTACTTGAATTTCTTCAGTCTGACCCATCCTGCTTGTCTTCGGAGACATCAGCAGCAGCAGTCCTAGAGATCTAACTGTCTATTTCTGGTTGTTGCACAGAATCTTGATTATTGCTGGAAGTGGTAAGAAGAGATGCTTGCAAGAAA
The DNA here is from genome assembly GCF_030254825.1 of Meriones unguiculatus. Lineage (NCBI taxonomy): Eukaryota > Metazoa > Chordata > Mammalia > Rodentia > Muridae > Meriones > Meriones unguiculatus. The sequence continues at coordinate 28,884,130 of NC_083353.1, read as the reverse complement.
TGGCAACCAGTAATGACGAGCCTTTGCAATCATTCACATCTTAGTGCTCGCTATTGCTTGGGAAGGGATAGGCTTATGGCATTCTCTGAGACTCTTTTGTTAATAATGTAAGAGTCCCTAGCTGACAGACTTATGAAGATCACATGAGAAAATGCTTGAGAAACAGTAATATGTCTACCACATAGAACATGCCCAGAACATGCCAGCAAGGTACAGCAATGCTCAATCCTGAAGTCCTAAGCAGTTCTATCAGCTCTATGTTATAGGGAGGTTGTTGCCTGTTCTAAAGTGTTAGCACAATTTACTTTATAAGAATGCTAAAATGCACATTTGGCTTTGGAAACTACTAGGATCAGAAATAAAATTCTACCTCAACTTAAGCAGGTTTGTGGAATTCAATTGTTTGGTGATCTGGAGTCTGATTTCCATTCTGTCTATGCTTCCCTTCCCCATGTCTGTCATGAGAAACACATTGTTGTAAGATGCTTTTGTGAGCTAAAACAAAGGCAGCAAATAAATAAAGGTTTCGTTTCTACTGAAGTATCCAGAAAGGCTCTTTCTCCCAGGCCCCAACCACCTCCGCTGAACTTGACCCACAAGCAACATGACTTAGAAAGTATAGACAATACTTCCCTTCTTATTCTAGAGAATAATCATGCAGATTCAAGTCAGTGTGTCTGGATTACTTCACATTTATTTTTAGGTTAGAAGCGTGGTTTTATTATTATTTTTTTCACATTTTCTCCCTCACTCTTCATATCTTCAGACACTATCCCTTTTTCTTCTCTCAAAAGAAAAGCTTAAGCTGTGGAAAGCAGTGAACTCCCCATGTGTGTGGGCCAAGAGGGCCTCCACTAGAAAGAGGCATGCTTGGAGCTTACAGAAGTCTAAAGGACATGGAGCCCATTTTGCCCGACTGAGAAAACAGGATGCAGAGCACTTGTCTCTTCTGAAGGCAGCAGCTGTTAAAACAGACAGAAGCATCCTTCTCAGGTGTCCCTCCCTCTCTCTAAAACAGTGTCAGAATGGAAGAACACCAGCTCGGTCACCTATGCAGAGAATGAATGTTCTATGCTTTTAGTTGTTTCCTTCCTAGAATGACTTACTCTGCAAACCACTTTAAATGGAGACTTTGTGTAGCCAAGAGTTTTTTGGGCCTGCGGAGCCTCTAAAAGTCCTGTAGCCAGAGGAATCACGTTCTGAAATCTGAGTTCACAAAGCAAACAGCAACCCTCCACAGACACTTTCTAGCAGTGTACCTGAGCAGTTCTGCCCTACCCTGTCCCACTGCCCCACCAGCTGCTCCTATCACATCACTCTTTTGATTCAACATAATGTATGGTCATCTTATCCATATTTTGATCAAAAAAGTTTGAGGCAGACTGTACACATAGCTGGACAGGCAATTATTAACTAGTTGTAATAGAGCTGAACACTCCTTTTTAGTTAAAAATGCTTTTGATGCATTGGACTTATAAGAGTCTTCATTTATAACTATTTAAATATCACTACATATATACACAGACATGAACTACTTGCAAAGATGCCAATTTGATGATTTAAAAATATTTCTTATCTGCATGAAGTAATTAGAGTTGTCTTTCAAACAGTCCCTAATATCAATTTTTGAAAAAAAAGTTGCCCAAAAATCTAAGCGCTAATTGATAGGTTAATGCTAATTGAAAGAATCTCTGCCTCTCACAGCAAAGAGCACAGGCCTAAATTGTATTAGTCCCAAGGGCTCTGCAATCTAGGAGGTTTTGTTCATTACAGCCAGCATGAGGAAATAGGTTGGAGATTTACAGATATTTGCATGGTTTTCTTTCTGGAAAATGCAAATTGCTTAAGAAAATAAAAAGATCTAAAAATTGCAGCCTGTCAAATGAAAATGAACGCAGGTGAGAGCAAGATTTGCCTGCTTGGTATCTTCACCTCTCACTTCAGGAACAAGAGAGCTTCCTTTTACAATTTTTTTCCCTCTTCAGATGAAGTGATTTTAGTCAAAGAAATCTTAAAAAGAAGTCTTAAATCTACTCTCTCAGCCTTTAATTAACTTTTAAAAAGTTAACTTGAGAAGGACAAACAAAGCTCCGGGTGGACAGGAAGACATGCACTATTCTTGAGTGGCGACTTTTCATTGTTAGCTACTTACCTGGGAATACAAACCAAAGCCTACAGAGTTACTGATCATAGAATCTGTTTTCCCCAGGGCAGCATTAAGCGGTACTAGCCCTCTGCCCCACCAACCTGAGAACTCCGAAAAATTGAAAATTGCCAATAGTTTTATCTTATTATGTAATCACAGTTCAATGTGGAGACAATGAGCGACCGAAACAAATGAGGAAGAGGGCTGTAGTCAAATTACACAGCTCTCAGCTTTGCTTCAAAAGGATGGTCCAGAGAAGAGGGAATTTTAAAATCGTCACATTTTAATGATTAATGTTGAATTTAATATCAAAGTGATCTTTACAGTTAGTATGCTAAATTCTTTACCAATACTGAAAACCCGTTATCCGAAAGCTAAACATAGAAGGTTTAGAGGGAGGAGAGGAGAGGGAGAATGTTCTAATTATAGTATAATTTCAAAAAATTTTAAAGCATATTAAAAGAAGAAAAGAGCTTTCACACATTCATCTTCCTCTCTCCTCTGTGTTTCCAGATGCAGCCACATTTGGAAACTTCAGCAAAAGTTTTCCATTTTGAGAGAGAATGAACAGATGCATTTACTTTTGTGTTGTGATAAAACACTGGACAAAAGCAAATTAAGAAAAAAGTAATGATTTGTCTCATGACATTTGAGTGTTCTGACCATCCTTGCTTGGCCCCCAAGTAATTATGCAAACTTTCATGGGCATCAGAGGACAGATGCTCACCTCATGCCACAGGAGACAAGAAGCAGAGAGTGACAGAAAGGAACCAGGAATAACATAAGCCAAGAACCTGCCCCTCATGATCCATTTTCTCCATGTGTATCTAAAAAATCACCTTCAGCTAGACAGGAAGTTCTGTACATGAACCTTTTAGTGGGGTCCTGCACATTCAATCCATAGCCACAGGCTTTGCCTTCAGGAAAGTGATCATTTAGTTTTCCTTAAAAAAAATATATGGTTTCCATATATATATATATATGTATGTATATATATATATATATATATACACACCAATATATACACACATATATATATATTGGTGGAGAGAGATGCTTTCTTGCCATCTATTTTAACTCTACTTTGTTTTCAGATGTGTCTACTATCATTCTTGATCTTGTGTGTGATCTGGAGCTTTGCCCTAGGGTTCTGGCTCAATTAGTGACAGGAATAAAGTGAGGACACATTGACACAATTGTTTCTTTTATACTAAAGCAAAAGAAAACACCTTTGAACCTTTGAGAACATAGAGGATTTTTCACTGGTCAGGATACTATTTTGTGTAGTAACTTTTAAAATACAATAGAATATTGAAGATCTCACATTTGAAAGGGCAACACTCACTTGAATCTCAAAACAGTGGGGACAGTGAATGGCCAGGTGCTTACGAATCCCTAATGACAATGTACAGCAAAGACTGCACTGTTCTCCAGGTTCAGGGTGGACCTGAGTGTCTGTCCTTGACCAGGACCTTGTCTCCTTTGTCTGTGTTAGGCCACGGTACTTACCACGCCATCCAAAATTCTCTAAGACTGAACTGATTGGAAACCACTTCTGCTCTCATTTACTCAGTTAAACACCTTTGAAGCTGTTGCGAAATCTCATTAACTTGCTTCCTGCAAGTTTGGAATTTACTATTAGAAAGTTAACCTGAGCATTTTAAAAGAGATTTGACCAACCAAATAAAAACCATCAAATGGATACAGTGGGAACATGCTAGTTACACAAGACAGCAATCTGTTCTGAAAGTAATTTAAAAACCCACTAACCACCCAAGTCTCTGCCAAGGAGAATCTGTCCTGTTGGATCCCAGCAAACCTAGCCTCCCTTGGGTAAGAACGAGTGTTCTGTTCCTGGGTCAATTTAAACCTCTGCTGTAAGTATGCAACTACCTGAGCATGTGGCCACACTTTCAGAAGAAAGGCCTTGGAGGATATGTTGTGTTTAGGCCTTTCTGACATTCGAATCCTACGTGTCTAAAGAATATATCCAAGCCTAGATTCCCCACTCTGCTGTCCACACGGACCCAAGGGTTTCCCTGCTGTAATTTCCTCTTTGTGTGTCTCTCCTTTCCTTCCCACTTTGTTTCTCTTCTCATATGTCAGCAACAGCTTTGCTATAGGTAGGGATGTAATGTTTACCTTAGTTTGGATCAGAATTTTTACCAAGGCAGTTCAGACATCTGTATTAGGAAACAAGTTTTCCACTAGGTGAATTAAAAAATATCTATAACAACAAAGACTATAACGCAAAATGACTTAAACATACACATTAAACCTTCACTTATACTTAACTTCTGTTTTAACAATAATGGTCAGTCATTTATTAAATGCTTCAAAATGCTTAGGTAGCAATAAAAGCACTCAAATGATAGAAAAGTCATGCTTTTTAAAGTAGTAAGATATTCACGAATTCTCTGTCATTCATTCAAATTGACTTGCTATTACAGTTTCTCCCATTACTTCTTTTTATTATGCAAGTAGGTGTTTAAGATCACTAATGAAAGTCTCCTGAAGGCTCTGTACAAAATTAACTTCAATTATTTTCAGTTGCAGACTTTAGCTTAGTCACTGTCCCTAGAAACAGATCACATGATTGTCCTAATCTGCCAGGTTAACAAGAGTCATGCCTTATCGTGTATGTCCATTGTTATTACCAATTCAAACTGGCAGCCAAGAAATGACACTAACAGGAAGCATAACAACTTTTTACAATAGAGTTTATAATTAGGACTCAAAACATAAGATTTCTACAGAAGGAAAAACTCCCTAGCACGATCAAGCATTTCATTCCAGTCTGAGCCCATTGCCTTTCCCTGAAAACTTATGCAAATGAAGTTTTCAATTCCCAGAAAGCTAAAAATTATAACTGCGTTTTCCATTATTTCAGTCACTGCGAGCAAAAAAAGAAAAAAAAAACATTATAAGCAGGGAGGGTAGGCCCAGAATACAGTCATGATTGATAACCTATAAGTGAACCGCCTGTTTAATGCATAAAACTTAACAAAACCTTGTTTGCAAGTCTGTCAGCCTTCCAGAGTAGGAGAGTGGTGCTGAAGGGCACGCACCTCTTCAGAACGACACCGGCCACCATGACACTTGGGATGGGGTGTAGTTCAATGTCCTTGTTTAGATTCTTCAGAGGAAGAGGTCCATGCTCACAGAGACTCAGGGGGTTCAACAGAAAACCAAAAAAAAAAAAACTTTCCCTCTACAAAAGTTTCAAATCAGCCCTTTAGAGACATGACTGATACAGAGTGATAGAAGGACCAAGCCACCAGTACTCGGAAGGAAGACTAAGCCACCAGTACTTAGAAGGAAGACCAAGTCTGCACCACAAAGAATCAACTGTGTGGCTCATAGGGGTGAAATTTCCAGGAAACAGAAACTTAGCTCCCCAGGCAACACAGGAGTGCTTATTAATAATTTATTAAGTTCTGATGGAAGTTTCTAAAATAACCTCTCCCCATATAAGCTGTCTTGCTAGCCTTTTGCTGATGGCTAGATGTTAGAAGCATCTTTATCTTATTCATTAGTGCTACAATTATGTCTCCATGTTCTAAGTTCCTTTTATTTTCTCTGGGCATTAGACTATGATTTCTGTTTGCCATTAGATTATAATTTCTACCACTTTCTAGCAGAATAACGTTTCTTATAAAGTGTTGAGTTTGTTCATTTGGGGGAAAGATAATTAAATTTATAGCATGCTATCATTCACCCAGTTACTTCTGAATTAAAACAAAGTCATAAAACTAACAAGTGAACCTTATAAGCAAATTAAATACCTCTCTACTAGGAAATATGATTACCCTGTCTTTTTCTAATACAAGGGTACCAGAAATAATATTATTTAGCATTTCTCATAATAAACTAAAAGGAACATTCAAGCTCAATTTCTATTTCCTGTGTCTGGGAATGCATGTGAGCGTGCCAATACTTGTAGGCACACAGACACTGATCAAAATACCATTGCAGGAGGATGACTGTCATATGTTTGCTTCTGAAAGGACCATTAATTCATAGATTCGGGGCAAAGAAGGATCTTAGTCATGACCCAGCAAGCCTCACTTGCACTGTGTTTGGTCTGTGCAATGCTGATCTCCATTTCAATACGGCTGCTGCCTTATCTGCCTTCCCTCTGACTTGATGGCTAGAAAGAAAAGGTCCTAGTGCTTCCCATTTGTTTAAACTCTTTAGCAGAATTCCCTTTCATAGGCGAATAGTAGTAGTCTCTTGGGTATTTCTTCTCTATTTCACGCTTTGGATATAACCAGGGAAGCCAGTATTTCTAGCACTGCCGGGACCAAGCTTCCACAGTCCTCCCTCCTCCTTCTCCTCTTACTTTTCCCCTGCTTTCTTTCTCCTCCTCCCTCTCCCTCTTTGTCTCTGACTGTGTCCCCACCCCCATCTCTCTCCCCTGCCTAGTAACATTTTTTATGGCTTCGTCTGGAGAGAGCCAGCAGTTTTAAATGCCAACACTTGTAAGTTTTACTGCTGAATATTCTGAGTTATAGCCAAAGATGAAACTTGGCCATTTATCTTTCCTTTAAAGTAAACAGTATGCTGAAGAGTGGTTGATGGTTGGGGTGTACTTTGGATTACAAGTACAATTTTAACCAGTCTTTCAAACTTGAAATAATTTAATTTAGACAAAACACTAAGGAAAGTGGAACTAAGCCTAAAAGTCATACTTGTTCTCCACCATGGCTCTAGTATGTATCAGTGGGAATTTAGAAGTGAGAGATGCAAGGATTTTAACCCATTCCTACATTAAACCTGATCACCAGGATCACTCCAGATTCAATTTCACTATTTTTTAATTTTTATTTTTTATATTAATAATAGTTTATTTACTTTGTATCCCAGCTGTAGCCCCTTCCCTCTTTCCCTCCCAATCTCCTCCTTCCCTCATCTCCTCCCTGCTCCTCTCTAAGTCCACTGATGGGGAGGTCCTCCTCCCCTTCCATTTGACCCTAGTTTATCAGGTCTCATGAGGACTGGCTACAATGCCCTCCTCTGTGACCTAGCAAGGCTGCTCCTCTCTCGGGGGTGGGGTGGGGTGGGGGGAGATCAAAGAGTCAGCTGCTGAGTTCATGTCAGAGACAGTCCCTGTTCCCCTTACTAAGGACACCCGCTTGGATGCTGAGCTGCCATGGGCTAAGTCTGAGTAGGGATCTAGCAGGCACCTGGACTGGCCTCCCAGCAGGATTTCACTATTTTTGTATCTTCAACTTGGCATGCAATGGAAATGAGCCTAGGCAAGAAGACTTGAGCATCTCAGATTAAAACTCAATAGCCTCAAGATAACCTAGAACCCCTGCAGATGTAGCCCACGGCAGCTCAATGTCCAAGTGGGTTCCCTAGTAATGAGAACAGGTACTGTCTCTGACATAAACTGATTGGCCTGCTCTTTGATCACCTCCCCCTCAAGGAGGTGAAGCCTTACCAGGCCACAGAGTAAGACAATGCAGCCACTTCTGATGAAACCTGATAGACTAGGATCAGATGGAAGGGGAGGAGGACCTCCCCTGTCAGTGGACTCCCCTGTCAGGGGGAGTGGCATGGGTGGAGAAGAGGGAAGGTGGGAATGGGAGGGGAAGAGAGAGGGAGCTACAGGTGGGATACAAAGTAAATAAATGTAATTAATAAAAATAAAATATAAAAAAAGAAAAAAAGAAAAACACAGAAAAAAAAACCCTCAGTAGTCAAAGAAATGCATTTTATGTCTTGGAATATCAGTCTTATGCCTGAGACTTCACTCCCAGATTTGTTTTTGCAAATTCATCAAAGGATACGTGGGTAATATCTAGAGTAATCTCATTCAAAAAGTAGGAAACAGGAATAAATAAGAAAAAGAATATTAATCCTACAAACCAAATAGGTTTGAGTCCAGAAAGGGAGTCCAGACCTATTCAGTTTTATTAATGAGCTTATTACTAACCTCTACTGCTGTGTTTGATATATTACCAAACAGTTGCTGCAGAGCAGAGCAGAGGAGGAAAAATAGCTGCTGGCTTGATTCTTTGTTTATAATGTCTGTGGAGTTTGCCAAATTAAAAAAAAAAAAGAACACATAGTTAATTAAATACAGGAAGAAACATCAGCATATGCTTTGTAAATGGTTGGCTCAGCTGCTGAGGACATAGCTACAGACACCAAAAACAACTTGGTCCAGAACAGCCTCTTCTGTCTGGACAAAATATCCATCCACTTTTATTACCTTAGACGGTGCCAGCACATAGAGTAGGGGTATCTGTTTGTGGTCTTATAACTTCATCGTTTCGATTGAGGGGAAAACGAAAATAGTAGCATTTTCTCTGGCCAATAGTATTTCATTATATTAGTTATTGTAGATATACAAAAAACTCAGTAAACCTAAACCTAAGCTGAGTCTACACCAGCTCAGCTAGCAGACTCATAAAGCCAAATGTATGGTGAACTGTGCCCAGCACTGCGGGTTTTAGTGTGTGATTCTGACACTTCTCCAGTTGATCTGCAGATCTATGTATTCTACAAAAAACCTGAGAGAAAAATGTTCCTACCACCTATGAAGTCTGAAGTGTGGTGTACACTGTTGTAAACTAAAGCACATGAGTCCTTACATCTCTTTGGGGTGCAGTTTCCAAGGAGTGAGCAAGTGTCAGTGAGCCAAAGGGGTCTCCCAGACAAGAAAACAAAGCTTTCCTTCGCCAGGAATGTCAGCAGCACTGTGAAGCCAGGAGAAGCCTCTGTTTTGTAAGTGTTTGGTATTGTTTGAGAGGTGTTTTATTGGTTTGGTTTTCCTAACCAAAACGTTATTTGTACTCACATTTCTAGAATCAAAAGCTTTTATAGTACTTCTAAAAAGAAATAGGAAGAAAGTATATTTTTCTCTTCTCTCAAAAGCATTCCCTATCTTTTCTGAGACTGATACTCCAGCCGAGGACCATGCATGGAGATAACCTGGAACCCCTGCTCAGATGTAGCACATGGCAGCTCAGCAACCAAGTGAGTTCCCTACTAAGGGGAACAGGGACTGTCTCTGACACGAACTCTATGGCTTGATCTTGGACAACCTCCCCCTAAGGGGGGAACAGCCTTGCCGGGCCACAGTGGAGAACAATGCAGCCAGTCCTGATGAGACCTGATAAACTAGGATGGAAGGGGAGGAGGACTTCCCCTATCAGTGGACTTGGAAAGGGGCATGGGAGGAAAATAGAGAGGGAGGGTGGGATTGGGAGGGAATGAGGAAGGGGGCTACAGCCAGGATATAAAGAAAATAAACTGTAATTAATATAAAAAAATTTCATTCCCTAAAGAAATGCCTAAGAATTCTGAACGATGAAAGAATTGTTCTGATAAAAATAATACTGAGATAGTAATAAAACGCATCTCCTGTTTCTGCATATATAACCTGACATCCTAACAAGATGTCTAGACAAGAACCTTTGAGTTGTTGGTACGTTGCTTTCCTTTGTCAGTGACGTGTTTATGTTCATGTCATGCTTCACAGCTTAACAAATACGAGATAAACAACACCATATCCTGCGTTGGTGAACTCCTGTGTGCTCAGAGCTTAGCTGTTCTTACTTACTGAAGCCCTTTGGAGTTTAAAGCAATGCAATAAAAAATGCAAAATGCTCACATTAGGCCAGAGGTTGGGGACAAAGGCCCAGATGACATAGACCAGGAGATCCCATCCTTCTTTTCCTGGGGAACCTGCAGTTGCAAAAGCCCTAGAAGATAGCCCTTGAAAGACACTGGACAATGCCAACACCTAGTTCTGGATTCTAATGTGACCCCCAGACTTAAGACCCACATACAGGGCCCTACACTCGGGCAATACCCTGCCCAATCTACCCTGAAACCCCCTTCTCTCACTCTCTCTGTCTCTTTTCTCTTTTCTCTCTCTCTCTCTCTCTCTCTCTCTCTCTCTCTCTCTCTCTCTCTCTCTGCCCCTGCTCCTCTGTCTCCCTGTCTGCATGGCAACTTCCATGACCTCCTTCTGTGAGATCAGTGTACCCACCTGGTAGCAATCAATTCCCATTAAAACCTGGTTTTGTACTTTTTATTTGGCTCAGTTTGATTTATTGTATTGGTGGAGACAACTTTCAGCATGTGTATCGATATGAAATTTTGTGACAAACTATACCCAAGGCCAACCACACACTTTCATTTCTGCTGGCTGTCAACTCCTTTCATACACATTTCCTTCTCTGTGACATCAAGAAGTGGAATGAGATGAATGGTCAGGGCCAGGGAAGACAGAAAACGTAGCAGTGAAAATAGCGGCCAGCACATGTCCAGGCTAATCAAGGATGGGTCACCATAAACCAACAGACCGACATCTTCAGAATGAAATAACAGAATCTCAGCTAAACCTAAAAAAGGATCCAGACAGGGAGCCTCTGCAGACTGAGGGCACATGCTTATTTAATCCTATAACAAGGTTTGGTGACGGTTCTCCCACATCTATGTGGACTGATTTTTAAAATAGCTGAAATAACAACAACAACAACAACAACAAAAATCTAATGAAAAAATAGAGCTACTAAAATATCAGAAAGGTTGTTTAAGATTTGTGTCTTCCAGCCAGTGGTGGTGGCACATGCCTTTGATCCCAGCACTCAGAAGGCAGAAGCAGAGGCAGGTGGAGCTCTGTGAGTATGAGGCCAGCCTGGTCTACAAAGTGAGTTTTAGGACAGCCATGATGGTTATACAGAGAAACCCTGTTTCAAAAAACCAACTAAACAAAGATTTGTGTCTTTCAAATACTAGAATAAAATGATACTGGTGAATAAATTTTGTGATCCTTATCTTTCCTATGATTTCTGTAACTCTTAGTTGATGTGTTACTTAGAAAATGTGTTACTTAAAAAACTTAGGAAGACATGAGTATGAGAAATTATGGTTTAGAGGGAATATCAAAATGGAGGCACTATACCTGGCTCTAGTTTTGTTGTTTTTAGATGGGATTTTTGTTTTGTGTCGTTTCTGTTTTTAAATAGGATTTTCCTACATAGCTCAAGCAAGCCTTGAATTCACAGCAACTCTCCTGTCTTTGCTGCCTAAGTACTGGGATTATAGATATGAGCCCATGGTAGGCTCACATCTAACAGGCAGCAGGCCAGGAACTAACAAGAAAAGGGTCACAAAGAACTGAATTCTGCCAATGGCCTGAATGAGCTTTAGAAAGAACCATGTGCTACAGATGAGAATCACAGGGGTTCGATCACGGCCTGCTGCAACTGAGTCCTAAAAGTGGGCGTCCTGACTCGACCACTAAATGCTGAGATACGTATTTGTGCTGTTTCAGGTTGCTAGGTTGATGGTAACTTCTTCCATGGATGCTGACAGATGAACGCCTGGCTTCCATGGCACACGTCAGGGCCAGCAGTGGATTAGATACATCTCAGACCACTTTGGAAGCCTCTGTTGTTGGTTTTAATTGTACTACATGTGCCCAGGGTAGGTAAATTTCAATTTAAGCCATGATCCTTGGTAACTAATAAAAACCAGTCTTGGCCAAAAAGATAATATTCTGTTATGCTCTAGAGAAGGTTTTCAAATTCTCACTATCACAATTATCATAAAAAAATAATGGTTCAGAAGAAAGCACATAAAATGATTCACTGAAGAACATTTCCTATGCATGTTCCAAGATGAAAAATCTGAGCTTGTATGAAAAAATCTATACATACACTGCAAATGCTTTTGCTTTCTCCTGCAGTAATAAGTGTCTCTACAAGACACAGAAGTCTTATGCCTTGGCATCATGGCTTAGACCTATAATCTCAGAACTTGGGTAATAATTTGGATAGGCCAAGAGGAAATTTAGAGTGTTTCATTTAATGGAAAATGAAGAATAATTTCAATTTACAAAGAAAAAAATCCTAAGCTAATATTGCTAAGATTCATGGTAAGAATGAATCTTCCATTCATGAAGTTGTTAGCAAGGAAAAAAGCCACTGACAGTTTTGTTGTCACATCTCAAACTGCATGAGATTTATGATAGTTTAAGAAAATATATTCATTAAATATGAATTATATGTACATAAAGGAAAATATAGACTATGTATTTGCTCGTGGTTTAGGCATCAGCCACAGGGCTTGGAACTAACACTGCACAGTAAGCCTGGAAGTTGATTATACAAACACATTCCTTTGACCATGAATCATGACAATGTTTTTTTCAATGTTTTAAAAATGTAAATATATTCCACTGTTTTCGTAGCAAATATCAACTTGAGATTTCAATCACAGAATATGTTGATAGATTTCAATTCGCTTTATGCTTTTGTATAGCCCGGCATTATAAAACTACATGTTGCCCACAACACGGGCATCAGGTCGAGAGTGCTGATTCCCAGCACCCACAGGCAGAAAACGCGCTAGGCACAGCAGCTCACACCTGTAACCCCAGCACAGGCAGAGACAAGAGAATCCTGAACTTCGCTGGCCAGCCATGCTTTCTGATGGACACTGCAGCTTCAATGAGGCATTCTGTGTCTAGGCATGACATGGAAAGCGATAGAAGAAAAGACAACACTGACCGCTGGCTTCCATGCATACATAAGAACATGTAGATTCATGTATTATACACATAAACACAAACATAAAACTACACAGGCCTAGCGTACACATTAAAATTAGAGCAAGATAAGGCGAAGCAGTCTAAAAGTTGAAATTTACGGGAGAAGGGTTTGAATGTACACTCTGTAGCCCAGGCTGACCTCACTAATGGCAATGCTCTTACTTCACGTTCCCATGCTCTGTGCTGTGGGAATTCCCATCATACTTGGAAAAACAATAGAACAGTTTAAAATGCTTCTGGCAGTCTTTTAGACCACAGGACATGGTTTTGTAAATATTAGTAGTCTGATATGAAACTTTTAATGACAGCATCACCAAAGAGCCAGAAAAAATAACACCAAAGACTATCAAGACTAGTCCCGCAGTCTCTCGAAAGAATTTAATTTGATGCCAGGCAGGGTAGTGCACACCTTTAATCCCAGCACTTGGGAGGAAGAGGCAAGCAGATCTCTGGGAGTTTGAGGCCAGTCTGGTCTACAGAGCGTTCTAGAACAGCCATGCTACACTGAAAAACGCTGTCTTGAAAAAAAAAAAATGAAAATAAATTACTTTGGTTAAAACGTATAAGTAATCAACATTTCTTTCTGAATCATTGAGTATCTAGTAAGCATTTATTTCTATTTTTCAATGGGTGAATATTTGAGAAAACGAAATAATATAGTCTAAAACTATTCCTCCCTGCACACAATCATATAAAAGTACAATGCCATTGTGCCTAGAGAAAATTCAAGCTAAGTACCTGATTTTTTTCTAAGAGTTGTTATAACTGCAAAAAGATTCCTCACTAATCTAGAACAATGTCTAAAGCACAAAGTCAAGTCTTCAGATCTTCTCCAAAGTCTTTGGAGAGATCAGCAATTGACTTTAAATTCTGCATACTCAATCCTCAGATAAATCATGACATGTGTAGTATTCAACATAAAGTTTAGTTATTATGATAGCTATACAAGTTTCCTAAGCGCTTTTCATTTATTTACTCTACCATCTATGCATTAATCCATTAATTGGCATATATAAACATTGCACACTTGCTAATGAGCTATTTAGTACCATGTACATTATCTTTTCAACCATTACATCTATAGTTCACCAGAAATAGAATATGATATTCTGTTTCCAACACACATTTGTGAAATGTCTACAATACTCTGGGTATTGTGTTCTGATCTAAGCAAAAAGAAATATAGTTAAAACAGTTTAATATTCCTAAAACTGTATACCCAGTATATATTAGTACTTTATGAGCATACAGAGGCTTATGTTCCATTCAGATCCAGTTAATCACGATTTGTTGAAATGAGACTCTTACATTTAATCCTGTCCAGATTCCACTAGCAAATCCTAAAGTACTCTGAAAAGTAACAGCATTATTCCAATAGAGCAAAAGAAAGTGCCATAATGAAACTTGAGGGAATGCACCAAGTTCTGCCTGGAGAGATAAGACAGATGTTCAGTGAAGATATACTCTTGATAACAAGCCTTAACAAATTAAATAAAATCACAAGGTATGTAAGCACATGGAGATAATATATGTAGAAATTGATAAAATCACAAGAATAGCATGATCTGTTTGAGGAGTTGTATGGGCAGAGGGCATTGAGAGAAGTCACCCTGAGTGAAGTTGGAAAGTCGGGTAGAATCATCCAGACTCTGAGGGATTTAGCACATGCTGCTACAAAGCTGTACTCTAGCTTGGGACAGGTATGAAAGGTTTGTGGTCAAGGACACCAGACACATAAACTGCGCATAGTGAGGGCGCATCAGATGGAAGCAAGTGGATGTGCTATTGTGAGTGAGAAATTAGAACCTAAAACAAAACAAAAATATTGGGGTCAATGGAAGCAGAGAGGAAGGCAGACCAGACAGACTGGTAAGGACCAGAAACCGTCTGTTTGGTGATAAAACAGAAGAACTACTCGTTTCTAATTTGATGAACAACCTAGATTATTCTCCTGTTGGCAATGTAGCATTAACTACATTGCTAGGAATTTCGCCATGTTCTAAGAGCTCCATAACTCCATCTTCAGACACCAAGAGGCAGATTTAATACACACTTTAAAGCTCAGTAAGGCATCGAAAGCATGAATAAATTGCCCCGGATCACAAATTAGAAAGTGACAGAGGTGGCGCTTGAATCCATCCTGTCTGGTTTCACAATCTGTGCTGTTAACTGACTTTCTTCTAGTGCTATATAGAGAAAAATATGGAGGTGGGACAGAATTTTAGAATGAGTCCATTTAGCTGGTAGGAACAATTCTGTGATTCTCTAGGACAATACTAGTTTTGAGAGGCTAAGCAGGAGGCTGGATTCCCAGTCTGAAGACCTGGTTGAAGGCACCTAAGTTAGAAGCCATTAGGTTGTAGGTAGTGTTCCACTGCTTGTATAAAGAAGATCCTTTACAACAATGTATATAGTTTTGAGTGGGATAAAATCACATTGATAATATTTCAGAGAGAAGAAAACCCATGATGTACATTATGATATGTTCTAATTAATTATATGTAAATTGCATATATATGTAGGCTTACAGACATCTCATTGTAAGCAGAATTTCATTCCTTTAAGAAGGAAAGTTGCCTCTTCATTTGGTGGAAATAATAAAACAGCTTTTTAAATAGATAGATAGATAGATGGATAGATAGATAGATAGATAGATAGATAAAGAAATAAATAACCTAAGATTTTCCCGCCCTTCTTCACTGGACTTAAATTACAGGAGAGGGGACCCATAAGGGCAAGACCTACTAAGCCAGTGTGTTGTGAACCCAGGTATATAAGGACTGGGAGGCAAACAGGCGGGCTATCTTTTACCTGACCACATTTATAATAAAAATCTATTATGTCAATAAGGTTCCATCTAATAGTTTTAAAGGGTTATTCCAAAGAAGATGGATTGCAAGCAGACATTTCACTCAAAGTATCATCAGAGTGCCTGATCCATCATGGCACTATGAAAGCTGAAGACACAATCATTTGACAGCAAAGGCAAATTGGAGATCACTCCCCTCATTAGTTATGACCTGCTTCACTGTACAGGCAAGAATCTGTGTGACCAACACCACTAACTGTCAGGAAAAGACATTATTTGCTCTTTTGCTTTTCCCCGGAGTTACGCACAAACCTGATAGAATCATTTTCGGTACTTTCTGGCTCAAAGCAAAGATAGAATATTGAGAGGATTTAGGGTTAAGTACTACATCCAATTTTTAAAATATTCTAAATTGGAAAAATATAACAAATATGATAGTTACTCTTTGAAGAGGTCTATGTAATCAAGAGATTCAAGTGCTCATTTTGTTGACTTAAAAATGGGTTTAAAAGTCTTTCAAAATATTGCATATCAAACTGTATTTTCTTTTCATATGAATTTATCTAAGATATTTGCCTGTATTCTGACTGAAATTTGTTATTTATTTTTTAGGAGTTTCGTATTTAATGCAGTGAAATAGAGAGTGATTTTTAATTAGATGCCAGGTTGGTGCCAAGTCCTCGGCAATGCCTACTTCCCCATAAAGCACCAATAACGGCTAGATGGAACAAGCTGGGTGACATAGTCTCAGACCTTTTGGGTTACCCAGATAATGTTTGTTAAATGTTCTGTGCCTCCTGCCTGGCATTACTTTGACATTAAAAGTCCATTTTTTTTATTATGACAGCATTACAAACCTTCTTTTGATTCATTTTTGATAACAAAATTCCTTCAGTTACAAGTGAAAGAGTTTGTAAGGCATTCCACTTATATAAAATAATGATCTGGCTCCTATCAGAGAGATGTGTTATATCGCTGGGCAAGTCTACTCTTCTTTTTTTTCAAAGCAATTAAGCATCAGTCTTGTTATTTTAGTAATGAAACCAATTTTGATTTCTTTTTTCCTCCTCAGTTTTCTATACTTACAAGAATTTTTCTGACAGGAAGAAGGTGAACATACAAAAAGCGGGATGTGTAGTTTTGATGTAGTCGAGGCATATTAATTGCAATGGAGGCCTTGGTTTTCTCTGTGAAGAGAATTTAATGAAATGGCAGCTACAACCACAGATTTATGTGTATGAATTTAAATATGGTTCGTGAGTACAGGCATTCATTTAGGAAAAAGATTTCTAATTTATGTTGAGGGCTTCAGGTAAGGTGCCGCGGTGTCAGCACTATACTCAGACTTTCTCTAACGGGTCCATCTGGAGGCTTTGCACTAACCTATTGCTTGGACATCTGAGTTCATGTGTGACTTCATGGGTACACAGAGGAGGAGTCACAGATCTGGATACATCTATGATATAATGTAGTTATGGTATACACAGTTAAGTAGCTATGGTATGATATAATTATAGCATAATAAATACAGCTATGGTATAATGCAGTTAAGGTATAATATTGCTATCGTATTATATGGCTATGATGTTCACATGATCCGCAGAATTCTCTTTGGAAATAACTCTATCTTTTACCAACATATTTTCATGACATTAACTTGGCAAAAACCATTTGTACTCTTAGGAAAATTGTTATTTGGAACAAAGGAGACTCCCCCACTGATAAAATACTTGACTTGGAAGCATGATGAACTCAGATCCCCCAGAGCCCATATCAAAAAGCAAAGAAACAAGTTGGGCATCGTGGTCCTTGCTTGCACAGAGGACGCAGAGATAAGAGAAATACCCAATGTTTGGTGGTCAGTAGACCCTGTTCTGAAGGGTTCTACACTAGTGAGAGACCTTTTCTCAGAAACAAAAACAAAAACATAGGCAGTACCCTACAAAATATAAATATAGGAAAAGACTTTCTGAACAGGAATGCATTTGCTAAGGAATTACGGCCAACAGTTGACAACTGAGAGCTCATGAACCTAAAAAGCTTCTCATTAGCTAAGAAAACAATCAGTTGACTTAAGAAGAAGCCCACAGAACGGGAGCAAACCTTTGACAACTATATATCTGACAAAGAATTGACATCTAGAATATACAAAGAACTCAAGAAACAAGGAGTCAAGAAAATAAATGTCTCAATTAAAAATGGTCTAGGAACCAGTGTTCATCATCCTTAGTTTAAGGTAGAATGGGCTGGAGAGACGGCTCGGGGTTAAGAGCAGTTGGTTTTCTTGCAGTGAGCATGTGTTTGTCACTAACCACTCACATTTGTGGCTCACAACCATCTGTAATTCCAGTTCCAGGGAATCTGCTGCCTCTTCTGCACAGGAGGCCCTGGGCATATATGTAGCACATGAACATACATGCAGGCATCTATAATTTGAATGAGAACAGCTCCATAAGCTCATATTTGTGTGAGTTTGCTCTGCAGTTATGAGAACTGTTTGATTTGAGGTTTCCAAAGCACACATCGTTTCCAGCATCTCCCACCCCTGTCTCTGCCTTGGGGTTGTTGTTACAACTGCTCCAGCACCATGCCTGACTGATCATTGCCACGCTCCTCACTGTGACAGTTATGAAATCATCCTCTGAACCATCATCAAGTCCCCAATTAAAGGCTTTCATTTATAAGTGGCCTTGGTCATGGTGTTTTTGTCACGGCAATAGAAAAGTCAGTAAGACAAGGGAAAACATCAAACACATAAAATAAACAAAATCTGAAACATTTTAATAAATTCATTCCGACAGTAAATGGTTAAGGGATTCATTAAATGCTATTTATATAAAATTCAAATTCAGCCAGGCATCATGCACTATTACTTGCTTAATTTTGTCCCTCTTGATTCTTCTACATAAAAGGAATTAGTCAGGGTGGCGCTGGCCATTGGCGTGGCAGAAGTCTGTTTCTTAGCGTGTAAGGTGAGTGTTTTTAGTTGACAGGCTTCTATCCTCCATGGTCCCCAAAGACCCAGGCTTTCCCCCCTTTTGCTTCTGTCCAAGGGGTTTTAGGAAGACTCGCCTGCACCCAGCTGATAGAAGAAGAGCAATGTTGTAATTTGGGTTTTGAGTGACTCCCATTGGTCCATGTATTTGACGAGACCGTCAGGGTGGTAGCACTGACAAATGGGAAGAATCTTGGGAGGCGGGGCTTACAGCAGCGTCCTTAGGCCTCTGGAGCAAATGGGAAATCTTGGGAGCCTTGCCCGTCTTTTTCCTTCCTCCTAGATGTGTTAGGTCTCCAACCCTGAGACAAATGGCTGAGGTGCCTTTTTTTTTTAATTAAATTTTTATTTTTTTAATATTAGTTACAGTTTAACTTTGTATCCTAGCTGTATCCCGCTCTCTCATTCCCTCCCAATCCCACCCTCCCTCCTTCATCATCTTCCTACCCCTTTCCAAGTCTGATAGGGAACTCCTCCCCTTTCATCTGACCCTAGCTCATCAGGTATCTTTTGGCCTGGCTGCAATGTCCTCTTCTGTGGCCTAGCAGGGCTGTTCCTCAACCACTTTGGAAATCAATCTGGCACTTTCTCAGACAATTAGGAATAGCGCTTCCTCAAGATCCAGCTATACCACTCCTAGGCATATATCCAAAAGATGCTCAGGTATACAACAAGGACATTTGCTTAACCATGTTTATAGCAGCTTTATTCGTAATAGCCAGAACCTGGAAACAACCCAGATGTCTATCAACGGAAGAATGGATATAGAAATCGTGGTACTTTTACACAACGGAATACTACTCAGCAATTAAAAACAAGGAAATCATGAAATTTGCAGACAAACGGTGGTATCTAGAAAAGATCATTCTGAGTGAGGTATCACAGAAGGAGAAAGACACACACGGTATACACTCACTTATAAGTGGATATTAGACATATAATATAGGATAAACCTACTAAAATCTGTATACCTAAAGAAGATATACAAGAATGGAGGTGCCTATTTTTACATCTCATAGTAGACCTGGCTGCCAGGTCCTCCCTGATTCCCTCAGTCCTTATTGCATGGCCCTCCGGCTGACAGACTGCACCCTAACCTTCTCCAGCCCAGGGGCTAGGCTGCCCTTCCCCACTCTGTCCTTCCCTATGTAAGGCAGCCGTTTTAGCTATGACAGTCTCCTGGTCCACGTTATCCTTCATGGCTGGCAGCTTTGTTCAGCTCTCTCCCCTCTCCATCCCCACTCTCCTCATACGGCTGGGCTCAGTCTCGTCGTGTTCATTCTGAACTCTCTCAGATGTCCCTGCCTCTGACTATGCTCTCCCTTTATCTACACTAAACCTTCTCCTCCACCATACCGAGGAGCAGTCAGGTTCTTTTCTTTTTCTTTCTTTCTTTGATTCGGATGCAAGGTAAGTTGCTTTTTCCATGATGTACTGACAGTCAAGATGGAAACCTCAAAGATGGATCAAAATAAACTTACCTCCTCCTCCTCCCCCTTCTGTTTTCTCTTCTCCTCCTCCTCCTCCTCTTCCTCTTATCTCAGTTTTTACTGAATCTGAAATCTGATGAGCACAAGCCCTGGCCCAGATATAATGGCTTCCACCCACAGGACATTGGTGAGAAGTGGTTCCAACACCCTATCCAGATTCAGCATGGACTGGGACACTTGATCCATTGCCTGGCCGAGACTTCCCAGAATCAAGTCTACACAGGAAAGCGAAGTCATCCCTTCTGGAAGAGTCTCCATAATTTGTACCGAAGGATCTAAGCAGTAATGATCCCATACAATTTGACTTTGTCCTTTGGAGTGATAAAGTACCCATATCTTGAGACACTCTGATTTCAATGAATCATAGAAACAAAATTGATCTAATTGGTGGTTTGTATAGAGATATTTTTTCCTGAACTAAAAACCTATGAAAATGCATCCAAACAAATATATATCAAATTTCTGCCATGAGAATAAAGTTCACAAACATGAGCCGCTTTGAGGAAGTCATGTGCTAGGTGTCTATAAAATGAAAACTCATACATGACTCGCATTCTTCAGAGGACCTGCTAGTCTGCATGAAAACCGCCAGGAGAGAAATTCTACTCTGGAAGGTTAGAGTTCTGAAGCAATCGTGAATGCCAGTGAGAAAGGTATACCATCATGGTCTCTTACCCTGACAAGTGTCTGTACTTTCAGCTCCTGGCTTTCTTGGACATAGATGATCTGAGTTAAAAGAAACAGTAAAAATTTTGAACTCCTGGGTTCTGTCAGTTGCCTCCCTGTCTGTCCATTCTGGGCAGCTACCTACTAAACCACATCTTCAGCAGTTTGCATTTGCCCTACTGTTAGATTTACCTCTCCCACGGGACCTGTGGTAAGCTTGGAGCACGTCCTCCTGTGGTAACTGGGCTCCTGATCAAGGCTCCCATGACCTCCAGTGAGCCTTTGTAAGCCTGCTTCAGTTCCTGGGAGAGCTGATGGGCTCTGTGGCAGGACTGGCAGCTGAATTCCCAGGACTGCTTCAGTGAGAACATTCTCCTGACACATTTGACGTGACAGAAGGCTGCCTCTTTCTACAGTCCCACACACAGGTGAAAATTGCTCAGATAACTAGAGATCTGGCTTCCAGCACGTTTCCCCCATGGGGAAAATGGATTTTAAAGTGCTTCCATTTTTCTCTACCATCCAATTTACCTCCCTGTTCAATTCCTTTTCAAGAGCTTCGAATACCCCAAACAAAAGAGCCTAAGCATTTAGATCTTCAGATCAAAGCATCCCTCCCCAGCAGCAAAGCAGCAAGAATTCAGGTGTTTTGCATGAAAACACTTAAGAGCATACTATATCTCAATTTCTTATCAACAGTAATTCAGATTACTTTAAAGCTCCTTCCAGCACTGGCAAAGTTCTTAATCGTGTTTTGTTCTCCTAAAACACCAGAGTGCTAGAAAACTCTCTCTGGACTCCTTCACAGGCTTGGATTACATCCTTCACATCGAACATTTATTTGGCACCAGTACGATATATGCACTACCCAAAGGACTGCAGCATTTACTCAGGGGAGACATTGCCTTTTTCAGAGGCTTCTGGCTCATCATACACTCGGAACACACATTTGCTGAGTGAAAGAGGAAGCGAAGGAGGAGAGCCGTGGTGTTTCATGTGTGTCACCCCTCCCCTGCTCTCTATGGAAAAAACTCAGTATCACTAAAGAAGAGGAAGAGGAGGAGAAGAAGAAGAAGCATATGATTAAGAGGAGGAGGAGAAAAAGAAGAGAACAAAGAAGAAGAAAATAGTGTCAAGTGAGTACTTTTGGAGCTACAGATGACTTCAGGATATTCGAACTCAGCAATTCCCTGAATTGTACAGAATAATTAGCTAAAGTTATTGCTTGATGTTTATATTCAGAAAGCAAGAAGCAAATTACATTAGTTATGGATATGGGAAGTGGAAGCAACAGAGAAATGTTCAGTCATTAAAAGTAAAATGAATAATAACATAGAAGTCATAATAGGCAATAGACTAAGAACAGGAAATTTGCATCCCGAGACAAAAGAAAGTGGCTGCAAAGGCTTGTCCTTGACACTAACATTATCCAGGTGCTCAGAATTAAGCTTACACTGCTCATAAGAACCCAACATCTACATGAAGTTTCAGTTGCACTTTTCCTCCCTTCTGTCTCCTGGCCTATACCTGGACTGTCGAACAGCTTCGATGTTAGAAATTCTCACATGGAGATGGGTATCTAAGCACATGCTTATGCTTAAATGTGAATCCACCCACGGATCACCAGGCTTAATTATACAGATAATAGACAAAGTATTTAAAATAAGACGTTTTGAGAGAGAGAGAGATAAGAACAAAAGCAAGATTCCAGAAAAAAGAAAGCAATCACAGCACAGGGAAGTATAGCAGGAAATTAAGGAGAAGAAAAACAGACAAGAATTAAAATCAAATAACTTATAGACACGAAAGATGAAGCCAAGGCAGTTTTTCATAACATAGTTAAAAAGATGAAAGATAGGAATAAAATTAAAACCTTATCAGAAAAACCCAGCAGCCAACTGGTAGACTCTGGGATGTGGTGTCCTGGTCACAGCTACACCCATCACCACAGAATCATGAAGTCTTGAGGAAGGGGCAGTGGAGTGAATTGCTGAGTGAATCAATTAGCTTTCCCAAAAGCACAGAGGGATGATGGGACAAAAAGAAAACACTTCCCAAAATAAAGAACCCATATTCTGAAGTAGCTCATGACATGACCAGCGTAATTTGAAAAACAAAACATTCATTATCACAAAATTTTCAGAATCAGAGGTAAACTAAAATGTGTACATTTTAAAGAGATATTATTGATCCCAAGATTCTTGGGGAGAAGGTGGGGGAACAACAAAGCAAAACAAACAGACAACACCACCAAAAAAACAAGTTCAAGATTGTCCAAATTAACGCAAGCTGTCTTGGGTGTACCGGGGACTGGTCAGCTGGCTGTTGTCCACTGAGTCAGGGTTTGAGAGAGCAGCCCCACTGACCTCCTGAAGTCCCTGTTAGAGGAGGACTGGCAGTCATTCATTGTTAAAAGGATACAATGAAAAGCAGAGGAACAAAGGCAAGGATATGCCTCAGTGAATGGGCAGTACAAGTACTTTACTCTTGGGTGCAAATAGGAGCCTTCATTAGCACGGACTTAAGACGCGACAAACAGGGACTTATCCCTTAGCCAGGATTGAGCACCAAAAATACAGGAACTTCTTTTCAAACTGTCTCAGCTGTAAATGTAACTCTTAACCTGCAAGGTACATTTTCTTTTTTGGTTTTCCCTTAACTTGCAAGGTGTTTGTTCCTGTTTTGTAAGACATCAACTTGTGAGGTATTTGTTCCAGTTTTTTGGTCTCACAGTATTAAAAAGAAGAAGCCTTCAAATCTTAAAAGAAGTAATTTCTTTGCCTAATAAGATTAACCAAGCTGTCAGACAGCTAGGGACATTTTTATATTTGAAAAGTAACTGACCATTTTTGCCTTATCTTTTCTTAAAAACCTACAGATTATTATAGGTATTTTTAAGTAGAGAGTTAATACTATGATTCCTTCTAACTTTTTCAGACATCTTTATCATTATTTTACCATCCCCTGCTGACTATTCATCTCCCCTCCTCCTTTCTAATCGATCTTTCTGTGTTTTCTATTTCTTCCATCTGATCACTTACACCTGTTATTCTCCTCTCTATTGCTCTCCCACCCCACCTGATACCTCATCAGTGCTCTCCCCTTTTATTTTCCTGGTTTCTGCACTCACTCCAAGATATATATTCACATCTGATAATTTGGAGATTGGAGTATCAGATGCATCTAGGTTATGTTACTCGATGAGATCTTTCTAATTCCATCCATTTACCTGGAAAGGTTATGATTTTATTTTTCTTGTATTCCATGTAAATAGATATAGAAATATCCATATATAGTTTAGATAAATTTTCTATCTGGGATGACAATGCTTCATCTAAGAGCCAAAGACCATCTAACAAAAACCCCAACATCAGGCATGAGAAGAAGCCTGTTTTGGAGTTTTTGGTCAGGGAGGTCCAAGAGACTCGCAAACCATTACAGGCCATTGCTATTGCTGTTGGCTACCCACAGAGGTGGAAGGCACCTCCCCATTGTTGAAAATACCAGGCACTTCAGACACAAGGCCTAGAGGCCCCTGAGCTGGAACTACCTGAATGTCTCCTCCCTGGGGATTAGAACCCAGGATCACCACTTTACTAACCAGTATAATCCCTAACTACAATCTAAAAAAAAAAATTGGTCCTTAAACCCACAGAGAAGTGTAATCTTCTCTCCTCATCAAACTTCTCTTTGTAACAGAGACTATTCTAGAAAGCCACAATCAATCAAAATGAAAAGTTGCAGAGCCCAGCCCCCACTGATACATTTATAAAACATCTCCTGAACCTAAGGCTCAGGGAACACTGCAGAAGAGGAAGCAGAAAGATTGTAAGAGACCGAGGAGCAGGGAGACCAATGAGTTTTCAACCCTACACAAAGAACTACAGGCAACTAAGGAACTCTAAAAGTGGGAGAAATTTTCTTCCCCAGGGATGAGCATACCAACTGGTTAGCTCCATAGCCAGCCCTGAAAACATACAAACAAGTGGAAAAGGAACTTTTATTTGCCTGTTGTAACTGTCATCTTGGAGGTTTATTACCTCCATCTACTAACCTATGGCTAGTCCTGGAAGCTTCTAGCCTCCATACAACCAAACCTAGGCCTAAAATGTTCTCAGCCTCAAAGACTTACTGCTTAAAAAAACTCACCCTTTATTTTTCTTACTGAGCTCTGGGCTGGCTGGATCAACTCAACTGTTCTGGCTCAAACTCCTCTCCCAGCTGTTTATCTGGCTTTTTTTTTTTGGCCTCTGAATTGCTCTCTTTTCTAATCTCCTGGCTCCTTTTCATTCTCTGGCTTGTACTGTCCTTAACTGTGTCTAGTTTGTTTTCTCTTCAACCTGTCTCTATAAAATGCTCCCAGTAAAACTGCCTCTCCCACCCCGCCTCTGTATTACTCCTTAAGTAGCTTCTCTTTCCTCTCTCTTCTTGTGTGAGTATTCTAATCTGTCAAATCTTCTCTGATTTGTCACTGTTTCTGCCACTCAATTAGACATCACTTTCAAACATGGGTGCTTCTTTGTACAAACTATCTTTACCTTCATTGTTTGGGAATAAAGGCATGTACTACCATGCCTAGACCTAAGTTTTTCTTTATCTGATATTTGCTCTATACCAGGCTGGCCTTGAACTCAGATCTGCTTGCCTTTATCTCCTGGATTAAAGGTGTGTTTGTATTCCATCTGATTTATACAGACTTAGAAGGTCTTTGGATGTGATCTCTTGCCAAAGCAGCCATGATCTGAATTAAAATTCCTCTACATACAAGTTAGTATTAGACAGACTGAGCAGGTTGGATGTATGTCTTTAGGAAATGCATACATATGAATATATAAAAACAATTAATGAAAAATGGATATGCATCTGAAAGAGAGCAAGGAGTATGTGGGAGAGTTTAGAGGGAAAAGAAAGGGGAAAATGATGGAATAAAAAAGGACAACC
Organism: Meriones unguiculatus; assembly: GCF_030254825.1. Taxonomy (NCBI): domain Eukaryota; kingdom Metazoa; phylum Chordata; class Mammalia; order Rodentia; family Muridae; genus Meriones; species Meriones unguiculatus. The sequence goes on along the minus strand of NC_083353.1, from coordinate 28,858,510 downwards.
CCTACCCCAGTTGACCTTAATGAGCCATGTGCTCACACACGTACCCACCCACACAATGTGCACCCTTGTAAGCATACACAAATAAATAAATAAATAAATAGTCTTATAAAAATAAGAATGTTGGGTTTTTTTGGGGGGGTTGTTTTTATTTGTTTGTTTGCTTTTTGTCAGTCATATAGCATTGTTCATAACAATCCTAGTCTGGGAATACCCCAAATGTACATCAAGAGAAACAGGCACAGTGTTCTATTCAGAGGTTTCAGTGACGAGCTGGTTTTAAATCCACTACATAATCAACTTCTTAGACTAGCTGCCTCAGTTCCTGCCTTGACTTCTCAACAACGAAGGGCTAGACCTCGGGAGTGTGAGTTAAAATAAATACTCTCTCCCTCAAGCTGCTTTTGGTCAAAGTATTTTATCACAGCAAAAGAAACAAAACTAGAACTATGGTCTTCAACTGCAGCAAGCCTCTGGTGGGTTTGTTGATTTTGTTTTGCTGTTGTTGCTGTTTCAAAAGAGGGTATCACTACTGTAGCCCAGGCTGGCCTCTGGTTTGCAGTATCTCTCCTGTTCCTGCCTCTCCAACAGCAGCTGCCTCTCCTCACTCTTCCCCATACCCTTCTACTGTCCCTACCCACAGTGTCTAACACAAATGCTCCACAAACCCCGCCCTGAAAAGGAAATGTGGTAAGGATTCATACAGCTCTTCTGCTTACACTTTCTGAAAGGATGCTGTGATGCCCATGCACTGGGAACATTTAGCTAGGATGCAGGATGTCAACTCTAAGAAATTCTACTGCTGTCTTCATGTGGAAGAGAGGGAGGGAGGGGAGGGAAGGAATCTTTGAGATGAAAAACCTAAGAGATAAAGTGTTTAATTTTCTATTCCTTGCAGTTTGTGATTTAATTTTCAGTTAGTAATCTAAAGGACCAATTCTTTACTATCAAAACCAATGCATCTGAAACTTTCTCCAACCAGGGACCATGTATGGATATAACCTAGAACCTTTGCTTGGACGAAGCTCGTGGTAGCTCAGTAACCAATTGGTTTCCCATAGTAAGGGGAACAGGGACTATCTCTGACAGGAACTCAATGGCAGGCTCTTTGACCTCCCCAACCCCCAAGGGAGGAGCAGTCCTGATAGGCCACAGAAGAGGACTTTGCAGCCAGCCCTGAAGATACCTGATAAACCAGGGCCAGACGAAAGGGGAGGAAGTCCTCCCCAATCCGTGGACTTGGAAAGGGGCAGAGAGAAGCTAAGGGAGGGAGGGTGGGATTAGGAGGGAATAAGGGAGCGGGATACAGCTGGGATACAGAGTTAATAAAGTGTAACTAATAATAATAAACAATAATAAAAAAATAAAGTAAAAAAAAAAGCAATGCATCAAAAAGCAACAACTCATCATATGCCTTGTTTCTTCTAAGCTCATCTCTATTGCAAAGCTATTGATATTTGAGCTTCCTCCCACACAAGTACCACAACCAATCCACTAAGGGTTATTTCCATTCTGCACCTGAGGAAGGCGCAGAGCTGTAGAAGCTGGAAGTCCATGGCTGTTACCAGCTCATTTTCCAGTTTCCTTACTGAAAAAAACAGGCTAAAAATATTTGCTTCCCTATCTTCTGACGAGGCTGTTGGGATGATCAAATAAGTTAATGAACACACCTAATACTGCACACAACACACAAATGTTGTTGATGTCTACTTGGGAAAAGACTTGACAGAAAGGATACATTTATTATGTAAATACTTGGTAAAGCTTGAAAATTAACTTTTGTTTCAGCAACACAATATAACAATAGTCGATAAGGTAGTTCTATGGAGTTAAAGCCTTTGATATTCTAGTGGGGTTAAAAATTTATCTGCATATTCAGTTCTATGCACTGTGATAGTGGCAGGAAGCTACAAACACACATGCACACATGTACATGCACACACACACACACACACACACACACACACATTCCTAATACAACTAAATGGCTCTGTGCCAGCAAATGAATTTTTATAACCTTTTTACAAGTTATTTGATATCAAAAATCCATAAATAAATATAAATTATCACTTAAATATTTTATTCTGTTAATCTATAAATGAAACCTATCTATATAATAAAACAGGCAAAGAATTCTCCAATAACTGTATATGGTTACCAGTAAAAATATCTGCATTTAGATTGAAACTGAGAGCTTCAAAACACCCATCGGGTTCAAAATAGCAGTTTCAGCAATGGTGATAGGAGCACAAGTGTGTCTGCACCGACATTCACACAGATGGGTCCGAACATGACGCTGCCCCCAAGGAAGCAAGCCGTGTTGTTGTATTTTTTTACATTTACCCCGTGGCTCTCCTGCGTGAAGACATGGAACTCTCACATGATGTCTGTGACTCACACAGTGAGTTACAGTCTTGTGTTTCAGATTTCCAATCATTTCAGACAGGTAAAAATAAGCGCATTGGCTGGCTCAGAAACCTATGCTCTGTCCTTCAGAAGAGCTTGAAAAAATGGCTTCACTAAGCTTTGAGTAATCATTGCTGGGTAATCCATCTGTCTTCCTCACATTTTACATTAAAACAAAACAAAACAAAAACAAAAAAACAAAACCAAAAACAAAACCCCACTTTCCTGCACTAAGACATAAAGATGCTTGAACCTTGAGAATCAATATCAAAGATGTGGCTGTTCTTTCCCTACAAATATCTGAAGATCAAAGCTGAATCATTTTTTCAGTCTCATTTTCAAACCTACCAAGAACTACTCACTGTGCAACAAGTCAGAATCCCAAATGCACATTCGTATTTTATTTTAAGGCTTAGACATAACCACAGTTTTTGGTATTTTTCTCTGTGGAAAAATTAATCCATCCATTGCTGCTACCCAAGATTTGGTATGAAGAAAGACTACCCAGGGGAGGCAAATGTTTATCTCCTTAACGTAGGCAAAGTGATAAGAAATAAATTTAGTGAAATGGCGTACATTAGAGGTGAGCAAGTACTAAGCATTTCCATAATATGGCAAAGAATTCAAAATTTCTTTTTCTTTTCTGATACTGAGAATACATGATTTAGCCTGTTTCCATTTTTTCCCCTGGATGCCAGGAAGCTAAGTCAAATTATATGCTTATCACACAACTAAATTTGCCTCTTTTAAAAACACAAATTTGTTTTCATTTATTTCTTCTGTAATTTTATCCAGTAGTAATTCATTAATATTCATTAATTTTTAGCACATACATGTTAAGGATGAAAAAGTAAGCTTTTCTTTTCTTTTTTTTTGAGACAGGGTTTCTTGGCTGTCCTGGACTCTGTTTCTAGACCAAGCTGGCCTCAAACTCACAGGAAGGAGTAAGCTTTGATGTTAATTCAAATTATCAGAAGTTCAAAAACACTTTAAACATCTTTTAAAAAATAACTTACTTAATTTTATTTCATGTGCTTTAGTGGGAAAGCGTCAGATCCCTTAAAATTAGGGTTACAGACAGTGATGAGCTACCATGTGGGTGCTGAGAATTGAACCTGGGTCCTTTGGAAAAGTAGACATGCTCTTAACCACTGAGCCATCTCTCCAGTCCACACTTTATACATTTTATAAAAGCAAATGTGCTGGCACACATCTTTAATCTCAGCACTTGGAAGACAGAAGCAGGCGGATTACTGTGTGTTTGAGGCCAGCCTGGTCTACAAAGTGAGTCCAGGACAGCCTTGCTACACAGAAAAACCCTGTCTCAAAACAACAACAACAACAACAACAAAAAACAACAAAAAAACAAAACCAAAAAAACAAACAATAATTAATTAAAAATAAAACCACATCAAATAAGACAGATTTTTATTTTAACTAGAATTTTTGCATCTTCAAACCTCTCTTGGGGGTTTTAACTAAAGGATATCAGAGGATCTAATTGCACAGTAACTGCCAATATTACAGAAAACATTTATGAAGTTCCACTGTGTTCGCCCTGGCTTCCCCACCACCAGGAACATCTCGAGGGAGTGTCTGCGATCCACCAGTGAGATCTGTTACCCACCAGTAAGATCTGTGATCCACCAATGAGACCTGAGATCCACCAGTGAGATCTGTGGTCTACCAGTGAGATCTGCTATCTACCAGTGAGATCTATCTTACAGTGAGATCTGAGATCCACCAATGAGATCTGTGATCCACTAGTGGGATCTGCTGTCCACCAGTGAGATCTGTGATCCACCAGTGAGATCTGTGACCCACCAGTGAGATCTGCTATTTACCAGTGAGATCTGGGATCCACCAGTGAGTCCTGGCAATAAAGCTAGACTCTGAGTGGGGCAGATGAAAAAGAGCAAAACAAAGTGTTACCTGGAGGCACAACTCACCACATTTTGCCTGGCTTCTCCAAACCATACACAGTTCTAATGAAGCATGATTAAGAAAAATATTCTTCTTTAAACTGGACATGGCTTTGGAAATTACTATGGTGCACCAGTGAAAGGAAAAGAAAGTGTAAAGTGACCATAATGCCCAACAAACTAGAGGTGACTAGCTCCCACACTTCAAAGCTTCTGCTTTTCCTACTGCATCAATCTCTAACTACAGCAGCTTTCCTTTTATCTGAAGGAATGCATAATTCTGTGAGCCTATTGTGGCTTACTGCAATGTATTTGCATAGGACTTCATCATTTCCAAAGTTTTCACCTCACCGAAGCCTGATCTCAGGGGCATAGACTACAGTCCCATAGGAAAGCATGACATATCAAACATACAGTAAAGCCAATGTGACTAAGAAAAAAGAATGTATTCCGATGGCTACCCAACCCCTTTATCATCAAGCTCACGGAGCTTTCCTTAGGCAACACCTGTGTGTGGAGTGCTCTGCTCTAGGATTCGTTATGAACCATTGGTTTAGACCACACATAAGGAACAGATTAAAAGCAACAGCATGAGGGCTGAAGAGACGGCTCACTCATTAAGAGCACTGGCTGCTCTTCCAGAGGATCTGAGTTCGATTCCCAGCACCTACACACAACTCACAATTGTCTGTAACTTGAGTTCCAGGGGATCTGACACCTTCATACAGACAAATGCAGATAAAATACCCATGAACATAAAATAAAGTTAAAAAATTTAAAAAACAATGATTGGTGTTTATAGCAATAAGAAAAAAAAATGGCCTGGGTCATTTGAAGTCAGCTGTATCAAAGTAATGGTAGATGGATGGACTTTATGACTTTTTTTTTCTTTTACTTTCAAAGTAGTAAGATGAATTTTAACTTATATTATTATTAAACAAACAAAACCTGTGATGGCCATCATCATTAAGGCCATGTGATATAACTGAAAAGTAGGGACCAAAGACTGGTGGTGCATGCCTTTAATCCAAACACTGGGGAGACAGGAGCAAGCAGCCCTCTGAAACTCTCAGGCCAGCGAGGTCTACAGAGTGAATTTCAGGATAACCAAGGCTATATAAAGAAACACTGTCTTGAAAGACAAAAAAAGAAAGATAGAAAGGAAAAAGAAAGAAGGAAAAAAGAAAGAAGGAAAGGAAGAAAGAAAAAGTTACAAAAGAAAAGAAAAAGAAAGCAGTCTCCACAAGGACTTGTAGTATTAAAGGCAAGCAGTCCTGCGGTCTGCAGCCTGCCCGGGCTCCCTGTACACCGAGTGAACAGGAACCCGAAGCCGTGTGAAGGCATGAGCAGGCAGGGCTTAGCTCGTGATCTGCTGGACCCTGGCTGGAACAATCTGAGACAAACCACATCAGATACCATTTTGCAATACTGAATCTCTCTGGATTTCCTCAATTAGAAACTTCCAGTTTAGAAATTTGTTTTCAAAATATGTCTATAGAATGCAGGTATTTGTTTTCAACTAAAATTACTGGGATAACCACAACTCTCTGACAGCCACATGAAAGAAAGTACGACATTATGTCCACAACGGTGCCTTAACTGGAGCCCCACCCAGAGGAAAATGTAACCAACAGAGCTACCTCTAACCTGGATGGAGGACAAGGGCACATGGAGAGGTGCTCTTAAAACACATAGAACAGCAGGAACAACCACACAGACCTGTCTGCAAGGGGAGCACTGACCAAAGGAGGCCAGAATGATGGAACAGAGAAGAAAGACAAGTCTGGAAGGCTTTGAGCTAGGGGCAGAGAACATGGCAACAACAAACTTCTGGAGCATTGTCAGAGAAAGATGGAAAAACAAAGGTGGGTTGGTTGACTTGGCACTAGAAGGAGAAGCCTTAGAGGCCTTGATTCTGAGATGGGTGACAGCAGGCAGCCCAGCACAGGAGAACCTCCTCACAGCCTAGCCTAGAGTCATACCAAGCAGTGTGAAGGATTGGCAGCAGGAACTGGGTCCTTAGGGTAATTCTGGGAAAGACTCACATGTACAGCAGCCTCGAGTTTTGCATCAGAGTCCACCTGACCATGGGAGACGCTTTATCACACAATACTTGCCACCACAGTCAGTGGCCCAGAGGGGTTGTGAGAATAAGCTTTCTCCTGATTATCTCCACTCCACTAAACCAGCATAATTCCTAACTGCTTCCTGAATACTTTTCCTTATACGCGTGTGTGTGTGTGTGTGTGTGTGTGTGTGTGTGTGTGTGTGTGTGTAGCTGTCACCCAGGATCAAAGAGCTTCAGAAAACCACAACTGCTGGAAATGTAGAGAATAATTGATCATAGAATGCCCATCCCTATTCAATAATCTACAACACAATCCCTACATCTAAGGCTCAGGGAACATTGTGGAAAAGAGTTCAGAAAGACTGTAAGAGACAAGCACCAGGAAATCTGCTGTGAGATTGTGTCTCCCAGAAATAACACAGAAGCTACACCCACAATACAACAATATGGCTGCCTGAACAAGAACTGAACAAGGCCAACACAACAGACATGATAATGTGAATGGGGAGAATGTCACGGGACCCCATTCCTAGATAAAGAACTACAGGAAACTAAGGACTGCTAAAAAAGGAGAACTAGTTTCCTCCAGGGCAGTCAGTCTTGAAATCATGTATGCACAGACGCACACATAAGCAACACTACACATACTCAGCAGTTACACACACACAAACACATATAATGATGAAAATAATAATAATAAATAAATAAATAAAAAGAGGCCATGAATTTGAAAGGGACTGAGAGAGAAAAGAGAAGGCAGAAATTATGCAATTGCATTTAAATTTTAAAGAAAAAAGTAATTTTAAAAAAGAGAAAACATTTCTTCTCACAAAAGAATGAAGTAACTAACACTTCACATCTATTTTTAGAACGAGGTAAGGAAGAAGGCAGCAAGGTAGATGGGGAGTTAGAGCAACACTATGGCGAAAAAGAAAAAGATGCATGCTCAGCGGTGCAGGGTGGTATAAACAACAGAGCTCTCTAGGAGCCTGGTCATAGAGCGGATGCTAGTGGCCTATATTACTCCAGAGGTAAAGGTACAGTCAAATGATGCACCTGAAACTGAGACGAAAAGAAGGGAGCATAAAAGGATTTAGGAGCAGACAGCACGCTGAGTGCCAGTCTGGCTTCCAGGTACTATAAAGAGGTGTGGTCACAGCTACAGCACTCTGCAGCTGAGAACCTGTGAAGAGGAAAGGGCTCATAAGTGACCAGGCTGAAAGCAGGATTCCCCGATTCAAAATTCAATAGTATCAGGGTACCTCTTTAGTGAAAAGGGTTTTTTTTTTCTTTTGAATAGTAGAGTATGCATTGATTCCCAAAAGAGGATTAATGTCTTTCTTCCACTACAATCCACATTGTAGATGTTCAGCTAGACATAGTTTCTTAAGTGCAAGTTCTTCAGAGGAGGATAAAGCTAGCTGTGACACTGTCGTATGAAGAATGTGTAATTATTTTCCTTATGTGTGGTCTCCTATTTTGAAATCTGAACACTGAGCCAAATATGAGATGACTGAGCTCAGCATGCCAGTTCATTCCTGGATATTTTCATCGTAATTAAGAGTAAGCACTATGCCCTCTGCCAAACCTTCAGTGGCTGTGTAGAGAAATAGCTTGGAAACCTGACTATATTTTGAAGTGAGATCCTAGGTTTATGGTGAATAATTGAAAGAACCACAGCTAGATACCAGCAAGTCAAGTCACATATTCCCTGTGTTGGAAAATAAAGGACCTTTGATTCTATTTTACATAAAAACAACATTTTATTTTTACTTGGTCTTACAAAGCATTTTTTCTGTCTGTGTTAAAATAATGATATTAGTTATGCCAGCTGTTAGCGTTTCATTATTTATACTGAGCCAAGAATAGGAATATTAAAATTTAATTTTGTTCCAACAATGCTTTAAAATCTAAAATTACAGAAAGGGTACCTGAGTCCTGAGTATCTCTAGAAATTTCCCCCAAGAGTATACACAGGTAGGGAGCGAAAGAAATGAAGTTTGAACATAGATCTGCCTGATGCCTACATCTTTAGCATCATCCTCTTAAGCATAGTGCCATGTAATGGGAATGCAAGAATGAATGTGCTGTGTTCAGCCTAAAGGGACTCAACGTGGACGGGAAACAAAGAAGAAGGAAGAAACAAATAGACATAAATCTCATCGATATGAGAGGACTGTATAACAGTATAATAGAATAACATTCTGGGATGAACAGTAGGAGCAGGTATGTTTGCATGGAGCCTCAGGATGCAGAGCTTGGCAGGTGAGGATTGCTACAGAAAGCTATGGTAGAAAGCATTCAGCCATGAGAAGATCCTCCTACTTGCTTATTGAGTCTACTGTGAACCTCCCTGGACTGAGTCATGAAATTACCACAGTGACGAATAATACTAGTCCTAGTCCTCACTTTCCAAAATAAAGCCAAGGCCTCCACTTTTCCTCAGCTTAGTCATGTTTCAGTAAGGTTGATTTTCAGTATATTAAGTGGGAAATTTTTCTTGAAAATAGCTAAGATTATAAAAGCAGCCAGTTTTGGTGGCATTTGCTAGCTCAGATGTATGAATACTTGGTCACTCGTTGGTAGAACTGTTTGGGAGGGATTGGGAGGTGTGGCCTTGTTGAAGGAGGTGTATCTTGATAGGAGCTCTCAGTCCCTGTGCCAGTGCCAGGCTCCCTATCGTGAGAGCCATAGACTCTTACCCTCTGTAACTGTGCAGCCCAAACTAAGTTGGCCATTGTGTTTTGTCACAGCAATAGGAAAGTAACTAAGACAGAAGTTGGCCCCAGAAGTGGGTACTGCTGTGACAGGCCTGACTGTGCTTTTTTTTTGAAAAATGTGGAAGACTTTGGTACTTTAGGAAAGTGATTGAATGCTATAACCAGAGATAAACAGATCGTTCTCATAAAGATAAATAATGCTGACAATAATATGGATTGTGGAGACCCTGATCAAGAAGTTTCAGAGGGGAACAATATTAGTAACTCAGAGACCATTCTTAAGATATTTTGGCAAAGAATGTGCCCTTGTCCCAAGAATCTGAAGAGTTTGGGACTAATTTCCTTGCCATTATTAAAAGCATTTTCCAGGTTACTAAGTAATTAAAATTAATATAATCATAAGATCCAGTCATCATTCACATAGCCAAGATAATCGAACAAGTGTTCATTGATAGACGGGTAGAGAAAATGAGAAGTTTCACCACAATGGAACACTATTTCACTTAAGAAGTAAATTCTATCATTTGAGATTGGAGACCATTACATTAAATTTAATAAACCAGACACAAAAGGCAAATGCCACATAATCTTACTTACACGAAGAATGAAAAAATATCGAACTCACAGAAATATTCTATATAGGGGTAGTGATCAGTACCTGAGGGGGAGGATGGTGGCAGATAGCAAAGATGCTGAGCAAAGATGCACAATTGCAGTGACAAAGAATGCACTTAAGAAACCTGTGTTACACAACATGGTGAAACTGAAATGTAATTTTCCATCTGGTAAATCTTATCACACAGACTTCCCAATGCACTACAAGTTAGAGTAGATGTTATTGAAATGGTAGCTGTTAGAACTCTGAACTGAAATGCCTTCTAGTGGAACCAAGGCAATTACATTTTAACAAACCCATTGGTGAATCTTTCACACACCAAGCTTTCACACGAGCAAGGGAAATGTTGCCTCTGTCACTGAACCTGCCTTCATGTTTCCAACTCAAGGTAAATTCTTTGGACCTTTAGTGTAGCCCAGCACAGGAGCTTGATAGAAGGGCACACTAGATATCACACAAGGCCTGCTAAATCGGAATCCAATTTTTACAAGATCCCTTGTTGATTCATGCACACATTAAAGCATGAGAGGCACTGCCATATGCTGCTTTTCATAATTCAAGTTCAATTTTTAAATTATAATCCTTTAAAGTACCAAAAGACATAAACGGTTTTCACTCCAACAGCTTTCTCAGTCTCATTCCCTAGGAAGCATGAGCAGCAGGCATGCTTTATGTTATCTAATCATAACTATATTTTTCTGAATGTTAAAGTATTGCTACACTACAATATTAGAAAGAGAAATCTGATTCAAGACATTTCTGTATAAATAAGCCATTTTCTCGGAAAGTTTTTCTTTGAGTAGAGAAATTTCCCCAGGAAATATCAAAATTAATTTCTCCTGTATTAATTATGTTGTGTTCATTAATCACGGTCTATACCAACTGGATTCTTTAAAAAATTATTCCTGCTTCAGCTTACAAAACTTTTCCTTTATGATTTCTTTGATTCTTTCCCCTGCTTCCTTGTCCCTATTCTCTGCCTTGAAACCCCGGATTAATGTTCATTTGACTGGTTAATGATCATGCCTGGATAGCTTCCATTTTGATAAATCTGAACCTCTTCTACATCAGTGGCTAAGGATCCTAAAAGTATTGAGTTGCTGAATTTATATTTTGGGTCCTTAGCCATTTTTTATCTCAAGCTTTCTATTCTATTGCTGTGTTTCTGTAGTAAGTTGAGTTCCTTAAAGATGCCTACACGGAACCTAAAAAATGTGACATTATTTTGTAATTAGGATATTTTCTGGTGTGACTGAGGTAAGGGTTCTTTAAATGAGATCACCATGGGTTACAGCAGACATTAACTGATTTGCAAGTCCTTATTTGTGGTGAGAAGCAGACATCCCAGCTCAGGGGATGCCCCTGAAGAGGCAGAGGTCACAGTGGTGCATCTCCCAGGCAAGGGTGTCAGAGCCTTCCAGTGGCCATAAAAACGTGGAGAGGCATGAGGGGGTGCTCCGTCAGGGCTGCCGGAAGGACCAAACACTGCTGACAGCTTGAACTCCCGATACTAGGCCCTAGAAGTATATAACACAGCAAACTCTGGGTAGTTTCAGCCACCACCAGGTCTGTGGTAATTTCTATAGCAGCCCTAAAAAATTACTAACGCCTGTGGTTTTCTTTCAGACTCTTACTTCATCTTATTCAGAAATTTAATTTATTTTGGTAACTATACATTTAACTTTCAGATTATTCTCCCGATTTATTGTATCATTTCAAGTTCATCTGTTTCTATATATACTTTTATATTCTATATATAAACTTTAGACTCTCTCAGATATAGTAATTTTAATTTTTTCTTTGTATCCTAAGGTATATTTTTGGTAGGGAATATTTTCTATTGGTTGATCTTTCATGATCTTTTATTTCCTCAAGAACACAGTAATATCTTGTGACCACTGATGTTTATGAATCATAAGATATATCAGTTATTATAAATACCAGGCTAAACTTTCTCTAAAAGTCTGTATATCTGCTTTTTTACTCTCCTTAATGAGTGTACCATGTCCAAACTGTGTAGGAATGTTACAGTAAAGAGAATCTGACATATGTAACATGTCCTTACTGAGTGAATATGTTAGAGCAAGGAGAATCTGATATATGTAACATGTCCATACTGTGTGGATATGTTACAATGAGAAGAATCTGATATAGATACTCAGGCTTCCAATCTGAACTAGAAAAAAATTATCCATTACTTTACATGACTAAAAATTCATGAATAATATATTTCAATTTTACTGCTGTATCTTATAAATTAACATAGATGCATATAATTTAAGAAAATCTAGTTTATTAGTATATAAGTGAGTGCATAAGTAAAAAAAAGTATATCAAAACAAAGCTAAAAGTTAAGTTCTTTGAATAAAGGGAAAATCTAATCATTTTTCTATTTGACACAGAAATGTTAGACATAAATTATAACTTAATAACTATGTCAAGTAAAAATCATCCATCCTCAGCTCTCACTTAACGTGTCATCTTGAAACAAGATTCATTTCACTGGATGAGAGAATTCATATTTTCTTCTCAGTTGCCAGAATGCCCCATATTTATTTTTGAGAACAAGCATTTAAACTGGTCTTAGACAATGAGGAAAAATTCACATTTATGTAGAAAAAAGGGATGGGCATTCCAGGTAGAGCAAGCAAAGAAACAGCCAGTGAGCTCAGACTAAAAGGGAGCATGCTCATGATGAAGGTTCCTTTTCACCCTAAAATCAGGAATGAGGAAGGATTACTCTCTCCCCTTCCATTCAGCTTTTATTATAGGCTTTTGTCAGTGCCACAAACAAAAAACAAAGTATCCAGATAAAAAGGAGATTAGATAACCTCTGTCTGCAAACAACAAAATGTCAAATACAAACAATCTGAAGGAATGCACTGCAAAACAATTAGAACTAATAAGTTCATCAAAATTGCAAGATGCAACATTAATATGAAAAAAAACCTGATTGGATTTCCATATACTCACAATGAGAACACTTACAATAACCTGGAATTTAATTTTTTTTAAAACTTATTAAAAGAAATACAAATTGTATACTCTGCAAACTATACAACATTGTTGAAAGAATTAGAAAGGCTTAAATAAAAAGGATTTTCCATCTTCAGGAGTCAGAATCATTAATGTTGCTTATATGCAATCATCTTCCAAACTTGATTCAACACAATCATTATCAAAATCCTATTTCTAAGCTTCATGTGAAAACTATAAGGATCCCAAATACCAAAACCACTTTAGAGATATAACTTGAAGTCCTTGTACTTCATAAATATTAAAAACTCGTCACAAAGCTTTAATAATTAAGGTGTTTTAAAATTGTGAATCTATAACTAAATCCTCACTTCTATGATCAATTAATTTTTTTATTGGTGAGTCAGGAAAATTCAAAGTTAGTTAGTCTTTTAAATATGGTCCTGGGAAAACGAATTCTTCACATCAAATTTACGAGATTGGCATGTAGCTTAAATTGGCTTAGACAAGTAGCAATAGTAGGTTCTCCTCTAGGGTCCATATAATTTCTAACACATGCTTAGCATCACAGAATATAAATATCTATACCCACAGATAAGGGAAGGGCCTGCCCCTTGTGCTGTCCAGGCTTTGGTCAACTTGACATACACTATAATCATTTGGGAAAAGGGAATCTCAACTGAGAAAATGCCTTCTGGAGGCAAGCCCATGTGGCATTCTCTTGATTAACAACTGACATGGGAGAGTCCAGCTCACTGTGGGCAGAGCCACCTCTGGCAAGTGGTCCTGAGTTGTGTAAGAATGCAGGCTGAGCAAGCCCTGGGAAGCAGTAATAAGCAGCACTCCTCCATGGCCTTTGCCTCAGGTCCCACCTCCGAGTTCCTGCCCTGACTTCCTGCCCTGACTTCCTCTGATGGTGGATGTGCTATGGAAGTGCAAGATGAAATAAACCCTTTCTTCCCCATGTTTTGGTCATATTTTATCACAGCAATGTAAACCCTAAGCCATCTCTCATTGAAGAAGCTGCTTTTTGCAGCAGTGGACATTATCATAGTGATCCAGCGCTGGTCAAAATGCAGCAAGTAACTGACTGTGGTGCCTAGCTTCCAAGATAAATCTACAATGCAATCGCTACACCTAGGGCTTAGGAAAATTTGTGGAAGAGGCTGAAAATTTCTAAGAACACAGGGCAGGGACAGCTGCTGCTAGCTAATGTCCAGGATATCTCAACAATATGCCCTGTCTAAACAAGACCAGCAAAATGACACCAAAGGTTGACATGGCAACGCGGATGGGGGAAATTTCCAAGGTTCCACTTGTGTATCAAGAGCTACAGGCAGTCAATGAGCTGCTGAGAGTAAGAGAGTAAGTTCCCTCTAAGGACTTGCTCCCTGGTAGGCTATCCAGTCTAAACTGGTCAGCCCAAAACATACATATACACAAGCAATACAACTAAATGGACACAGCAGGTGTGTGTGTGTGTGTATGAAATAATTAAAGGAGAAGTCGTGAATTTGAGAGGTGACTGTAGGGAGAAAAGAAAGGAGCTGGAGGAGGGAGAGGACGGTGTGAAATGGAGTAAATATAGTTTTCATGTAATAGATTTTTCCAAAAAAATTAAAATTTTGAATGAAAACACTAAAAATTGATGTTGTAAACGTAAAAGCAAAATCTCTAATAATACTTAGAATAAAACATAGTTGCAAACCTCCATGACTTTGAATTGGGCTTTGTACATGATTCCACAACCCCTAAAACAGATGAAACTTGAGCTTCATTCAATTCAAAATCCTTTATGTTCCGAAGGGTTCTACCATGAAAGTCAAGGAAATTCAATGGGTAAGGGGAAATATAAATTGTTAGAAATATAGTTCAGGAAAGGGACACACAACGTTCCTCTTCAGGTATGAGTTTCATTAGGAGAGATGGGCTCATGACCACGAGGGCTATGATTGGTTGGGTCTCGAGGTGAGAGAGGATCCCAAAGGAGCAGTGCTTGCATCAAATCAGATATAGTATGAATGAAGCCTAAAGGTAAGAGGCTCAGTCCATCAGAACCTTAAAAGGAACAAGATTAAAAAGGTGGCAGTGGTGCACGCCTTTAATCCCAGCACTTGGGAAGCAGAAGCAGGCAGATCTCTATGAGTTCAAGGCCAGGCTGGCCTACAGAGTGAGTTCCAGGACAGCAAGAGCTACTCAGAGAAATCCTGACTCAGAAAACAAACAAAGAACAAGAGAGAAAGAGAGAAAGAGAGAGAGAGAGAGAGAGAAACAAAGAAACAAAGAAGGAAGAAAGGAAGGAAGGAAAGAAGGAAGGAAGGAAGGAAGGAAGGAAGGAAGGAAGGAAGGAAAGAAAGAGAAAGAAAGAAAGAAAGAAAGAAAGAAAGAAAGAAAGAAAGAAAGAAAGAAAGAAAGAAAGAAAGAAAGAAAGAAGGAAAGAAAGAAGGAAAGTAAGGAAAGCTTAGCCAGGTTGTGCTGGTTTACACATTTAATCCTGGATTTCCTGAGGTGGAGGCAGGTGGATCTCCAAGATCAAGGCCAGCCTGGTCTACAGAGAAGGTTCAGGACAGCCAGGGCTACACAGAGAAACCCTGTCTCAGAGAGAAAGAGAGAGAGAGAGAGAGAGAGAGATAGTATATAGTAAAAGAAAGATAGCTGTCATGACAGGATGACCCTGTAGGCCATCGGGGAAATCTCCAGAAAGATCCCCCAAAGGAAAATATGTGACTTCTTATATCCTTTCCTAGCTGGAAGGAATTTCCACACCTCATGGCTTAGTGTGGAACAGTTTACATGATGAGGGGTATAATAGAGCTTCTTTTCTCTGTCCAAGGGAGAAACAGGAGTGGATGGGGTCAGAAGCAAAGCAGGAAGGAAGTGTGGTTACCTTCTCCAGGCTGTGGGATCTGGCCGGTTAGAGTGACCACTGTGGGAACTGAGTGGACCCTTCTATGAATGAGCATTCGTAACATTAGCACACTCACATCAAAGACCCCAATACCTCAAACCTGTGGAAATGGCAAGGCCTTCCTTGGATCTGAGCACTGGTATGGGCACCGTGTGTAGAAACAACAAACAGCACACAACTTCCTCCTCTCCCATGACCGCGGCTTGAAACTGCACCTCTAGAGACCCCTGCCAAGATGACCCACACTACCTCCTCGCCTGGCTGTGCGCAATAAACCCACCTTTTTGTCTATGATAAACGTGCTGAGTTTCCAGGCTTCTGTGGCATCTCCACACGGCACAGTCCAGCCAACCCCACTTTTTCTGTGCACGTGTCCATCGTTTCTTCTTTCGCTATTGTCCCAATCAGATCAACCCCCAAACCATGCAGGTTGCCACAAACCAGAATTTTAAAAGCCTGGCGCATGATCTAACACAGATCATATCTTATAAAGGACCTGAATCTAGAATGAGTAAGGAGTAGTTACAAATGAATGTGTAAAGCCAAATGACAAAGGCAAATGAACCAATAGAAATACAGACATGTCTCAGAAGAAGATATGCAAATGGCTAAAATTACCTGAAGAGAAACAAACTAATTTTCATCATGAAATGCAAATGAAGACTACAGTAAGAGTCATCACACTTATTAATATGTTATCATCAAGAAGATAAGTGATAAAATGTGTTGGCAAGATCCTCATTTAGTGTTGGTGAAGATGGAAGATGGGTTGTCTGCTTTGGAAATTAGCTGAGAATTCCACAAACTCTTAAACACAGAATTACATTATCTAGCAATTCCACGAGTAGTATATAGTATATAGCTGTGGTGGTTAACAGTGTCGATTTGACAGCATTGAAGAGACAAGCCTCTGGGCTCTCCCTATGGCCAGGCCTACGAAGGGATTATCTTGATTAGGCAGACCGGAAAGACCACTCTAATTGTGGCAGCACAATTTCCTGGACTAGGTGAAAGCTAGCTGAGCAAGACTATTCATTATTCTGTGTCTTGACTGTGGATGAAAGCTGACCAGCTGGGCCCCATTTCCTGCTACCACACCCCTCCTGCCATAATGGAGCGATCCCCTGGAAGCACGTCAGAATAAGCCTTTTCTAGTTGAAACTGTTTGTCAGGTTTCTGTTGTTCTTGTAGTAGAAACAGTACAAAAGCACATGTACAAATGAACACAAAAACCCATGGCAATATCATTCACGATTGTAAACGCTGCAATAACTCAAATGATCATCAACGGATAAAATAAGTAAAATGTTTAAACTATGGATTTACTTGGTGAGAAAAATTAAGTGCTAGAGCTGGAGAGATGGCTCAGCATTTATGAGTACTGGCTGCTGTTCCAGCATCCACATGGTGCCTCAGAACTGTTTGTAACTCCAGTTCCCGGAAGCCAGTGCCCTCATCTGACCGCCTTTGGGTGCCAGACACATTTCTGGAAAACAAGCCTGATACCTTTTCTGTGCCCGACTCTAGTTCTTTACCTCTGACCTCGTCATCCAAATGCATTCGGGTGCAGGACGGGTTAATTTTTACCTCCTATAGCTGCACAGCCTGCTCAAATGAGTTAAACCTCCAAAACCCAATTTTCCCAGTGTGCTACTTCTATATTATTTATTTCAGAGATTATTGACAAAGCTCATGTATGCAGGATCACTTCCTAGATAATGAAGTAAATATTGTACAAATATTGCTGTTGCAATGTCTGTATGACTGAATGATGAATACATAATTACCAAGTGCTAATTTGTTTCTTATCATGTCTTTACCACATGGTTCTGTTTTTCTTTGTTTGGAACATGTCTTATATCGTGCAGGAAGATCCTGGGTTCGATCTGTTCATCCTGAATTTTTTCTAGAAAAGCAAAAGCTTCTGACCATACACAGTCATTAATTTTTATTCTCTCATTTTTGTTGCTGTGATAAGCACCATGACCAAAAGCCATCTGGAAGGAAAAGGTTTTATTTCATCGTGCAATCTCAGCTCACAGTGTATCAGTTAGAGAAGCCAGAGAAGGAAATCAAGGCAGTAATCTGCAGATGGGAACTGAAGCAGAGACCGAGAAGGAATGATGCTCACTGGCTTGCTTTGGGCTCATGCTCAGCCAGTTTTCTTCTACAACCCGGACTGCCTGCACAGGCGTGGTACTGACGACTGTGGGTCTGGCCCTCTTCTCTCCATTAGTAATCAAGAAAATGCTCCCTCCTTTCCCCACACAAATGCCCACTAGCCAACCTGATGAACGTTTCTTCATTTGAGGTTCTCTCTTCCAAGTCTGTCAAGTTGACAACCAAGAATAGCCATCACAGAGGGTTTGTTCTTCTAGTCATTCCTTTCTGGAAAGTTCCCTCAGCACCTCTGATGTAAAGCAAATGAATCCCTTTTCAATGAATCTGCTTTCCCAACATGTAGCATTCTCCTTTGTTTGCCATTCCTTTGTGTACTGTTTCTATTCATGTCCCTGCCCTCTGTTGGCATCTTTTGCCATACTTCATCTGCAATCGCTCCACATACATGTTTTCCTTCAATTTAAGGAGGACACTTAATTGTCCTTTATGATGACTCAACCATACCTTTTGAATTTGATTGCGTCACAAAACTCACCAATCTCCATCATCCTTTAGCATGACCAAATGTGAATGTTTTAGTCAACGACATCTTCCAGCATCCCTTGCATTAGTTTACAACATCTCTGTACTTCCAGTTACTAGGTACAAACATTGAAGGCACCATCAATACTCTCCTTTTCCTCTTCCTTAGCTAGCCATCAGAGTCCATTTGCATTAATCATAAGCCAGGTCTAACTATCTCTACTTAGGTCACTGTCTCTGGGCTCTCTATACCCTGCATGTGCCTGGCCCCTCTTTCATTCCCTTTCTCCTATTTTCTTACCTGCCTTTTCTATTGCCATTCATTAACAATTTTACATGTCCTTCTACCCCTCCTCTACTGTTTGATACTTCCCCAAATATCTAAGACTTGGAAGTGGTTACATTTTAATTCCTGTTGGACCACTCAGTTGCATATTCACACCTGGAAAATCCCTACTCCTGTCTTAACTACCTTTTCAGTTCCTATTTATACATTGTTCCATCTAAGATGCACCTCTTAACATCACATCTATGTCGATGCCTCAGTCAAAATCAATGCTATTTTTCTTTTTTTTAACTATTGCAACTATTCTCCCTGTTATCACATAGTATAATATCTCCACTAAATCACAATCTCTCTTTCTCTTTTTTTATTTCAAAAAGCTTTTAGGATATAAACAAGGCATAAATATTTATTGCATCTTGCCATCACATACTAAAAAGCATCTCAAAATTTAAAATGTAAAGCATTATACTGATGGTGGCCTAGGGCACTACACTATACTGTTATACATCAGACCAACTTCAGAAAAGAAAGTATATTTTTACCTCACTGCTAGATAATGTGCTTAGTTTAGAAGCTATAAGGAACCAAGCATATCATACTAGAAATGCTGAAGGTTAAGTTATAGCTATAGAATAAACAAATTGTTTCATGTTTTATTTACAGTACCACACAATAACTGTGTTCTACTTCTAGACATTCAAATAACAAGCATGAGCTCGATACAGCAATCACAAGTTTATAGGGCCAAAAAGAGACCCCTCCTGTAAAACACTTCAGCCAGCAGGGTGGTGGTGATGCACACCTGTAATCCCAGCATTCGGGAAGCAGAGGCAGGCAGATCTCTGAGTTATAGGCCACCTGGTCTACAAAGTGAGCTCCAGGACAGCCAAAGCTACACAGAGAAACCCTGTCTCAAAAAAACAAAAACAAACAAACAAAAACCAGCCAAACAAACAAACATCAACAACACTCCAGTTATGACCTTCAGATAAAGTTATTATTATAATCCAGAAACCTAACTGGCTTCAGTTCACTATTCCTAAACATGCTGCATGTTCTCACCCACATGCTGAGGGTTGTTTTCTAACGTTGTCACAGACCTGTAAATGTGAATTTAGATTCTTCTGGTTTTCCCACTTTGGTGCTAAGAAGAAAATCCTTAAAATAAACAACAAAAGGAGATCAGGAAAAACTGGTAGTTTTAGAAGTAAATTTCTCCCTTTGCCCTAGTTGGACAAGAAAGCATCTCAACTGTGTATAAAAATAAGAGCAAAAAACATTAAACGCAGAAGCCCTACCCTGAACACTTGATTTCTTATTGTCTAGGGTAGCACCGAGGGAGGAGAGACTAATTACAAGCACCAATTTCCCTGTGCATGGAGTCATTCAGAAAATCAAAGTCCTCTGCCAATCAATAGTGCTACAAAGTACTGTCTTAGGAAAACTGAAAAGCTCTCTTCAAAATGTAAATACATATGATTCAAATATCCATAGCATAGACTTGAAAGTGCCCAAGACGTCACTGTCATGCCTTCCATGAATTTCCTTCGAATTGATAAATATTTGAATTATGTCACAAACAGAAAAGGGGAGAATTGTTCTCTAGTGAAGCTGAGCATGTTCATAGATAATTTCCTCTAAATTACATAGTGTTCATTGTCTTTAAGGTTATCTTTATTCTTAGTGTTTTGACATAGGCATGATATATAAATAATTTATTTTTCTACTTTTCAAATAATACATAATCCATAAAGTAGGAACCTATAATGTTACATAATAATTTAAAGGTTTCATTTAGAGAATTGTATTCAATTATTTAAAAAAAATCAAACTTACTGATCCTCATTCACAATTTATCTTAACGTTAATTATATAACTAGAATCTCTGTTCTTTAAACACATAAATAAAATTTCTTAGATTATTAAGTCTCTCAACAAAATACATTGTTTTCACAACTAGTTTAAAACAAGAGGTAAAACAAAAAACATATAGACATAAAACAAAAACATATAAACATAAACAGAATATCCATACAGTATAGACAGTGAACTATTGTTGGTTATATCTCATGTACTATCCCTAAAGAAAGCCATCATAATTGGTGCCTAGACAATTACAGTAAATTTTAGCTGGAATCAAAGCTCTAAAACTTGCTACTCCGTTTGTTTCAGGTTGTAAATGCACACTGTAGTGCAAGTTGGGTACCGTGCCAGATCAGCTATTTCCAAGAAGAGGTAACAGTCCCTGTTCTCAAAGCAAATGGGCTGAATTGCTGCATTCTGTAATCAAACAACCCATTTGAACTTCATGCAAAGGAAGCCCACATATATCTTGATGCAAAGTTAGCATGAAAATTAATCAACACCCGAGACACTGGGAAGCAAAAAACAGATTGTACTCATGTAAAATATGCTGGAACAGTAGCCGGCGAACTACTTGTAGTATATATAATTAACAATTTTTGTAAAGCTCCCGAACTTACAGTTTTCATTAGCAGAGTAATGCCTCCAGCAACCACATTCTCAGAAAGTCCTTTCCCCCCTCTCTTTTGTAAAGAATGCTTGAAAAAGAAGATAATAATGGGCCCAGCCACAGTAAGTAACAACCTCTACATAAGTTATATCTGAGTTCTCCTAATGCGTATGATTTCGGATTCCACAGCCAGTAGAATACTCGTCACTGATGTGTTCAGATTCACCCCAACTAGACCCTGGTAAGTAGCATCCTCAAGTCACCTCAGGATTACTGGGTTGATGGATCAGAATGTGGTGTGTAAGCCTGGACTGTAGCCAGTGCTCAGCAGACAGTGATTCCTCACCTCTTTAGGAAAATAAACAGGACATGGTACAAGGAAGTTAATGAAGTGATCACGTGAGAAAGTAGGATTCTCTTCATCCCAGGAGCTCCTGTCTCCTCATACATTATGCTCCCCATCCATTCCTATCCTGCAAAGCTTTAACCTCCAGGTGCTCTCTGGAGCTCCTCACCTACGTGCCTTATTGCCTTTTCACCTAGAACACAAAGTCCCAACAACTCTCTAGGTCAGTAGTCCTCAGCCTTCCTAATGCTGTGACCCTTTAATATGCTTCCTAATGTTGCGGTGACCCCAGCTAGATAATTATCTTCATTGCTGCTTTACAACTGCAATTTTGATGTTATGAATGTCAATGTAAATATACATGTTTTCCAATAGTCTTAGTCCTCTGTGAAAGGATTGTTGAACCCCCAAAGGGGTGACGACCCACAGGTTGAGTGTCACCATTCTAAGTGATAGAGTACTGGAGGTTTCTATCCACTCATACCCCAGGACCTCATCTCTCACCTTTGCAAGGATCTATGACTCCAGTACAGATAAGAGTTAGCAGACCACTGATGAAGATGTCCTCCATAGACCAGATTTACACAGAGCCTTTCTTGAGAAAGATTTATATTCCTATTGCTCAGAAGAACTTTCAAAAGATAAAGCAAAATTTTGTGTTCTTGGTGACAGGCTTTCCTTTGACATTTGCAGGGGCCCCTTCTCTTCCATTCTTTATCTTAGAGAACCTTTTGAATCAAATTGTGGCGGTGGTGGCAACAGGTGTCCTATGGTGCACACTTGCTTTGCAGAATCCCTGGGCCCACTCCCACAGACCCCCTAGGACCAAGTCTGACTCATATGTGATTAACATCCAACAGATAAAGGAAGTGATTGTGTTATCTGTGACAAAATTAAAAATAAATTACACATGATTTCAGTGGTGCCCATAACTATGATGTTGTGGCCTTTTTACTGAGCCATCCTGAAGAATACCTAAGGAAGATTCTTGTTTTACAGAGAAAACCACTTGTGTTCTTCCTAACATGTTACTAACGTGTTTGTGAATAGATGAGCTGGGAGAACTGATGGGAGTAATGTGGTTTTAGCAGACTCAGATAAGCTGAGATAACTTCAGAGGTGATGTCAGATTTCAACTTTAAAAGGTTTCAGGTTTGGGAAGATTGCTCAGAATTTAAAGCATTTGTCAAACAAGTATGAGGGTCCGAGTTCAGATACCCACAAACCCAAAGAAATACGTGGGGGCATGGTGACCTGAGTGTAAGCCCAGTATGAGAAGGCAGAGAGACGGGATTTCAGAGTAAACTGGATAGAAAGACTAACCTCACTGATGAGTTCTGAGTTTGACTGGGAGAGCCTGCAAAGACTAAGGTAGAAGAGCTTCGAGGATGATTCTGGCTCCACATGCACGCAGACAAACCACTGCTTTTGTTAGAAATTGCTCAAGGAAAAAAGGAAGTGGGGGAAGAAGCCCTGAAAATGTTGCAGATTTTCCTGAAATGAAAGGCCCGCTCCACTGAAACCTCTTCAGACTGGACACGTGGAGTGGTGCCTCCCATTTGGATTGTGGCCCTCTTTCCCTACCCCCTCACTTTGGTATGCCTATAACTTTATCTATGGTTTTGCTCCTGGCAGCTAAATTGCTCTTGGAAATTTCACTTAAATTCTTGAGAAAATATATTTGTCTCACATTCATCTGCTATAATTAACTTCCTCTGACAGAGATGGTCTGGGGGAGAAAGAGAGGGACCTCCCAAGAAACTAACACAGTTGCTTAAGTCTGACCCTTCCATAGGACATAAGAGAAGAGGCCATTCTCAAGTGTCGGTGAGGGAAGCAATGGAACTGAACCTGATTCTGTAAATGTTCCATGTCTGACATGGGAGTTAAATATAATTCACCTAAGAACCTACAGAGTTCAAGACCAGCCTCAGATGAGATGGGCTACACAGGAATGGAGATAATGTATTAAGTAGCCATGGACGAAGGAAATGTTTGAGTCAGATTTCTTTCGCTATTTTCTGAGAATAAGAGCTTTACTTGAATTAAATGTAGACTGCTTCATGCTTTAAGTGTCCAACACAAATCTCACTTTCCAATCTACTTTGTGAAGAAATAGTTATAAAAAAAATTCCGAATGTCTTTGCTCACACAACTCTTACCACCCAATTGTTTCTTTGCCCATAGTCATAACTGTATGAGCTCATATGGTTATGGACGAAATGGATCATGATTGTTTCCCTATTGGGGCTTTGATCATATATATGTTTGGCTAGGAAGTCATATACTACATTCTTTTCCAAACTACAGCGAAATCTCAGAATCAGTTCTTAGGTCTAACCTCCTCCAGAAAGACCCTCCCTAATTTAATTAGCTGTTATCATGAATTCTTTCACAATTTTCCTCAGTTTTGATTTTCTTCAGCCTGAAATATGTTTGTGATATTCCCTAACTTTTTAAAAAACTTAGTGCATGACACATGCTCAATCTCCAACCTCACAAACATGTTCCAGGCTGAAAAATTAAGACAAAAAGATGGAAAAGAATTCATGGTAGCTAAATGGTGTGTGTGTGTGTGTGTGTGTGTATGCATTTCTTGTGCTTTTTATTTGTTTGTTTTGTTTTATTCTGGTTTCTTTATTATTTGCCCATTTGTTTTCTGAAGAAAATGAGACAGAAGGCACGGAGTTGGACAGGTTGGGAGGTAGGAAGGATCTTGCAGGAGACCAGGGAGGGAAAACCATGGTCAGAATATGTTGCATAATTTAATTAAAAAAGATTCAGTTGGAAGTATATCAGAAATGTTCTGTAAAATCAAGGGAGGTTGAATCCATAGGTAATTATCCATAGCTTTTCAAATCTCTTTTGTGTTTTAATATCAACTGTTAACCTTAGAGTTTTTGATATGCAAATGTAAATATTTTCTTTGTATTTATATTTTTCTTTCTCTCTCTTTTTTTTTAAATTTTGAGATACTGTCACATGTAGCCCTGGTCACCTTAAACTCAAGGTGCAGCTGGAGATGATCTTCAATGTCTGATCCTTCTGCATCCTTCCACGTCTTGAGACTGAAAGTGCTGTACCCCTCATATACTTCATGCAGTTCTGAGGACCAAAGCCTGGTGCTTTCTGTACACACAGCAGTCACTCTACCACTGAACAACATCCCCAGCCCTAGACTTCTTCTTAAGCAGGACTTTTGCCTTCAGCCTCCAAGCCACAGCTTAGAGCTATTTAATTTATCTTTCTGAGATCATAAGACATTATAAAGAAAAACAAATACAAGGCTCCCAGTCCAGTCCAGTGGAGTCCTTGCCTGGTGGGTGGTTTACCTTGTGTTTCACATAATTGTTGGAGTATGGTCTGATGCTTTGTATTTGTTAATTGCCTGCTCTCTGAGATTCTTACTGTCATGTACCCCAAGTATTGCTCTTTAACCTTGCCGAGATATTATTCCTGATTGGCTGATTAAAAGGCTTAAACTTAGGCAGGGCAGAGTGAGGTAGGTGTGGCCAAAGTTTGAGGGCTTTGGAAGAGGGGAATCAGGGGAAGTAGATGGATGGGAAGAGAGGAGGAAGGAGGAAGCTGCCATGGGTTAAGTGGAAAAGAACCAACTTTGTCATGGTATCCTACCAGAGCCTATGGTAAACAGTTGCCCTTTCCAATAAGGAAATCTATACCAAGCACTATCGCAAAGTTGGTTAGGACTAAAAATGACCTTGTGTCAATGCCCTTCCTATCTGCAGACAACTCTGGAAGTTTGCTCACCTTGGGCGCCTGCTCATACTGCCAGGAATTCCTGTTATGATACATCCAAGAAAGACTGGGCTTTGCTCCAAGGAACTGGAACCGGAAAGGTCTCCATCTGCCTTTTCAGAGAATTATAAAGGAATTATTTCATCTCATAGCTACCCATAACAAGAATATTCTCCTGAAACAACTC
This sequence comes from Meriones unguiculatus, assembly GCF_030254825.1. Lineage (NCBI taxonomy): Eukaryota > Metazoa > Chordata > Mammalia > Rodentia > Muridae > Meriones > Meriones unguiculatus. The sequence continues at coordinate 28,833,206 of NC_083353.1, read as the reverse complement.
TTGAATTACATGTGCTGTTGGCACTTCTCCAGCTCACAGCTTGGGAGCAGTGAGTCTCCCAAGCCTGACAGGTAACTCCCGAAATATTTACAGAAATTCTTTCTAAGGTTTTAAGGGGGATACCATGAAATGTTACAGGTATCTGATATACCACAACACTTGCAGAAGCAGCCATATATAAGAGACAAAAGGTCACACACAGTGAAAGGGCAGAATTTTAAACGCTTTTTACAAGCATGTTGTCATACCAAGTTGAATACTTGCAGAGGTCCATTAAGCTGGAGGTCATCTGGCAACAAACAAACATATACTTACTGAGTTTTCAATCTAAACTGTAAAACTGCCCTCTCCTCACTTGCATGTCATGTTCCTCAATGACATCATCTGGCAATTACTATCATTAGCAACGTACAAGACTGCAGCTAGTGCCATATCACCCGGGACTGCCTCTAGAAGAAAAGATGAAAGAAAAAAGGAGGTTTCGACTCTTCTCAGCTGTCACTTTTACTGACTACCCACAGGGTACAAGACTCCAGCAGATGCTGAAGGTCATGCGGCATCCTGCTAGCTACCACAGTGGAAAACATTTACAGTAAAGGAGCCAGAAGGGAATAGGGCAGATTCACTGAGTCAGACATCTGATGCAGAGTCACAAATGCTACATACAAACTTTAAAAATACTTATTAGTCACATACTCTCCCACATTCATATTTCCTGCTATTGTTTCCAAATATTCACAGCTTATACTGAAAAAAGCTTTTCTTTCTTGGAATTTAGTATTGACATTATTTAAATTTGTTCATGGCTTTGCTTTCATTAAAGTTTTTAAGCATTTTCTTCCCTGTAGAGAATGTCAAAATTTATCATTTCTAAATTTAGAATGGTAGAAGAGGTAAAGTACACATTAGAGCTCTTGATATAATTTAACTGAAGTTCAGTGAGAACCATAAATGCAACCTGGGAGTTCTCTATCCTAGCTATGATAATTCTGTACATTTGCTATTCAGAGATAAGGGTTAGCATTCCAGGCAGCGTGTCCTGGCTGACCGTGGGACTTGAGGTCCTAATCTCCAATCAATCCCCATAGCTTCAGACAGTTGTGTCACAACTAATCTACTGTGATTAACGGGAAAACAATGAGCTGCGAACTGGAGGGCTCACAGGGATTAACTCTGAAGAAGTTGTAAGGGTTGGTCACAATATCATAGACACTATTTTATAAGAAAACCTTAAAAAGTACTTTTGAGCACACCAAACAATAGTAGCAGAAACAAATGCCTTTTGTATTAACCACTCTCAGTGAAGGAGTTCTACCAGGCAATCGTTGAGTTGCTGAGGCCCCACAGCACATTCTAGAATCTAAATCAAGCATGCTACTAAGCAGTAGCACAATAGACAAAATGCTCAGGATTTAGAACTGCCTGAAATTAGATAGAACCCCTGGCTCCCCAGCTTCAAACAGTACATAACCTCCAATGGCCTGGAGAACAGAGGCGCAAGGTAGCTCTTTAACACAAGTGAGCAGAAGGCAAAAAGAATAGACGGGTGACAGAAGAGAGAGTGACCCTAAGAGTTTCTAGTCCTTAAAACAGGATATGCTGGACTAAGATAGAATTAAGAGACACATGAGGATGAAAAGACCTACAGAAAATAAATTGTTGGAACACAGTTCAAAAATTGAGTCATGTGAGAATTCTGGGTGCTTACAAGAACTCTAAAAAAGAAAAAAAGTCTTGTGACCTCAGTTTCTTCAAAAACACAATTGTTTTTGGAATGTGTACTTCAAATTAAACATTACGACTGATTTATTGCTATTAGTTTACAGGCCCCTATGGAAAAATATGTTTTTGCTGTATGTGGCTTGTCCTTGTGATTGTATAGAGCTGGAACTCACGAGAACTGTATTCAGGAGACCCTTCTCAACCCTCAGAGACTGTCTGATGCTCTGAACAAAGTCCACTATTCCATGGGACTTAGTCACCTTCATTCACTGGCTCCATTCCGCCAGGGCTCCCAGAGTAGACGTGTGATCAAACAGGTTGAAAGGGAAACTATATGATCAACAGGGAAGCTGATTAGGAGAGGCATTTATGTTATATTCCACAAAGCGTGGTCTGTTTCAGGCACATAGTAAGACAGACAAGGAAGAGGGAGAGAACAGCAGGGGGAAATGGAAGGGAGACAGAAAACAGGCTATCAGATTTTTCATTTGCTTTGTGATATATCTCTAAGTGAGATGCTTCAGTGGCTGGTCTGGGATTCCATTTTAGATGGCTACATCACACTATCAACTTTGAAATCTTGCATGCCAGCCTCAACCGACATATCTATATGCAACCTCCACACCGAATACTTAGGGAACCTTGCAGAAGAGGGGTCACAAACAATGTATTAGCCAGAGGCCCCAAAAATCTGCTTTGAGACACACCTGCTTTGTCTCCTAGAGACAGCAGAGAAGCTGTTTTAGGATGCCTCAACAATATGGCTCCCTAAGGAAGTTCTGAACAATAACAATGCCAATACACTCTACATGGAAGGGAGAAAGCTCACAGGGACCCACCCGTAGGCAAAGAACTTTAGTCAACTAAGGACCTCAGAGAATGGGAGAATCAGTATTCCCCAGGGATAAGACCATTAATGGGCTATTCTAAGTGATCAGCCTTAAACAGATTCATCAGGTTGTATTTACATATGTATGTGTTTCTCTCTCTCTCTGTATATATATATATATATATATATATATATATATATATATATATAGCAATAATAACTTTTAAAAAGGGCCTGAATTTGAGAAGGAGCAAGAAAGTTGGAGGGAAATAATGTAACTATATTTTTTTTATTTAGCCCATCAGCATTCCTTTTTTTAAATTACACTTTATTCACTTTGTATCCCCCAATGAGCCCCTCTCTCTTCCCCTCCAGACCCCACCCTCCCTCCCTCTTTTTCATGCATGTCCCTCCCCAAGGCCACTGATAGGGGGGTCCTCCTCTCCTTCCTTCTGATCTTAGTCTATCAGATCACATCAGGAGTGCCTGTATTGTCATTTTCTGTGGCCTGCTAAGGCTGCTCTCCCATCAGGGGGAGGTGATCAAAGAGCAAGCCAATCAGATTATGTCAGAGGTAGTCCGTCTTCCCATTACTATGTGACCCACTTAGACACTAAACTGCCATGGGCAACATTTGTACAGGGGTTCTAGGTTATCTCCATGCCTGGTACTTGGTTGGAGTATGAATCTCTGGGAAGACCCTTGTGTTCAAATTTTCTGGTTCGGTTGCTCTCCTTGTGGGTTTCCTGTCCTCTCCAGATCTTGCTATTTCCCACTTCTTACATAAGATTCCATGCACTCTGCCCAACAGTTAGCCATAAGTCTCAGCATCTGCTTTCACAGTCTGCAGGACAGAGCCTTTCAGAGGCCCTCTGTGGCAGGTTTCTAGGTTGTTTCCTGTTTTCTTCTTCTGATGTCCATCCTCTTTGCCTTTTGGGATGGGGATTGAGCATTTTAGAAAGGGTCTTCTCCCTTAAATAGTTTCTTTAGATGTACAGATTTTAGTAGGTTTGTCCTATGTTGTATGTCTATATGAGTGAGTATATACCATGTGTGTCTTTCTGCTTCTGGGACAGCTCATTCAGTATGATCCTTTCCAGGTCCCACCATTTAACTTCAAATTTCATGATTTCCTTATTTTTCATTGCCGAGTAATACTCCATTGTGTAGATGTACCACAATTTCTGCATCCATTCTTCAGTTGAGGGGCATCTGGGCTGTTTCCAGCTTCTGGCTATTACAAATAAAGCTGCTACAAACATGGTTGAGCAAATGTCCTTATTGTGTACTTGAGCCTCTTGTGAATATATGCCTAGGAGTGGTAAAGCTGGATCTTGAGGAAGCGCTATTCCTAGTTGTCTGAGAAAGTGCCAGATTGATTTCCAGTGCATTGTACAAGTTTACATTCCCACCAGCAGTGGAGGAGGGTTCCCCTTTCTCCACAACCTCTCCAGCATGTGTTGTCACTTGAGCTTTTGATCTTGGCAATTCTGATGGGTGTAAGGTGAAATCTCAGGGTTGTTTTGATTTGCATTTCCCTGATGGCTAATGAGGTTGAGCATTTCTTTAAGTGTTTCTCTTCCATTCGATACTCCTCTACAGAGAGTTCTTTGTTTAGCTCTGTTCCCCATTTTTTAATTGGATTACTTGCTTTGCTGCTTTTCAGCTTCTTTAGTTCTTTATATATACTGGATATTAGTCGTCTGTCAGATGAAGGGTTGGTGAAGATTATTTCCCAATCTGTAGGCAGTCATTTTGTTTGATGGTGGTGTCCTTTGCTTTACAGAAGCTTTTCATTTTCATGAGGTCCCATTTATTTATTGTTGCTCTTAGAGCCTGTGCTGTTGGTGTTCTGTTCAAGAAGTTGTCTCCTGTACCAATGAGGTGGCTCTTCCCCAATTTTTCTTCTAACCAATTTAATGTGTCTGGTTATATGTTGAGGTCTTTGATCTACTTGGACTTTAGTTTTGTGCAGGATGATAAGTATGGATATATTTGCATCTTTCTACATGTAGACATCCAGTTAGACTAGCACCATTTGTTGAAGATGCTGTCTTTTTTCCATTGAATGGTTTTGACATCTTTGTCAAAGATCAGGTGTCCATAAGTGTGTGGGTTTATTTCTGGGTCTTCTGTTCCGTTCCATTGATCCACCATTCTGTTTCTATGCCAGTACCATGCAGTTTTTAAAATTGTTGCTCTATAGTACAGCTTAAGATCAGGGATGGAGATACCTCCTGAAGATCTTTTATTGTAGAGGATTGTTTTACCAATTCTGGGTTTCTTGTTATTCCATATGAAGTTGAGAATTTTTCTTTCCAGGTCTGTAAAGAATTGTGTTGGTAATTTGATGGGAATTGCATTGAATCTGTAGATTGCTTTTGGTGAAATGGCCATTTTTACTATGTTAATCCTGCCAAGCCATGAACATGGGAGATCTTTCCATCTTCTCATATCTTCTTCTAATTCTTTCTTCAGAGACTTGAAATTTTTTTCATACAAATCTTTGACTTCCTTGGTTAGGGTTACTCTGAGGTATCTTATGTCATTTGTGGCTATTGTGAAGGGTGTTGTTTCCCTAATTTCTTCCTCAGCCCTTTTGTCTTTTGTATACAGGAGGGCTACTGATTTTTTTTTTTTTTTAGTTAATTTTGTATCCGGCCACTTTGCTGAAGGTGTTTATCAGCTGTAGGAGTTCCCTGGTAAAGTTTTTGGGGTCACTCACGTATACTATCATATCATCTGCAAATAGTGATAATTTGACTTCTTCCTTTCCAAATTGTGTCCCCTTGATCTCCTTCAACTGTCTTATTGCTCTAGCAAGGACTTCCAGAACTATGTTGAAGAGATATGGAGAGAGTGGGCAGCCTTGTCTTGTCCCTGATTTCAGTGGGATTGATTTAAGTTTCTCTCCGTTCAGTTTGATGTTGGCTATAGGTTTGCTGTATATTGCCTTTACTATGTTTAGATATGTGCCTTGTATCCCTGATCTTTCCAATACTTTACACATGAATGGATGTTGGATCTTGTCAAATGCTTTTTCAGCATCTAGGGAGATTATCATGTGGTTTTTTTCTGTCAGTTTGTTAATACGGTGGATCACATTGATGGATTTCCGTATATTGAACCACCCCTGCATACCTGGGATGAAGCCTACTTGGTCATGGTGGATGATATCTTTGATGTGTTCTTGTATTCGGTTTGCGAGTATTTTGTTGAGTATTTTTGCATCAATGTTCATAAGGGAGATTGGCCTGAAAATTTCTTTCTTTGTTGGGTCTTTGTGAAGTTTAGGTACCAAGGTGACTGTGGCTTCATAGAATGAGTTTGGTAATGTTCCTTCTGTTTCTATTTTGTGGAATAGTTTGAAGAGAACTGGAGTTAGCTCTTTTTTGAATGTTTGGTAGAATTCTGCGCTGAAACCATCAGGTCCTGGGCTTTTTTTTGGATGGGAGACTTTTGATGACTGCTTCTATTTCTTTGGGGGATATAGAACTATTTAATTGATTTACCTGGTCCTGATTTAGCTTTGGTAAGTGGAATCGATCAAGAAAATTGTCCATTTCATTTAGATTTTCAAATTTTGTTGCATATAGACTTTTGAAGTAAGTCTTAATGATTGCTTGGATTTCCTCAGTGTTTGTCATTATGTCCCCCTTTTCATTTCTGATTTTGTTGATTTGGATGGTGTCTCTCTGCCTTTTAGTTAGCTTGGCTAAGGGTTTGTCTATCTTGTTGATTTTCTCAAAGAACCAGCTCTTGGTTTTATTGATTCTTTGAATTGTTTTATTTGTTTCCAATTGATTGATTTCAGCCCTGAGTTTGATTATTTTCAGCCGTCTACTCCTTCTTGGTGTGTCTGCTTCTTCTTTTTCTAGTGAAAACTAGTGAGCCATTAAGTTGCTTGAATGCGCTGTCTCAAATTTCTTCTTGAAGGCACTTAGTGCTATGAACTTTCCTCTTAGCACTGCTTTCATTGTGTCCCACAAGTTTGGGTATGTTGTGTCTTCATTTTCATTGAGTTCTAGGAAGATTTCAATTTCTTTCTTTATTTCTTCCCTGACCCAGCTGTCTTTTAGTAGCAAGTTGTTCAGTTTCCATGTATGTGTAGGCTTTTTGCTATTTCTGTTGTTACTGAGGTCCAGCTTTATTCCATGGTGATCAGACAGGATACAAGGGATTATTTCAATCTTCTTGTATCTGTTGAGGCTTGCTTTGTGACCAACTATGTGGTGTATTTTGGAGAAGGTTCCATGAGGTGCTGAGAAGAAGGTAAATTCTTTTGTGTTTGGGTGTAAGGTTCTGTAAATGTCTGTTAGGTCCATTTGATTCATGACCTCTGTTAGAGATATTGTTTCTTTGTTTCATTTCTGTTTTGTTGACCTGTCCTTTGTTGAGAGTGGGGTGTTGAAGTCTCCCACTATTAGTGTGTGGGGATCTATGTGTGGTTTAAGTTTCATCAATGTTTCTTTCACAAATGTGGGTGTCCTTGTATTTGGGGCATAGATGTTCAGGATTGTGATGTCTTCTTGGTGGAATTTTCCCTTGATGAGTATGAAGTGTCCTTCCCCATCTCTTTTGATTAATTTTGGTTGAAAGTCTATTTTATCAGATATTAGAATGGCTACTCCTGCTTGCTTCTTGGGTCCATTTGCTTGGAAAGTCATTTTCCATCCCTTTACCCTCAGATAATGTCTATCTTTGTGACTTAGGTGTGTTTCTTGTATACAACCGATTGCTGGGTTTTGTTTACGTATCCATTCTGTTAGTCTGTGTCTTTTTATTGGAGAATTGAGTCCGTTGATATTGAGAGAGATTAATGACCAGTGACTATTAGATCCTTTGATTTTGATGTTGGTTGTGGTCATAAGGTTGTGTGCTTGGTTGCTTTTTGTTTTACTGTAGTGGGGTTATTTATTTCCTGTGTTTTCTTGAATGTAGCTAGTTTTCTTGGGTTGTATTTTCCCTTCTAGTATCTTCTGTAATGCTGGAATTGTGTTTAGGTAGTGTTGAAATTTGTTTTTGTCATTGAATATCTTGTTTTCTCCGTCTATGAGGACTGAGAGTTTTGTGGGGTATAGTAGCCTGGGCTGACATCTGTGTTCTCTTAGGGTCTGCATGACATCCGTCCATGCCCTTCTGGCTTTCATAGTCTCTGTTGAAAAGTCAGGTGTGATTCTAATGGGTTTGCCAGTATCTGTTATTTGGCCTTTTTCCCTTGCAGCTTTTAGTATTTTTTCTTTGTTCTGTATACTTACTGTTTTGATTATTATGTGGCGGGAGGATTTTCTTGTCTGGTCTAATTTATTGGGTGTTCTGTAGGCCTCTTGTATTCTTATTGGCCTCTCCTTTAAGTTGGGGAAATTTTCTTCAATGATTTTGTTGAAAATATTTTCTGGGCCTTGGAGGAGGGAATCTTCTTTTTCCTCTATTCCTATTATTCTTAGGTTTTGTCTTTTTATGTTGTCTTGAATTTCTTGGACGGTCTGTGTCAGGAACTTTTTGGATTTAACATTTTCTTTGACAGATACATCTATTTCTTCCATTGTATCTTCCACACCTGAGATTCTTTCTTCCATCTCTTGTAGTCTATTGGTTATGCTAACCTCTGTAGTTCCTGTTTTCTTCCCTAAGTTCTTTCTCTCCATAATTACCCCATTTGTGTTTTCTTTAATTTTTCCAATTCTATCTTCAGATCTTGAGTTGTTTTGTTTATTTCTTTCACCTGTCTGATTGTATTTTCCTGTTTTTCTTTTATTTCCTTCAGCTCTGTTTCTTTTTTTTTTTTTCAGTGATTTAATTATTTCTTCTCTGAAGGCCACAAACTGTTTGGCTGCATCTTCCCGTATTTCTTCATGGATGGCCATAATCTGCTTGTCTTTAACTTCCTCCATTTCTTTACGGATAGCCATGATTTTTTATTTTATCTTCCTCTAATTATTTATGTATTTTATTTGTTTTCTCTATTATCCTCTTCATCAGCATAGATGTAAGGTCATCTTCTTGATTTTCATGCTGGGGTGTCCAGGGCTGCTCACCCCTGGATAGCTGGGTTCTGGAGATGCCATATTGCTCTTTTGTTGGTTGAACTTTTACACTGACCTCTACCCATTGGGCTGTTTTAGGTGTTGGCTGTTAGTTTCTGGTGCTTCCTGGAGTCCTGAGGTAGGGAGAATCTCCTTGGCCAGAAGATTATTTTCCTGAAGGAAGCCTCCTCTGCTTTTTGGGTATGGTCACTGTATGGCCAGTGTTTCTCAGGAATTGCCACTGCTCACCTCAGGCATATATACCTGAGTAGTAGCTGTGGTCTTTGTTAGTCAGGGGGGGCTTTCCTCTCACCCATAGGAGTCCTTAAGACACTTGCCCCGCTGCTGGGTTTCTCGTTCTGAATTTAGTGAGCTGCTGCTGTTGTTACAGTTTTCCAGGTTCAGCCCTCTTGAAGAACCTGCTGATTCCCTAGCTGTGGGGTTTTCTCCCAACAGAGAAACTCAGTCTGGTACCCTGGGGCACACAGTTCTGTCTGGGAAGGTGAAAGGAGTGCCCAGCAAGCTGGGCCAGAGGCTGAGTGCTCAGCTCTGGGCTGGGAGATTGTGCGCCCAAGTTTGAGATGGCACCTGGGGGCGCTGCTCTGGTCCGGAGGCTATGCACCCTGGTCTGGGATGGTGGCTGGGGGTGCCGCTCTGGTCTGGAGGCTGTGCACTCCTCTCTAGGCTGGCAACTGAGGGCTCCTCTCTGGTCTGGAGGCTGGGCACCTCACTCTGGGCCAGAAGCTGTGTGTCCCTGTCTGGGATGGTGGCTGGGGGCTCTGCTCTGGCCCAGAGGCTCTATGCTCTGATCTGGGCTGGCAGTGTGTGCCCCTTTTGGGCCAGAGGCTGTGAATGCCTCTCTGGGCTGGCAACTAAGGGCTCTGCTCTGGGTCGGAGGCTTGGCACCTCACTCTGGGCTAGAGACTGTGCCCCCCGGTCTGAGATGGTGGCTGGGGTGGCCGATCTGGGCCCAAGGCTGTGAATCCAATCTGGGCTGGCAGCTGTGCACCCAGCTTTGGGCCAGAGGTTGTGCACACTGCTCTGGGACGGTAATTGAGGTCTCTGCTCTGGTCCAGAGGCTGAGCGCCTTACTCTGGGCCAGAGGCTGTGTGTCCTGGTCCTGGATGGTGGCTGGGGGCGTCACAAGAGGCTGTGTGCTCCCATTTCGGGAGGTGCCCGCTGGTCCCCAGGACCTTTAGCAGGTATTAACTGGGTGATCTGAGGTCGGTCCCAATTAATTTCCACACTGTAGGCTTTCCTCTCACCTGGCAATCACAGATGCTGGTGTTTTAGGTCCCTGAGTTCAGTCTCCTGGTCGCTGTGCCAACACTGCTGTCCTGCTCCTCAGACACAGTGTCCTCCCCGGTGCCCGTAACTATAATTTTTAAAATTGCAAATAAAAGCAAATTTAATAAAATCTCTAAAACCAGGTTGTGACAAAAGTTTTTCCTTTTTGAAGTTCTAAGAACTAAGAAAAGAATCCCAGTTTTATTTGATTGAGGTAGTAGGTCTAAATTGAAGATAGCTCCCTGGGTACAGAGCCTCCAGGCAACAGCAGCATCTGAAGCTATGTATCATTAGTTTTTTTATCCTGTTGATTTCTATAACTTTTATTTCAAGAAAGGATATTGATTTCCTAATCTCCCTTTAAAATTATTTAGGTTACAAAGCTGAGCTGACATAAAAGAAAAAAATCACAGGGTGAAATAATAAAGATTCATGTGTTTGTGGCAAAATGTTCATACTTGAAACTAGAAAGGTGCACCTGCATGAGGACCCGAGTTCAGATCAATGCATGCAGACGCCAGACCAGGTGGCTTGTGTCTGTAACTCGCAGTGCTGGGTAGGGTAGAAACAGGCGGATCCTGAGGCTCCCTGGCTGTATAGCCTAGCTGAAATGGGCAAGCTGCATGTTCACTGAAAGACATGGGCTCAAAAAATACAGTGTGAAGGTGGAAAGGAAGCTACCCAATGCCGACCTCGGGCCTACGCTCATGTCCACATGGGTAAGCGTGCACACACACATATGCATTCAGGGATCCAATGCATACGCCCACAGACACGCATATCCCCTCCCTGCCCCCCCCACTCACCCACACACTCACACACGCACGCATGCACACACATGCGCTCGCGTACTTTCTTGCACACCATGCTGTCCTAAGGTTTCACTGTTCTTCAGTGCATTGTAGATAGTGGAGACACAAGCCGTTGTCACCTTTTCATAGCTTTTACCTCACTGGACAAGGCCATCTCCCGAAGTCACAATGGTACCACAGCAGACACCTGAGGCAATAGCTAAAAATCATAACTTTGTAAAAAACATAGCTAAAAAAAACATAGCTTCCTGTTTTCTGGTCAGCAATTTAAAAGCAAATAAAAAATAAACTTTTTCAAAATCTGCCAAATAATTTGGTGAAGGAAATGCCTTTCCACTCTCAAGCAGAGGCTTCTCTCCTGTTGGGCAAAGCACCAACTAGTTGCCACAGTACAAAATCGTTATTTACCTACATACTTATGCATTCCTGTGTGAGCCTGGGTGGAGGTCTGTGCACCCCACCTTCTGCAGAGATCAGAGGAGAGTTCAGACCCACTGGAACTGACACTGCAGGCAGCTGTTGGCCGCCATGTGGGTGCTCAGAACAGAACCCCGTCATTTGTGAGAGCAACAAGTGCTCTCATCCATGGAGCCACCTCCCTGGCCCCCAGTAAAAAACAAAAACAAAAGAAAAAAAAAAACTATTTAAAAATAAAAGTATATTTTTCAAAGTCAGAAATAAAAATGGATCCGCTCTCCCTACTTAGCTGCAGATCTTTAGAAGCATGCACAGACATTAAGAAAACCATAATTTTGTATGTTTTTGAGGGAGACACCAGTAACTTTTAAAATCAACCTTGATACGTCACTATCCCTGTTTCTTTTCTTTCATCTAGTATTTTAACCATTGAAAAATGGCTGAAAGCCAATCCATGCCAGTATTAATTACTGTGCAATGGCTAAAAGCCAAAAAAAAAAAAAAAAAAGAAGGTCAGAGGAAGCCTTGAGGCAGAGAGGAAACAAAAAGGTGAAACTCATTTATCAGCAACATGTAATCACTCCCACCCTCTCCCAGAACAATGACTCAGACCAAGGACTCCTAGCATGAGTCCTGAGGCTGAACTCCAGGACTGTGGGATCCTTGTCACTAAGAGAAAATACACTAATGTTGAAACGCTCTCTAACTATACAATTGTTTATTTCATAGGATGCCACGATTTGACACAGTAACTCCTACAGATACACTTTCAGCTTCCTGGGAAAGTGGCATGTAAATAAAGCTTTATTGCCATAACATCTCCCCTAATGGCCCAGCCAGGAAGTAAATAGCCAGCTGATGGATTCACGGATGGCACTGAACTGAGAAGTGTTGAAATTGCTTCACGAAAGGCAGGAAGAATTAGGCAGAAAGATGTAGTGTGCTTAAAATAAGAGCAACTCGTTTTTAACTTTGGGAGAAAGTGTGTGTGTGTGTGTGTGTAAACTGAATTAGCATAACTGATAATATAATTACTGTACTGCCCTGAGCAATGAAAACCACAGTATTAGCTTATATTACAATTGCCTGATTGCTATCTGTCTTTTTGTTAATGGTATACAAATGCATAAAGCTGCATTTTGGGATTCTTGTTAAAAATTAAATAATAACTAACAATTATTAATGTTCTGAGATATCAATTAGCCACTTTTAGCTTAAAACAAAAACACCCAGTCCAGTCCCCACTAGAATAGCGTGTGATAGTTAACAAGACACCTTGAGGAGTGTTTTTGGATAAGGTTAACATTTAAACTGGTGAACTCTGAGTACGTGGACGGCCCTCCATACTGTGGATTGAGAATGAAAGGCAGCATTCTCCAAGGGCTTCTGAGGACGCTGTGGACATCACTGACTTTATTGGGTGGAGTTCCACCCTCTTGTCCATACTGTAGGATTTTTAATTTTCCAGTTTCCATAACGGAGTGATCTAGTTCCTCATAAGCCATAAGTACATATTTTCAGACAGTGCCTGACTTTCATGGTTCATCCTGTTCACCTTTACATGGGTATAGAGTGATGTGCATTCAGCAGAAACTGCACTTCAGACTTGAATCCCTGCTACTGTGTGTGATATGGTGCTTGCTGGTCAGCAATGTGCCACGGCTCCCAGGCAGCCCGAGCATTCTGAGAAGAACACCAGCGGCACAGCACTGCAGTGTTCCCCAGCGCTTGCAAATTCACTGAAGTGACCTAATCACAGCCAAATGCCTGTGTACACACTGTTCTTCTTTCCTCTGGAGAGCCTTGATAATGCAGAGTGTCAGAACCAAAACACTTACATAAAGTGGTTGGCAGCACCGAAGTGTAAATCATATGTATTAATTACATATGTATTAATTAAATATAAGGATGTATGTAAATATCTGTATATAGCCTTACATTCAAGGTTTAATGTGCCTAAAATGTTTAAACTCACTGAAGGGATTGTCTTCACTAGTTCTAAAATTCTGTCTTTAAAGGCAAAAGACTATTTAATGGGAAGAGAGGAAGTATTAAGGTTTACTTTAATTTCATCAGCATCATGCACTTGGTGATAGGATAAATTGAGAAATCCCAATGGTAAACAAACTGTAAAAGGCACAGGTGAATTCCTGTAAGTTGAGAGGAAAACAGGAAACTTATAAGAGCTTCCATAGTCAAAGAAACTGTTGAATAAACAATTGAGAATCAATACCTTGTTTTCTAACCAACGACTGGTGCTAACAGAATATTTTTTAAAGACAGTTGTGATTTTAATTCCTGTACTTTTCAGAAGAAGGTGAGAAAGGAGGGTTGTGAATTTCAGGCCAGTCTGGTCTATAAAGTTTAAAAACAACACAAAACCAACAAACGAGAAAAACATCGTAGCTGAGGGAATCCATTTGACTTGCAAAGTCTCCATGTGGCTTTGTGGGAGTGAGGGTCACACCCACGGCTGTCCTGTCTGCCTGGCCCCTCCAGCCGCACCAGTGAGGATGTTTCCCTTCCCACTGGCAGGTACTTATTGGTTAGTACAGCTTCTTACTTTCTTTCTGGATTTATTTCAAAATCAGCTCCTACATACATATCTTTGGTAAGCGAATGGCACGTATGGTGCATAGCAAAAGAGGCAACTCACTCATTATGAATACAGAGGTATAAGATCATATAATAAGCCATGAAAAAGTTCTTCTTGCTCAGTCCCCACAATAGAAATAAAAGCAGCTGGGAGTCCAGGGCGGAGTCCAGGGCGGAGTCCAGGGCTCCCTTACACAACACCCAAGAGGAGACCCTCAGGAGGAGACTGACTGTGAAAACTACCGTGTTTCCACCTGGCCCCTCAGGGGTGTGGCTTTTGTTGTCTCTTGCTCTCCCTGCAAGTCTGATGCAGTTGTCTCTTGAAGACTTTATTAAACATTGTGATGGTCTTAATGAGAATGAACCCTATAGTCTCATGTATGCGCATGCTTAATCCCCAGTTAGTGAACTGTTTCAGGAAGGCTGAGGAGCTGTTGCCTTGTAGGAGGGGCATGTCAACCATGCCCAGAGTGCCCCACCCCACATCTCTCTATCTCTCTGCCTGATGCCTGTGGGTCAGGATGTAAACTTCTCAGCTCCTGATCCTGCCAGCATTATTACTGAATGCTGAATTCATGCTTGGATGCATCTGTGTCAAAACAGGTGTCTGTTCCCTTCCATTCCCAGGTGACAGGCAAATCTCTACACAAAGTATATTCACATGGGACGAGTCACTACTGAGCCATAGCCACACTTGCTTTGTGCCAGGCACTAACCTGTAATCCCCATTGTATGAGAAATAAGTACTATGTCCATGTGTTGGGCCAAAAGGGTTAAGTGACTTGTTCACTTAGCCAATAAGTGGTAGGCGCAAAATTCAAACCAGAGTACATGCCTGTAACCTCCAGGCCAGGCCACCTCCACCATGAGATAAGTTACAACACCTACAATCAGCAAGAACATGGAAAATAGAAACTAAGTTACACAAGATCGGTAATATTTCAAAATCTAAAAACTTCTTAATATTAATGCTTACTCAGCAATTTTAATTTTTTTCAGTATGAGACTATAATAAAATTATAACCTAAAATTTAAATAATAATTACATACCTAGGTGTAGGCTTAGATTTTTCACCAAACCTACTTTATTTAGGGTTATTAAACACCTTTACCTCCCTTCCAACATCTTAGGTAAGAGACTAGTACAGAGAAGGCCTGTAGAACTTTTATCTACTTCCTGCTGACTAAGGTTGATAGGTCCTTAGGACATTACCAAACTCAGTGATCAGGACAGCAGCAGTTCAGTCCAAAGGCCAATACCAAGCAGCAACAAGAATCAGCACAATTCAGAAGATCAACAAAAGTTAGTGAAAGCCTCAACACTCAGATTACCCCGAAAACTTCTCTGGAACATTTCTCTCTGTAAAGTCAAGTGTTACGATCAGCACAGCAAGTTGATCCAAAAAGCAATGTCTCACTGTGAGTGGGCCTCCATACATCTCCTCTCCTCAGAGTCCACCCACAGATGTTCTCAGCTGACCAAAGTCACGCCCATCTCAGGAAAGAGCTTACTGCAAAAGATCACATGCCCTCTCAACAAGACAACTTCTAGCAAAACATCACACGACTCAACTGAGTCTTCACAGAAACCAGAAACTTCCACTTTACCTAGGAGTAGGATTTCCTTTTCATTACATAACCTTGGTTTTCCAATTAGCTTTTTAATTTTATTTTTGAAATATATATCTGCTTCTTAATGTATTCAAATTAAAGAAGGACGATACATAATCTTGTTTTTAAACCATCATTGAACATATAACATTCAATTCCAAAAACCGTAATCACACATTGTTTGGAAATATTCTCGATCAAACTACTTCATTTCAAAAGCTAGCTGAGTAATATTGCCTAGGCTCAAATGTATCTGAGAGGAATTACATATTTTATTCTTCAGTGACATCTCACAGAGAAAAACAGTTTTTCCTTTCAAAATGTACTGGTAAAAATGCTTTGAATTAATGAATCCAAGGGCACCACAACCATCTTACTTATGATTTCAGATAATAGAACTATCACTATTTCATGTAGTTATGGAAGACACTGTTAGTTTCATGATGCATATGTGTTTTCAGCATACATGACATGCCAGACTGTCAGATTATAACTGATCCAAGATATACATTAAAAGCCACAAACCAAACGATGTGACTTAGAGCCAGACATTTTGATTCCTGCATTCATCCTAATGAAAAATGGATTAATTAAAAGAACATTTCTGATAGAATTGAGAAGCAAAGGGTCTCACAAATGACTAATTTCTAGAACAGTACTTCATAATTGGATGTCACTCTACCTAAAGACATCTCCCACTGTATATACACTGAGTCCTGAAAACCAACCATTTCAGTTCAAATGTTTAAAGAGAAAAGTACACATATCATTAATTTCTCCATTGAGAAACATGCCATTACTTATTTTGACTCTTTCTGTGTTGTGGATAAATGAAACACACACCAGAAGCTTCTCCTGGGTGGACACACATCAGAACCCACTCCTGGGTGGACACAACCAGAACCTGCTCCTGGGTAGACACACATCAGAACCCTCTCCTGGGTGGACACACACCAGAACCCTCTCCTGGGTGGACACACACCAGAACCCTCTCCTGGGTGAACACAACCAGAACCCTCTCCTGGGTGGACACACACCAGAACCCTCTCCTGGGTGGACACAACCAGAACCTGCTCCTGGGTGGACACACATCAGAACCCTCTCCTGGGTAGACACACACCAGAACCCTCTCCTGGGTGGCACCTAAGGCAGAGTTACAGGCTTCTGCTGGAAATAGCAACTAAACCTCAAAATTAAACAAGTCAGTTACAGAGCTTATAAAAAGGAAAAATGTCTCTGTTTCTCAGATCAGTGTACCAAAAAAGCTGACTAGTATCTCATTCCAGTAGAATAATGAGCTCTTACAACATGCTACATTTCCCCTGCCTTCTCTGTGGACTCAGCCTACTATTAATAGCTGACATCCTACTTACTGGCTACTATTTTAAAGCCTTCTGAAAGCATCCTGGTCAACAGATCATTCATTACCTGCCCTGAGAGTCAGCAATGTAGGTAGAGGTGTTGGATAGTTAGTTCATCCATTTTCCCCTTCCCCAAAGCAGAGATGGTTGCGGACCCAGGACTTGACACTATCCTAGAAACTTTAACATACCAGCTGCACAAAAGTTAGCTGCCCACACCTATGCATACCAAGAGCTTTAAAACATATCACGTGCACAAATACACACACACACATATATATATATATGTTCAAACTGCCTGAAAACTGTCACTTATCAATCTTCTGAAACATACTAAATGTTCCAAGTTCAAGTGAGAAAGAATATGTTCCCTTCTGTCTTCAGACTCCACAGGGAGTAGTGCTGGCTGTTGCCTTCCAAACTTCCTTCCTTTGTTCCCAGGTTGTGGTGGTGGTCCAGCTTCCTCCTCATTGTCTGATTGCCTAGCTTTTCCTCTCCTCCCTATTTCCTGCACTTCACCTCTCTGACCTGACCATCATCTAGATTCTAGGCATGTTTATTGACAAAAGGCTTCTTCTTTTTATTGTTCTTTTTTTTTTAATATTCCTTTTTTCAAATCAGGTATCACAGATACGTCATTTAAATAAAAATTTAATTGATAAAGGCAACCCTTTCTTTTTTATGTCATCTCGTCTTGTCTTGTGCAAGCATTGCTTTGCAGCAACGCAGCAACACCACAGAGTACTGTGTGGGCTATGAGATCGGGAAGACTGACGGGAAGCAATGCTTGGATGACACGCACAGACTTTATTCGTTGGGTGAGCATCGGCCGGCAGCCCTGCATCACTGCAGATGGTCTCTGAATCGCGAACTGCCTGCTTTTCACTTTACCACTCCTAAAAAAACAAAACAAAAACCCAAAAACCTGGCTTTTCCTTTACAAAAAATAGTTACTATGCAAAAAATAAGTAATAAATTAATGTTTCTATTGTCTAGCGTCCATGGGGTTTTATTAACTTTTACAGATTGAAGGTTTTCTCTTTCTTTTGTGAATATATTTACTTTTAAATGAAAGATGTAACTTTTAAAAAGAAAATTATAATCTAATACCATGTGTTCACATAGTAGTTCTAGTTCTCAGTATTCTGTTATCAAGATGAGATTGAACCGAAAGAAAATTTAATTTGAAGCCACTCTTACCATGAGGACAAAAAGAACATTCCATTCTCCACGACAAATGACAAAACAGCCATGAAAGTTTAGATAAACCGCAGACTGAAAATATAATGATAGCACTCAAGGATGAGGCTAGCAAGTGCAGAGAAAGGGTAGATCAGGTAGTGAATGAGACACTTTCTGCCTGTGTCTGTGCCTGCCTGTGCCTGCCTGTGTCTACCTGCCTGTGCCTTCCTTCCTGCCTGCCTCCCATGTAAACCCACTGAGCCCATGCCAAAATGAGTCCACCAAAACTCATTTAGACTTATTTAGTTAGCTGGTATGGAGAGGAGGAGATATTAAGATATAACTTACCATGTTATATCTTAATAAGCTGTTAGGTTTAATGCCAGAAGACTTGATTCTGGCTATTTTCAGATGAAAATTCTATTTTATTAAACAGCGCTGGATTTTTCTCCTTCTCTTCGGCTTTTTTCTTTGTGTCTTACCCCCATACATGCAAAATAGAGAGGAATCAGTGGCTTGATAACATAACAGCACCTTGAAGTTATGTCCTGAAAAACAGTTGATCAAAGCAAAAAAAAAGCTTGACATTGGGTGTATGGTCTACTCTGGTATAAGTAGAGAGCCAAGGGACTACTAAATATTGAAAGAGCCATTCACAGTGCCTACCTAGACATAAGCCAGGACAAAGTTCAGAACCTGGATTTGAAAAAGGGGAAAGGGGAGAAAATGGGATCTGCCGAGAGGAGAGCAGAGATACAGACATGTATTCACATGAGGACAAACTGCTGGGCATCACCCCAAATAGTTGATGCCATCTGCTAGTCAGTGTACACATACAGATGTCTTACAGAAATGACATTTCTTTTCCAGGAATGTCTGTATACACACCCAAAGATGGAGGGCCTAGAGAAAGGTCATAGAACACGTTAGGGTACTATCTTATATTGAAACTGTCAAATAAGAAACCTTTGTTCCAACAAAAGGATATAAAGAACTTATCAACCTGTGAAAATGAAAGGAGTATAAACTGTAAAATACATGCACCAAGAGCACAAAAATACAGAGCCAAATTATTAGTCTTTCAAATACATCTTATGTACAGATATTTTATATATCATGGAAACCACTTTGTAGTTGCTTCTATTCCCTAAGCATTATAAAATACATGTGTCAAGAGCTCAAAAATACAGAACCAAAAAAAAATACAGAATCAAATTATTACTCTTTCAAAGAGATCTTATGTACAAACATTATACATATACATAAGATATCATGGAAAGCACTTTTTAGCGGCTTCTATTCCTTAAGCCTTACAATAGAGTGAGATAGACAAGATAAGCAGGCATTAAAATATGTAAATCATATTATAGAAATTACAGAATGAAACAGTAATAAAATATAGAATATACAAGCTGTATTATAGAACTATAGAAATTGTTATTATATCAGCTCAAGCAAAAGGCCAAAAATCAGAGAGACTATGAATACCAGCTGTTGCGACAGCAAGTGTAAGATCTATTCACACTCAAGCCAAACATAACCCCAGCATGGAGAGTGAAGATGGGCATGAAGTTTCACCCCTATGTGAAAAGCTACTGACAACTGAGAGAGAGAAAGCTGATTCCCTGTGAAGGTGTAGCCCCCCTCCACCCCCCATGCCTTGCCCATGCTCCAGTGGAATGTCCTACATCCAAGAGCATGTAGCCAGCACCAATTGTACTGTGTCTGCTACACACCTGGCAGGAGACACATGATGACATCATAGGTTACTAGGCAACCCAGAAGCAGGCTGCCTGTAGGCTAACATTTACTGGGAATGTGAAAAGGACCAAAGTTAGGTGGGTAGGGAAACAAGGAGTTGGGGGAGTGGGACTAATAAAAAAATATATATTGTATGAAATTCTCAAAAACAAAAAGATAAAGAGAAAAAAAATAATGCCGATCTAGATTTTTGAACAATAGAAAAGATTTAAATGTAATTAAAAAAAAAAAAAAAAGATGTGCCCAGCGGACCATCCAAAAGAAGAACAAAGAAAATAAAAATTTAGAAAATAAGTGGCTTGGTTTATCCTGGTGCATAAGGACAACTATGCCCAGCAGAATTCTGTACATTTACAACTGAAGAGGTTCTAGAACAGCCGCCTCGCTAGTCATTGTGTTCCCGTTATAAAAGGGAAAGGAACAGGATCTCCAGATTGAGCCCCAGGTGCTCATAGCAGAGACAGTCACACGGCTTGGGCAACAGCTTCCACACAGGCAGAGCCCTTTTAAAATTCACCATCCACTTATGTAGAATTTCCCACATGACAAGCACTCCTCAGCATGTGTAAGAATGTGCATGTGTGTGAATAATATCTCGCTCCCTTGAACCCATTTCACAGATGAAGAAAGAAATCTAGAGCTTGTCCAAGGTCTGTAATTTTCAGGGCTGAGGAGAAAACAGGTGTCTTCACCCCAGAGCCTCTCCTTTTAGCTACTGCGTTGGGCTGTGCCTTTATTCACATTCTGCTTTTGTGCCTTGCGAACCTTAGTCACTGATCTATTGCTGTGAAGAGACACCGTGACTAAGGAAACTCTTATAAAGGAAGACACCTAATTGGGGCTTGCCTACAGTTTTAGAGGGTTGGGCTGTAATCATGGTGGGAAGCATGGCAGCAGGCAGGTGTGGTGCTGGAGCAGGAGCTGAGAGCTACCCTCTGATCTGCATGCAAAGGGAGACATCAACCTGGCACTGGCTTCTGAAACCTCAGGTCCCAATCCAAGCAACACACTTCCACCAGCAAGGCCACACATCTTCTCATACCTCCTAATCCTCCCAACAGTTCCCAAGCGGGAGCCAAGCATGCAAATATATGTCTATGGGAGCCAGCTTCATTCAAACTACCACAGAGCCCTGGGTAAAAGGGTCAAGAAGGGTGGATTCACCGTACAAGAATTCCTAGGTGTCTTGGCCAAAATGATACCCAAATCTCACTCCTAATCAGCATATGCACAAAAAATACAGTTTCTGAAAAACTTAAATTTTACTTAAGGAGTGAAGTTGATATAAACTGACACTGTCAGCTGGGAAAACATCCCCACACACTTTTTTTCTAGGCTGAAATCTATATTTAATCTTCATAATTTCTCATTGACATATGATGAAAAAAATCTTGCAATAACTTAGATTTAATATCACTTGGAAATGCTGATCTTAATAGAAGCAAATTTTCAAAATGATTGTGGTGAAGGGAAATTGGTGTAGGGAAGAGAAGATGTCTGGACTCCACCTCTACAGGAATTTAACTGATAAGAAAAGATGTTCTCTAATTAGTTATATATATATTTGCACATAGTAGAGACTCACACACTTTCTAAGTGTCATTTAAATACTAAAATAAACAAAATTTAAAAATGGGAGTAGGGGAATGGAGACATGGCTCAGAGTTTAAGAGCCCTTCCAGAGGTCCTGAGTTCAATGCCTAGTAACCACATGATGGCTCACAACCATCTATACTGGAATCTGATGTCCTCTTCTGGCATGCAGGTTTACATGCAGATAGAGCACTCATATACATAAAAATAAATAAGTAAATCTTTTTTGAAAAGCTTATAAAAAGATGCGGGAGTAGGGCTGAGGTTATACCCCATTAACAGAGAGCTTGCTTAGCATACATAAAGGCCTAGGGTTGATCTCCAGCCTAAAGACATAAATAAGGCCCTTCCTAAAACCAGTTAGTGCAAAACAGCTCTCCTCAACTGCGCCTTTTCACATTTCCTAGCATCCCTTTCAATGGGAAGAGGTTCTATTTAGCTCACAGTTCTGCTAGTCAATCTTACACTGCACCAAAATCTTAGAGGAGCCTGGTAAAGACCCACATATGGGCTCTTCCCAAGACATCACTTTAGTGAGAACTCCAGCCTGTGCCTATCTTGTCTGCCCCATGGTCTTCATGTTACTCCCATCATTATGGTAAAGTATGTGGTATGGCAAACAGGACCCTCATCTACAATTAATTACAGTGTGTCTTTCTGCTTCTGGGATAGGTCACTCAGGATATCTTTTCTAGTTCCCACTTTTTTTCCTGCAAATTTTGTGATTTCATTGTTTTTAATTGCTGAGTAGTATTCCATTGTGTAAATGTACCACAATTTCTGTATCCATTACTCATCTGAGGACATCTGGGTTGTTTCCAGCTTCTGGCTATTACAAATAAAGCTCCTACAAACATGGTTGAGCAAATGTCCTTGTTGTATACTTGAGCCTCTTTTGGATATATGCCTAGGAGTGGTATGGCTGGAATTTGAGGTAGCACTATTCCTAGTTGTCTGAGAAAGTGCCAGATTGATTTCCAAGGTGGTTGTACAAGTTTACATTCCCACCAGCAATGGAGGAGGCTGCCTCTTTCTCCACAACCTCTCCAGCATGTGTTGTCACTTGAGTTTTTGATCTTAACCATTCTGATGGGTGTAGGGTGAAATCTCAGAGTCGATTTGATTTGCATTTCCTTGATGACTAAGGATGCTGAGCATTTCTTTAAGTGTTTCTCTGCCATTCGATGTTCCTCTATTGAAAATTCTCTGTTTAGCTCTGTACCCCATTTTTAATTGGGTTACTTGATTTGTTGCTTTTTAACTTCTTAAATTCTTTATATATGCTGGATATTAGCCCTCTGTCAGATATAGGGTTGGGGAAGATCCTTTCCCAGTCTGTAGGCTGTTGTTTTGTTCTGCTGACAGCATCCTTTGCTTTACAGGAGCTTTTCAGTTTCATGAGGTCCCATTTATTGAATGTTGCTCTTAGAGCCAGTGTTGTTGGTGTTCAGTTCAGGAAGTAGTCTCCTGTACCAATGAGTTCAAGGCTCTTCCTCACTTTTTCTTCTGGCAGACTTAGTGTTTCTGGTTTTATATTGAGGTATTTGATCCACTTTGATTTTAGTTTTGTGCAGGGTGATAAGTATGGATTTATTTGCATTTTTCTACATGTAGACATCCAGTTAGACCTGTCTTTTGTTGAAGATGCTGTCTTTTTTCCATTGAATGGTTTTGGCATCTTTGTCAAAAATCGGGTGTCTATAAATCAGGTGTGGGTTTATTTCTGGGTATTCTGTTTGATTCCATTGATCCACCATTCTTTTTCTATAGCCCATCTACTTTAAAATCTATTCTCAGTCAGGTGTGGTGGCACGTGCCTGTAATTCCAACACTCAGGGGGAATAGTGCTACCTCAAGATTCAGCTATATACCTCCTAGGCATATATCCAAAAGATGCCCAATAAGGACATTGGCTAAACCATGTTCATAGAAGCTCTATTCATAATAGCTAGAATCTGAAAACAACCTAGATGTCCCTCAACCAAGGAATGGGTACAGAAATTATGGTACATTTACCCAATGATATACTACTCAGCTATTAAAAACAAGGAAATCATGAAATTTGCAGGCAAATGGTGGGAACTAGAAAACATCATCTTGGGTGAGGTAACCCAGATGCAGAAAGACATACATGGTATATACTCACTCATATCTGGTTATTAGACATATAATATAGGATAAACATACTAAAATCTTCACCTAAAGAAGCTAAAGAACAAGGAAGACCCTAGGGAAGATGCTCAATCCTCACTCAGAAGGGCAAATGAAGCAGGAGAAGACAGGGAACAGGACAGGAGCCTACCACAGAGGGCCTCTGAAAGACTCTACTGATAGAGGTATTGAAGCAGATGCTGAGACTCATAGACAAACTTTGGGCAGAATGCATGGAATTTTATGAAAAAGGGAGAGATGAAAGACCTGGAGGGGACATGAGCTCCAAAAGGAGGCCAACAGAGCCAAAAATCAAAAAAACAAAACAAAACAAATAAACAAAACTGAGGCCTGGGGTCCTGCAGAGACTGATACTCCAACCAAGGACCATGCATGGAGAGGACATAAAACCCCTGCTCAGATGTAGCCCATAGACTCAGTCTCCAAGTGGGTTCCCTAGTAAGGGGAGGTGGGGCTGTCTCAGGCATGAACTCAGTGGCTGTTGTTTTGTTCTGCTGACAGCATCCTTTGCTTTACAGGAGCTTTTCAGTTTCATGAGGTCCCATTTATTGAATGTTGCTCTTAGAGCCAGTGTTGTTGGTGTTCAGTTCCCTCTGGGGAGGTGCAGCCTTGCCAGGCCACAGAGGAAGACAATATAACCAGTCCTAATGAGACCTGATAGTCTAAGGTCAGATAGTTGGGGAGGAGGAACTCCCCTATCTGTGGTCTAGGGGAGAGGCATAGGGGGAAAAGAGGGAGAGACGGCAGGATTTGGGGGGAGGATGAGGGAGGGGCCATAGCCAGGATACAAAGTGAATAGATTGTAATAAATAATAAATAATTTTTAAGAAGAACAGTAAAATAAAAATATTCAAATAACTATTAGGCACCGAGACAAAGTGTCTGAGATAGGAATAACTACAAGAACAAGAAAACAACACATTTTTTGATTCATCCATAAGGACAACACTAATTTGTTTGATTGAGTTGAGTCATGAGGAAATAAATAAAAATTTATTGATGAAAAAAATATAGCCGCTCTAGCAGCAGAAGGTTACAGCTTTTTCTACAGCCGCATTAGGGGCAGACTGTGCACGTAAAAGCCCATGCCTGGTCAGGCTACAGCGAGAAGGCAGGTTCCTGAGCTCAGGGCTCCGAGACTTCCACAGACTGCCCTGCCTGGACAGCAGCTCTCTCTGCAGATGGGCACTATGGTGGAAGGGCACTGTGCAGCGGTGAAAGACAGTGGTCTTCTAGCAGCGGCCAGCAACAAGTTCTCACAGATGAGCCCTGAGCTCTCAGAGGTCCAATATCAACTGAGACAGTTCCACCATGGCTGCCTAGTAGAAGTCAAGCCCAGAGGTCCAGAGGAGAATCCTCCTGGGAGGACAGGAGCATTCTTCCGCCAGAATAAAGGACTGAGTCTCAGACTGCCTTTGATGAAATAGATGATGCTCTCCCTTTATTTCATGTGAAAAAGGGACTTATAAAGCTGTGGGCGGGGTTTTGAGGATGAATGTGTGTCACTGGCTGGAACTAGGGTGCTGGCAATACAGTATTTGCATGGGGAAAGATAACAGGAGCTAAGCTAGTGTGACTGACCACCTGTAACCTCAGAGGTAGGGATGGGGGGGGGGGACACGCTCTGTCACATGCTCCTGATGCAGGCACAGAAAACAGGGAGAGAGCTTTGTCCCATACCTTCCATAATCAGGATAAGACTTTAAGTCTCAAATTTGAGATTTCTGGGGTTTGAACATGCTCCATCTCAGCAGTTCTGTGCCAATTCCGTGGAGGCATGGTCCGTGAACTCCATACATTTGAATATAGTTCTTCCATAATTCCATGGTAATCACCTTTCCTGTTATCAGTATAATGAAAGAAAGTCTGAAGGTCATCTAGCCTACCTTCCACCCCCCTCCCCTCCCCACAGAAACTCATTCTGCCCTCAGGTCTTTAGGGAATCCATGCATCGCACGTCAGTAAGAAGATCCGTGCACAGTACCACAATCTTGTCTGAACATTCTGAAAACAAATCTAAATTCTTTTTCGTGTGATTTAAAGTGGGTGTCTCTTCTCAGATCTAAGAAAATATAATCATCAGCTAAGCTACTTCCTTTGCCGTTTTACCTGGGTTTCTTTTCTCAGATCTTGGAAAATGTAATTATCAGTGAAGCACCTTATGCTATGCTTTGCCACTTACATCCTTCAGGGACAGCTGTCAGTGAAGTACCTAGCCCCAAGGGGTTAACTGTAGTTGGTGTACATGGAGATTATTTCATAGTGTGTTAATAACTGGATAAAAAAAGATGCACAATTTAGTTACGACCAAAAACTCCTAAGGTGTAGGGTGTTGAACAGTCACGGGAAGGGTGTCCCTGCTCAGTAAAAAATGAAATATATAAAGCGACCATCTGTTTTTCTCCTAAACACACACACACACACACACACACACACACACACACACACACACACACTGTTTACCTGGCTCCTAAAAGTCAAATACACAAAATAGATGTGTCATTCATGTTTGAATCCTTTGTTCAATCCATGCTCCACCATCAGCCTTAAAGATACCAACCACAGACACAGAGTACTGTCAGAGTTACCCCGTGACTCCAGTGCAAACTTCACTGAAGTCCCCACAGTGGAAAAGAAATGTGAGTGGGCCTTTGAAGACTCTCTTACCTAACCACACTGATCCTGCCATATTCTTAGGTCAGACTCTAGGCATTCCAGAAAATCCCAACACCAGGCAAGAGAGGTCCGCTTAGAAGCTGTTAGTTGGAGAAGTCCAAAAGACTCCCCAAACATTACAGACTACTGCTGTTGTCCTTGGTTCCTTCCCAGAGGTTGAAAGGAAGTTCCTGTTGCTGGAGACACTGGGCACTTCAGACACAGGACATGGAACATCTGAGCTAGATAGGACCGAAAGTTTCCTCCCATGATATCCAAAATTGCAACCCAAGCTTTCAAAGGAGGGAGGCAGCCAACAGTACAACTTAGCCATGCTTCTCATGAACTTCAACAATGATGAGTATGTCACAATAACTTAATCCTAACAATAGCAGCAGTCCTATCATGGCAATAACCCACAGTTCTCTTATTGGATTTAGGATCAGCTCTGCAAGAGGGATAGCATACCTGATAATGGAGACATAACCAACTGCTTGGGACTCATGAGATCATGAATCTCAGAGGAAAGCAACAGTTCCCAACTCTTCCATGACTGTGCTTTAGCTCCTGCCTCGACTTCCTGTGATGATGGACTATGATGTCAAGTGTAAGCAAAAAGAGAAAAAAAAAATCCCTTACTCCTCAAGTGGTATGTCTTAGGGCTTCTATTTTTGTGATAAAACACAGTGACATACCACTTTACTAAACAGAAATAATTCCTAACTAAAATCTAAATATCTATCTTCATACTAACAGATATATGTAGCTCCTCAGCAGAGGTCATTTTAGAAAACTACAAGTGATAAATGTACAGAACAAGTGGTTGTGTGTTGCCAGCCCTGACTAATCCATCTACAATACAACTCCTACACCTATGGCTCAGGGGACATTGTAGAAGGGGCAGAAAGCTAAGAGCAAGAGTACCAGCATATCTGCTGTGAGCGTGCATCTTCTAGAATTCACAGGGAAGTTACATCCATGAAGTCTCAATAACATGGTTACCTACACAGTACCCAAACAAGGATGACACTAACAGGCATGCTAATGTGGAAGGGGAAAATCTTGTGGGACTCTAATCCTAGGTCAAGAACTACGAGTAACTAGTAGTGCTAAGAGTGGGAGAGGAGTCTCCAGTTAGTTACTGGATACAAGGTGGTAATCCCTGAAATCATATACATACAAATCATGTTATATGTACTGAGCAGATCTTATTTCTATATTGACACGAGAAGGCCTGAGGCCATGAATACGTGAGAGAACAAGGTAAGGTAACATGGAAGGCATTAGAGGGAGAAAACATTTTAATTTAAAAAATTCCTTCATTATTTGAGCTTTAAAATGACCTTCTCCCTCCCACCCCATCCCCTAAACAAATTTTCTGTGTAGGCCTGGCTGTTCAGAACTCACTTTGTAGACCAGGCTGACCTTGAACTCAGAGATCTGCCTGCCTCTGCCTCCCAAGTACAGGACTAAACATGTGCCCCAGAAATGCCAGGCTTAAAGCAGCCTCCTTACTTAAGCCATTTTTAGTAGCGCTAGATGGATCCTAAGAGTTCTTGCAGTCTGGGCCAGGACTTCTGATATATTGTCTACTCGCAAACCTTTCAACCCAGAAGATGGTTCCTCAACTCCAGTTATACACACTTGTACAATAGATATGTGGATCCAAAATTTACTGATAACAAATAAAAAAAGTACTTTAAACCAGTTACTTGATATACATAATTTCACCATTGATTAAAGATGAAAGTGAATTTGCATGCTAACGGGGATGCTTGTTTTTGCACAAAAAAAATTAAATCTTGGCTGTATATTTGATACTGTAGAATGTAGAGTACCTTCAACATTTTTCGTGGGTCACCAATCCTTTGATTATAATCACCTATTGCTGAGAACATCACTCACATGAATGTGTAGCACTAAATAAACAAGGCATGATTAGAAATTGTGAAAATTTTATCCTAATACACTAAGCCAAAGTTCATTTAACAATTTTGTATGAAGCTCAAAGCAGCAACTCAAGGAAAAAAAATTTAAATCAAATATTCTGACACAATTCAATCCAAAGATACACTAATTATGTATTTACATGCTGAGCAATGATTGCAGAACAGTGTTTTAAAAAATCTTGGTGAGAGGGGAGCCAAGATGGCGGCGCCGGGAGAGCACCGTTTGAGAAGCAGGACAGCACTCTCCGTGCAGAGATCAGGAGACTGAACTCTGGGCCCTGAAACTACATCAATCGTGTTTCCCAGGTGAGGGGAGGCTCCCACGGTGTGGGAATTGGTCGGGTCCACTCACGGCTACCCAGCCAGAACCCGGAAGAGATCCTGGGTAACGCGGGCTTTGTGTCTCCGGGCTGGAGCCGAAAGCGTGCGTGTCCCAATCACTTTCCCAGGCTGATCCGTGGGCACAAGGGTGCCTGAGACTGGGAGTCCCAGTCGCGGGGGGACCCCACGGGGAAGCAGGGTTGCGGGTCTGATCGCAGGTCACCCAGTCTTTCCCCGGAAGGTCTCTAGGATGGCGGGAACCCACCGCCAACACAACTGAGCTCCTGCCGCGCAGAGAGCTGCGCGCTCAGCTCAGCTGTACAGACAAGCTGCGCGCCCCAGTACAACAGGGACTGGGAACCCCTGTCCAGAGAGGACCCCACAGGGAAGGAAGAAACCGTGCTGCTGGGGTCACCTAGGGAAAGTCTAGCAGCCTGCAGATTGCAAACAGGTGAGTATGCCCAGCCATCACAGATCTGGGCCCAAACAGGGAGCACAGAGTGATTGGAAACTCAGCTCCCGCAGACTAGCAGGTGGGCGCACGCTCCACCAGCCCAGAGGCCTGCTTTGTACCAACTACACCTTACAGGCAGAACTGTGCGCCCCAAGACACCAGAGCAGTACTCACCTGCCACAGATTACCTCTTGGGTTCTGGGGCACAGAGCCCCAACCTCAGACCTACAAAAGACCGGGAACCCTGAGATCAACCCCCAGATACTGCTCCAAGGGGCAACCAGTTATCCCTAACAAAACCGACCAAACCACGGGACACACAGGTTACAGCAGTTGATCACTAAATTTATAGCAAGAAACCCAGAAGGAGGGCAGCTGTCTCCAGGACTTCTCCCAGTGAGAGGAGAGCCCTCTCGACTAATCAGGACCACACTTACTACCCAGGTCTCTATGCCTGAGGTGAGCTGTAGCAACTCCTGAAAAACACCGGACATCAAGTGACTATACCCAAAAAGCTGGAAAGGCTTCCTTCAGAAAAAACCATCTTCCTGCCAAAGGGATTCTCTCCACTACAAGAGTCCAGGAACAACCAGAAACTAAATTCAAACAACTAAGATAGCCCAATGGGTAGAGGACAGCGTAAAAGTTCAACCAACAAAAGCCAGAGCAATATGGCATCTCCAGAACCCAGTTATCCAGGGGCAAATAGCCCTAGACACCCCAGCATAAAAGAATTCAAGGAGATGACCTAACATCTATGCTCATGAAGAAGATAACAGAGGAAACAAATAAAATACGAAAAGAATTAGAGGAAGATAAAAACAAACAGATCATGGCTATCCGTAAAGAAATGGAGGAAATTAAAGACAAGGAGATTATGGCCATCCATGAAGAAATACGGGAAGCTGCAGCCAAACAGTCTGTGGTCTTTATAGAGAGGAAATGCTTAAATCACTGAATGAAATAAAAGAAACAGTAGATTGTTCAAACAAACAGCTGAAGGAATTGACGGAAAAACATGAAAATACAGTCAGACAGGGGAAGGAAACCAACAAAATAGCTCAAGACCTGAAGATAGAATTGGAAAAATTAAAAAAAAAAAAAAACAAATGGAAGAAATTGTGGAGAGAAAGAACTTAGCGAAGAAAGCAGGAACTACAGAGGTTAGTATAACCAATAGGCTACAAGAAATGGAAGAAAGAATCTCAGGTGTGGAAGATACAATGGAAGAAATAGATGTATCTGTCAAAGAAAATGTTAAATCTAAAAAATTCCTGACACAGACCATCCAAGAAATTCAAGACAACATAAAAAGACAAAACCTAAGAATAATAGGAATAGAGGAAAAAGAAGATTCCCTGCACCAAGGCCCAGAAAATATTGTCAACAAAATCATTGAAGAAAATTTCTCCAACTTAAAGGAGAGGCCAATAAGAATACAAGAGACCTATAGAACACCCAATAAATTAGACCAGAAAAGAAAATCCTCCCGCCACATAATAATCAAAACCGTAAGTATACAGAACAAAGAAAAAATACTAAAAGCTGCAAGAGAAAAAGGCCAAGTAACATATAAAGGCAAACGCATTAGAATCACACCTGACTTTTCAACAGAGACTATGAAAGCCAGAAGGGCCTGGAATGATATCATGCAGACCCTAAGAGAACACAGATGTCAGCCCAGGCTACTATATCCTGCAAAACTCTCAGTCCTCATAGACAGAGAAAAAAAGATATTCAATGACAAAAACAAATTTCAACAATACCTAAACACAAATCCAGCATTACAAAAGACACTGAAAGGGAAAATACAACCCAAGAAAGCTAGCTACATTCAAGAAAACACAGGAAATAAATAACCCCACTACAGTAAAACAAAAAGCAACCAAGAACACAACCTTATGACCACAGCCAACATCAAATTCAAAGGATCTAACAGCCACTGGTCATTAATCTCTCTCAATATCATTGGACTTAATTCTCCAATAAAAAGACACAGACTAACAGAATGGATGCATAAACAATCGGTTGTATACAAGAAACACACCTAAGTCACAAAGATAGACATTACCTGAGGGTAAAGGGATGGAAGATGTTTTCAAGCAAACGGACGCAAGAAGCAAGCAGGAATAGTCATTCTAATATCTGATAAAATAGACTTTCAAATAAAATTAATAAAAAGAGATGGGGAAGGACACTTCATACTCATCAAGGGAAAATTCCACCAAGAAGACATCACAATCCTGAACATCTATGCCCCAAATACAAGGGCACCCACATTTGTGAAAGAAACATTGATGAAACTTAAACCACACATAGATCCCCACACACTAATAGTGGGAGACTTCAACACCCCACTCTCAACAAAGGACAAGTCAACAAAACAGAAATGAAACAAAGAAACAATGTCTCTAACAGAGGTCATGAATCAAATGGACCTAACAGACATTTACAGAACCTTACACCCAAACACAAAAGAATTTACCTTCTTCTCAGCACCTCATGGAACCTTCTCCAAAATACACCACATAGTTGGTCACAAAGCAAGCCTCAACAGATACAAGAAGACTGAAATAATCCCTTGTATCCTGTCTGATCACCATGGAATAAAGCTGGACCTCAGTAACAACAGAAATAGCAAAAAGCCTACACATACATGGAAACTGAACAACTTGCTACTAAAAGACAGCTGGGTCAGGGAAGAAATAAAGAAAGAAATTAAAATCTTCCTAGAACTCAATGAAAATGAAGACACAACATACCCAAACTTGTGGGACACAATGAAAGCAGTGCTAAGAGGAAAGTTCATAGCACTAAGTGCCTTCAAGAAGAAATTTGAGACAGCGCATTCAAGCAACTTAATGGCTCACTAGTTTTCACTAGAAAAAGAAGAAGCAGACACACCAAGAAGGAGCAGACGGCTGGAAATAATCAAACTCAGGGCTGAAATCAATCAATTGGAAACAAATAAAACAATTCAAAGAATCAATAAAACCAAGAGCTGGTTCTTTGAGAAAATCAACAAGATAGACAAACCCTTAGCCAAGCTAACTAAAAGGCAGAGAGACACCATCCAAATCAACAAAATCAGAAATGAAAAGGGGGACATAATGACAAACACTGAGGAAATCCAAGCAATCATTAAGACTTACTTCAAAAGTCTATATGCAACAAAATTTGAAAATCTAAATGAAATGGACAATTTTCTTGATCGATTCCACTTACCAAAGCTAAATCAGGACCAGGTAAATCAATTAAATAGTCCTATATCCCGCAAAGAAATAGAAGCAGTCATCAAAAGTCTCCCATCCAAAAAAAAGCCCAGGACCTGATGGTTTCAGCGCAGAATTCTACCAAACATTCAAAAAAGAGCTAACTCCAGTTCTCTTCAAACTATTCCACAAAATAGAAACAGAAGGAACATTACCAAACTCATTCTATGAAGCCACAGTCACCTTGGTACCTAAACCTCACAAAGACACAACAAAGAAAGAAATTTTCAGGCCAATCTCCCTTATGAACATTGATGCAAAAATACTCAACAAAATACTCGCAAACCGAATACAAGAACACATCAAAGATATCATCCACCATGACCAAGTAGGCTTCATCCCAGGTATGCAGGGGTGGTTCAATATACGGAAATCCATCAATGTGATCCACCGTATTAACAAACTGACAGAAAAAAACCACATGATAATCTCCCTAGATGCTGAAAAAGCATTTGAAAAAATCCAACATCCATTCATGTTTAAAGTATTGGAAAGATCAGGGATACAAGGCACATATCTAAACATAGTAAAGGCAATATACAGCAAACCTATAGCCAACATCAAACTGAACAGAGAGAAACTTAAATCAATCCCACTGAAATCAGGGACAAGACACGGCTGCCCCCTCTCTCCATATCTCTTCAACATAGTTCTGGAAGTCCTTGCTAGAGCAATAACACAGTTGAAGGAGATCAAGGGGATACAATTTGGAAAGGAAGAAGTCAAATTATCACTATTTGCAGATGATATGATAGTATACGTGAGTGACCCCAAAAACTCTACCAGGGAACACCTACAGCTGATAAACACCTTCAGCAAAGTGGCTGGATACAAAATTAACTAAAAAAAAAAAAAAAATCACTAGCCCTCCTGTATACAAAAGACAAAAGGGCTGAGGAAGAAATTAGGGAAACAACACCCTTCACAATAGCCACAAATGACATAAGATACCTCGGAGTAACCCTAACCAAGGAAGTCAAAGATTTGTATGAAAAAAATTTCAAGTCTCTGAAGAAAGAATTAGAAGAAGATATGAGAAGATGGAAAGATCTCCCATGTTCATGGCTTGGCAGGATTAACATAGTAAAAATGGCCATTTTACCAAAAGCAATCTACAGATTCAATGCAATTCCCATCAAATTACCAACACAATTCTTTACAGACCTGGAAAGAAAAATTCTCAACTTCATATGGAATAACAGGAAGCCCAGAATTGCTAAAACAATCCTCTACAATAAAAGATCTTCAGGAGGTATCTCCATCCCTGATCTTAAATTGTACTATAGAGCAACAGTTTTAAAAACTGCATGCTACTGGCATAGAAACAGAATAGTGGATCAAAGGAACCGAACAGAGGACCCAGAAATAAACCCACACACTTATGGACACCTGATCTTTGACAAAGACGCCAAAACCATACAATAGAAAAAAGGTAGCATCTTCAACAAATGGTGCTGGTCCAACTGGATATCTACATGTAGAAAAATGAAAATAGATCCATACTTATCACCCTGCACAAAACTGAAGTCCAAGTGGATCAAAGACCTCAACATAAAACCTGACATTAAATCGGCTAGAAAAAAAAGTGGGGAATACCCTAGAACTCATTGGTACAGGAGAAAACTTCCTGAACAGAACACCAACAGCACAGGCTCTAAGAGCAACAATCAATAAATGGGACCTCATGAAATTGAAAAGCTTCTGCAAAGCAAAGGAGACCATCACCAAAACAAAGCGACTGCCTACAGATTGGGAAAGAATCTTCACCAACCCTTTATCTGACAGAGGACTCATATCCAGTATATATAAAGAACTAAAGAAGCTGAAAAGCAGCAAACCAAGTAATCCACTTAAAAAATGGGGAACAGAGCTAAACAGAGAATTCTCTGTAGAGGAATAGCGAATGGCAGAGAAACACTTAAAGAAATGCTCAACCTCACTAGTCATTAGGGAAATGCAAATCAAAACAACCCTGAGATTTCACCTTACACCCATGAGAATGGCCAAGATCAAAAACTCAAGTGACAACACATGCTGGAGAGGTTGTGGAGAAAGGGGAACCCTTCTCCATTGCTGGTGGGAATGTAAACTTGCACAACCACTCTGGAAATCAATCTGGCGCTTTCTCAGACAACTAGGAATAGTGCTTCCCCAAGATCCAGCCATACCACTCCTAGGCATATATCCAAAAGAGGCTCAAGTACACAAAAAGGACATTTGCTCAACCATGTTTGTAGGAGCTTTATTTGTAATAGCCAGAAGCTGGAAACAACCCATATGCCCCTCAACTGAAGAATGGATGCAGAAATTGTGGTACATCTACACAATGGAATATTACTCTGCAATGAAAAATAAGGAAATCATGAAATTTGCAGGTAAATGGTGGGATCTGGAAAGGATCATCCTGAGTGAGTTGTTCCAGAAGCAAAAAGACACACATGGTATATACTCACTCATATAGACATACAACATTAGACAAACCCACTAAAACCTGTGCATCTAAAGAAACTAAGCAAGAGAGAGGACCGTTTGTAAAATGTCCAATCCCCATCCGGAAAGGCAAAGAGGATGGACATCAGAAGAAGAAGAAAACAGGAAACAACCTAGGAACCTACCACAGAGGGCCTCTGAAAGCCTTTGCCCTTCAGACTATCAAAGTAGATGCTGAGTCTGATGGGCAACTGTTGGGCAGAGTGAATGGAATTTTAGGTAAGAACTGGGAAATAGTAAGAGCTGGAGAGGACAGGGTCTCCACAAGGAGAGCAACAGAACCAGAAAATTTGAACACAGGGAACTTCCCAGAGACTCATACTCCAACCAAGGACTATCCATGGAGATAACCCAGAACCCCTGCACAGATGTAGCCCAGGGCAGTTCAGAGTCCAATTGGGTTACATAGTAATGTGAAGAGGAACTGCCTCTGACATAATCTGATTGGCCTGCTCTTTGATCACCTCCCTCTGCGGGGGAGCAGCCTTACCAGGCCATAGTAGAGGACAATGCAGCCACTTTTGATGTGAACTGACAGACTAAGATCAGAAAGGAGAGGAGAACCTCCCCTATCAGTGGACTTGGGGAGTGGCATGCAAGCAGAGGGAGGAGGGAGGGTGGGGTTGGGAGGGGAGGAGGGAGGGGCTTATGGGGGGATGCAGAATGAATAAAGTGTAATTGATGAAAAATTAAAAAAAAAAAGAAGAAGAAGAAAACAGGAAACAAACTAGGAACCTACCACAGAGGGCCTCTGAAAGCCTCTGCCCTACAGACTATCAAAGCAGATGCTGAGCCTGATAGGCAACTGTTGGGCAGAGTGAATGGAATTTTTTGTAAGAACTGGGAAATAGTAAGAGCTGGAGAGGACAGGGTCTCCACAAGGAGAGCAACAGAATAAGAAAATTTGAACACAGGGAACTTCCCAGAGACTCATACTCCAACCAAGGAATATTCATGGAGATAACCTAGAACCCCTGCACAGATGTAGCCCAGGGCAGTTCAGAGTCCAATTGGGTTACATAGTAATGTGAAGAGGGACTGCCTCTGACATAATCTGATTGGCCTGCTCTTTGATCACCTCTCCCTGGTGGGGAGCAGTCTTACCAGGCCATAGTAGAGGACAGTGCAGCCACTTTTGATGTGAACTGATGGATTAAGATCAGAAAGGAGAGGAGAACCTCCCCTATCAGTGGATTTGGGGAGTGGCATGCATGCAGAGGGAGGAGGGAGGGTGGGATTGAGAGGGGAGGAGAGAGGGGCTTATGGGGGGATGCAGAATGAATAAAGTGTAATTGATGAAAAATTTTTAAAAAAGGGGAAAAATAATTTAAGAACCTTAAATGACTTTCAAAAGTGGAGGAAAACATGGAGTTAGTCAATTTACATGGAGCACGTCTCACCCTTGGGGGCAATGGTCTCCTGAACCTACTCAGACCTCGGACACCACCACTGCTAGTTCTAGAACTGATGCAAGATGTTCCAACGAGGGGGTTAAGGCTTCTCATAATATTTCCTATAAGCCCACACCTGTTTGTTTATATCCCCCAGTTTTATTCATTATTAGCCAGATAGATTCAAGTAATTGTGGTGATGATACTTGCTTTTTTGCCCAATGCTGGAATGCTAGTGAATTTAGGTATGCCCTGGTTACTCGCATGCCTCGCTGGGTGCCTGTGTCCGTTGATGCCCCTCATGCTATGACTCTCTTCAGACAGAAAACGGATCTTGGAACTACAGCCGCCATTGTTACTGCCATCTCATTGGTGGCTGTTGGAGCTACCACTGCAGCATTAGCCATGAGTCATACTGTGCAGACTGCTCAGACCCTGAATAATCTTTTAGCCAATGTAGCTCATGCCTTAGATGTACAAAAAGGAATTAATGGTCAACTAAAAGGAGGCTTGATGGTGTTCAATCAGAGGATTGACCTCGTGCAGGAGCAAATTGATACCCTATCGCAAATCGCTCAACTTGGCTGTCAATGAAAGTATGCTGGACTTTCACTAGCATACAACATGAGAATTTTTCCTGTGCTGCAAATCTGTCTAAACAAGTGTCTAGCTATATTTTAGGTAATTGGACTGGAGAATTCGATACTACGATGGAGCAGCTGAGAGTGGCCATTATCACGGTAAATTCTACGAGAGTGGACGCAGGACTAGCCACAGGATTATCATCATGGATTGCTGCAGCCATGAATCATCTGAAGGAATGGGCGGGCATGGGAGTGTTAGCAGGCCTTCTGGTGTTGGTCTCCTTGGTTTGCCTGTGGTGTATATGCAAGATTAGAGTCTCACAACAGCGTGATGCAGCCATGATCATTCAGGCCTTTACAGCCATTGAAGCAGGACAGTCTCCCCAAGCATGGTTGGATACCATAAAAAGCTAAAATGTTACGCTCAGGATGCGAGGCTAAGCACTGCACTCAGGGTCAGCCCCTTTGGACCCAGAGAAGAGCAAGTCTGATTGCATGCGGGTTGATGCCCCAGGTCCCGCCTCTGAGAAAAAGGTATCAGACGGGTCTGATGCTCTTTGGGTGGATGACACCTAAATGAACAAATTCCCAATTCATTTCTAATATCAGAGATCAGACCTCTACTCTTGCCTGATGCGTCTAAAACAAAAAGGGGGAACTGTAGAGAGCTGCATAATGCCGCGCCTTAAAGATGGAGCTGGTTTCCGCCTTCCACCTTCCCGATGGTGAGTGCTCTCTGTCACAAACAACTCCACATTTGGCTAAGGCTGAGGATCTGGCTTGCTTCCATGTATGTGGACCTATCTGCATTGCCCACGTGGCACGCTGGGGTTGGCTACCCAGAGGCTATTTAAGCTGTGGGCTGGCTTTCCCCAGGGTCAGATGATTGTTCAAGGTTCCTGAATAAACTGCATTGAAAAAAAAATCTTGGTTTTCCACAATTAAAACATTATGCTTTTATATTTTGCATATACATTAAAAACTCCAATTCATAATATAAAATATTCTCAAATCTGAACGGAGATATTTCAGATAGGTTTTCTTGGCATTGTGTAACCATCTGCAAGTGTGTGTGTGTGTGTGTGTGTGTGTGTGTGTGTTATGTGCTCATACAAGGTTGCATAATCCTACAAGGGTTAGCACTGTCAAAGACACCCTGTACTCATTATGTATTTGTTTTTTAATTAATTTTTGGGTTTTGTGTGTTCAGAATCCTTTCACTCTTGCCAATTTTTTTCACAATCCCCACATACAGTTCCAGGATTTTAACTAACAGTTTTAGAACTAAGGTCTAAGCCACTTTCCATTAGTTAACATCCCCACCCCAAGCCAGGTGTGGTGGCACAAGACTGTAATCACAGCAGTGAGGAGGTGAAGGCAGGCAGATCTTTGTGAGTTTGAGGACAGCCTGGTCTACAAAGCGAGTCCAGGATAGCCAAGGCTACACAAAAAAAGCCTTGTCTTGAAAAACAAACAAACAAAAATCAAACAAAAATCCCCCAAAGTTCCTTCTTTCTCTTTCCGAGATTAATATAATTACAACACTTCTCCCTTCCCTTTTCTCCTTCCAAATCCTTTCATAAACCTTTCCCATCCTCCTTCAGCTCCTTAGCCTCTTTTTTTTCACTAATTGTTATTACATGAATATATGTACATACATAGCTATTCCCAAATATAACTTGTTAAGTTTGTACAGTGTTACTTGTACATGTTTTCACTGCTGATTGTTTGGCACTGGAGAGTTGATTGGTGTGCTCTTCCCTGGGGAAGACCACCTCTCTTTCTCCTCATTCCCTTTTGTGGTAGTTATCTCTGGTACCTCACTCATTTTAGCCTGTCCCTTGAGCCTGAATACCCAAAGATGTGTTCTCAGGATTGACAAAGTAGCATTCTATCAGACTGAAAATAAAGATTCCAGACATATCCATGGCACAGACTGCCTGCCATTTCTCAGTCCCCAAACATTTACCCAAACCAACAAACACCATAACAAAGATTAGACTAACAATCTTCCTGAACATCTGCTGAGAGTAGCTGCAAAATGGGCTGTTATGGACATGGGATGGACTCACACTCCCTGGAGCTTACCCAGAAGATAACAACTATGGTCAGATAACCTTGATGTGGGCAGAAAGAACTGTTCTTGCTCCTCTAGCCATGGCTAGCCCCATAGCTAGGCTCCCTTGAGTGGTCTCTGCCTCCTTGGAAAGCCTTTGTTGAAGGCTGTGGTTGTTTTTCAAAAGCAAGAAACCATCTCTGAAAGGGAGAAGTGCTCCACTGTATTTGCTGGCAAATTCAAGTAGAATTGAAAAGAGAAAACATTAAATGTTAAGCTCATAAAAAAACGTCTACTGGTTTCTTTGATTCATTAATAAAGTATTATGAGACGATTACTAATTATAACACTCAGTATCACCCTTTGAAAAGTGTAGTTTGCTGTTCCGAGGCTTTCTTCTGTTTTGCTTTAGGAAATGATGGGTTATATGAGGTTGAGGGGAAGGTTTACAATGGCAGCATCTGTCTTTCAGGCTCACTGAAAGACAGCCTACAAATACAGAACTTGACTTGCGAAATTCAGCCTGGGCCAGAGCCTTGTTCTCAAGCTGCTGTTTCAGAGCTCCAACCTATACTCTTCTTGGTGATGCTACAGTAATCAGAAAAGCATGGCTGACATACAGATTTGAATGCTCGCAATGGTATTGTGAGTGCATTTTCTCCAGAAGATGATGTGAGAAAGCAAAAATTATAAACCAAGGATTGTGAAAGAAGCATAAAAACAAAACAAGGGAAATCCACTGGTGACAGAAAAATTTCAGAGGGAACAGCAGGTATCACATGAGGACTTCACAGGAACTGTAGTTTGCACACCAACTTCTGGAGATTCCTCATCGAGGCCCTCTGGAGCATCTTTCACAGGCTCGATCCTAACAACATGCAGGTGTGAGTCTGAGAAATCTTCTTTTCTGACTAGCATGTTATTTATTATTAAAGATGTTGATCCTTATGTTAGTTTATACTGACTGTGTACTAAATCATAAGCCAGATGAAGCAGATAACTGAATTGCTGCTACATTCCTAGGCATTTTGACAGTTCCATGTCCCTGCTTTTACGTTGGTTTTATGTTTTCACAACAGATCTAACAGCGTTTTCCCATATGCTTCAGAAACATAAAACTTTGATGCTATCCCTGAGTGTTTCCTAAACATCACAAAAGTTATACAGATGAGATAAGTCTGTCACTTCCATCTGAATTCCTTTTGCTTAATTGATATTTCACTGCCATCCTTCAAGCTTTTGGCCCAAAACACATATGTCCAGGAAAGAAAAGTACTGTCACATCCTAGAGCACAGCATGTGACAGAAATCCTGGAGCTGTCATGGACACTAGTCTCCTGGCATGGTATCTGTTAGTCCTTAGAATATCTCTGCACTCACTCTTGTTAGTCATTTTCATAAAACCATGTTAGTTAGGGCTCCTATTGCTGTGGTGAAATATCGTGAGCAAAAGCAACTATGGGAGGAAAGGGTTGATTTCACTCACAGTTCCATATAACAACTTATCACCAAAAAAAAGTCAGGGCGGGAACCTGAGGCAGGCACTGATGCAGAGGCCATGAAGGGTGCTGCTTACTGGTCCTCATGGCTTGCTCAGCCTGATTTTTTTATAGAACCCAGGACCAGCAGCCCAAGAATGGCACCACCCACAATGGGGTGGACCCTTCTCCCTTAAATCACTAATGAAGAATGTGCCTCACAGGCTTATCTACAGCCCGATCTTATAGAGGTATTTTCTCAATTGAGGCCTCCTCTTCCCTGACAACTCTAGCTTGTGTCAAGCTGACATAAAACCAGCCAGTACACTGACTATTATAAAATACCTCAGATAATTCACTTGAGAAAAGGAAAGGTTTGTTTAGGCTCATAGTGTTGGAACTTCTGAACCATGACTGATTGGCAATTGCTTTGGACCCATGGAAAGATAGTAATCATGGCAAGAGCGCATGACAGAGAAAAGACATTTCCACCATTAAGGGAGAAAAGTAAAACAGCAAGCTTTAACATTAATTAAATATAATTAATGACTTTACTTAGGAAGTACTAGGTTATATGGGGATAAGAAAATATAAGAAACTTCCACTGATCTGAGACCACAGAGTGAAACTGATCTAAGAATTTCTGATTTTGTAAACCTGCTTGCCCCTCCTTCTTCTGAGGGGCATACGTCTGTTCTCCCTTGAGACATGACCACCACCAATGTCCACTTAGACATCAGGTCCTGTTTGTTAAAAATAAGATTGCCTTCATAAAAACCTGTAAGTTTCAACATCTTTAAAACATGAAGAGCCCTGAGAAAAACCTCCTTTGGGGCAGAGTTAAAATGACCACCCTAAGACCAGAGCAAGATCATGACAATGCCTAATGCTACATAAACCATGAAACATTTCTGATGAGGGCTGCGCCTCTTTGGTTGGACTTCCTGCAGGCTGTGCAGTGTCTCAGTTTCCTAGATTTGTGAGCTTTCCCCTGTGCTGGGGTGGGCTTCGGTGACAGCTGTCTTTTCTGCTCCTGTAACTAACTCCTCACCCATATCCAGTAAGTAACCCCCAAAACCCCATTAGCTCACCATGTTGGAC
Organism: Meriones unguiculatus; assembly: GCF_030254825.1. Taxonomy (NCBI): domain Eukaryota; kingdom Metazoa; phylum Chordata; class Mammalia; order Rodentia; family Muridae; genus Meriones; species Meriones unguiculatus. Next base: position 28,792,087 of record NC_083353.1, on the reverse strand, counting down.
TTTGACCCATACTTTGGCCTGTCATTGGTTTTCTATCTGGGGTGTTTGCTCAGGGCTCCTCGAGAATAATGTCACATAATCCCAACTACTCTCCCCACCCCTGGGATGCCTCACATCTCTAAACCTGGTCAGTCTACTGCTGTACCATACTGTTACCAGGAGGCACAAGTATTCAAGTACATACAGGTACATCAACATCCGAGGAAAAGCCTTGTCCATCAATCTCAGTCCCTTCGTTTTCTTGGGGAGAAGCACTGCTCTTGGTGACTTTACATGCAGCAGTGACTGAAGTTTACGTCTTTGAGGGCGTTCATGAAGAGTGCTATGGGAACCATACACCTGGGCACCGTGCCGTCTCAGAGGAGGAGAAGTATCTTGGTCTCAAAGTCCCACTATTGTGTAAGTGAAAAATTTGGTCCTGAAAAGAGACATCTGAAAGCCCATTGAGCCCTCCAGTGGTAAAGTTATGAAAATGTAACGACGAATATCCAGGCACCTTGGAAAGCTAAATTTGGATGAAAACTAGAAAAGCCTTCTCAAATTTAGTCACTGTTCTTTAAGATCCATTTATTTTCACATTTAGAGATTTTAATATGGAGTTTAGCTAAATGTGGTGTCCTAAGACATGGCTGGTGGTTACAGTTCTGACTACATACATTATTGGAACTGTGAAAAGTAAATAAACAATAGACCTTTCTGGATTCAGTCTGCAATAAATTCAGACTGAATTATCATCCCAAGACTATCAGTTTGGGCTTTAAAATGCTCACTGGTTCTTCTTCTTACATTCTGCCCTCTTCAAGTACAGATTCTTGACGGGGCTGTCTCCTGCCTTTGCAGGCGAGGCTCAAGGAGGAAAAAACGACGGAGCCACGAGACTCCACAATTGCGGGGATGTAGACTCAAGGGGGGTCAGGAAAGAGCTCTTTTGTAGAGAGTGTGGTATTTATGACACGCGGGAAAGAGAAGGGCAATGCACAGAGCAGGTTAGCATGCGTGGAGGTCTGAGCTGATGTGAAGCCGCACAGGCCGTGAGCTCACAACGAGCAGGAGGGAAGCCTGGGAGCCCCTTCTGGCTTGCTGAACAGCCCTTTTTGGTCTGCTGCTTCCATCACTGTACCCTCCCACAGTGACACACTGCCCAGGCTAGCGTGGCCTCTCCGATATCACACCCACTCACTCACCTACCCATGCTCCTTCAGCCTCCTCAAAGCACGTCCCTAGTGGCCAGACCCATTTTTCTTGTTCTTTCTGCTCCACAAACAGCTTCTTAGACACCAGAAATGCCCAGTCTTCGTGCCTTTGTCCCTGTGCTGCAATTCCTTTGTTTCTCAAGAAGCCTATTTGTCTAACTTATAGCTTAAAATCCTTCCCCTAGCCCCAGCATTCTCCACACTCCTTACCATGTTTTCCCCATACCACCTCTCCCAAAGCATGCTCACCCCCTAAATCCGTGGCTGTTCTCCACCATTTTTTCCTAGCCCTGTCATTTATCCACGTCTGTCTCCCCAGGTTTGCCTGAGCACACCTGACACATGGTCCAGCGTTAGCTCCCTGGCTGCATGCTCCGAGCCCAATCCCCTTGAAACTCAGTAGTGTACAGGTGAGCGTCATCTCACTTTTCCACAAGCCTCTCATGCATCTACTTGCACCCCAGTTCACCCCAGGAACCTTAGCAATGTCTTATACTCCCTTTCTCCCTTCACATCCAATCAGCATCAATATTACTAACTTTGAAACAGTTCGAGTCTCCTTATTTCTTCACTATTCCAGTAGCTTCTGGATACTCTATTCTGTTACACGTGGCATCCATACTGCTGCCACTCAGACTGAGCAGCCACGTCTCCCTAAATCTACTCAAAAGAGAGCCCTAACCACTGCCTGTGGCTCCTGCTGTGATGTACCCACAGTGAAGGACTAAAGCCTAGAACTGTGAGCTGAGGAACCGTTTCTCACCTACATTGATTTTGGTCAGGGTGTTTCATCCCAGCAACAAAAACACCATGACGAGACTCTTCCTTCACATGCCCCTGAGAGCCTCTGTTGCCCTCTGTGTAGTGGAACCAAGATCTAAAGTTCACATGAAACCACGCTGTGACTGAACTTGAGTTTAACACGTGGATTGATGGACTGTAAAGATAACTGTGAGGCTTTGGCCTCTGCATCAGTGTAAAATTGTTGTACTTTTACATATCTTCACTGGATTTTCCTGTGGCAATCCTACTGCAAGGCTGCTCTCCCAAGGCCTGGTCACTGCTGATGGGTTGGCTCAGCCCCTGCAGCACCTGACTTTTTTTAACGCTTTCTTCCTCACATGTGGACATGGTTTATCAACCTGACTTGAGGGGAGCATTCACAGAGACTGTTACTATTGTGCAATGTCCCCCGAGGAAGAGCCTCTGTCCTATGAGAGTGTATTTTATCATCTCAGCCGTAGTCTTCCTTAATACTGTGCATGTTTTTCCTGTGTGACATTTATAACTTTATAATCACGTTTGCCAAAAGCATAAAGTCTTCATAAAGTTGCCCACTGAAAGTGTCATCGCTAATATGTTTACTACTTGTCCATCTATTCCTTTTATACTTAAACTTTTTGGAATTCAGCACACAAGATGAAAACATAAGGTTTTGGTATGACACCTAACTAGCATATGCAAGGTTCTGGATTCAATCCCAGCAGCATACAAAAAGGTGAATATTTAAACAATTGCAAAATGTAAAATATGGACAGCTTTATAGTTATACCTCAAAGAAGAATTTTAAGTATAATAGTATCACCCTTCAGTTTTTAACTTACCTATTCTGGTAAACTTCATTAAAATATGTATTAATATAAGCTGCTGTTCCATGTTCTATCTTGACTTATGAGATCTGGCTCTACCAGTAAAAGAAAACTTTAATTAGCCATCTATCTTCTATTTATTACCAGCCTTCACACTTAATAAGTAGTACGACCATGGAACCTGTGCCTAACGCATTGGCATCAGGCGCAGCAGGAAGAAAGGTTCCTGCGCCACAACATGACAGCTACCCTGTCCAAATGTGGTATTTGTAGCCTTTTGTTCTTGTCTCCGAACTGAGGATAACAGCATTATTCTTAGGGCCTAAAGAAGTCTGTAGAGACAGATAACTGTGCAACTGACTTTTTTCATTTACCGACACTATAGCAATCTGAGGAACACAGAGGACTGGAGAGTATACAAAACCTCAAGGCCGGAAGTTTTAAAGACGAGTCTAGGTGCTGTCTCCTATCAGGCCACCTCTACAACCCAGGGTCACTACAATGGAGCCTCTAATAATAATTTCAAGCTAATATTTCAGGGCATCTCAGAAACCACCATTTGCACATTAGACAAGAAGCAAGTTCATGATGTGTGCATTTTAATCTGCTCTGAACTTTCCCTTACAACACAAAGCCCTTCTCATCATCTACTATTCTCCTTCAATTTAAATTCTGAAGGAAACTTAAATCCTTCTGTTTTAGTAGCTGTACATTTCCACCTAGACAGCAAATTACAGTCTGTTTCCACCTGGAAGCAACAGCCATCACACACCTACAATGCTGCCTTATAGAAATGAGTCATTTCCTTTTCTGAGGAAGCCATAAAGTGCAACTCTACAAAGCAAAGCGGTCTGAAAAGCTTGGAAGTTACGCTTACCAAAAAAGGAAACTCTCAACCCCTGTCTCTCACTGAGTGAAAATAGGAGAGAAAATAAAAATACAAACTGAGTATAAGATGTGAAGAGCACAGACACCTCCATGAATCAAACCGCCTACGCAAAGGCTGCAAGGGAGAAAGCAATCCCCAGAGAAGAGCCATCCCCATTTCATTAAAATGCAGCTGCCCTGGCACTTTTAAAATTCACAGACATGAGGCAAATTTTACCTAAGCAATGAACAGATTCATCTTCAAACCCTAAAAGCTAGTTTTTCCTAATTTATTATGTTATTCTTCACCTTTTTTTTCATTGTCATTCCCCACATATTTCAGGTGATGTGTTATTTAGAAGAACAAAGTGGAATGGCCATGCAAGAGCCAGTCTTGGAGACTTAGCTGGCATTTCGGAGTTGCAGTGGTACAGTCATCACTAGAAGGTGCTGTTTTCTCTGGTCCTCCCTGACCTCTGGCTCTTACAGTCTTTTTGTCCCCTCCCTGAGATGGATTTCCTACACTCTCATTTGCCCCTGCAGGCCCAAATCTGATTAGGCCTGAAATCAAGAGAGGGTGCCTTCAAGTGAGTGTATGTAAAGCCGCAGATCCAGGGTCCCTCTGTGCTAGCAGACAGATGTCAGATCCCTCCCACCCACACCCCCACGGTGGGCAACATAAGGATCCTTGGGACAGCATTCTCAACATTGAAGGCCCTATTCTGTGGGTCTACCAGAGGAGTCCAGGCAACCAAATTCTGGAGCCCAGACAGATCTGAATAGCAGAAGGATGGTACAACAGGCCTATAATCCTCTGAGGTATTTGGAGAAGCTGTGCATGCTCATTGCAACCTCAAACAGCTCCAATCCCCCTTCCTGCACTTAAGCTCCACCATTCCAGGCTTCTCCATCCTCTAGCACCCTGTCAGTCAAGGTACCCTTCCACACACACTCCCACACTTGCACACATGCACCTGCAACCTTCCTCCCTTAGCTACAGCTGAAACACCAACATCCACTCTCAAACCGATGGACCTCTCTCATCTTCCTGAAGAATACTCCAGACACCAGAGACAGATAGACCCAGTGTGAAGAACAGACTCCTGGGACAAACACTGATAAGCAGATGGCTAGAGAATGGCATAAGAATGCATCCAACAAATGCTGTGCCTTAAAGATGGAGCTGGTTTCCGCCTTCCACCTTCCCGATGGTGAGTGCTCTCTGTCACGAACAATTCCACATTTGGCTAAGGCTGAGGATCTGGCTTGCTTCCATGTATGTGGACCTATCTGCATTGCCCACGTGGCACGCCTGGGTTGGCTACCCAGAGGCCATTTAAGCTGTGGGCTGGCTTTCCCCAGGGTCAGATGATTGTTCAAGGTTCCTAAATAAACTGCATTGAGAAGAAAAAAACAGTAGATACTTTAAAATGTTATATAAATTCTTAGTCTCAATGACCCAATGTTCTTTACTAATAAAACTGTGCTTCATTTTGTTCAAAAAAAAAAAAAAAGAATGCATCCAACAAAAAGCAGGACATTATGGCTTCACCAGCAACCCCTAAAATCAATGGATAGTCTAATTCATTGGAAACACAGGAAAATTATCTCAAATTAATGCTTATCCAGTTATTAGAGGCACATAAAGAGGAAACGAAAAAAGCTCTGAAAGAAATACAGGCAAAAACAGTGAAACAAAAAGAGGCACATGAAGAGAAACAAGTAGAGGCATATAGAGAGGAAATGAACAAAAAAATAGAGGACATATGGAAAGACAGGAATCCACATTCAAACAGATGAAGGAAATGTGCAAGACATTAAAAAAGAATTAGAATCAATAAAGAAAACACAGAGAAAACCCTGGAGCTGGGGCCACAAAGGTAAGCATCACCAACAGAATACAAGAGATGGAAGAGCGAATCTCAGGCACTGAAGATACAATTGCAGAAACTGATACATCTCTCAAAGTAAATTACTTCTACTAATTGGAAAAGTTCCAAACATAAAACCTCCAAGAAATCAAGGTTGCCCTAAAAAGACGAAATCTAAGAATAATAGGAATAGACGAAAAAGAAGATTCCAGGCTACAAGGTCCAGAAAATATTTTCAGGAAGATCACAGAAGAAAATTTTCCCAATTTAAAGCAAAAGATGTACATTAACATACAAAAGGCTTACAGAACTCCAAATAGACTAGACCAGAAAAGAAACTCCTCACACTGCATAATAGTCAGAACACTAAATCTACAGAACAAACAAAAAAATATTAAAAGATGCAAGGGAAACAGGCCAAGTAACATATAAAGGTAGACCTTTTATAATCACAACAGACTTTTCAACAGAAACTATGAAAGCCAGAAACGCCTGGGCAGATGTCGTGCAGACTCTAAGAGAGCACAGATGCCAACCCAGACTATTATACCCAGCAAAGTTTTCAGTCAACGTGGATGAAGAAAACAAAATATGCCAGGACAAAACTAAACATAAACAATATCTACACAGCAACCCAGCCCTCCAGAAGATACTAGAAGGAAAACTTCAATCCAATGAAATCATCTACACCCAAGAAAACACAGGATATAGTACTAGACAACAAAAAAATTAAAAGAAAACAAACATAGAAACACAGTGACACCACAAACTCCAGAATAAAAGAAACCAACACTCATTAGTCATTATTATCTATCCACACCAACAGACTCAACTCTCCAATGAAAAGACACAGACTAACAGAATTGTTGCAGAAACAGGATCCAACATTCTGCTGCAACCAAGAAACACACCTCTGCAACAAAGATAAACACTGGAAAAATGGGCTGGAAAATGTTTTTCAAGCAAATGGACCCAGAAAACAAGCTGGGGTAACTATCCTAATATCTAATAAAATAGTATTTCAACCAAAATTAATCAAAAGAGATGAGGAGGGGCACTTCATTCTCATCAAAGGAAAAATCCACCAGGAGGACATCACAGTCCTGAACATCTATGCCCAAATACAAGAGCACCTACATTTGTAAATGAAACATTACTAAGATGAAAGTTCACAGTGCTAAGTGACTACAGAAAGAAGTTGGAGACATCTCATACAAGCAACTTAACGGCACACCTAAAAGCCCTAGAAAACAAAAGAAGCAGACACACCCAAGAGGAGTAGACATTTGGAAATAATCAAATTCAGAGCTGAAATCAATAAATTAGAAACAAATAAAACAATTCAAAGAATCAATGAAACCAAGAATTGGTTCTTTGAGAAAATCAAAAAGATAGACAAACCTTTAGCCAAGCTAACTAAAAGGCAAAGAAAAAAAAATCTCCAAATCAGCATACAAAATCAGCAAAATCAGAAACAAAAGGGGGACATAACAACAGACACTGAGGAAATCCAAACAATCATCAGGTCTTACTACGAAAGCCTATATGCCACAAAATTTGAAAACCTAAATGAAATGGACAATTTTCTTGATAGAGTTCATTTACCAAAATTAAATTAAGATCAGGTAAATAGATTAAATACTCCTATGTCCCCCCAATGAAATAGAAGCAGTCATCAAAAGTCTCCTTCCAAAAAAAAGTCCAGGGCCAGATGGTTTCAGCATAGAATTCTACCACACCTTCAAAGAAGAGCTAACTCTAATTCTCTTGAAACTATTCCACAAAATAGAAACAGAAGGAACATTACCAACTCATTCTATGAAACCTTGATACCTAAACCACACAAAGACCACCCCCCCAAAAAAGAGAGCTTCAGACCTATCTCTTTTATGAACACTGATGCAAAAATACTCAATAAAATCCTTGCAAACCGAATCCAAGAACACATCAAAGATATGTGTTCATATCTTTGGACCAAGTAGGCTTCATCCCAGGCATGCAAGGGTGGTTCAACATACGGAAATCCATCAAAGTAATCCACCACTTAAAGAAACTGAACAAGAAAAACCACATGATCATCTCCTTAGATGCCAAAAAAGCATTTGACAAAGTCCAATGCTCATTCATGTTTAGTCTTAAAGAGATCAGGGATACAAGGCACATACCTAATCATTGTAAAGGCAATATACAGCAAGCCTATACCCAACATCAAACTAAATGGAGAGAAACTTAAAGCAACCACACTGAAATCAGGGACAAGGCAAGGCTGCCCACTCTCTCCTTACCTTTTCAACATAGTACTTGGAGTCCTAGCTAGAGCAATAAGACAATTAAAGGAGATCAAGGAGATACAAATCAGGAAGGAAGAAGTCAAAGCTTTGCAGATGATGTGATAGTATACATGAGTGACCCCAAAAATTCAACCAGAGAACTCCTTCAGCAGATAAACACCTTCAGCAAAGTGGCTGGATAAAAAATTAATTCAAAAAAAAATCAATAGCCCCTTTCTGGGGGTGACAACCTCCTTACAAGAATATGTCTTTTGCAAAGGATCTCCTTCTTCCCTCTCCAGAAGAGAAGATGAAACACAAGAAAAAGTGCCTGGTGCAGAGCCCCAATTCCTACTTTATGGATGTGAAATGCCCAAGATGCTATAAATCACCATGGTCTTTAGACATGCACAAATGGTAGTATTGTGTATTGGCTGCTCCACTGCTCTCTGTCAGCCTACTGATGGAAAAGCAAGGCTTATGAAGGATGCTCCTTCAGGAGGAAGCAGCACTGACTGCACTTGATTCAGGATGAGTGGGAGCCATCCAACTAAGGACATTTTGGATAAAAAAAAAAATCAGTAGCCCTCCTGTATACAAAAGACAAATGGGCTGAGAAAGAAATTAGGGAAAAAACAACCTTCACAATAGCTAAAAAGGACATAAAGAATACCTTGGTGTAACTCTAACCAAGCAAGTGAAAGACCTTTTTTTTGAAAAAAACTTCAAGTGTCTGAAGAAAGAAATTGAAGAAGATATCAGAAGATGGAACGATCAAATGGCCATCCTGTCAAAAGCAATCTACAGATTCAATGCAATTCCCATCAAAACAGAAACACAGTTCTTTACAGAACTTGAAAGAACAATTCTCAAGTTCATATGGAAAAACAAAAAAACCCAGAATCGCAAAAACAATCCTGTACAAAACCAGATGTTCTGGAGGTATCTCCATCCCTGATCTCAAGCTGTACTATAGAGCAATAGTAATAAAAACTGCATGGAACTAGCATAGAAACAGAAACAAGATCAACAGAATTGAATAGAAGACCCATAAATAAACCCACACATTTATGGACACCGTATTTTTAACAAAGATGCCAAAACCTCAAAATGAAAACAAGATAGCATCTTCAACAAATGGTGCTGGTCTAACTAGATATTTACATGTAGAAAAATGAATATAGATCCACACTTATCACTCTGCACAAAACTAAAGTCCAAGTGGATCAAAGACCTCAACATAAAACCAGACTAAATCGGTTAGAAGAAAAAGTGTGGAAGAGCCTTGACCTCACTGGCACAGGAGACAACTTCCTGAACAGAACGCCAATAGCACAAGCTCTAAGATCAATAATCAATAAATGGGACCTCATGAAGCAGAAAATCTTCTGTAAAGCAAAGGACACTGTCATCGGAACAAAACAACATCCTACAGACTGGGAAAGGGGATCTTCACTAACCCTATATCTAACAGAGGGCTTATATCAAGAATATATAAAGAACTCAAGAAATTAAAAAGCAACAAATCAAGTAATCCAATTAAAAAATGGGGTACAGAGCTTGTTGGTTTAATGTTTTGTTTTTTTGTTTGTTTGTTTTTTTTAATGTATACACCTTACCCTTGTTCATTCAAATACTGACTTCTCACCCACCCCACCCCCCAACTCTCTGGTTTCAATCCGGATATTGCATTGTGATACTCATTCTAAGCATCCTGTCTCAACTCTTGTGTAAACACAAAATAAAGCAACTAGACACAATGTTGAGCAGGGAGGAGCCAGAGGACAGAAAAGAGGGGAGGAGCAAGAAGGCAGGAGATGAGTGGGAGGAGAAGGGGCAAGGGGAGATCTAGGAGAGCAGAGCTGGAGGAGAGATCTTGGAGAACATGGAGCATGAACCAGACCTAAGATTTCACAAAAAGCAAGTATAATGTGGAAAATCTAAATGTTAGGAAACTGAGGGCTTGGAGGTTCAGGAGGGAGTAAATATTGCCCAGCATTGTGTTCTAGGTTAACTAAAAACCCAGTCTCTGTGTGGTGATTTGGTTATACAGCTGTTTAAGATTAACAGCAAGCTTTACTAGAAGATAAACCAATAGTAAAAATTAATACCATTACAACAAGAGCTAAACAGAGAACTTTCAATAGAGGAACACTGAATGGCAGAGAAACACTTAAAGAAATGCTCAATGTCCTTAGTCAACAGGGAAATACAAATCAAAATGACCTTGTTATTTCACCTTGCACCTATCAGAATGGCTAAGATCAAAAACTCAAGTGACAACACATACTGGAGAGGATGTGGAGAAAGGGGAACCCTCCTCTGTTGGCGGTGAGAATGTAAACTTGTACAACCACTCTGGAAATCAATCTGGCACTTTCTCAGACAACTAGGAATAGTGCTACCTCAAGATCAAGCTATACCACTCCTAGGCAAATATCCAAAATAGGCTCAAGTATACAACAAGGATATTTACTCAACTATGTTCATAGCAGCTTTATTCATAATAGCCAGAATGTAGAAACAATTCAGATGTCCCTCAACAAAGGAATGGATAAAAAAATTGTGGTACATTTGCAAAATAGAATACTATTCAGCTCTTAAAAACAAGGTAATCATGAAATTTGTAAGAAAAAAGGTGGGAACTAGAAAAGATCATCCTGAGTGAGGTATTGCAGAAGCAGAAAGACACATGTGATACATGCTCACTTATAAGTGTATATTAGACATGTAATATAGGATAAACATACTAAAATCTGTATACCTAAAGAAGCTAATCAAGATGGAGGACCTTGGGTAAGGTGATCAATCCTCACTCAGAAAGGCAAATGGGATGGACATCAGAAGAGGGAGAAAACAGGGAACAGGACAGGAGCCAACCACAGAAAGATTCTGTCCAGCAGGGTATCAAAACAGATGCTGAGGCTCATAACCAAACTTTGGGCAGAGTGCAGGGAATCTTATGAAAGAAAGGGGAGATAGAAAGACCTGGAGGGTACAGAAGCTCCACAAGGAGAGCAACAGAAGCAAAAAAATCTGGGCACAGGGGTCTTTTCTGAGACTGAGACTCCAACCAACGCCATGCATGCAGACAACCTGAAACCTCTGCTCAGATGCAGCCCATGGCAGCTCAGTGTCCAAGTGGGTTCCCTAGTAATGGGAAGAGGGACTGTCTCTGACGTGAACTCATTGGCTGACACTTTGATCACCTCCCCTGAGGGGGGAGCAGCCTTATTAGGCCACAGAGGAGGACAGTGTAGCCAGTCCTGATAAGACCTGATAAGCTAGGGTCAGATGGAAGGGGAGAAGGACCTCCCCTATCCATGGACTTGGACAGGGGCATAGGAGGAGATGAGAGGGCGGGCATGGGATTGGGAGGGGAGAAGGGAGGGGACTACAGTTGGGATACAATGTGAATAAAATATAATTAATATTAAAATTAAAATTAAAAAAACTTCATTCTAGTTTTTCCCAAACATACAATCACATTCCCAATTCTCACATATTTCTACCTTTATATTGACAAGTAATAAACAGATTGAGAAGCTAGCTAGAATGATAAATGTATCATCCCACACTATCAACAGGGCAAATTTAATTGTGAGGAGTAAGTCCTATAGGAAACAAACTTGATAACCTGTCATTCTCCATTCATCTTGGGCTTGTAACTCAGCTTCTGGATGGGGAACAGGAGTTCCATTCCTCTTAGGAGCATCTAGAGTACTTTAGAGTGAGGCCCATGTGCTAGGCGGGGGTGTAGAAAAGGTTTTCCACAGAGTGTTACAGCTTACCTCTTTTAGATTGGGATCACTGGTAGCAGTGGAGACTCTGGAGTTCCAAAGCCTGTGGCAATCCAAAGTTACAGCTCTTGGCTAATCTGGTAGACCTGCAGCTGAGACACAGGCCTGGTGAGACCCAGGACAGTGGGCCAGAGGTCAGGCCCAGTGTGATGTGGCCCTGCAGGGGATAAATGATGAATCTCAGGCAGCCATGGTGGAAGGCTGATGGTAACTATCCAGCACTTTTATTTGAAATCAGTGATTTATAAATCTTGGGCAGTGGGAGGTATTGAACATGAATATGTTTGATTCACCAGGGTCAGTGGGTCAGGGATACTTGACTTCCTTGTAGTCAGTCCCTCATTTACAGGCAGTAGCACGTGCTATCACAAGAAGAACACAGTACTTAATTATCTTATGGGTGGGAGAATCTCCAAGTACAATTGAAGGTCACTGCTGAAAACTAAAATCCTTAGCAGGGTGGGGTATTTCTAGGAATTTTCAGATGGACTGTTTTTTTTGTTGTTGTTGTTGTTTTGTTTTGTTTTTTTTTATCAGGAAAAGGTCTGGCCCATAATGTGCTCTGAGGGCTATGTGAAATTCTTTATAAAATCTGGAATCCCCCAGATTTCGGAATTGGTGGGGGGACTTTTAGAGCCCTGATAGACTGAGCACAAACAAATGCCTATCTGGAGATGTCAGACTTCAACCTTATCCAGCAGAGCCCCATAGTAATTTAAGTATTAAATGACAAGGTAAAGACCTAAGCAGAACAGATAAATAAGGTTGCTTTATCTACATTCCAAATTGTTTTGAAAACCAGTTTGAACTGGAACCCATACTGACTGATGTATAAATATTTCAGGGAATGCATTCCTGGCCCAAGTTGCAAGATGAAAACCTGCAGCTTATATACAGTAAGTAGCGAAGATGACAAAGGAGCCAACAGAGCATGTTCAAAGCCAAATCAGGGGAGAAAACATGGTACAAATTTTCTTAATTGTGTGTTATGCCAATAACTGACCTTAGGACATACAAAACTTTATTTCTAAAATATTTATCTTTATTTGTACTCTGAAGAACAACTTTATCCATAAGCTTCTAAAAACAATGTTACCAGAAAAGGGTTACTACTCGGTATAATTTGGAGACTTTACTCTGGTTACAAGAAGTTCAATAATCCCACACGAAACATTAAAAGGGTCCAGTACAAGGTCAAATAGCAGAAAATTGCCTGTGGTGCAACTAAGCAGTACATTGCAACACAAGCACTGAACATACATTCTTACTACATTAGTCTTGCAGAGTAAACCTCTGCTTTCCCAGCTAAAGTATTTGCAAAGCGTTGCTAATGGAGCAACAAATGGAAATGCAATCCCTATCACAATACGGCATATCATCGAAAGAAAATGAGGGCGTCATGCTAAGAAAATAAGTATGTAAATCCACTTGGACATGAAAAGAAAAGACTCTTCTGCAAAGGAGAATTTTTGGTTTGGTGTGTATGAAAATTTTGATGAATGGGCACGGTGGGGATCAGAGGACATTTGGAGGGGTCACACTTCACACTTGCTAGTCAGAAAAGCACAATTCAGCACTTTAGTAGCAGGTAGTAAACTCTGAAGTTTCTAGGGTTTTATATATAATCATTTTTTTTATGTGCTTTGACATTTTGCCTGCATATATGTTTGTGTGAGGGTATCAGATGCCCTGGACCTGAGTTATAGTCAGTTGTGAGCTGCCATGTGGGTGCTGGGAATTGAACCTGGGTCCTCTGGAAGAGCAGCCAACTCTCAACTGCTGAGCCATCTCTCTTCAGCTCCACATTTGCCGTTTTTATGATGGCTAAATATACTTGTTGTCTGGGCCACAAATTACCTATAATAATTTTTATTGAATCAGCAGTAAATTCCTAGATTTTAAAAATGCAATTCAAGTAACTTTACTACTCCTGCTGAAAAACCTAATCAATAAAAACGTCAATAATTTAGTATTTCAAGCCACAAACGCCAAAGTGCTTCATTCATTACAAAATAACAAAGCTCCAAATTGCTCCCTTTCTTACTTTGTTTTTACCAACACCACATCTGTGGTTCCACGGTTTCCACTGATGTTCCTCTATCAGCGAAGCACAGAGTGAACCAGACACGAAGATGAGGCTGACAGCGAGAACACTGCACTAAGCAGCTAGTGAGGGCTTACATACATCATCGCTGTTCTAAGGGCTTCACGCGAACCTCATCCTCAGAGTAATCTGATGACATAATTACTATAATCATCTCATTTTCCAAATAAGAGATGCAGGAATGGAGAGATTAACTACCTACCTAAGATTACACAGCAAATAAGTTGTAAATCAGAATTCTAGCCCACACCAGCTGGCTCATAAGCAGCACCATGTTTAATAACCAATAAAGCATCTCGTCTCCTCCGATCACCCACAAGTGGTGCCTTCCAACACTGTGTCAACTAAAATTAACTTTGCCCCTCATCTGTATGAGTCATTAACTAAGCCACGTGAGGCAATAACAGAGCATGAGCATACACACTGCAATAAGACGTTCAAAATATGGGAGAAGACAGATAAACTTCTTTATTATCATTCATACAATTTATTCAATATGTATCCCAGCTGTGGCACCCTCCCTCATCTCCTCCCAATCCCATCCTCCCTCCCCCATCTCCTTCTGTGCCCTTCTCCAAGTCCACTGATAGGGGAGGTCCTCCTCTTCTCCGTCTGATCCTAGTCTGTCAGGTCTCATCAGGACTGGCTACATTGTCCTCCTCTGTGGCCTGGCAAAGCTGCTCCCTCTGGGGGGAGGTGATCAGAAAGCCTGTCACTGAGTTCATACCAGAGAAAGCCCCTGCTCCCCGACAGATAAACATTTTTTTCCTTTTAAAATTTTTTATTTTTATTAATTATAGTTTATTCACTTTGTATCCCCCCCGTACCTCCCTCCCTCCTCCCCTTCAAGTCCAACCCTCCCTCTTCCCCACCTGTGTCCCTCTCTCAGTCTACTGAAAAGGGAGATCCTCCTCCCCTTCCTTCTGATCTTAGTCTATCAGGTCTCATCAAGAGTGGCTGTATTGTCTTCTTCTGTGGCCTGGTAAGGCTGCTCCCCCCTCAGGAGGAGGTGATCACAGAGCAGGCCAATCAGTTCATGTCAGAGACAGTCCCTATCCCCATTACTATGGAGGCCACTTGGATACTGAACTGCCATAGGCTACCTCTGTGCAGGGGTTCCAGGCCATCTCCATGCATGGTCCTTGGCTGGAGTATCAGTTTCAGAAAAGACCCCTGTGCCCAGACTTTTTGGATCTGTTGCTGTGCTTGTGGAGCTCCTGTCCTCTCCAGGTCTTACTATCTCCCACTACATTTTAATAAGAGAGAAAGACAGTAAGAATGCACTTCAGAAGCCACAGCACCATTAGCGCCATGCTAGTGAGCTTTGTGTTGGTTTAGGCATCTCAACGGCAGAAGGGAGACATCTGCTGTGGGCGCCAGTGCACACATCAGTTCTGGGATGTTTTCCAGTTAATTCTTTTATTTTTGAGATTATGATATAATCACATCATTTCTTCCTTCTTCTTCCTCTCTCCAAGCTCTCCCACATCCCCTCTTTTCTCTCTTTCAAAGTCATGTCTCTTTTTTTATGAATTATTGTTACATGTATATATGTATATACATATATTCCTAAACCTAACCTGCTCAGTCTGTATAATGTTGCTCGTCTGTATGCTTTCGGGGCTGACCATTTGGAATTGAATAGCTGGTTGATGCTCGCTTCCCTGGGGAAGACCATTTCCCCATGCCTTATTCATCTCAGACCACAACTGACCAGTGCAATGGGTACCTGAGCAATGAAAGGAGCTCATGCAGAGAAGACAAGTCTTGATGCCTCCTTAGCTGGCTGACCCCCTAGCCGGGCTCCATTACTTTATGTTGAGGTTTGACATGAAATGTCAGCCTTGGGTTCTCGTGTTCACAACTGGTGCACTGTCCTTAGAGGCTGTGGAGCCATTTGGACATGGGACCCAGATGGTGGGCACCGAGCCACAGGGACAGGGCCTAAGGGTTATGGGCCAGATCAGCTTCCTACTCAAGCTCTTTGCTTCCTGAGGTGAAAACACGGTAGCCAGGCCTCTGACACTCTGGTTGCCATGACCAGGAGCCATCCTGCCCATGTGTTTCTGGTCATGATGGACCACACACTCTTGTCAGTTGTTCCTCACTTAAAGTGCGTCGTTCAGAGATTTGATCACAGTCATGAGAAAAGTGATTAAACTTCCATTCTTTACCCCTCCAGACTGGGGATAAAGTGACCTTCTACTGCTGACATTTCATCAGCTGCCTCAGTCTCCACTCTTCCTCTAGAATATGCTGTTTAAATTTTATTGAGAGATGTGCAATATTTCCATAGACACATACAGGTGTCAGGACCATACCTCGCTACCTCCTTTCACCTTGCCTCCTGCTCACAGGGCACACACTTTCCAGTCTCTCCGAACCACTATTATACCTTTAGATTAATTCACAGCTCCTCTTTCTTACCTCTCTGCTCTTTTATATATATTTAGCTAATTTCCCACTTGCATTAGACACACTTTACATATTCAGACTTGTTCCTGTTTAGTAACTGACTTACACTAAACTTTTTTCATTTATTAATTAATTTATTTTACATCTTAGTCAGAACTCCCTCTCCCTCCTCTTATCCCAGTTCCTTCCCTTCCCTCCCCCATGATCCTCCCTCTTATTTTTAGAATGTTAGTAAAGAGATAAAAAGAAAGCGGGCCTGTATTGCCTAGTTTTCTCTCAACTTGATACAACCAGGAGTCCTTCTAGAAGAGGGACTCTCAACTGAGAAAACGCAAATGTGTGGGAGTGAAAGAAGTGTAGGTGAGGATCAGAGAGCAGGGAAAACAGACTAGCTTCCCAGCATGGGCTGAAAGCTGATAGCTATTGCAAATGAGAGAAAATTTAAACAGCAAAAGGATTATGACAATATAATGTTCTATGGTGAACCCTGATGCAGCCTGCCTGTAGTCTTACATAGAATGTTAAACCAAATCTTAAGAAGTAAGCCTCTTAAACAGAGTAAAGGACAGAGCAGGGACAAATTTGAATCTTAAAAACAAGGTAGAAATGGATAGCTCAGACAAAACAAACAAACAAACAAACAAACAAAACATTTCAGGCACAAAAGAATCCGGGAAATCGTGGGCACTATGACAAGAGCAAACCTATGAATAGCAGGTATAGAGGAAGAAGAAGAATCCAGATCAAAAGCCTAGAAAATACTTTAACAAACCCACAGCAGAAACTTTTCCCAAAAGAAAGTGATGTCTATCAAACTATAAGAAATATACAGAACACCAAAAAGATAGGGCCAGAAAAGAAATTCTCCATAAGACATAATAGCCAAATGTTAAATGTACAGACCAAAAAATGCTACTAAAAGCTACTAGGAAGAAAGACTAAGTCACACAGGGCCATTAGAATAACTCCTTCTTTACTTTCCTTTTTATTTATTTTTTATTAATTAATTCAATTTACATCTCAGTCATTGGGCCCTCCCTCCTCTCCTCCCAGTCTCACCCTTCCTCCCACATCCCCTCTCCCCTATTCCTCAGAAAAGGGGAGCCCACTATCCAGACACCCGAGCTCATCTGTTTACATGAGGACTGAGTTCATATTCCTCCCCTGTGGCCTGGTAGGGCAGTCCCATCAGGGAAAGTGATAAAAAAGCAGTAACATAGTCCATGTTAGAGGCAGCCCCCACTCCCCTAATGAAGCCTAAGATGCCCTTCGGGACTATCTTTTTGAGTTTGTGCATTATAGTATGTCTAAACAACTCTGAGATTCCATCTTACACCTGTCAGAATGGCTAAGATCGAAAACTCAAGTGACAGCATATGCTGGAGAGGATGTAGAGAAAGGGGAACCCTCCTCCATTACTGATGAGACTCAAACTAGCACTGCCACTTTGGAAATCAACCTAGCACTTTCTCAGAAAACTGGGAACAGTCATAACTATAACCCAGCTATACCACTCCTAGGCATACACCCAAGATGTTCCACCATACGACAAGGACACTTGTTCAACCACGTTCATAGCAGCTTCTTTCATAATAGCCAGAAGCTGGAAACAACCAGCATGTCCCTCTACTGAGGAATGGATACAGAAATTGTGGTACATCTACACAATGGAATAATATTCAGCTTAAAAACAAGGAAATCATGAAATTTGCAGGCAAATGCATGGAATTAGAAAAGATCATCCTGAGTGAGGTATCCCAGAACTGGAAAGACAAACATGGCATGTTCTAACCAATAAGCAGATTTTAGTCATGTGGAACACCTGTCTTTTCAGTGGAGACCCTGAAAGCCAAAAGAGCCTAGACAGATGTTCTAGAGGCTCTGAGAGATGACAGACACCAGCCTAGAGAAACTGGCAAAATTATCAATCACGATCAATGTGAAAAGAAAACTATATCATAATAAAATAAAAATTTAGCAATGCTTAGCTATCAAATTAGCTCTATAGAAGACACTAGAAGGAAAACATTGATCTAAAGAGGTTAACATTCTGCTGCATGTGAGAAACAGTATTCTCAACCTGTGGGTCACGACCCTTGGGGGGGGGTCAAAGGATTCTTTCACCGGGGTTGCCTAAGACCATAGGAACACACGTATTTCCAGTGGGCGTGGGAACTGAGACACTGGTCCTCTGTTTCCAGGAGGGTCTGCCCATATACAGACACACCATATCTGCTTGAGGGCATGATGACACCATCATGCCAAACCCATTATATACACACTAAACAAATTCAGGTGTATGTGACAGGGTTGGTACCACAGTGTACTTATGTGAGCCAGTCACACATGTGTAGAGAGCAGCTACTGTGTTGAAAGTAGCAGTATTGGATGTGAAACAACATGAATTATAATTACTGAGTAATTGTAAAATCATGTACTGTAAAATCACCAACTACTATAATATATACATACATATGTATATAGAGATCTGTATATGTTTATCTTGGGAGCCTAACCTGGACAGGGCTGGTTGATGTGAATACTGCCCCCTTGTGGTTATGACAGGTATGTTTAGAAAGGTAAATCATAGGAGACTTCTTTTGTATTACTAAAGATACTGTTTTATATTACTTCATTAGAAAACTATCCCATGACAATTAATTGTGTAGAGAAGAATGTTAGGAAAAGGAAATATAGTGCAGTTTTTTTTTGTTTTTTTTTTACTTCAATAATTACCGTGGGAATTGAGGATCCACCATGTGTTATTTGTTGTGAAGATCTATCAGGCAAACCTACGAAGCCAAACAAATGCCATTTTGATAACAAGTACCTGAGCTTTGCTGGCAAGGATACCAACTATTTTAGAAGCAAAGCTGATAAACTCCAGAAAGTCAGAGTTGGCACTGGTGGTAAGTATCACAAACAAAACATAGCAGCAGTGGAATCACCAAAGCTACAAAACCTCAGACCACTGCTTGGTTTTACTGCTTCCAATGCCCAAAGTTATGATCAGAGGTGAATTTGTTATAAAGTTGCATGCAGTTTCCTTATCTAATGACACTGTCCACAGAAGAATAAATGACAGAGCTGCTGATATTCTTGATCAGTAAACTAGGAAATTAAACCTGCTCCAGTTTCAGTACTTAGCA
Source organism: Meriones unguiculatus (assembly GCF_030254825.1). NCBI lineage: Eukaryota > Metazoa > Chordata > Mammalia > Rodentia > Muridae > Meriones > Meriones unguiculatus. The sequence goes on along the minus strand of NC_083353.1, from coordinate 28,772,829 downwards.
TCCAGCTTGATGAATCTACAGACATCGCAAACAATTCAGTTACTGGTTTACTTGAGGGATATTAATGATGGTGACTTGAAAGATGCTTCTTTTTTGCAAACCTCTTGAAACAACAAGTGCTGCCAGGAAGTTTTTGACACAGTTGGTTCTTTGCTGAAAGAGAATGAGATTTCTTGGGGTAAGGCTCATGGTGTTTGCACAGATGTTGCACAGCTCTAGTAGGACGTGGATCTGGATTTCAGTGTTTGATACTGAGTGAACCACCAAAAGTCACCAGATTTCACTGGATGATTCATCGGCAGATGTTGCCACAAGAGTTACAACAAGTAATGAAAAGTGTCATAAGTTCTTTCAGTTTTGTTTGTCCATTTGTTTTGTTTTTCAAGACAGTTTTTGTTTTGTTTTGTTTTTTTGCAGCCCTGGATGTCCTGGACCTTTCTCTGTAGAGCAGGCTGACCTAGAACTCACAGAAATCAGCCTGCTTCTGCCTCCGGAGTGCTGAAATTAAAGGTGTGCACCACCATCACCCCAACATGAGTCTATCAATTGAGACCCTTAAGCAGGCCACTGTTTTCATAACTGTGTACAAGTTGGATACGCCAAAGTTCTGCTATTTCACACTGAAGTGAGATGGTTGTCAGAGGAAAAGTTTTAAAATGTGTTTTTGAGTTTCATGATGAATTCAAAACATTTTTTAATAAGATAGCAAGACCCCAGTCTGAAGAACTTTTGAGTGATAAAAGTGAATTGTAGAAAATAGCTTATTTGGTTGACCTCTTTGCCGTCTTGAATGAGTTAAATTTATCACTGCAAGGACCAGGTACATGCAACATGCTTCACTTTGTCTGAAAAGATCGGATCATTCCAAATAAAACTTCAGCTTTGGAAAAACAAACAAACAAACAAAAAACAGAAAGAAAAGGGGAGAGAAAGAAAATGTATGAAAACACAATTCCCATATTGTTTACCTCATCCGCTTCCTTATAGAAACATGATATTGAACCAGATAAAGGGGTTACAATGATAATTTCAGTGAAAGGATCTTCCAAATCTACCTGACACCTCATTTGCACTAGCTGGTCCCATTCCCAGTCAAAGCTGAAGATGTTCCTGAGACAGCACGAGAACTCTTCTTTGAGCTTACTCACAGCGATACGGCCAGAGCCGATTTCTCCACAATGCCAGCTACAAACTTCTGGATCAAATGTTTCCAGTCATATCCTGTTCTAAGACTGTGTTGAGCCTTCTTCCATTTCCAACAACATATCTTTGTGAAACAGGGTTCCCCAGCTTGTTGGCTATCCAGTCTAAACACAGAAGCAGACTTGTGTGGAAAATGATCTTTGTATTCTTGAAAAGACTGCCATGAAAACTTCTGATCTGATAAGAAAGCAGCCTTCACATTGACTTTGGCTTTTTACTAATACTGCTGCAAAATGTTGCAATGTTGTTTATTGTTGTTATATTACGAATATTAACCACTCTACAGCATGTTTCAAGAGAAATTAATTTATTTGTAATTAGAAATAAATATTTTGCATCCTAATATCAAATACTTACATTATGATTCATAACAGTAGCAAAATTATAGTTTTGAAGTAGCAACAAAAATAATTTTATGGTTGGAGGTCACCACAACATGAGGAACATCTACTCCAACAATAATATACCTCCTAATCTTTCCCAACTGTCAACCAACTGGGAACCTAGTATTCAAACATATGAGCCTATAGGGTTGCCTTGTCTGACCTTGATATGAGGGGAGGGGCCTAGTCTTACTGTAGCTAAATATTCCATGTTTGGTCCATGATATCCATGGCAGGCCTGCCCTTTTCTGAATAGAAACAGAGGAGAAGTAGATTGGGGCACAGAGGGGAGTTGTGGGAGAATGACTGGGAAGAGAGGAGGGAGGAAAACTATAGTTGGGATATAAAAAACAAGAAGTCTCCCAACCAAAAAGAGTCTAAGGCCAGATGGACCCACAGAAAATCCTATTAGAACTTCAAAGAAAAATTAATGCCAATACTCCTCAAATTATTACACAAAATAGTGAAATAACAGTGTCTGATTCTTTTTACAATTACCCTGATACCTAAATCTCACAAACCTCCAACAAAGAATAAGAATTACAGGTCAACTTTTCTTATGAACATAAATGCAAAATTTCTCAATAAAATACTTGCAAACCCAATCTAAGAGCACATTAAAATTATATCCACCATTATCAACTTGTGTTCATTCCAGTGATGCAGGGGTGGTTCAACATATGTAAAGCAATAAACCTAATCCACCAAATGAACAGACTGAAAGACAAGAACCTCAGAATCATCTCATTAGATGCCAAAAAAGATGCCTTTGACAAATCCAACACCCCTTCATGATAAAAGTCTTGAAATGAGTAGGGACACAGAGGATATATCTCGACACAGTAAAAGTAACAGCAACCTGTAGCCAAGAATAAACTATATAGAAAAAAACTCAAAGCTTTTCCATTTAATCAAGAGCTAAATAAGGATGTCCACTCTCTCTGTACCTATTCAATATAGTAATTGAAGCCTTACTTAGAGTAGTAAGACACATAAGGAATCAAGGGGATACAAATAGGAGAGGGAGACATGAACATATCTTTATTTGCACGTAATATTATATTATTCATTAAAGACCCTAAAAACTTCACCACACCTCCAAAAAACAAAACAAAACAAACTTCACCAGGAAAATTCTAAAGTTGAAACGCTCTTTCAGCAAAAAAGCAGGATACAAAATGAACACACAAAAATCAGTAGCTTTCCTCTATACAAATGACAAAAACACTGAAACACTGAGAAACAAACCTAGGAAACAGTACTTTTCACAGCAGTCTCAAATGACACACAGCAACAACTTGAGATAACTCTAATTCAACAAGAGAAAGCGGAGAAAAATGCCAGAAGATGGAAAGGTCTTCCGTGCTCATAGATTGGTAAGATTACTATTGTAGAAATGCTTGTTCTGCCAAAAGCAATCTACAGATTCAGTGTTATCCCCACCAGTATTATTCAACACAATTCTTCACAGAAATAAAAAACATACTCTTCAACTTCATATGGAAACACAAAAAACCCAGGTGAGCTAAAATAATATTCAATAATAACAGAACCATTAGAAGTATTGCTATCCCAGATTTCAAGTTGTATTACAGAGCTGTAAGAATAAAAATGGTATAAAACATATACATTAATCAATGGAATCAAATTAAAAACACAGACATAAGTCCACATACCTATTTCACCTGATTTCTCTCTCTCACACACACATGAACACAAAGCCATAATACACACTAAAAAAAAAGACAGTATCTTCAGCAAGCAGTGCTGATCAGACTAGAAGGCTATTTTTTAAAATATTTATTTTATTTATTTATTACATGTATACCAGAAGAGGGCGCCAGATCTCATTATGGATGGTTGTGAGCCACCATGTGGTTGCTGGGAATTGAACTCAGGACCTCTGAAAGAGCAGCTAATGTTCTTAACCGCTGAGCCATCTCTCTCGCCCCAGAAGGCTATTTATAGAATCATGAAAATAGATCCATCTCTATTACCTTGCAAAAAACTTAGCTCTAAATGGATCAAGGACCTCAACATAAGACCATGGAACCTGAATTTGATAGAAATGAAAACGGGGAATAATCTTGACCTCAATGGATGGCACTGGAAAGAACTTTCTGAACAGAACACAAACAGCACAGGTACTATGGACAATTAATAAATGGGTCCTCATGAAACTGAAAAGCTTCTGTATGGAAAAGGACACCATCAACGGAAAGTGGCAGGCTACGGAACGGAAAAAGATCTTTTCCAATTGCACATCTGATAAACACTAACTACCTAGAATATATAAAGAACCAAAACCGAAACATCAAGACAAAAAAAGTAACACAATTAAAAAAATAAACCAGAGTGCAGAACTATGTATAAAGTTCTTAAAACATGAGACACAAAAGGCAGAAAATAGTTACATGTTTAACATCCTCAGCCAACTGCTCTAATGACAATAGCTAGGATTTGGAAACAAACAAGCTAGATTTCCATCAACTGATAAAGAATAATGAAAATTTGGCACCAATAAACAATGGAAGTTTATTCAGATGTAAAGAAAAATGAAATAGCCAGGCACAGTAGCATATGCCTGTAATCACATCACTCTGGGAGGCAGAGACAGGTAAATCTCTGTGAGCTTGAGGCCACCTGGTCTACAAAACGAATATAGGACAGCCAGGGCTACACAGAGAAACCCTGTCTTGAAAAACAAGAAAGAGAAAGAAAGAAAGAAAGAAAGAAAGAAAGAAAGAAAGGAAGGAAGGAAGGAAGGAAGGAAGGAAGGAAGGAAGGAAGGAAGGAAGGAAGGAAGGAAGGTTAAGTTAGGAATTTTCAAGTGGAAATGAAAACTATGCTGAGGTAAAGCAGACTGAGAAACCAGACCCTACACTTCTCATTCATATATAGTCCTGTCAGTTTTTTAGATTTTTATGCTTATCTTGTAGCCCGTTTAGAATCCAGGAAACTAGGAAGGAAGCCTCTGGGGAGAGAGGAATTATTTTAAGGGAGGGGCAGTAGCAGAGCACACATCATATGAACAGTAAAGGGAATAAATGGGAGGGAGTTTAAGGTGGAGAAAGATAAGGGATTCAGGGGCAGTGGAGACCTGGTGCTCAAGTTATAGGTGGGTAGGAGCTGTCTGACATGGAGGCTGAGAACTGAACTCAAGTCCAGCAGGAGCAGCCTCTCACACATGAATGCCTGTGTGTGTGTGTGTGTGTGCACGTGTGTGCATGAGTGTGTATGGGTCTGTGTAGGAATTCAATTTTTTTTCCTTAGCTCTTCCCCAAAACCATAGATTTTCAGATAAAAACCTAGTACCAAGTACGGTATCCCTTCCTAGGAGTTGCTGATTGGTGAGAACTTCGAGACCCATGACACAACACAGTCTACTGCCTCTGTTCTTAGTTACCCAACAGAACTGTTTCTAACCAGAAACCTTCCCTATTGGCTAGCTTTCATTGCTTTCAAGAGGGCATTGGATCTCCTGGAGCTAGAGTTAGAAGCAGTTTTGAGCTCCTCAACAGGGATGCTAGGAATTTTAAACTCAGGTCCTTTTCTAGAAAAGAATGCATTAACTGTTGAGCCATCTCTCCAACTCTTGAGGACAAGTTTTCTAGCTTGAGTCCTTGTGTACATAAGAACATGTAGGTCCTCTTGCCCTCACTCTCCCCAGGTCTGTTCTCCATCCTCTTAACTCTCTGTGACCCCTCTCTTACCTTGTTCCCTCTTTTCAGACACTACATCTGTCTATTGGTATCTCTGTGATAACCTGGAAAGCTAAGTCTGGGTAGGCTCCTGGGAGAATATGAGGGGAGTCAAGCAGTGACTCCTAGTAGCAGAGGCCATAGAGACTGAAGAGGACACCCTCTAACTAGAGTGGCCTACTAGTAGAGGGAGGGAATCTCTAACTCACCCACAAAAACTTCAGCCCCAAATTTACCCTGCCTACAAGATGTGCAGGATAAAGATAGAGCAGATAGAGCAGAGAATGAGGGAATGCACAACCAGTACCTGGCCCAACCAAAGACCCACCCTATGTTAGAATGCCAATCCCTGGCACTATGAAACATAGTCTGCTAAGCTTGCAGACAGGAGCCTGACAGAGATGTCCTCTGAGAGGTTCTACCCAGCAGGGCCTCAAAACAGATGCTAAGACTCACAGCCACATGTCGGGTGATGCTTAGGGAGTCTTGTGGAAAAGTGGGAGGAAAAAGAAAAGGGGCTGGAGGTGACAGGAGCTCCACAAGAAGTCCAACATGGACAACTAACTTGGGCCCAGAGGGGCTTGCTGGGACTGAAGCATCAACCAAGTACCATGCATGAACTGGACCTAGCTCCCTACAAAGATGTAGCAGATGGACACCTAAGGCCTAACATGGGTTCCTCTAGTAAAGGAAGTGGGGAGTGCATTGGACAAGAACTCACTTGACAGCTTTTTGATCACTTCCCCCTAGAGGAACTGCCTTATCAGGCCACAGAGGAAGAGGACATGCTCAGTCCTGATGCGACTTGATGAGCTGGGGTGGATGGGAAAGGGAGCTCCCCTTTTCTGAGGAAAGGGCAAGGGGAGAGTGGGGAAGGGAGGGAGGGTGGGGTTGGGTTGGGAGGAGAGGAAGGATGGGGCTACAACCAGGATTTAACGTGAATAAAAAATGAATACATTTTTAAAAAGAACATGTAGGTCATAAAAACATAATTACTGAAATTACAGTATGAGAAATGAAGAGAATTAACAAGATCTACCCCATTTTACTTTAAAAAATAATTTATATACTTTAATGTTCTTGATACTGCTATTTTCTGATTATAAGAAACATAAATCAAATCTAGACATTTGAGAGAACATAGGTTATTAAATGAAATCCGAGTACCAGCTATGGCATACATCCACATGAACTGTTGGCCAGTAAAGGCTCATATGATACCGGGTTATTGCAACGACTCTTGGTTGCCCACCAGAACTTGATGATAAGACCCTACTGCTGAAATAACATACACTTTGTTCCGAGGACATAGAGAGATCTAGCTGGCAGTTTTCTCCTTTCTGGCTAGCCTGTAGTGCTAGGTGGTGTTATGCAAGCTTCAGGAAGAGAAAAGTCACCAACAGTCTCACCCAGCCATGAAGCCAGAGGCTACAGAAGTGGCTTCCCTGGTAAGATGTGGTCACATGTGTAATAGTGGCATAACTACTGTGGAGGTAACTAAATATTTTCTGATTAGATTTTAGGCCCATTCCATTGGAATAAACTCATGCCAGGTAATGCCAACCTGGTCACAAGCTTGTGACTAGGGAGATCATAGGCCCTATGGGACACCTACTACTATTGTTTTGTTAATTGAAAATGTTTGCAAGCTGCCTCATAAATATTTATGTTTATGCCAATAGGTTAGTGCTGCTCTCAGCCCTTGTAAACGAAGTTTCTTTTTTCACTATTTTATCTATCTATCTATCTATCTATCTATCTATCTATCTATCTATCTATCTATCTAATTATCTATCTATCTATTTCTGAGACAGGGTGTAACCTTGGCTGTCCTGACACTCACTCTGTAGATTAGCCTGGCTCCAAACTCAGAGAGACCGGCCTGCCTCTGCCTCCCTTAGTGCTGGGGTTAAAGGAGTGCACCACCACCCACCAAAAGAAGTTTCTTATGTAACAGGCAATACACTTCCTAACTGGCCAAGCGACTGATAATAGTGATAGTAGAGTGTCTCCAAACACATTTATATCGCACTCTCAAAGGCTCAGGAAACATTGCAGAAAGAGGACAGAAAGAATACAAGGGCTAGAGGATGGAGATGGGATGCAAAAACTGTCTTCTAGACAGACTTAATAATTACACTCATGGACTCACTGCATCTGTGTTTATCTGCACAAGACGTGTGCACAGTCAGGCCTGTCAATGTTTCATCTGGATAGGGCAGGAGCGCATGAAGCCACAGACTCCCCAAGAGACCTGGGTAAAGGGTGTCATTTTCTTCAGCTGCATAGCCCCTGTCCTTGCTCCAGTAACAGCCTCCTATTCCATGTTCTGGCAGGGTGCCTTCATTAAACCCAGTGCATCACACATATACACAAACAGCCTATTTGTAGAAGAAGGACTGTTAGAAAGCAAGAAAGGGTGAGTAGCAGTGGGTGGGGAGCAGGTGGGGGGATAAGTGTGGGTGGCAGGGAAGTAAATATGATTTAAAAAACTATACATGTATGAAAATGTCACCATGAAGCCCATCATTTTAAAGAATGATCATAAAACTATTAAAATTTAGAACATACAAATATTCCAACAATATAACGCAATTTAAAATGTAGTTTGTAAAATTTTAGCTATAATAGGGTACTAAAATGTATTAGAAAATCAACTATGCAAATACAATTTCCTAGAAGAGATGACAAAAACAAGTGAAAATTGAGTTGATTTTTATGAGAACAAAACAAAATTTCTTTTTATATTTTTCTAATGCTAAAACAATCAGAAAAATATTAAAATCCTAAAATTCTTAAACTCATCAATAAATGAAAATTTTACATTATTCTTTGCTATTTTATGAACTTATTTTACAGAGTAAATATTTATTTTAATACTTTTGAGGCAATAACAAGAAATAGTTATTGAAGAAATACTTCAATAACTTATTATTTAAGTATTTCTAATTATTAGAAATGTAAAGACTGTCCAACTTTCCATGACGAGACACACAACAGTGAAAATTTTCCATGTGTTTTGGATTACATGTAATCTAGTGCCTACAGTAGACACTAAGAAGCTCATCCTATTCTTTTGTTTTGTTTTGTTAAAATGTGCTTAATGATAGTAGCTGACTCAAAGCAAGTAAAATTCCATCACCCTGGGGAAACTTTCCTGAGGTAAATTCCATTAAGAAAATTATATAGTAAGAAAAACTCCCAGAAAAGATGCAAAAACAAAAACAAAACAGAACTTCCACTCAACTCCCAGTCTTGTCCGTTTATTCAAAAGATGATTCATTTATTCAAAAAATGACTGAGCAACTGCCAGTTACCAGACAAAAGTGCTGCTTAAGAAGGCACGTAGCCACCAGAAACACTTGACTAAAGGAACGCTAACCATGGTGGTGTGAATGAGAATTGCCCCAGAGGGTAATATATTTGAAGACTTAGTTGCCAGGGAGTGGACCTGCTTGAAAGGATCAGAAGGATTAGGAGGTGTGGCCTTGCTGGAGCGCATGTGGCCTTATTAGAAGAAGCGTGTCAATAGGAGTGGGCTTTGAGCTTTCAAAAGCCCAATCCAAGTCCAGTCTGAGTCCCTTTCTGGCCTGCAGAGCAGGATGTGGCTCTCAGCAACTGCTCCAGTGCCTTGACTGCCTGGTGCCATGCTTCCTACCATGATGATAACGGACTAACCTCTGAAACTGTACGCAAGCCCACAACTAAATGGTGCCTTTTGTAAGAGTTGCCTTGGCTGTGGTGTCTCCACAGAAATACAACAGTGACCTACAGAATTTTCTTAATGCATAGAATTCTCATATTTAATAACTAAGGGGCATTTGCTGATCTTTGCATGGCAAAAAATATGAGGAACTATAGGAAGCTTTAGTTACTTCAGGTGCTCTGACTGATTTTCTGCAGCCCTGACTCTCCAGTCACAGTGTGATTGCACGGCTGAAAGAAAAGTGGATTCCTCTCACTTTAGTGTTACGTAGCTTTTTTAAATGCATGTTGTTTTAAAAAATATTTTTCAATGATTTTTTTTTCATTTGGTGGTATTGTCAATCTCCATTTAGCTTCCCTGTGCTCTGGTGCCACCTAATGCTCAACTTTGCTGTCATATATGCGGCTCTTTATCCTCTTGTGGACATTATTTTAAGCCTGGGTGTAACCCTGCCAACAAAACTTCCCTTGATTGTTTCAAAATGTCCATCTGTCACCAAGCCCTGCAAAACTGTTGCCACTGTTTCCATGACATTTAATTATTTCTTCCCCAAACTTACAGATCACTGTAATTTAACAACAGTGTCAATGTGAGTTCCTTGCCAACATCAGTAATTATCCACACTATAGTACAACCTGTTTATGGACATGGAGGTAAAATTTCCTAGAGACATGGAAAATCCTGGAAGTGAAACTGCAGCTGCCCCAAACTGAGGATGAGGCCTTTATGAACCTATCACACAGTTACTGGCCCTTGGAGAGACACAGCCTAGTTAAGCTATGTCCTGAGATCAAAAGCAGGTAGTTTTCTGTGGCCATTGACAATTCCATGTGAAGCCATCAGAGCCCACAGTGAGCAGCCAAGAGATGGTTATGTATCAACCCAAGGGATGTGACCAGATCATCAAACTAGTGACTGAAGATCAGTTCTCATTAAGTCTTTGCATTCACAAGTTTATCTTATGTGAGAGAATTATGGCCCTTAAAAATAAACTCTACATTTCAATCTTCTGGGAGCATGTAATTGACTTTGGGTCCAAAATAGCTAGAGGAAGTAGGTGTCTTCTACTTACAACTCTAACTGTCTTTAGGGTAAACACTCAAAAACAAAACAAAACAAACAAACAAACAAACAAACAAAAACTTTTAAAGATACCCAAAGCATAGCACTTGGTATGTGGAGGCAGGAGAATAAGAAGTTCAAAGCCTCAACTACATATCAAGTTCAAGGCAAACTGGGCTACATGAGACCTGGTCTCAAAGCAAACAATCAAATAAAAAAAGATATCCAAGGCACTGATATTCTCAATGATTGCACCTCTTTTTATAAAGTGGAAAGAAATGAAACATAAAAATATATACAATATTAAGTGACTAATAATTGCATAAAGATTCCTACAACAGTATTTAGCACAAAAATCCAGCGGATGGCTGTGGGATGACTAGTAGCTGGAAAGATCATGAATTGAGTCAGAATATTTATATTTTGAGCAGTTTAGTCTTTCTGTTTAAAACTTTAAAAGAAAAAATCATTCCTGTAAAGTAGTTGTAGCAATGGAGGAAATGCTCAGGCACACAAAATATTTAAAACTACAGTTACATTAGCTTCCCAATATATTGTTTTAACAAGAAGATGTAGTAAAACTTTCCAATAAATATGTAAAATTAAGTATGAGGATGTCTATGTCACACCATTCTACCTTACCTAATAGTTTGAAAGTTAAAAGCTCTTCTTCATTACAGGAAAGTTGTAGAGGACTCAACTCCATTGCACACTCATACCATATCTACCTTGTACAAAGCACACACAAAACAAAGAAAATGACCACTAGATACTCTTTTGAGACCTTCCACTTGAAGACATGACACAGAGAATTGTGCAAAGGACTTATCCAGGAAGCACAGGCGCCACTGACTTCCTGAACTGGAGTGCCCAGAAACAAGTTAATGCTATCTTCTCACAGCTTTATTTGTCCAAGGAAGCAACACCAAGTGGAACACTATACCTGAGATCAAGGATGCCTAGTGCATTCCTGGGGAAGGAAGGAATTAGGGAAAAAAAGATAGAGAGGCCTTGGACCCAGTCTCCTGGCCTCTCCAGATCTGAGCTCCCCCTTCCCCAGTGAAGCTTAATCCAGGAAGACTGGAGCTCTCTTAGGAAGAGTACTGACTGTGCCATTCCTGAGATGGGGGCTCTTTTTTGTTTTGTTTTGTTTTCTGTTATTTATTTTTAATGTTTTTATTTTTCCCAATTTATTCATTATATATCCCGATTGAAGCCCCCTCCCTCAACTCTTCCCAGTCCCACCCTCCCCCCATTTCCCCCCCTCCATTCCCTTCCCCTGGTCCACTGAAAGGGGAGGTTCTCCTCTTTTACCATCCATGCATAGCTTATCAAGTCTTATCAAGACTCCTAGATCCTCTTTCTCTGTGGCCTGTCAAGACTGCATCGTCAGGGGCAAGTGATCAAAGAACAGGCAATCTAGTTCATGACAGAGGCAGCCTCTGTTCCCCTTACTTGGGTACCCACATGGAGATTGAGCTGCCAATAGGCTACATTTGAGCAAGGGTCTAGGTCCTCTGCATGAATGGTCCTTGATCGGTGCATCTGTCTCTGCAGGACCCCCTGGGCTCAGACTTTTTGGTTTCCTTATGGGATTCCTGTCCCCTCCAGGTCCTTCTATACTCTCCCCCACTTCTTCCATAAGACTCCCTGTGCTCTGCCCAAAGTTTGGCTATGAGTCTCAGCATCTGCTTTGATCCCCTGTTGGGTGGAGCCTTACAGAGGACCCTCTATAGTAGGCTCTGAGATAGGGGCTCTAATCTACTCATCTCCTGGAACTTCTCAAATTCACCCATAGTCATGCCTGGGCCTCATATCTGGAGGACACATGCAGCCAACCACAGCCCCAGGCTGGTCTGCTGGCCAGGGCATTCCAAGCATCCTTCTCCAGCAGATGTCTCATTCCGTCCCATTTCTACTCAGGGCCCTTCTACGTCGCTACCCCAAACAGAGACTCAAGCTTTGAGTTAGTCCTGGCTAAGCCTAGGGTTAGTTCACTTACTTTAAAGAAGTAATTGTTTCCATTTGTTGGTGTTCACAGTACAAACGCTCATATCTACATCCCACTGAATCACCTGCCTCTCAAATTTGAAACTTCATTTTTACCAGTGCCCTTTTTTTCACAGACATGAGCTTCCATATTTCCATATTTATTTCTAAGAAGGCTGTAAAATATTAATGAGCAGAGAGCTATTATGAGAACAAATTCACACTACTGGTAGTACAAACCAGAGGAACTGGACCAGCCAGCATTTAAAAGAGAGGTAACTAAGTCTCTGAATTTATCTCCTGAGAAAACAAATTTTTCTGCTTCATTATCAACACGACATCTATGCTGTTTCTAAGATGAACGGTCTCTGGATGGCAGGAGGCTGGAGTCTTCAGAAACAACAAGACGTTTCAATTCCTTGTATGTGGCTGGTACTCAGCAAACGTTGCTGCCTGTCAAACCCTGCTAACAAGGCCTTCTATTAGATGTCACATCCTCTGATAAAAGAATCTCACCTGTCTTCCCCTCAGACTCCAAGATGCAGTCTTTGTGTGTGTGTGTGTGTGTGTGTGTGTAAGAAGGAATCAAGGATCACCTTCTAAAAAATTGAACTCTCAATTAAAAAGAAACTCCAACTGTGGTCAAATTAGGGCTCTGCCTGTAACTTTGTCTCTTCCATAAATAGTACGGTGGACAGATGTCTTCTGATTCAAGGACACATTGCGCCTCTTCTTCAGAGGCTGGTTTATATATCCTTGTCAGGACCAATCCATCCAGAGTGAGTGGTAGATGACTGTTGCTTCAATTAATTAGTTACTTTATTTTGCAGTGCTAGTGGTTGAACTTAAGGCTTCACACATGCTAGGCAAAGACTCCACACCCAAGCAATAGCCCAAGTCCCTCCCCTTCTTATGAGATAAGGTTTTGTTAAGTGGCCCAAGAGGCCTTGAATCCATGCTCAGCCTTAGTCTCTGAAGAAACTGGAGTTACAGGCCTGAGTCACCAGGCAGGCTAGATTTAAGTCTTGTATGTTAATGGAGCTTTTCTTCTTTTTACTTATTCTTCTCTCATACAGTACATCCTGACTGTAGTACAGCCTCCCTCTTTCTACTCCTCCCAGCACCCCTACCTTCTCTCTCCCCCAGATCCAGTCCTCCTCTGTTTCCTTTCAGAGGAGAGCAGATCTCCCCGTGACATCAACCAAACACAGCACAACACAATGCAGTAAGACTGGACACAAACCCTCATGTCGAGCCTGGACGAGGCAACCTAGTAGTAGGAAAACTGTCCCAAGAGCAGGCGAAAGAGTCAGGGACACTCCACCTCTCACTGTTAGGTAATGCAGCTCTCTTAATTTCATGAGAGTCACCACTGGGAGACCAACTGAGGGTTCTGGATGCCATCGGGTGGAAGTCAGGATCTTCCTTCAGTGAAAGAATGGTATACAATCCTCATTTTGTATACATTTTGGTTTCTTATGGAGACTATACAGCTACGTTCATTAGTTTATGAAAACAGTCTATGCAACAAAACAAGAAGAATTCCTACTATATCTCTTCGCTGTTTGAAAAGTACACTGCTATAAAGTCCAGTAAAGTGGGTAAAAAGAAAACCCAACAAACTAAACAAACAACAAACATAAATAAACAAAATCCCATTCTTCCACTATGAGATAAACATAGATAAGTTATATAAGTTATCAGCATCCTATTAACTTGGGTACGGCTTCTGCCATTGGGACTTTCTACTAGATTCCACTTCCTACTCCCGAGGGCAGCCATGCTGGATGTTCTGAAGCCCACACTGCCTGATTGTTGGTCATCATAGTAGTTGGCTGAGAAGGTCATATCACATGCGGGCTGGCTGGGCACAGCTGACACCATTTCTGAGCAGTAACACAGGACCTGCTGGAATGCAGCCGCTGAGCATCTGTAGAGTGGTGGGCAGGCTGGCTCATGTTGCCACTCATGTTTGGTTGGTTTGCAAACTGCAGTCCCTATAAGAAATTTTCAAGTTCCTTCTTCCCCTCTGTAGCCCTGTTGAATAAATATAATAGTGAGCTCATAGCCTTCAAGGTTTCCTTTTCTAGTTGTAAGCATTCCTGCAAGTCAGCTTCATAAATGAGAATATATGGCATACAGGCAAATATAAAAATTAAACCTTATGTTTGAGAAGACGGACAGATTATAAAGCCTCTGTCTCCTTCACTGTGCTTTAGAGCAGTTCAATGAGTATCCTGCCCAATCACTCCAAAAACTGTGTTGATAACACTCATTTTTCTTTTATTGAAAACAGATTTTTTTTTCTCATATAATATATCCTGATTACAGTTTTTCCTCCTTCTTCTCCTCCCAGCTCCTCCTCACCTCCCTTCCCATCTGGACCCATTCCTTTTCTGTCTCTCATCATAAAACAAACAGACTTCTATGGAATAATTATAAAATATAATATGATATGATAAACCTAAATTGGAATTGAACAAAACAAACAAACAGAAGGAAAAGAGCCCAAGAAAAGGCACATGGAACAGAGACCAAAATTCACACAACCAGGAATCTCATAAAAGCACTAAACTGGAAACCATAATACATATACAAAGAATCTATAGAAAGAATATATATATATTTAAAACTAAGATAAAAATTAATTTAAAATATAAAAATAAAGAACCCTGCCATGACATTATGAGACAAGGAACTCCAAAGATACCAAACAACAGTGATTTTAAATCCCTTTCCAAAGTTCTTCATTTCTTTTCATGCTAGCTTCAGGAGGAAAGCTGAAAGCACGTTTTAAAAAATGTTTTAATGTTTTCACAACTCTAACATTCAGATCACTGAGCTAAATCTGATTTCTAACTCGTCTAGGCTCTGCTCTGTGCTGTCTGAGAGAATCTGTGCCCTGGCACTGGCAGGAGAGTGCCTTCTCTGCATTTCTCTCCTCTCCAGAAAGATGCTTTCCAGGTGGAGAGAGACTTGCATCTGCTTAGATTTCCATTTCTTTTATACTGTTCTAATATCAGAGTCTAATTGAGAAAGCAGTTCCAGCCCACTTCTCTAAAAACCAATTCTACATGGACAATATGACTCGACACACTTCTCAAGCCAGAGTCTTGAGCTTTCCTGAACGCCAGCCAAACATCTGGGCTCCCCAGTGCTTCAATGCTTATGAAAGTCTAACATCTCCCCACAACTGAAAAATCTCTGACCTCTGCCAATAACTGTCCATCTACCAATCAATACATGTTCAACAAATTCCAGCCTCCCAGGCAATCCTTGAGTGCCTTAGACTGTAAACACTGTTCCTTGACCTCAAACCTTCTGCTAGATCACTATTTCTCCTCTGCTCCATCTGGCCAACTCTTATTCATACTCTGCATTTTGTTAAAAAATTTCACTTCTCCAAGACATTCCTCATTTGGGAGAACCTTCTTTTCTCAAGATTATGCTAGGATCTTTCACAATATTTCCATACAGTTTTTGCCTCTGAATAAGTTATCACAACTGTAATTTGTAATGATTTTTGTAGTATTTTGAGATGTAGTAAATGCTTTTTCTACGATATCATAAGCTCTATAAGAGCAGCAACTAGTCTGTCTGTTACTTTAGCAAAGTATTACCAAGATGCTATGCCTCCCATAGATTAGACATTTCATAAATATTTGTGAAAGGGAAAGAGATAAGTTGCTAAAATCATTGTTATTGGATTGGATGATCTTCCAGCTATACATACATATTTGAATCTAGGAGTAATTTATAATTGTTTTTTTTTCATTTTCAAGACATCAAAACAGTAGCTACATGATATCCCAGGCTGAGCAGGCTGAAAGGGTATTCAATGTTTAGGAAAGCTATATAGTACATCTAGACTCCTGAGTTTTGGCACCAGCCACATAAGTACAAATCCACATTCTGCCATGAGAAGTCAGGATATCATGAGGAATTTCCACTCTACTGATTCATATGAAATGAAGCTATAAACTCCTGCACAGTGCCTTCTCTATGTGACTATAAATCTTCAAGAAAGAACTAGATGCTCAGAAAACTATATTATTTTCTGTTCAAAGATGAAAACTGCTACACTAATGATAGTTTCATTCTCATTGGGCTTAATAGCAAAATCTGAGCTCATAAGAATGACTTGAGAACATCACTTGTGATCTCTGAACTGATCCTGAGAAGGAATAAATTAACCCATCTTCATTTGTTAGTTACTCTTTTTCAAAAACAATGGCTCCTTCTCCAAACGGCGTCTCCATAATAACACGGTGAGACTTGAAACTCTTGGCTCCACTGCAGTTACGTCAGGCCAGGCTCTACCATGAGCAACAGACTAAGGCACAGTCCTGACCCCGTTCTGGTGCAGTGATGCAGCCTCACTGATCACAGTACAGCAGTACCCCTAGAGACAACGGTCTTGGCAGCTATGACATGTCAGTAATGCCCAAACTCTGTGGCTTAGCTCTCTGCCACATTTTATCCTCAAGGGAAATCAAGGCAGGAACTGCAGGCAGGACCTAGAGCAGAGGCTATGAAGGAATAACGTTCTGTGGCTTCCTTTCCGTGGCTTGCTCAGGACTGCCTTCCCATGAATGTACTGCCCACAATGGACTGGGCCTTCCCATACTGATTATTAACCAAGAAGTTCACATGCAAAATTAGCTCATGTAAAAACTTCTAGTACAAATGCAAACAATACTTGTCATTCTGCTTGAATGTCATATTAGACATACAGTACTTAAAAGAAAAAAAGTAATTTTTTAATATATAAAATACACATTTTTAAATATGTCACTTTGGCATAATTAACTTCACATATAATTAAGAGGTCAAATAAAAGAGTAAAACTGTGTAAGAAGTACCCTTTAAACTGAGCCTCTGAGTGGCACTAACATGGCAGTACTGAGGGAAGACAGAACGGTGGTCACCACCCAGCCTCGGGTTCTGCTGCACCAGACCACTTGTTCCTAAGTCAGCACATCAGGAGCCCTCACTTTCAGTTCCAAAGGACAAGCCTCCCTAGCTGTAAGAAGGAATCTTTAGAATCCTGAAGTCACTAGCTTTCCTTTAATTAGATATCAATGGAGGGGCTCACCAAAATGCATCTCTAGTTTTTTATTTGTAAGTATAATTTTGTGAGGGTAAAGCCACATGGAGTTTGAAAATACTGCTGGAACATATTAGGAAGTATGCCATCTGGGTTTGAAAGAATTGGGGAAAAATTCAATGGGCTGTTCCCCATGACGGTGGATATGTCCTTGCAGGAGAATGACCATGCTATTGAGGAAAGGAAACCCTTACACACCAGTTTATAGTCAGAATGCTCATGCCCTTTTCTGTGGAAAACAAGCCCTGCTAAACTGCAAATGCATACTTTCTTTTAACATGGTCATTATAATTCTACTCAGAGCAGAGAAACCATTTGGAATTTAGTCCTTTGCAGTTGCAGAGGGCGATCAACTAGAAGGAAAGCATATCAGTGTCCTTGCTGCCTTGGCTACTGTAGGTGGAAGACGCTGGGTGTAAAGGTGACATGAAATGAAGGAAGGTGCTGCGTAAACCTACCTGCCTGGTAAGATGTCTGAGTGCACGGGCATGGGCACAGGTGCAGGCAAGGCACTTCCCACAGCAACTGCCATGTCACAGGGGCCAACTATGTACGCTTCACATGGAAAAAAACAAAGCAGAAAAGCAGACTCATTGCTTTGATTTACTTTCCTTGTCTATTTTTTTCAGTGAAAAAGGAGAAGTGAAAGAGCTGACAGGGAAGATAGAGAAGGAAAAAAAAGCACCGTGCCAACTGCGAAGTCCTTCCTGCACAGAGTTCCGCAGACTAAGCCTGGGGGACACCCAGGATACACTAGGGAGCCTGCATGGGATGGCCCACGGAGCTCTTCCTCACTCCTCACAAATGCTGACCAGGAAAAACTCAGAGATAGACTGTGAATGGCGGACAGGGAGGAATAAGTACCAAAGGCTTTACAAACCCCATCACCCTTGCAAAGCCCTGCACATGGGGCTTGGGAAAATGCCAACTTCTGGTGCCTTCCCATCTCTGCCCTTTCCCCTAAGTCCTGCTCAGGTTATTTCCATAAAGGAGGTGAGAAAATCAGAAAAACACCAATGTGGCATGTACATGAAGCAAGGCCAGGATTGGGCCGAATCATAATTCCAGTGAGGTCCTCTCACAGCAGGTGACACTCACTCACCGTAGAGTATTGCTCAGACACACAAAGAAGAGAATCTTGTCATCTGCTGAAAACAGATGGTCTGTGTGACACTGCACCACACAGGCATTCATACTACCACTGGCAAGTACAGGTAAGGTGTAAGATCTCATTCCTATGCTGAATCTAAAGCACTAACTCTAGATACTGACAGTAGAATGGTGCTTATAGAAGTGCGAGGCACAAGGGACGGCAGAGGTAATGGGTACAAAATGACAGTTATATAGACAGTCTACTGTTGAACAGGGTAATTGACTATATTAGAACAACTTCTTGCACACTTCAAAATGGTTGTATTCCCAACACAAAACCATGATCAAAGCGATGGACATGCTAATTGCTTTGCTTTTATGTTACACATTGTTGAGGTGTTTCCATATTTTATTTATTTTTGTGCACGTGTGTATGTACATGTATACCACAGAGTGTATGTGGAGGTCAAAGGACAACTTGAAGGACGTGGGTGCAGGGATGTAATTCAGGGTTGCCAGTGGATATCTTTACCTGCTGAAGCACCTCACTCTCTGTGATCATTACATACTGTGTACATCCATCGAAATTATCACTGTGCCACATAAATGTGTACTATTATTACATACTGCTTCAAGTCAATTTTTAAATAAGAAATAGTTATAATCAGGAAGCTAAAACAAATGGCAACAAAGGAGCGGGAGAGAGCTGCAACCCAATTCTGCTCTCAGCCACACTGATGCAGAGGGCACATGAGGCCTGGCAAGAGCTCTGTAGGAACACAGAACTTGTCTCCAAGATCTATTCCAATCCCCAAAGATATTTTGGAGAACAGTCAGAACTCTAATTTGGTGCACCGAAAATTTTATTCAAAGGCAGCTATGAAAATGCTGAATTATTGTTTTATCAAAAGCTATTTTGCATCTTCATAAAGGAATGAGGGCCAACAACATGGCCTCTCTCACTCCTGAAGGCAAGAACCAGAAGTGACAGCAAAGCTGAGGCAAAGCAGAGCCACCATCTGAAGAAGACAAGGAAGGTCTGGCATGCCTGCCATGTTTAAAAGGACTTGGCATCAGGGACGCAAGTCCTCCATTACCCAATAAAGTAATTCTGAATCTTTTCCAGAGCCCTAATCACCAGAGAGCCCCAGCCTGTCCATTAGTCCCTTCACCCAGGAAGCCCTTCCCCTGGACTGCTGTATGTACTAAGGGTTGCCAGATTCTCCTGTGGTGAAGTAGTGAGGTGATGGCAGGTAGTTGAGGCTTCAGCAAACTAAGTTCAGATTGCTCCTAATGAAGGGAATTATGAACAAGTGATAGCAGAAAGACACAATGACCTTTAAAAGACCCAAAGATCCACTTGCCTATCATAATTGATTACATTTACTAAAGCCATTATTATATTTATTATATATTTATATTTATTATTATACATTTATTAGAGCCATGTGATTATATTGGACATTCATTTTTTTCATCCTATATTTAGAGTAAAATTAAACACAAATCCTTAGGAAATTATAACCCGACATTTTTGAAGATAAAATTTTTAGAATTTGGGGAGAGAGGTCATTGGGAAAACATTTTCTAAGCAAGCACCTGCGTTTGGACTCCAGAACCCATGTAAAACCAGACGCTAATCCCAGCACTCCTGTAGAAAGGTGGGAGGTGCAGACAGGAGACCCTCAGAAGCTCTCGGGCAGCTAGCCTCGCCTGTGCAGCACTGAACAGGAGCCCTTGCTATAAACATGGGAGAAACAGAAGACTGACACCCAAGATGGTCCTCTGTCATCCACACACATGCTGAGGCATAGGAACCCTACACGCATGCTCACACACACACATACACACACACACGCACACACACACACCTCCAGAAGAGTCCTAATGCTACATATTAAAAGAGAAGATATTTGAGTAGAAACCTAATTTGTTGAAGGAGAGTAATAATTCCCCACACTAGATTTATGAAAAGCAGTATGTGTTAGAAGAACAGTGGTGCAAGAAAATTTAAATGGCACACGAAGCTAATGATGCAGGAAATAGACAATATTTTCAATATAGCAACAAATCAAATAAATACCTAGGAATACTTGCAAAGTAAACAAATGGCATAAGAAAAAATTTTCATTTTTATTTGATAACTTTAAAGAAATGCAAATACACCACATATACATATAGTTTATTCTAATTTTATAAAGATAAGCTTGTATAAAGTTAACTTTGAAGTCAAAATCTATTTCACTCACATTAAACAAACCCCCAAACCAGTACCCAAGAGATGAGCCTCAGGTAGCAAGGAATTCCCTCATCACTTATTTGGTTTGAGTGGATATTTGGTTTAACAAGAAAAGGAAATATGCCTCTGTAGCTAATTAAAAAGCCTGAACGAAAGGCTTCTGGTGTCAGAATTGGAAGTTTTGCTCCTGTAAAGCCAATCTTGAATCTGACTGGAGGTGTTCCAGCGTTGAACACTGGTGCTGGCTGGCATGAAGGTACACCAGTGCAAAGCACGTAAACTGACTCTTCAGAAGCAACCCTGGAGTGGCCCAGCAATGCCACATGGACAATGGCCACCAGGAGCACCTCGGAACCATAAAGGATTCCATTTTGAATTCGTTTTAGCCACTGCATGTTTTGCTCTTGCTGAAATTTCCATGACCCTCACTCACGTTCAGTTACACAACCACACGAGGGATCATGACCCGCAGTTCAATATGTTGGAACCTAAAACTACGATTGAATTACTCTTCATTAATTTAGGGTTTGTCTATGCTTCCATGATAAGGACTATACATTTGCTAAAGATTGTGAACATTTTTTATTACTAAACTGTGGTATTATCAGCACTGCCTTTTTTTCACCTTTGCAAGTAAAATACTTTCTATATCAAACTAAATGAGACCGACGGGCAAAGCTCCCATTCATCTGTTTTCTACTATTCATTTATTTGCAATGGCAGTTCTCATAAACCTCAGTCTGCTCAATCTCACTACCAACCACAGCTCAGCTGCTCCATGTCAGCCTCTCGCATTTTAATACTAACACTTTCCTTTTTGGTTACCAGGCCCAATATTTGCCAGGTATTCAGTTTAGCCACACAAGGTTAGAGGGTTCCGTCTTACTGCTTCCTTTTTTTCTTTTTGAAATAAATTCCTGCTTCCTGTAACTGAAGAGTGGCACTGACCTCAAACTTCAGCTTCAGGGACCTCCAAACTGTACCTTCTTCCTCTGACTTTGAAAGACACAGTTCTGAAGTCAGGCTACATCCCGCCCTGATGTTCTTCATAAAATTAAGGTAATAAAAACTGTCTTAGGACACTGATTTTAACATTATTAGATTTGTCAGTAGGGTTGGTTGGTCATTTACATTAGGAATTATTTTATATCTGTACCTTCACCGACATTAAGCTATATCCTTTGAAGCAATATTTAAAATATCTGACAAAACATTAACCCAAATAATATTTTAATATAAGCTATTAAAAAGCCAGATGTTCAGAGTATCATTAATAGTGTCAAGGGTTGGCAGGTCTCCTACAGGATGGGTCTCAGGTTGGGCCAGTCATTGGCTGGCCATTCCCTCAATCTCGGTTCCATCTTTTGTCTCTGAACATCTTGGAGGCAGGGTAAATTTGGGGTCAAAGGCTTTGTGGGTTGGTGCCCCCTCCCTCTACTGGAAGTCCTGCCTGGCTATAGGAGATGGCCTCTTCAGTCCCCACCCCCCAAGCCCCTAACCCCACCCCCTGCAGCTAGGTGTCTCATCTAGAGTCACCTGAATACCATACTGGGAGCCTACCCAGTAGCAGATCATCAGCTTGTCTCAGTGATGCCCTCTCACCTCAGTGTCCCTTCTTTCTCCCAGCCCTCTCACTGCCTACCCTCCTTCACCTCCCCATGTCCTCTCTTCATCCACTTTCGATGTCTATTCTCTTTTTCCTTCTGAGAAGGACTCAAGAATCCTCCTTTGGGCCCTCTTTGTTACTTAGCTTCTTTAGGTCTGCAGAGACATGAACTCCTCAAGAACAACAGAGTCAACTAACCTAGGCCCATAGGGGCTCACATTGACTGCAGCACCAACCAAAGAGCAGGCATGGACTGAACCTAGGCCATGACACATATGCAACTGATGGGCAGCTTGGTCCTCATGTGGGTCCCCTAGCAACAAGAGGAGCAGGGGTCATATCTGACATGGACTCTGTTGCCTGCTTTGGATCACTTTTCCCTATCTGGGCTGCCTTGTCTGGCCTCAGTGGAAGAGGATGTGCTTAGTCCTGATGTGACTTGATGTGCAGGGGTGGGTTTGTAGGGAAGGCTCCTTTTTGATGAGAAGGGGAGGGAGGAAAGGGGGGAAAGGGTAGGAGGGTGGGGTGGAGTGGAGAAGAGAGGGGCTGGGATCAGGATATAAAATTAATAAATAAATTTATTTAATTTAAAAAATTGCCAGACATGGGGGTGCATGCCTGTAATCCAACACTCAGGGAGGCCAAGGCAGGCAGACCTCTGAGTTGAGGCCAGCTTGGTCTACAAAGTGAGTCCAGGATAGCCAAGGCTACACAGAGAAACCCTGTCTCAAAAAAAAGTTTTTTAAAAGTCAGATGAGATTTATGTATAGACAAAATGTAGAGCATTTTGTTGGAGTTTCATCTAAGGGTATGGGGACTCCTCTTACTGTGTTTCAAAGCATTGATTGCTACTGCACACTGAACAGTTTACCCACCTCTCCTCAAAATCATTCTTCTCCTCTATGAAAGCAATTTCAATAAAACTTTATTTTAAAAAGAAAAAAAACCAAAAAGGTTTAACATTTATAAACACTAAATGCTTTCCCTTAGATACTAAAAATTGCAACATACTCATTTCTCAGATTTTCTCAAAATACTGACTTTCTGATTCTAGCTAAATATAATTTTAGTAACTCATCAAGACAGAATACATAAAATTGGCATATTTTTGATGGGCACACAAACTGAGAAAGCATCTTTCCCAACTGTGGTATAGAAAATGGAATGAATCTGGTGTGAGAATATGGCCCAAAATGTGAGCAAGAATTAGTAGGAAGAAAGGGTCTGTCTGTCTGCCTGTCTTTCTTTCTCTCCTATTTTCAAAGCAGAATATTTGAAATAATATCCGAGGAGGCACTGTTCAGTCTGTTGGTGTTTTTCAGAGGTGATTAAAGACAATGAGAAGACTGCTCAGGACGTGGACAGCGGTGGTGTGTTCACTTTAACCAGCCCTTTTGCTGAACTATTGCTTAGCATCTCTACATAGCATCAGAATGTAGGCACATGTGTTGTTGGGACCTCATGCTGGGCTGGGGGCGGAGACGTGGGGAGTGTGTTGGAGAACATGGCTGATGCCAGGAACAAGCGAAAAATAGGACAATTTTCAAGAATCTGCCCAATTTTACAATGAATTGTATGTACAATGATAGTCTGGATACTAGAAAGAATTGCTCTCACTATCTTATCTTCTGTGCATGTCCTTCTAGGCTGGTGACCGGTAAAAAAAGCATCATGTCCTCTGTCCTCCTCATGCCCAGGTGTCCTGAAGATGAGAAGCTGAGGGGCAAGGAAAGCCCCCCAGACAGACCTGGGAAGGCATTATGTTACAAAGAGAACCCGCCCCTGGGCACCTTAATCAATTCCGTTCCAGGTTTGGATTCCCTTTCTTCTCTTCCCTACTGGGAGGTGTGCTCAGCTCCTTTTAGTTGAAGAAAGAGGTACGTTAAAGACTACAGGCTCGTCTCTTCTCCTTTAGTCAGAGTGTCTCTGAAACATACCTGTAAGCATAACGTATCTCTGAACCACAGGGCATGGCCACAGCTAAGAACAAGGCCCCATGAACAGCGGACGGCTGTGCCTGGCCATCCCCTGAGGACTTGCTGCTTGTTCTGCCTACCCTCCACTTTTCACCTATTAATTTCTTAGCTTTGCTTTAATTTTTTAAACTATTTCTTTAATAGCCAACATTGAAATGCTGGTTCCTTAGAGTGAAGGCCTTCTTTAGAAACATAAAAACAACATGAGACTCTTAAATGTAAGAAGACATGCAACAGCGCATCAGTGACCAAGTTAGAAATTAACACAGATGATCTGTTGGAGAGCTGTGGCAGGAATGGGGGGGGGGGTATGACACATGCACACGTGTACGCCTCTAGTATTAGATGGAAATCATCCCAAAAGTTAAAATTTACAAGTTCACAGAAGTGTTGGGAAGCATGGGGAAAGATTCTGAAAACTGAGGAGTATACACCTCGCTGTGCTGCGCACTAACAGCACACCACTGGAGAAGTCACGTACGTGCCTGGGCCTTCGCTTCTAATCTGCAAACTGGTGAGAATGGCTACAACACTGCAGAGACTATGGTGCTATGGTGTCCCCACTGTACGGCGAAATCACAGACAAAAATGTTATTTCAGCATCGTCTCCGAAACAGCTTAGAAAGCTTCAAAAAGGTTTTGGTTTTTTAAAAAGAGGATGGGGGGGGGGCACAAAGATGAATTTCGAGTTCTGTTTTTGCTTTGAAAATATCTTAGCTCGATGGGCAGCTACTTTATAACTTCATAAATTAACTTTCACCATAATATGTTAGGTGCCTTCCAAAATAATTCTATTATTATGTGTTGCTCTAAAAGTTAGGAAAGATAAAATATCAAAACAACTTTTCAACATTAAGATAAATGTGCATTAGAACTATATAGAAACTCTGAAAACATTTCCTCATAGTATTGTACACTATTCTTGGTTATGAACTTGATACAGCTGGAGTTAACTAGAACTCCAATGGCACCTGTGAGGGATCTTTTAATTAAATGCTTTGAAGTGGGAAGACAAACTTCTAAGCCAAGTCTTGGATGTGTGAAGATGCACCTTTAATCCAGGTCTTTAATCTGAGCCACACCTTCTGCAGGCAGCCCTGCAGAAAGAGGAAGGAAGCTGGCTCTCTTTTCACCTGCTTGCTCTTGCCCTTGCTAGCAAATCCATTCCTTCACTAGCATTAGAGCCTACTTCTTTGGGATTCTGGAATATACCAAAGACCAGCTAAGACATCCATTCTCACAGACTGATGATCATCCACCGGATTCTTGGACCTTCCATGAATAGGGAGCCATTGTTGGACTAGCTAGACCTGTAGGCCATCAATCCCCTTTATTCCATGTATGAATTCTGCTCCTCCGGAGAACTCTGACTAATAGTTACACAAGCACTTTCACTTTGCTTTTGAATTAAAAAAAAAATCTATTCAGGTCTGTTTAAGACAATAAAAGGTAAAGTTGTCTTGCCTTTTTTTCTCTGCCAATGGTTTCTATCTAGCCTAAGCTTTCTCTAGAACACCAAACGTTTGCCACACAGAAAAAATGAATGAAGTGACTAATTTCTGACCTATTTTTTAACTACACTAAAAAAAAAAAGTACATAAGTTATAGACTTTTTTTTCTGAGCTCTTCTTGTCTCACATAATCAAAGGATAAATTTCAGCAAATGGTCAAAATTATTTTTCTAGCTAGCTATTTTCTACTTCAGGTTTTCATGTAATATCACTCACTTAACATGGTCAGAACTACAGCAATGAGAGTTTAATAAGCTAAGATGCACTGAGTGAAAAACAATTGTTTTAGGTCCCCCGTAGAATTGAATTTTGAGACATTTTCTACCATGAACATGATCTGATAGACATTTATAAAAAGAACAGATTCTCTCTTTGAAGGAGGAGTAAGCGTAGCCCCTGATGACTTACATTTTCCATTAAACCATATGAAACCCTCTCGTTTATGTGGTCTTCTTTATGTGTAAAGTAACGCGTTTTAGAAGCACATATTTCTGGTGACTCCTAAACTTTAGAGCTATGGGAATGTATCTACTTGACGAGCTTGGATCCTGCAGTCCCCCCTGTGGGACAGTGCTCCACCTGCGGCGGAAACTTTCAAGAAGAGAACACGAAGTTCAGCGAAGTTAGACTAGTCCTGATCTAAGCCACAACTTTCCCCTTCCGCCTTCCCAAGTCCACTGCTAGCCCTCTGCTTCCTGTAGCGCCCCTTCCGCAAGCCCCCCGCGGTGCGAGTTCCTTTCCTAAATTTGGAGGGCTTTTTCTTTTGCCAAGAGAATGCTTGGTCGGGCCTGTTGCGGGCACCTCCAAAAGGCGACGACGCAAGGCTCTCAAGCTAACTTGTAACTTCTCCTCAGCTGTTCATTAAGCTACCCAAACCGCTTTGGCGAACGGTGTGATTCCGATCAAAGTAGAGTACAAGTCTGGATTCTGTCACCACTAAACCCGAGCGAGCGAAATGTTTTCTTTGCTCCGTTTCAGCTAGTTTATAGTCCAGTCCCGCCCTGCCTTCCGCCACACACACACACACACACACACACACACACACACACACGGAACCCTCGCCCAGGGCTGGGCAGCCTGAAGCTGGAGGCGTGGTCCGCACGCTGGCCAGGTGGCTGCTGGCACTCACCTGGCTGCTGCCGCGCTCTTCGCCCTTCTGCAGAGCCTGGGGCTCGGCGGGACCCCGAACGGATTCTGCGGGAGGTGGCGAGGGTTCTAGCAACTGCTCCAGGCACGCGGTCCCCGGCAGAGACGAGCTCTTCTGGTGGCACAGGTGTGCCCCAGGGCCTCCACGCCGTGCACCCTCATCTCGGACGCGGTCCCCCCGCGGGGGCGGTTGGGGAGAAGAGGACAGGGAGGATGAGGCGGAAGAAGAAGGGGCCGAGTCCGGGGAGCGCCCGCCAGGAGGCGTCACTCCGGCTGTCCCTGCGGCTGTCGCGGACCCCTTAGCCACGGGCAGCAGATGTTCTCGGAGGCGGCGGCGCAGCGTGGACCCCTGCTCGGCTCTGCCCGTTGCGCCCGAGTCCAGGGGCTCCGGGGAGGAGCAGCACAGGTTGGGCTGCGAGGAGGAGAACACTCGGTCTAGCACCTGCTTCCGCTTTTTGAAGCCGCTCCACCTGCTGCCGGTATTCGCCGCGGCAGCCAGCGCGTCCTGCGTGGCCCTCGGGGGCGGTGGGGACGGGGTCGGGGTGGCCGCAGTGCGGCGCTCCGGGGCCCCGGGGCGCCCGGCCCCGCCACCTCTGCCCTTGCCCACCCCCAGCTGCAGGTTTCTCCAGAGCCGGGCCTGGAAGGAGGGGGACGAGGCCGACTCGGGCTCGCCAGGCGCGGCGGCGCGGGGCTCCATGCTCCGGCCCCGGCACGTCCTCTCCGCCCCGGCCGCCTGTCCTCCGCCCTGCCGGGCTGCGCCTCCTCGGGGAGCGTGGAGGCGGCGGCGGCCCGAGCAGCAGCACAAGCCGGGAGCGCCCAGCGGCTTCAGGCCAGCTCGGGGCGACGCCGCTGCGGCCGAGGCCCTCCCGCCGCCGGGCGCCGCCGCCCTCGCCCGCCGCACCTGCCGGGCTGCGCCGGCTCCTTCGCGCAGCGGCCGCGGCGCCTGCAAAGTTTCTAGCGCGAAACTCCTCCGCTCCAGTCCACAGGGTGGCCCCAGGCCGCGCCCCGCTCCCTCTCCGCGCCGGCTCCGGGCTGGGAAGGCTACCGACCCCGGAGTCGGCTTCCAGCCGCGCTGGGACCACACCCGCGCCCTCAGGCCAGCACCTGTCAGTGCCGGAGACCGCCGCCTCCCAACCCAGCGCGCGCGCCGCTCACACGACAGGGCGCGTCCTGCCGTAGACGTCGAGGACCAGCAGCCCCGGCTAAGCCACCCAGGACCATCCTCCCGCTCCAAGGTGGGAGGGCGGGCAAGAGCCGGGTGGAGCTGCGGAGGGCCGGGAGCCGGCTTGACCTGGGTGAGGACCTACAAACGCACACGCAGCTTGCTTCAGGGCGAACTCTGCTCCAGTGGATCAGACCAAGTGCATCTATGCGCCCCTGGTGGGTCCCTTAGGGAGTCAGCCTACACGCCTCCTGCCCTAAACCTCTCCAAATGCCCAGACCAAACAAGACTGCCTCCAGCCTTGGGCATTGAGGGCTCAAGAGGACAGTTTGATCTCTTCAGTTTTGACTTCCTCACCACCCACCCTCCACGCTCGTTGTTTGCGTGTGCGGGGACTTTCCTTATAATCAGGTTATAACAATTCCCAGAACCTGACAATAAAGCTAACCCTTGAAGTCGCAGGGCGATCCCCTTGGAGAGAGATGGGGGAGATGCCCACTGCCTGGGACCCTATTCAGAGCTCAGAAGTTTTTTGTGTTTTTTTATTTGTTTGTTTTACTCAAGCAGATTTTTCTTTAGTTACTTCTTTCAGTTTGTCTAGATTTTGCTTCTCCCCAAATGGATGCATCCAGGGTCTTCGGACCCCACTAGCTCTCTTCTGAAAGGCAGGTAACAACTCACTGTTCCTCCTTCAGAGTACTGTTTGACTACTTAAGGCGGGCATTCTCTCTCCTTTCTCTATATCAATTTGCCCTGGAGGTGTGGTCAGTCTGGTTTTATTCTTCTTGCCCTTCTAACAAACACTTACTGAGCAGCTACAATGTGCCAGGCACCGTGACCAGCACTGGAGAAACAGCTGTGAACAAGTAGGGTCCCGGAGAGCAAAAGAACAAACAGACTTTGAAGCAGTGGCCAGCCCTAGAGAGACAGTAAGAGTACTATGACTCGGTTGCTATAATATAGGGCACCCCGTTAAATTTACGTTTCAACAAACCGCAATAATTTCTAGTATATGTACAGCCCAAGTGTTACAGGGAACAAAGACCAAAAGATTGTAGTTGTTGTTTATCCAAAGTCTTGTTTTACTAGGAACCTTTTATGTTTCCTGAATCTAACAAGCCATATTTACTGAAAAACAAAACAAAACGAACTAAACAAACAAAAAAAACTCTCTGTGAAGACTAAGTTTGAGATGATACTAAAAAGGGAAAAGAGCCATTGAAAATCTGAATGCAGCATTCCAGGCAGAACAGAAAAACCGCAGAGGTGAAAGGCAGGAAGTCCACAGAGACTAGGCTGTTCCAAAAAGGGCGAAGACAGGTGTGGACATGGCTGGTCAATTTGGGAATGCAGTCATATCCAATGAGGAGTTTGAAACTGCTGTAAGTGAAATCAGGAACCATTTGGGTGTAACCAACTCACGATTTACAGACTACATGTACTCCAGAACAGCTATAGATACGGCCCGACTTAAAAGAATTTTTAAAGTTGATTGCATGGATCTTGAGCAGGGGGAAATGGTATGTCCCATGTCAAGAGGTTGGACACGCCTGCTAGAGTATTTTCAGACCTGGGAATAATGTGGCTCACTGTTACATCCTGGCAGTATGTTGAGAATGTGATGTCTTTTTGAAGGACTTAGTCTAGTGCCATGTATATAGTTAACATTGCTGTTCTACATTTATGAACGTTATGCTTTGGGGAAGAGGCCAATGTTCAGTTAAATATTGTAGGTGGCATTTACATAACACTCTTGAGGTTGAAGAGTTGGAAACTGGTTTCCAGGAGTTATCAGTTGAGCAAATATAAAGGAAGGTGCAAGGAAGTTAAGCTGCCAGTGAATACTGATGGGCCACCAGCTGAGGGGATGGTACATGAGTCTCCACATGGGAGAGAAATGAATAGAACCACATTCACATATCTACATATGTGTGCACATAAAAGCTGGTGAGATCCAAATGAAATCAGTGAGTTTTAACAGCTTCAATTTCTTAGTCTTGCCATATCCTATCGCTAGATATGACAGCATTAGGTGTAATTGGATGATGTCCACAAGGGAATTCTACATAGTACTTTTGAAACTTCCACTGAGTCTTTATTTCAAAGTATAAAGTATATTAAAAGTGAAAAATCATAACATTTTTAACACTTTGGAAGTTAAGAGTTTTTACATTTTAGTAGACTCTTGAGAGTTCTCCTTTGTTGCTGTAATTGAACCATCAAGGGCCACTGTTTTCCTGCATCTCTGTTCTCCCCAGCCCCCATTCATCCCCTAATCAATCCAGAGAGCACTGAGATACAAGTGAGGGGAAAGCCAAGATGGCTAAGGCAGAGTCCACATAGCGTAGGAGCCTGACTTCTCGTGCTGCCACAGAAGTGAGGAGGATTTCTCCATGCAGTGAGAAGAGCAGTCCTGTTGGCTGTTACAGAAGCACCCTGCCCCTGTGGAAGCAGAGGCTTTTCCCTGGCTCCTCCTTCCTAGCACTCCCATTTTACTTCTGTTTATTTCACTGAGAATAAGATGCGGCACGGTGCAGAAAGAGAAGGAGGAAGAGAAATACATAATAATAATAACAATAACACTAGTTGCCTCTTACCAGAACTTCATGCACATGTCACAATTGTCATGTTGAAACCCACAGACAACTCTACACAAGCCACTTTATGTTGATGGCCTGCAAATAGTTCAGTTTTTCTGTTTTCTCTTCTATCTAATTTTGGCCTTAGCTGTAGTGGACAAGATTTGGCAGTTGACAGCCACTGAGGGACAGAGTCACTCTCCTTTGGGGATGCTAAGTGTATGGCTACTGGCAGGTTGCCACACCTAGTGGCCAACTGCACACCTGTGTGCATGAGGGCAGCTGCAGTTGGGCTTAGGGAGTTATCGATAGTGGTTTTTTAAGAACATGAAGTAGGATCAAGACATGGTGGGAAGCACTGGGGAGCTGGAGGAGGCAGTGCTGGATGAAAATACGTTGTATTATCTCTAAGGGATACATATTTAAAATTACTCCAAGGATGAATTCTAAAATATATGTTACCAAATAATAGTTATCTACAGATATACATTCTGTCACGTGGTTTGAAAGAATATGTGCAACTTTCTGAAGTATCTGAAGTGGACTTACAATGCAGTCATGGGGGCAGCCTTACCAGGCCACAGAGGAAAACAATGCAGCCAGTCCTGATGCACCCTGATAGGCTGGGGTCAGAGGGAAGGGGAGGAGGACTGCCCCTATCAGTGGACTGGGGGAGGGGCATGGGAGGAGAAGAGGGAGGGGATGAGGGAGGGGATGCAAAGTGGATAAACTGTAATCAAGAAAAAAAAGGCAGCCATCCTACAGCCTGAACAGCATGTAAAGACGACCAGGTGTGGTTTCTGCTTTCAAACATCTCATTATATTTAGGAGATAATACTAAAAAACTTTTTAAACATAATAGGACATGAGAAGTTCGTGCTGAGCATGCTTGCTGAACAAGCATGAGTACCTGAGTGCAGATCCCCAGAACTCACAGGAAAAGCCTGGTGTGGCAGCAGGTCCCTGTAATCCCAGAGCAGGGAAGTACAGACAGGACTGGAAAGCTCATGGGCCAGCCAGGCTTGCCGATCAGTGAGCTCCTGGATCACTAAGAGATTGTGTCTCCAGAGGGTGAAGAGCAATAGAAGAGGCAGGTAAAGTCAATCTCTGGCTTCCATGTGGGCATGCTCAGGTATACACACATACACAGAGAGAGAGAGACATATACACATACACCATAAACAAATCAATAGAGAGGAATGATGTGAAATAACCATTGATGAGACACGGGAGTGAGCAGGAGAGACTCACTCCCGAATACTCAATGAATATGTCTGATATCTTACCTGAGATCTCATCTCAGCTAAGATCTGTTGTAGGTCATAGAGTACACAAAGGGAATGGACCATCCTCAGGGGTAGAAAACAGCAAAATACAAGCTACATGCGAAGTCTTCAATGACTATTTCTTACTGTTTTTACTATTGCACTTTAGCTGTTGATAGGACATTGTTGTTAAATGTTGTTAAATGAGCACGTGCATCGAATCTGGACCTGCAGGAGACTTGGAACGTTAGAGACAAGATTACTCTTTAAGAAAAGAGCCAAGTGTAGACATTAACATATTTTTTTCTAAGAAGAGAGAATATTAACGGTAAGGAGCTTGAGACAAAAAACATACTCATCTTGAGGAAGAAGCTTTAGAAAGAAGATAGCGCAGTAATGTCTCGGGGCTAAACTGTAGGGCTCTCGGGAGCAATGGGGGCTTTAGGTTAGGGTAAAATAGGAGGCATCATAGGGTGTTGGGTAGACTTTCTCTCTAAGCCAATAGCATTTAAGAGGCTGACTGTGGCATCTATGCTAACAGTAGAGTTGAGGCTTAGGGCAAGGGTAGAATTTAGAGGAGAACCATTGCAATGGTGGCTTCAGATGAGGTAGAATGCAAGAAGTGGTAAACACAGTCATGGCCTAGATCAGTGGTTCTCTGCCTGTGGGTCGTGACCCATGGTAAGGCTCCGCAACCCTTTCCTGCGAAAGGGTCATCTATGACCACTGGAAAACACTGGTGTTTACATTACTACTCGTAACAGTATTAAAATTGTAGTTATGAATAAGCAATGAAAATAATTCTATGGTTGGAGCTTATCACAACATGAGGATTGTATTAAAGTGTTGCAGAATTAGGAGGGTTTAAACCACTATTCTAGTTGCATATTTAGAAGCATCTGGTAGGATTTTCCAGTTTAGAGATGGGGCATTCAAGCATAATGCTGAACTTTTTATATCACTTACCATCTATAATTCTTCAAGCAAAAGCATTTTATAAATAAAGAATCTAAGCCTGGTATATCCCAGGACTTATCAGTTTACTCTGAATACTTACCAGATCCAACATGTGAAAAAACAAACAAACAAACAAATAAACTTAGAGAAGCCTCAAAATTTAAACTGACTCATGACCTCGTCCGGGTGAGCAATGAGGCCACCTTGGATAGAATCACACTTCTACTCAGTAAAATCAGAGGCTTAAAAACAGCATTTCTGAGGCTAACTGAATTTAGGGCCTTTAAATGGCCCTTACGCAATCCTCTCCTGGCTGTTGTCCCAGCTCCCGTAACTGGGCCCCTGCTTTTAAGCTCCTATCAGATCCCAGTCTCTATCCCCAGGCCTAGCACCTCCTGAGGCTCCAGTTCACAGAAAAACATGAGCAGCATTTTGACGTTTCAAATGTGAGCCTTAGGCTTCAGTGACTGGGCTATGTCTCCAGCTTTAGCAAGCATTCTGGATGGGCAAAGCCCCGCTAAAACCCACACTTGGCAATCACTTTCTAACCATAAGCAGGAAAAGCTAATCAGACAGGCTGAGTAGCTCTGCCTCTCATGGGGAAATCCTGCCTTATGGAAGGAAGCATTTTGAACTTTCCAAAACTGATAGCTCAGACATCACAATTTGGCACTTTAAGGTTGCTGCTAACTATACAATAACTCAACAAAATGAACTCCTGTCCCAATATAAACCAGTTCCTGCCATTTCCTGCCACTGAAGTTTTCTCATCAGAATTCTCAAGGGTAGTTGAATCTTTAACCTCAGAGAAACTATTAGTATATATTCTATTAAATTCATATTTCTTCTTAATTAACATGATATTTTTAGACAATTTCTGGAGTCCTACACATGACACACTGAAATTTTATATAAACACTGACATTGTACATGGGCAGTACATTGGAATGCCCACACAGTTACAAGTAGGGTGAATCTGAAATTATGTTTGCATAATTTTAAAGAAAAAATCAATTGTCCATTTGCAAGCAGAAAGAAGGGATTAACTGAAAACTAACCCACCTGCACGCTTTCTTAGGCCAGCATCAGCCTGGCTTTGTTGTCGCTGCACAGTGTGAGACTGGGGAGTGGCTCTCTAGAAGTTCTGTTATTATTAAGGAGTGCTTTCACTATTCAGGGTTTTTGTCAATCCAAATGGAACTGAACATAGTCTTTTCATGATCTGTTAAGAGCTGTGTTGAAATTTTTGTTTGTTTGTTTGTTTTTCAAGACAGGGTTTCTCTGTGTAACAGACCTGGCTTCCTGGGCTTGCTTTATAGACCAGACGAGCCTTGAACTCTCAGAGATCTGCCTGCCTCTGCTTCCTGAGCGCTGGGGTCAAAGTGTGTGCCACCACACCTGGCCCTCATGATGTAATTTTGATTGAGATTGCAGTGAATCTGTACATAGCTTTTGGCAGGATGACCATTTTTACACTATCAATCCTACTGATCCACAAGCATGGGAGATTCTTCCATCTTCTCATATCATCTTCAGTTTCTTTCTTTGATGTCTTAAAGTTTTTATCATACAGGGCTTTGGGTTTTTTTTTTATTTTATTTTATTTTTTTTTTGGTTAGAGTTATCCCAAGATATTTTATACTATTTAAGGCTATTGGGAAAGATGGTGTTCCCCCAGTTTCTTTCTCAGTCCATTTATCACTTGTGAGTAGGAATGTACACAAATAATTTTTATAATTAACTTTGTATACTGCTACTTTGCTGAAAGTGTTCATCAGCAGTAGGGTTTCCGGGTGGAATATTGGAGGTCACTTATGTATACTATCATAATATCTGCAAATAAAGATACTTTATTTTTTCCTTTTGAATTTATATCCCCTTGAGCTCTTTCAGTTGTCTTGTTGCCCTAGCTAAGATTCAAGTAATATATATAAGTATGGAGAGAGAGAACGACCTTGTCTTCTTCCTGATTTTAATGGAAATGCCTTGAGTTCCCCTCCCTTTAGTTTTATATGGGCTTGGGCTTGCTGTAAATCACCTTTATAGTGTTGAAGTGTGTCCCTGTATCCATAGTCTCAAGGACTTGATTTACACATGCCAGGCCATCCCTGCATCTCTTGGATGAAGCTTACTTGATCATGGTGGATAATCTTTTTGACATATTCTTGGATTCAGTATTTGTAAGTATTTCATTGAGCATTTTTGTATCAATGTTCATACGGGAACTTGGTCTGCAATTCTCTTTCTTTGTTGGGTAGTTATATGGTTTATTTATTAAGGTCACTGTGGCCTCATAAAACTAATGGGGCACTGTTCCTCTGTTTCTATTTTGTGGAAAATTTTGAGGATTATTGGCATTAACTCTTTGAAAGTCTAGTAGAATTCTTCATTAAAGCCATCTGACAACAGAAAAAAAATGTTTAAGACATTTACTAACCCAACTTGAGTTTTAAATTATTTATCATAAATGTATCTTGACAATCCTTAACAGTACTTTTTCAAGTAATTTTTAACAATTATTTCTCATTTATTTGCTCTACTAGCTTAAGATGATAGTGAAGAGAAGAAATCAACAAAGAAATAAGGGAGAAGAGGGGAGTATATAATAGTTTGGTGAACCTATTTAGATTTAGAGTAGTAAAGACAACTGATTTTTTTGCCATTGTAATTCTTAAATCCAGTGGCTGAAAATATACAATTTAGAAATCACTTGATCAAATGGTTTTAGGGTTGAGCATGCAGTTTTACTGGTAGACTTGGTAAATTGGGATTGCATTTATTTCAATCAAAGTATTTTTAAGTGTTTCTCTTTAATATTCATTCTGTGGTTTGCTCTTTACAACACCAAATGAGGACTTAGAAAGATCAAGTGACAAGAGTAATTGCTAAAGCAGTAAATTCAATGTTACAGCCAAAGCTATAATAAAAAGATCACATAAGGTGCTGAGAAAGTTAACTCTTTTCTGTTTGGGTTCTGTAGATGTCTGTTAGGTCCATTTGATTTATGACGTCTGTTAGAGTCATTGTTTCTTTGTTTAATTTCTGTTTTGCTGACCTATCCTTTGTTGAAAGTGGGGTATTAAGTCTCCCATTATTAATGTGTGGGGGTCTATGTGTGGTTTAAGTTTTTTTTTTTAATTTTTCTTTTACAAATGTGGGTGCACTTGTATTTGGGCATAGACGTGCAGAATTGTGATGTCTTCTTGTTGGAATTTTCCTTTGATGAGTATGAAGTGACCTTCCTTGTTTCTTTTTATTAATTTTGGTTGAAAGTCTATTTTATTAGATATTAGAATGGCTACTTCTGCTTGCTACTAGGGTCCATTTGCTTGGGAAACCATCTTCCAGCCCTTTACTCTCAGGTAATGTCTCTCTTTGTGACTTAGGTGTGTTTCTGGGTAATATCCTCAATCTTAATTCAGAAAGGCAAATGGAATATACATCAGGAGAGAGAGAAAACAGGGAACAGGACAGCAGCCTACCACAGAAGACTCTACGCAGCAGGGTATTTAAGCAGATGCTGAGGCTCATAACCAAACCTTGGGCAGAGTGCAGGGAATCTTAGGAAAGAAGGGGAAGATACAAATACCTGGAGGGGACAGGAGCTGCACAGGGAGAGCAACACAACCAAAAAATATGGGCCCAGAGATCTTTTCTGAGACTGATACTTCAACCAAGGACCATGCATGAAGATAACCTAGATCCCTTGCACAGATGTAGCCCATGGCAGCTCAGTCTCCAAGTGGGTACCCTAGTAAGGGGAACAGGGGCTGTCTCTGACATGAACTCAGTGGCTGGCTCTTTGATCACCTCCTACTTAAGGGGGAAGGGGAGCAGCCTTACCAGACCACAGAGGAAGAAAATGCAGCCAGTCCTGATGAAACCTGATAGGCTAGGGTCAGATGGAAGGGGAGGAGGACCTCCCCTATCTGGGGAAAGTACATGGGAAGAGAATAGGGAGGGAGGGGCAATTGGGAGGGCATGGGGGGGGCTACAGTTGGGATACAAAGTGAACAAATTGTAATAAATAAAAATAAAAAGAACTCATAAGTCAACTCAGTGTGCTCATTATGCACTCTCTCAAAATTCAGAGACCTATTCTAAGTGTCACATGGACACAGAGATGAATGATGCCTGACCCTCACTAGCTCAGCACACACAGCCTAGGGATGAAATGATCACACACACACAACTCTGTATCAAAAGATATGTTGAATAATAGAAAGTATGTGTCCTTCAAGAAAAACAGAATGTTCTTTACACAGCAAGGGAGAGAGGAAGAGGTTGTTGTCTCCAAGTCTAGCATGTCCACAGTGTGATCTTCTGATCTCCAACAGCCCTGTCTCACCTACAGTCTTCCCAACCTCAACTGATGGCAAGTCATCCTTCCAGTGACTCAGGTGAACACATCTCTCATTCTATTTCCAAATCATGTCTGGAACTCACCCACCCTTCAGCAACAACATTACTTCCATAGTGTTCCATGGTCCTATCAGTACTCCCCAGGATTACTATATTATCTGCACACCTAGTCTCCCTGGCTGTACTCTTAACAGTCAGGATTAAAATTCTTCATAGAGACAACACACTATTTATATGTAAGTGTATGAGAATGTGTAGAGCTAAAAAGGCAGATTCATTAGAAAAACTGACTTGTGTAATTATAGATGCTGAAGAATTCTTTGGGCTACTGTCTTCAGCTGAAGACTATGGAATCATAGTCCAAATATATATGCCTCAGACACAGGAAAGCTGATAATGTAACCCTCAGTCTGAGGCTGGATTGTAAAACCCTAGGTGGCTGTTTGTTCAGATCTTAGAGTCTACAGGTCCTGGAGTTTTGATAACAGAAAAGAGTGTGTTCCAGTTCTAAAACAAAGAAGACACTATATTTTCTGTTATTTCTCTATATCTGGCACCCCATCCAACTGGATTATTTCTGTCCACAGTGAGAGCAGGTCTTCCTGACTCAGACTACCAGCTCACAAACTAATGTTTGCTGGAAGCAGCCTCATAAACATACTTAATAGCAATGCTTTACCAGCTTTCTGGGTAGTCCTTAATCCAATCACATGAAAATTGATCATAACACATCATATGGCTTATTCTAAGCAAATGAACTTTTTAAAACATAAAATATGTCATGTCATCTATGCCCAGAACTCTCCAAAGTTGTTATAAGGACTGACAAGGGCCCTGCACAATATGACTTCCTGATTTTATTCTTCTCTCGATCACTTTTGTGGCATGTTTGTGCCTTAATATCTATGAGATAAACAAGACACAGAAAGACAAGTACCATGTGTGAATCTAAGAGTTAATAGCATAGAAACAAAGTATAGCATGTAGTTTGTAGGTGCTGAGAGAAGTTGGGATGATTGTGTCAAAGGATACAAAATTTTAGTGATGCCAAGATGACAATGCAGCCACTCCTGATGGGACCTGATAGACTAAGATCAGAAAGAAGGAAAGGAGGACCTCCCCTATCAGTGGACTTGGGGAGGGGGGCATGAGTGAAGAAACGGGTGGGGATTGGGAGAGGAGGAGGGAGGGGCTTATGGGGGATACAAAGTGAATAAAGTGTAATTAATAAAATAAAAAAAAAATTTTAGTAATGAAGAAGAATGTATTTAAGAGAACTATTGCGTGATGTGATCATCTCCTCCCAAGTGTTGCCCTTGCTGCATCGAGGCCTTCTGATGTGTAGAATGCCAGGCATCTCTGCTCAAAGGGAGCTAATCATGTACACCTTGTCTTCAAGAGCTGGGAGCTGCCTTGGCAATGACTGCTATTTTCAGCCACCATATCTCACCTATGTGCCCTGGAAGGCTTATTATAGTCTTTTCCCCATAATTTAGTATGTCACAGCTTTATAGATCTACACAACAATGCAATAACAATGTTGGCAGATATTAAAGTAAAAATAACTGATGACACAAAGCTGCTTGCAGTTCAAAAGGATGCATGGACTCTTTTCCTGAATCATTTTTTAGTAATGCAAGTTTCCAAATAATTTCATCTTCCCTGAAGCCTTTCCCTTGCACCACAGATCATCATGAACTTCAAGTGCATTTCAGAGAAGACAAACAAGCTACTCTGCTCTCCCAGAGGTATCAATTCTATGGGTTTCACTCAAAGAACTTCAAGTTCTTCCTTCAGTGTTAGCATGTGGTGATTTCCTTCTGAGAATGGTCCTCAGAGCTTTACTGTACTCAGTTCTTCAGTACCTTCTCTGACACATTCTTCATTTCCTGTTTAAAGCAACACCTAGTAGTATCCTATTTTCTCTTGAAAGTCATGTGTATAAAATGGCTCTACCTTAGGGGGAGTAGCATAGAAAATTTGTCCGGTAGATAATTAAAAATAAGGACACAGCATAAAATGTTTCAAGTGATGATATTTGTCATTTTTATTGCCAAGCCTATGCACCACGTATGTGCTTTAACTGGGATGGAGGAAAGTAGATAAGCAACTGACTGAAATGCAGCATCAGCTACTGAAACACAGCATCTTCATCAGGGTGGCAAAATACAAGCTCTGATAATATTGCTCATGGAGATATACATACATAATGATGTTTGTATGAAACTTCAAAATGGAGTATATGCTATGTTGTAGGTGACAATATTTATTATTGGTTTATCTTCTGGTAATGCTGCTGTTAATCTTAAACAGCTGTATAACCAAATCACCACACAGAGACTGGGTTTTTAGTTAACCTAGAACACACTGCTGGGCAATATTTACTCCCTCCTAAACCTCCAACCCCTCAGTTTCCTAACATTTAGATTTCCCACATTATATTTGCTTTTTGTGAAATCTTAGGTCTGGTTCATGCTCCATGTCCTCCAAGATCTCTCCTTCAGCTCTGCTCTCCTAGCTCTCCTCTCACCCCTTCTCCCCCTTCTCCTCCCACTCTTTTCCCACCTTCTGGCTCCTTCCCTCTTTCCTGTCCTCTGGCTCCTCCCTGCTCAACATTGTGTCAAGTTGCTTTTATTTTGTTCCTGTTTACACAAGAGTTGAGACAAGATGCTTAGAATGAGTATCACAATGCAATATCCGGATTGAAACCAGAAGGTTGGAGGTGGGGTGGGGGAGAAATCAGTATTTGAATAAACAAGGGTAAGGTATATACATTAAAAAAAACATTATGCCAACAATGCTATATGAAACATTAATGTGTTCTTGGAAAAAATAGCCATTCACAATGATATGTCATGCCTGACAAGATAACATTCTTTAGAAAAATTAAATGCAATGTAAAACATTTATTTATATGTAAGTGGATGAAGGTCAGAAGCCAATTTATTCAATATTAAGTTTTGCTTTACAGGCGTTTATTCTATAAAGTCAATTACATGCTGAAAAATTTTCAGCATCTTTTGTGAAAATAAACTATGTTCAAAATATCTTCATGAAGAAAGTCATCCCTGAGATTAAAGGTGCTTTCTTAGCTTGTAAGAGTTGGGTTTCTGGGGTGTATTATTTGGATAGCAGAAGACTGGAGATAATTATGCCAGCTTAATTCTTTGGATTGTGGTCCTTTTGTTTGGAATGTAAATTTCATCAATCTGAATCCACAAATGTGAGACCCTATTGTACCCAGTTCTTCCCTCTCTCCTGACTGTCTCCCAAACACCCTTTGTAATGATTCATGCCCTTTCACACCTGGAGGGCAATTATTCTTCCTCTTCCCTTCTTGGCAAAGTACTGCACATTTCAAGGTAAATTACAGTTGCCCGAGCAAATAAATAGCATTAGGTGCTAAATTTATCCAAATAATCTAAAGAAGCTAAAAGAAAATACATGTTTTTAAGCTCTTAAAAGCTGGGATCTTAAGACCTTAGCAAAGAGTGTAAAGGGTCCACAGAAATGGTAACAAGATATGTGTCACAATAGCCTTGGCATTTATTCCATACTAATGGAATTTTACTTCAATTAAGTGTGAAGCGAAAACAACTCAAACCTAATATATTAGATGCAATCACTAAATGCCCTGGAGTTTGCTTCTTGTCTTCAATAAATTAGCACTGTGCTCCTTTTACTAGGTCAGGTTGGCTACCAGGAGGCCTGAGGAGAGTATCAAGTCTGCAACAGTACAACACACTCCAGATGAGTCCACACAGCAGCAGGAAAGCTAAGAAGCAGGGCCTAGCAGGTGGGGCCCAGTCATGCAGAAGTCATCTGTCCTCATTCAGGGTACCTACATCTGCCGAACAATGTAACCACAGCCAGCTTCCCTCCTTCATGGCCTGGAGGAGAGTTAATTTACTAACGCTGTCTCAGAGATTCACTTGCACGGCTACATCTTGACCCTTGAACCTCATGGGCTTCCATTTTATTTGTCTGGGGATGATTGTTTTGTCTTCATGTATGTCTGTGCATGACCGGTACCTGTGGAAACCAGAAGAGGGCTTCAGAGCTGCTGAAACTGGACTCACAGACAGTTGTGAGTCACTATGTAGGTGCTGGGAATCAAATCCAGGACCTCTGGAAGAGCAGCCAGTGTTCTAACCAGTGAGCCATCTCTCCAGCCCCATCCTGGAATTTAATTAGAAATGATTAATATTTTCGCTTTTACTTCTGAGTTGAAATGTTTTGGCTTTGATATCCAGATCCACACTCCACTTCCCATGAAACCTGAATAATAAGAAATGCACACATATTTTAGAAATATGTGTAATGTGAAACAATTCCTGTGAGTCTCATGGCTCAATTTCAAGTCTCTTCTTAAAGGGAAAGTACAAGTCAGTATTTTTGGCCCTATGTTTGTAGTTTAAAACAGACTTTAAGATCAAAAGGGCAAAAAACTTCAAGTCTCTGAAGAAATAAGTTGAAGAAGATAGCAGAAGATGGAAAGATCTCCCATGCTCATGGATTGGTAGGATTAACATAGTGAAAATGGCCATTCTGCCAAAAGCAACCTACAGATTCAATGCAGTTCCATAAAAATACCAACACAATTCTTTCCAGACCTTGAAAAAAAAATTCTCAACTTCATATGGAGAAACAAAAAACCCGGAATTTCCAAAACGATCCTGTAAAACAACAGATCTTCTGGAGATATCTCTATCACTGATTTCAAGCTGTACTATAGAGCAATAGTAATAAAAACTGGATGGTATTGGCATAGAAACAGAAAGGTGGATCAATGGAACTGAATAGAAGACCCAGAAATAAACCCACACACCTATGAATACTTGAGTTTTGACAAAGAAGCCAAAACCATTCAATGGAAAAAAGATAGCATCTTCCACAAATGGTGCTGGTCTAACTGGATATCTACATGCAGAAAAATGAAAATAGATCCATATTTATCACCCTGCACAAAACTAAAGTCCAAGTGGATCAAAGATCTCAACATAAAACCAGACACACTAAATCGGTTAGAAGAAAAAGTGGGAAGAACCTAGAACTCATTGGTACAGGAGACAACTTCCTGAATAGAACATTAACAGCACAGGCTCTACGATCAACAGTCAATAAATGGGACCTCATGAAACTGAAAAGCTTCTGTAAAAGCAAAAGACACTGTTGTCAGAACAAAACAAATGCCTACAGATTGGGAAAGAATCTTCACCAAACCTATATCTGACAGAGGGCTGATATCCAGAATATATAAAGAACTAAAGAAGTTAAAAAGCAATAAATCAAGCAATCCAATTAAAAAATGGGGTACAGAGCTAAACAGAATTCTCAATAGAGGAATATCAAATGGCAGAGAAACACTTAAAGAAATGCTCATCATCCTTAGCCATCAGGGAGATGCAAATCAAAACAACCCTGAGATTTTACCTTATACCCATCAGATTGGCTAAGATCAAAAACTCAAGTGACAACACATGCTGGAGAGGTTGTGGAGAAAGGGGAACCCTCCTCCACTGCTGGTGGGAATGTAACTTGTACAACCACTTTGGAAATCAATCTGGCACTTTCTCAGACAATTAGGAATAGTGCTTCCTCAAGATCCAATTATACCACTCCTAGGCATATATCCAAAACATGCTCAAGTACACAACAAGGACATTAGTTCAACCATGTTCACAGCAACTTTATTCATAATAGCCAGAACCTGGAAACAACTCAGATGTCCCTCAACAAAGGAATGGATACAGAAATTGTGGTACTTTTACACAATGGAATACTACTCAGCAATTAAAAACAAGGAAATCACGACATTTTCAGGCAAATGATGGGACCTAGAAAAGATCATCCTGAGTGAGGTATCCCAGAAGCAGAAAGACACACACAGTATATATTCATTTATAAGTGGACACTAGACCTATAAGATAGGATAAACATACTAAAATCTGTACACCTAAAGAAGATAAACAAGAAAGAGGAGCTGGGATAAGATGACCAATCTTCACTTAGAAAGACAAATGGGATGGACATTGGAAGTAGGAGAAAACAGGGAACAGGACTGGAGCCTACCACAGAGGGCCTCTGAAAGACTCTACCTAGCAGTGTATCAGAGCAGATGCTGAGACTCATAACCAAACTTCGGGCAGAGTGCAGAGAATCATATGAAAGAAGGGGGAGTTAGTAAGACCTGGAGAGAACAGGAGCTCCACAAGGACCAAATATATCTGGGCACAGGGGTCTTTTCTGAGACTGTTTCTCCAAACAAGGATCATGCATGGATATAACCTAGAACCCCTGCTCAGATGTAGCCCATGGCAGCTCAGTATCCAAGTGGGCTCCCTAGTAAGAGGAACAGGGACTGTTTCTGACATGAACTGAATGGCTGGTTCTTGACCTCCCCCCAACCCAGAGGGAGGAGCAGCCTTGCTGGCCACAGAGAAGGACATTGCAGCCAGTCCTGAAGAGACCTGATAAGCTAGGGTCAGATAGAAGGGGAGGAGGTCCTCCCTTATCAGGGGATTTAGAGAAGGGTAGGGAGGAGATGAGGAAGGGAGGGTGGAACTGGGAGGGAAAGAAGGAGGGAGCTACAGCTGGGATGCAAAGTAAATAAACTGTAACTAATACAAAAAATAAAAAATGAATTAAAAAAAATCAAAAAGGCAGGGCCAAGTGTACTTTTCTCTAAAGTGTTTAGGGCTCAGTTAGCAGTGGCTGCACACTTAGATCCTAGGATCAAGCTGCTTGGTTAAACAGCGAACACTACTATGTGCCGTGTAATCTCTGACAGGTCAAGGGAGCATTATGAGGTCTGTTTCCTCAATAGCAAAAGAGGGAAGGCACTGATGCTAGTATCCGTCTCAAAGTATTGTTCGAAAGACTGAATGACAGCTATACAAACTTTTATTACACTGCCAAGAAGAAATATAAAATAAATGCTTGACACATATGCTAAGCATTCAACACATTAGCAACTAAATGTTTTAAAGGGTTTGGATAGGACCACTGCATCTTCTTTGCAAATGGACTGGGCTGACATTCCTTCTATATTTCAAAGCGTGCTGACTGACTGTATTTTCAACTCCTCTCTAGATTCACCCTTGGCAAGTGTGATCTGATTCCCTTTCTCCGCATCTGCATTGAGTTTGAGGACCGAAGTGACCTACTCTTGCCTGCTTATGCTTTTCCATCTTCTGTGACTCTGAGATACATCATGTGTCAGAAAATAAAGCTAGATAAGCAACACTG
Organism: Meriones unguiculatus; assembly: GCF_030254825.1. Taxonomy (NCBI): domain Eukaryota; kingdom Metazoa; phylum Chordata; class Mammalia; order Rodentia; family Muridae; genus Meriones; species Meriones unguiculatus. Next base: position 28,728,535 of record NC_083353.1, on the reverse strand, counting down.
ACCCAGGAACTCTTGGCATCATTCCCTTCTCAGGCACTATACTAAATATTGACTCTTAGAAAAATGGTTTTCTGTTTTTTACTTTTGAATAAAATTAAATTCTCGTTTTGAGGTTTTAAAAGCCATTTAAAAGAGATTGTCCTTTTTGAAAAATTGAGCTCACTTCAATTTTTTTCCATTACTCGGTGAAGTTATTAACTAGCCTTAAGTGCTGATTCTTTGCCCTAGTGCCCACATCATCCACCCTTTGCAATATTGTTATTTTCTGATTTTATAAAAATATTTTCTTAGTTGGTTAAACATTTATAGCTTTAAGAGACAATCTTAACTACTTTTTTCAACATCTGATAAAACTAAAGGACTTTCCTGAGGGTACTTCAAAACTGTTGTTGCCATTAAACTTGATCTTAGTGATTTATTTTCCTTCCTTTTTACATTTTCCTATTATTATTAGTTTTCATATTATGCATGGATAGATAATATATACATACACACATATATACACATATGTGTACATTTACATTCTTGTCTATATATTTAAACTTAGAGCTAGAATACAAAACTTAGAAATTAATTTAACTGATCCTTAGTTCTGGCCTTTTGGAAATAAAAACAGGACATTCTTGGTGATTCAGCGTAAGAATGACTTTCATTAATGCCTGGTTTAGATACAGCAAACCTAGACTGTGCCAGCTTGTGTTGAGCTCTTTCAATGCTGGCATGTAAGTCTAACCCTGTGGACCTTGGTTTTTTGTTGTTTTCTGTAAGATGTTAAATAAACGCACTCTGAGTTTTGCCACAGCTGTGCAGTTTGCCTTGTACTGAACACAGGCCTAAAAATAGAACCATTCATCTTTTGCAGGAATCTATTTTTAAGATATAGAATATATTTTCATCCTTGATTTTTCTATTTAATAATAAAAAGATGAGAACTATATCTCCTTACAGAAAAATTCCTCTGCCTTGCAACCAAATAATCACTTAAATATCTTCTTTTATATGCTTGCAATTTTAGGACTTATGTTGTTGTAAATAACAAATATTAGAAGCATTGACCTATACAATGCTTATTATTAGTCCTAAGATTATCATGGCAGTATTATTTAACATGTTATCACAAATAATAAGACATCTGTTAAATTTATAATTGTCTTATTTACCTTGGGCTGGGCATATATTTTTCTTACACTGTCTCAATATCCTCATCATCCATCTTCCAGCCCCCAATGCCATCCATCTTAATCTTCCTCATTTGGTCTACCTTCCATACATAATCCCATGGCACTTGCCTGTATTCTTCATCTGGGTCTTTTCATGCCCTTATTGGCGCCCTTCCTCCAGGCCCATGTGATTTCTTCTCCAGGCTAACCCGTTGTGGTATCCTCCTTCTTCCTCTCTTCCTGTCTGTCTGTTTCCTGTGATTCTCCTCAAAAGCCCACGAACCCTAGCCATGCCTACTCCACTCTGCCCTGCTGTTAATTAACCAATCACATATGTCTTAGGCAAGTTTACACAAGAAAGGATGGGTGTATCCAGGGGGTAGTAACCAGACCTTCTGGGCCAGTAATTAGCATTAGCCCAACCTCCAACGGACAATAAAATTCTAAAACCTTAATGACACTTTTAAAGTCTCTTAATGAGGATGCAAAGTCTATAATATATTAAATGTCAACCCAATGTCTATATTTTCTCAGGCAGCAAATGTAAACTTTGTTGTGCCAAACCTTCTCTTTGGTTGTGTTTTGTCCTCCCCAGAACCTCCCTGTCACTGCTGAGTGCTGCCCTTGTCCCAGCCTGTGAAGAACACCTGAGTGACAGAGCAGCCGCCCCTCTCTCAGGCCCAGAAGCACAGTGGTCAGCTGCTAGTCACCCTGTCTCTCATTGCCCCTGGAAGCACTGACTGAAGGCAGCAGCCTCCCTCACCTGAAGTGGGGAGAAGCTGCCTGCTCGTTTAGGAAAACTGTTCTTTTAAAACTTAAGAATCTATGTTATAAGGGAAGATGTGAATTTCATAAGTAACCTTTTGGATTGTTTCGTTTGAACACGAAACTTACATATTTTGTTAAAGCATTATAGAGATTTTTTAAACTATAAACAAGATTTTGTTTCCACTTCTGTCATGCCAAATAGGGTTCAGGAAAGTTATCAGTTTTCTCTCACAAAGTGCATGAGCTCCATTTTCAGCTTCTCATCCTCTACTTGGAGCCCAAATAGCTGTCCTCTGAGAGGCTCCACCCTGCAGCAGATTGCAACAGATGATGAGACTCACAGCCAAACATTGGGCAAAGCATAGGAAGTCTTGTGAAAAAGTTGGGGGAAGGATAGAAGGACCTGGAAGGGTCAGGAGCTCCACAAGTAGACCAACTAACCTGGGCCCAGAAGGGCTTGTGGAGACTGAAGCACAAACCAAGGACCATGCATGGATTGGACCTAGGGGCTCTACACTGATGTAGCTCATGGCAGCTCAGGCTTCAGGGAGTCACCTAATAAGGAGAGCAGGGGCTATCTCTGACATGGACTCTGTTACCTGCTTTTTGATCACCTTCCCTCAGTAGGGCAGCCTCACCAGGCCACAGAGGAAGAGGATGCACCTAGTCCTGATGCGACTTGATGTGCTAAGGTGGTTTGGGGGACTCCCCTTTTCTGAGGAGTAGGAGAGGAGGAGGGGGAGGAAGAGAGAGGGAGGGTGAAACTAGAAGGAGAGAAAAGAGGGAAATACAATCTGGACATAAAGTGAATTAAAAAAAAACAAGATCTGTTGTTCTTTGTCCATCGGGAGTCTGGGACTTGGCTGTTGATTTCTAGATGAAGAACAAAGGGACCCCAAGATCCGAGGTTCTGTTTCTCTCAGGGAATGGCAAGAGCACTTTAGGGAAGGCTGGTGTTCTAGATGAGGCTCCTGGTCATGGTGAAAATAAGTTTTCCACTGAGTGTTACAGTTAGCTCTTTTATTTATTTTTTAAATTTAATATTATTTATATATTTATTTAGGGGACTGGGAAAGGGCATGGGAGAGAAGAGGGAGGGCGTGTGAGACTGGGAAAAGATGAGGGAGGGGGTTGCAGCAGGGATACAAAGTGAATAAAATTGTAATAAATAAATACATAAATAAAATTAAAAATTTTCAGTTAGCTCTTTTAAATGAGATTGTCAGACTAAAGTGTTACAGCCTTTTAGCTAAACTGCTGTTTTAATGGCAGGGATATGGGCACGAAAGCCCCTGCCTGGTTGGCTTGCAGCTGAAACAGAGGCCTGGGGAGGTTCAGATTGGGTGGGCCAGAAGGCAGGTCCAGGCCCAGCAGGTGCTTCGCCTGTGGTCAACGACCTTGTGGTCATATGGTAAGCTCTAGCTGGCCTGGCCAGCAGCCAAGACCTGGGAGTTCAGTGGCTAATTTCTAGGGAGGAGGGGAGTCCTTCGTTCTCCAGAATAAATGACAAATCTCAGGCTGCCATGGTAGAAAGCTGACTGTATCATGCAGCACATTTATTTCATGTGAAATTAGGTATTTATAAACCTTGGGCAGTGGGTGGGGTTTTGAGGATGGATGTATTTGATTCGATGGGGTGAGAAGTGCTAGGGATACTTGATTCACATGTAGTGGTACAGGCATTTACATGCAGTAGCACGATCCTATCACTAGAAGGAGAACATAGTACTTAATTATCCTAAGGCTAGGGGGAAATCTCCAGGTACAATTGAAGCTCATTTGGTTAAAGCTAAAATCTCCTTAGCACAGGGTGGGGTATTTCCAGGAATCCCCAGGCCCTTTCTGAGCAGATTTTGTTTTGTTTTGTTTTGTTTTGTTTTGTTTTGTTTTGTTTTAAATCAGGAAAGGGACCATCGGATAATCTCCTCTGAGAACTATGTGGCTCTCCTTAAAGGTTTTAGGGTTCAGGTAGAGAGAGCACCCCTCTGAGAAAGAGAGTCCACTGTTACAGACAAAGATCAAAAGCTATGAGACTTTGGCCTTAACCAGGAGAGTTCCACAGTTCCCATGAGATGCTCTACCTCAAAAGCTAGAGAGATGGCTTTGCAGTTTAGAACACTGGATACTCTTCCAGAGGACCTGCATTCAGTTCCCAGCACTTGCATGGTGGTTCACATCTGTAATTCCAGTTTCCATTATGCATATTCCACATATGCAGTGTACAGACGTAACAGGCAGGCAAAACATCTATGTACATGAAAATAAACTTAAGAAAAAGATGTTCCTCTCTCTTTGGATTTTCAAATTAAAGCAAGAAGAGAAAAAATGAAGATGATGATGATGATGACACTCTTTTAAATCCCACTTATAGTAGTGTGACTAGAGTATACGGTATACAAGAAATATGGCACACAATTAGAAGTAAACTTTGTGCATTGGTCATGACAGAAACTCACTGCATAGTGCAGAGAATGAGTGTTGACAGAGTGTTCAGCCATAAATGGGACATCTGTATCATTCCCTTTCCCACAGGCGTAGAGACCAAGAAACAGAGAGATGTTGTAAGAGCCAGAAGTTGGGGGAATTGGGGCAAAACAGTATCTTCTAGACATAAAGGCCAGGACCCCCATTCTTATGAATGCACAGCAGCTATAGGTGTTGCTTAAGGCCTCCACAAGATCAAGCCAGTGAGTATGCTAGCATAGAGGGAAAGGGGTTTCAAGAGACAGCACCCCTAACTGAGAAGGTAAGGACAGAGGTTTCTGAGGAAGGGAGAGTAAGTTTTATTTAAGGATGTTACCACTGGTAGGCCAACCATGGTTCACCAGATGGCCCACACTCAGGAGTATGGGTAGCATAGATTCCAGTCAATGTTTATTTTTAAAAAGGAAAAAGGTAAGACATAACATTGTATTGGTAAAGAGGTGGATCTGGGAGGAGCTAGGGGTGAGTATGATCAGAATACACTGGATGACATTGTCAAAGAACTAATAAAAAATATTTTAAGGAATGTCATTATAAAGTCATGATCATTCACCTCTGTCTAAAGCAGTGGTTCTCAACTTTCCAATGCTGTGGCCCTTTAGTAGAGTTCCTCATGTTGTGGTGACCCCCAACCATAAAATATTTTTCTGCTACTTCATAACTGAAATCCTTGCCACTGTTATGAACTGAAATGTAAATATCTGATCTGTGGTCCACAGAGGGGTTGCAACCCTCAGGCTGAGAACCACTGCTCTATAGACTTACAGTGGTACGTCCTCCAGTGTTAGACCATGTAGTGTCCTAGCTATCAGAATTTTCCACAAGCCCCATTGAAACAGATGGCTGAGTCCACCTTCAGAGTTTCTGATCTAGAAGTCCTAGGTTGAATCCTGAGTATCTGAATAGAAGATCTCTAACTGGTCTTGCATTCCCCAAGCAGGCTAAGCTAATTGGCTAGGGAACTCCAAAGATTCAGCTATCTCCACCTGCCCAGGCACTGAGGTTAAAATTGTGTACTATCACACTTAGGTTTTTTTTACATGGGCTCTCAAAATTGAACCCATGCCCTCATGCTTGCAGGGTAAGCACTTTGCCCAACTGAGTCATCTCCTTAGCATCATGCTCGCTTTCTTTGCAGTGCTGAGAATTCAACACAGGGCCTTGCAGAAGAACCGTTTTGCGGAGCTGCATCTTTAAAGTCACCCTTTCTTCATTCTTGCTTCTGAATTTCCTAGCCCCTGTCACAGGGTTTCTAGCTGTCCCTTCACCTACCCGCTTCAAGGTATTTGTTTACCTGTATATAATGAACAATCTTATTATGCAAATGCCTTGAATCCCTTCTAAACTCATATCATTCTCTGTGACTAGAAAATGAGCATCTAAGATTGGTAGAAGCATGTTTAAAATCAACTGATTTTTTTAAAATCTGGTCATGTTTTCATTCAATCAATAGTTGAGTGTTTTCCCTTGGACTGACAACCAAAGGCCTGAGCTATATTGACAAATCAGCTGCTTTGCTTGCTTTGTCTTCTGCCTCCCAGCTACCCTTCAAAGTAACAGATGTGAGAGAGCAAGAAATTACCCTAATAGATACATGGAGGATGTAGCGTCTAAGACATAACTATGAAATTAAATAAATTATTAGAATGCCATCACCATGGAGATATTGATATGTAAGAGACATTACTAGGAAAATGAAGAAAGGGCATTAATTAATACAGCTCAACCTATTTTTGTCATCCAGGTTACTTTTATGAAATAATGTATTATCCACAATTTTATCATCTGAAATGTCATCTCTGTGCTCTGGTCCACCCACTCTGTACTATGCAGAGTCCTCTTCTGTCTAACTGAGATCGGGGTTCCTGATAGAAATAAGGTGAGGTAGGCTTCCCTCACTCATTAAATCTGCCATTAACTAGTAAACCTACTTGCAATGATCTGAAAGCTGTGTGGTTGTTAATGTCTGCCTTAGCTGGAGTTGCTGTTAACTATAATAAAACATCATGACCAAAAGCAGCTTGGGGATATAGGGGGTTATTTTGCTTACTCTTTCTTATCAGAATCTATCATCCGGAGAAGTCAGGGCAGAACTTCAAGGCAGGAACATGGAGGCAGAAAGTGGGGAGGAGGCCATGGAGAAACACTGCTTACTGGTTTGCTCCTCATGGCTTGCTCAACGTGCTTTCTTATCGCACCCAGGACCACTAGCCCAGTGATCTGGGCACTTCCACACTAACCATCAATCAAAAAATGCACCACAAGTTTGCCCGTAGGCTAATCTGATGGAGGCATTTTTCTCAACTGAGGTTCTCTCTTCCAAAATTACTCTAGCTTGTGTCAAGTTAACATAAAAACTAACTGGCACAATTGACCATTTGTCAACTTGACACAAAAACACACTATTGTTCACCCATCACCTTTCCTTTCTTGTTCATCCCCCAAGATCCCATGTTAATATTAATATCACAATTTAAATCATTCTAATTTTTAAAGTCCTATATCCTTTACAAATTCAAATACTAAGTTTAGTCTTTTTAAAACATTTAAAATCTCCTTCAAGCTTCAGAGTTTCTCTAAAATATCCATAGTCTCTCTAAAATATAATGTTTTTTCAATGCTTCTCAACTGTGGGTTCTTGTAAGATCCAAATAAGTATGTTCTTACTCCAAGAAGGAAGAACACAGGCACAGTCACTCTCTAAACAAAACAAAACTCCAACAGTGTCTGGGACTGCCTTAGTCACTGCTACATTGTCACTTAGTCACGCCACATGCTGTGAAGAGACACCATGACCAAGACAACTCTTATAAAAGAAAGCACTTAATTGGGGCTGGCTTACAGTTTCATATGTTTAGTCCGTTTTAGCATGGTAGGAAGCATAGAAGCAAGCGTGGCACGCCTGGTGCTGGAGAAGTAATTCAGAGCTATGTCATTTTTTCACCTTTTTTTAAATAAAATAAAATAATAAAATAAAATAGTATAGTATAAAAAGAAAACCATCCTGTTGAAGTTGGGCAAGACAAGCCAACAGAAAAGTTAAAAAGCACGAAGGGAAAGCACAAGAATCAGAGGCCCACTCAGCGGCATGTCAGGAGTCTCAGGAAAGTCCTTACTGATTAGTACGTATGCAGAGGACTGATGCAGACCTGTGTAGACTACACAGGAAGAGCTGTATCCTGATCTGTAGACAGAGAGGGAGACACTGGGTGTGGCAAGGGCTTTGGAAAGCTCGTCGCTCAGCTCCCCTGACACACTTCCTCCAACAAGACCACACCTCCTAATCCTTTCAAACAGTGCCATTTCCTGGAAACTAAGCATTCAAACCTATGAGCATAGAGGGACCACCACAGCGACCACTCAGCATCCTTTGAGATCACAGGGGTCTTGAACACTCATACTGCTCTGATTCTGTTATCCACAGCACATGCAGCTTATCTCATAGGCTCAGGCAGATTCCACCCCACAGCTGCTGCTCTTCTTGATGGTTGTCTCACTGTATTGGCATCTCTAAAATGCTGTGGTCTCCACTTCTCCTGGGCTGCATCTTCACCAACAGACTCTCACAGGCCTTTTCTGGGGCTCTGACTGTGTCACAATGTGGTGTGAAGCCTCAGCCTCTCTCTGTGACTCCTTCAGTCCTCAGGTTTTCACTGCTACTAAACCTGCACCTTCACCAATGGCCTGACCTAGGCTCTCCTGGCGCCAAGCTGCTCTCTCTGACCCTTTTATGCTTAAAACCAGTTCCATCCAGGAGACTCTTACACTCTTTAGTTTGGCTGTCATCATGAGATGCAGCCTCAGTTACCTCTGACGCACAACTTCTGTGTGCTGACCCTGAGGAAACACTTTCCAGAAGAGTTTGATTGTCCCAACAAAACAAACTTCTCATTTTAGTGGTTCTTGTCTCTTCCAATTAATTCTTCAGCTCCAGACAACCAGAAGTAGGGGGTTCTTAATTCAACTATAAACAGCTCTGATCGAGTCACTGACACCTCTGAGACGTCACAAGCCAAGCCTTCATCATATGCAGTGCTTGGAATTTTGTCTTCCAAGCTCCCACAGAACATCCCCTTTGAGTTCTGAGCACTCAACAGCTTTTCCAGCCCAAAGCTCAAATATTACCATAATCTTGTAAACAATACATAGTTGGATTTGTTAGAACACTAACTCCTTCCTGGCACCCATTTCTGTCTTAGTCAGTTTCAGTTGCTGTGACAAAACACGTGACCGAAAGGAACTGGTGAAAGAAGGGTTTATTTCACCTTACACCTCCAGGTAACAAACAGTCCCTCGTCCAGGAAAGCAAGGCAGGAACCTGGAGGCAGAAACTGGAGACCATGGAGGAATGCTGCTTCTCAGCTCGTGCTCATCTTGCTGTCTTATTGCACCCAGGACCACCAGTCCATGGGGCACTGGCCACTCGCACATTAATCGTCAATGGAAAAATGCACCACAGGCTTACCTAGGCTCCATTCTTGTGGGTGCATTTTTTCATTTAAGGTTTCCTCTTCCAAAATGACTCTAGCTTGTGTCAAATTGACATAAAACTAAGAGGCACAATGTCTGTTTGTTTGTTTGTTTTTAAGATTTATTTATTATTTACACAATGTTCTGTCTGAATGTATGCATGTATATACCAGAAGAGGGCACCAGATCTCATTATAGATGGTTGTGAGCCCACCATGTGGTTGCTGGGAATTGAACTCAGGACCTCTGGATTAGCAGCAAGCGATCTTAACCTCTGAGCCATCTCTCCAGCCCCGGTTTTTTGTTGTTGTTGTTTTTTAAAATTTTCCCTATCATCTGAAAGAAAAAAATTCCCGTGGCACCACAAAGTTACTTTAGAGAGTGCTGATACTGGGCACTTTACAGAAGAACAAGAATGAGTACATTTGTGAAGGAGAAGACGATGCCCAGGGTTAGGTGCCTTCTGCCTGGTCAAACTTAGTGCAGCCCATCTGCCTGAAAGTCCACATGCGCTCTGCTCTCCATTTTCTCTGAGGACCTAGGAGAAACTGATAGCTGTCCTGCTTCTTGCTTTGAGTACTTGTTCTTCACTGACCCCCAACCCTAAATCATATCTTCTACCGCTTTTTCTTCTTCTCATTTTACCCCAAACACACATCAAGCAGAGTGCTATCATTACAGCATCTTCATACTAACACAACATGTAGCACATCCTATTGCTGTAATAGACTCATCTGAAAACCACCCGGAGACCATTTCCCGGGAGGGGCTTTTTTCCTCAGGCTCTGGTGGTACCACCTGGTGGCCTTCCCACTCAGTCTCTACAAGTGTCTTCATTTTATTCTGATTTCCAAAATGCGTGTCTTCCTCCCATGTTACTAACAAGCAATCTAAAAAAAAAAAAGAACTTCTGTGAGCCTGCTTTATTAATGCAAAGCAATTTGGTTATCAAGGTCTCCCGGGGTGGTTGTGGGTTCTTTTACAGAACCATGAATAGGCTTTCTTTCCCCAGTATTGATAATATTGCTGTTTGGCAGATTAATGAGATGACAGTAGCCGTCCTTTTGAGTAACATTTATTCCTTTCTGTGACAGTAGTCAAGGGAATGTGTACAAACACATTAATCTCTGGGCTTTGGTTTTCTCAGCTCCCTTACATGGTTATTTTGAAGATTCAGTGCAAAACCTAGTGAAACACTAGCCAAATGGTAGCTGTTATTACTATTAATCAGAGGTAATTGGTACTGAAAAGGAAACGAATAAGGACAGCACTAGGCAATGTTAGCCAACATCTACAGCCAGACGCTGACTCTCCGGGCTGAAGCGAGGGTGCTGTCCTCCAAAACAGCTTCTTCCTGGTTCTGCTGGATGCCACAAACTCTGGCAAATACGATGTAGAAATATTAAGCAAATTGTCACATTCCAGAACTAAAAATATTCTTTCCACCCCCTCCATCCCTCCACTACCGGTAAGAGGTGGCATTTTCTATCTCGCCCTTGTTGTTTACTTTGTTCTTGCTGAGAGAACAGAGCTGGCCAGGAGCCCAGGGATGTGCTACACGCTTCTGCAGGGCCTCGCCTGCCACATTTCTGCTCTGAGAATAAACTGCAGTCACTTTTACAAGGATCTTAATTTCCCAGCGAAGCAAAGGTTGCTCTATAGATAATCTGAAATCACTTCAGCTGACAGATGAATAGATATAAATGAAATATTGTCTCCTAAGAGCCAATATTAGAGTAAACACCACAAGGTGAACTTGCATCAGATCCTATCTGCCTACTTCTTGTTCTCAGGTTGATCCTCACAGCAAAGTGAACCCTGGATTCTTCTGAACAAAACCTCTCCTCCATTACCTTCTCTTCTTCTTTCCATCCCTTTCTCCCATCCTCTCTTTTGCACTATCTTTTTCTTTTATGTGTCTTTTTTCCATGGTACAAAATCATTCCTAATTTTAAAAACCAGGTGAAATAAGATTATTTCAATTTTGTGCCAACTAAGTTTCAAAGCCACCTGCTACATGCTTTGCATGCACAATCTATTATTCTCTCCCAAACACAATGAAGTAGATATTATGCCCACTTAAAAGATGCAACATTAATGTTAAATGGAATTAATGCACTTTAAGATGGCCATACAATCAGTAAGAAAAAAATTAAAAATACAGAGCTCAAATTTAATTCTCTCTTTTATTGAGTCGTATGCTTTTAACCACAAAACATCTTCTTCCTGCGCATGACTGCCAGCTTAAAAGGTCATCCTCGTTGGGCATGTTCAGTGTGAAACTGCAAACACTCTGAAAGAGATAAAATTGCATATTCTTCCAATAAACCAAGAACACTGCAGCATCCCTGTTGAACATAACACTGGTTGGTCATTTTGGCAAATTTAATAACTTATATCATGGCCATGTGGCAATACATGAGCAGTTAAATATCCCTAATTCTCATTACAAAGTTCCTTTCTTTGTAAACTCTACCTTCCATCCTCTGTTGTGTCAACATCCCTGTTTGGTGTTTGAGGCCCTGTCAATATGGCTTCAGGTCGGCATTTCAGCTTCATTTTCCACTGGGTTCTCACAATGGAGAACCCTTTGCTCAGGTGAAACCAAACCACCCCTTACATCCCATTAGAATGTCTTAATTCAGAGTAAAAGAACAAAGTAAATATTTCTGCACTAAAAGGAACAAACACTGACCTCCACGTGATACCGCTTTGCTCAAACAGGAGTTTTATAATTTTGAAAAGTGGAAAATAGCAACTGTGGACAGAGATATAGAGAATTTGGAACTCTAGGGCTTTGCTACTGAGAATACAAAATGGCACAGCCACTGAGAAAAACAATTTGGCAGTTTCTCAGAAGTTGAATACAGAACTATTACATGATCCAGCAATTCAGATCCTAGGCATATATTCAAAAGATCGAAAGCAGGAACATGAAAAGACATTTGTAGACTCACGATCATTTCTCCCACTATACAAAAGATAACATTAACATATGGACACAGGCAAACAATATGGTATATACAAAGATTGAAAAATTTATTCGGCTACCAAAAGGAAGGAATCTAATTTTTACATCTGACTCATCATGAATAGAAATTGAAAATACTATGCGTAGGGAAATAGGCCAGACACAGAAGAACAAACACTATATGTTATGATTCTATGCCTATGATGTACCTGCAGCTCCCAGAACCATCTTGTTCCCCCATAGTTCAGAGCCTTTGCACATTTCTTTCCTTCTGCCTAGTATTCTCTTCAAAGTTCACTCTTATTAGAAGTTCTCAACTGAAATTATCCTTGATTGGGGCATCTTCCTGCCCTGATTAGTATAACCACTGGGCCACCTTTTCCAGTGTTAGTGTTCACACTTCAAAATATTTTCTGGCTCAGCAGATGGTTTAGTGATTAAGAGCACTGATTGCTCTTCCTAAAGGACCTGGGTTCAATTCCCAGCACCCACATGGCAGCTCACAACTGTCTATAACTCCAGTTCTGGAGGATTTGGCACCCTCACATAGACATGCAGACAAAACATCAGTGCACATAAAATATTTTCTTAGAAGCAGTCTTATTTTGGTAAACATTTCACTTGTTGCTTACCTTGGTTTCTATCTGCTCTCACACTCTGAGGTGAGTGATAAGCCATAACTGCGGCATCTGTTACAGAATGACTACCAATAGAAAGACAATTAGAGCTGAGCGGGGTTGAATGGTTGGTCTGCTCTGGTATAAGCGCTGCTGCTGTAAACTGTGAGGGGATTTCAGCCAAGTTCCAAAGTTGCAACATGAATTCAGTGACCTTTGATGATGTGCATGTGAAATTCAGCAAAGAAGAGTGGGCTTTGCTGAAACGTTCCTAGAAGCAACTCTACAAAGATGTGATGCTAGAGACCTATAAAAACCTCACTGCTATAGGCTACAATTGGGAAGACCATAATATTGAAGAGTATTTTCAAAGTTCTACAAGTAATAAAAGGCATGAAAGCAGTCATCCTGGAGAGAAACCCTTTCAATGCACTCTATGTGGTAAAGCCTTTTCCTATACCACTGTTCTCATACGGCATAAAAGAACACACACTGGAGAGAACCCTTCTGAATGTAACCAGTGTAGTAAAGCCTTTGCACAAAACAGTGATCTCATAAGCCATAATAGAACACATACTAGAGAGAAACCTTATGAATGTAACGAGTGTGGTAAAGCCTTTGCACAGCAGAGTAGTCTTCGAAAACATGAAAAAACACACAATGGAGAGAAGCCTTGTGAGGGTAATTAGTGTGATAAAGCCTTTGCATGTAACAGTCATCTCCTAAGACAACAACACATTCTGGAGGGAAACCTAATACATAAAAGAACACATACTGGAAAGAAGCTGTCTGTCTATAACCAATGTGAAAAAACTTCTGGACTTCAGAATCATCTTCACACTCATGAAAGAAATCCTAATAGACAGAAAGCCTGTGAGTACTTTTAACATGGTGAAACCATTCCACATTTGTATAATCTTTATCATCATGAAAGGATTCATACTGGAGAGAAAACTTATGAATGTGTTAAAATGGTGAGGCCTTGCACAAATCTAGAGTCATTGTCATCATAAAAGTACCCTTACTGGAGAGGAATTCTGTGACTATAAGCATTGTGGAAAGGCCTTTGTGTTCTTTGGTCCACTGAGATCCAACAGAACTGAAAAACTAGCGCAATGGAAATGACCTCTCTTTTCTGAAGGGGAAAGGGAATAGGGGCAATAGGAATTGAGGATAGTACAGGGGGAGAGAAGGGAGGGGGACTATGATTGGAATGTAAAGTAAATAAACTTATTTTTTAAAGGAAGACCAAAAAAAAAAAGACAATTAATGTGTTATCTCTAGAGAATGAATCTTTCCCTACATCCAATACTACCATAGTCTAATTTGAAAGACAGAAAAAGTGACTCAAGTAATGATATAGATGTCTTTAATATTAATTATCTAATTGCATAGTCTCAATATCAATGTCTTTAAAAAAATCCTAACTTCAGATAATGCATAAAAGCATTAGTGATTGCTTTGGTCATTCTCTCTTTCAAATTGTTAGGGGAAATCAATGTCTTAGGATTAAGTAGAATAAATTAAATATAGAAGGAAAATAAAAGCTTAATATATAAGTTGTGGGTTTGGATTTTATTTGTTTGTCAACTTGACAAAAACTAGAGTTTCCTGGGAAAAGTAAATAGGAAAATTTTCAATTGAAAACAAAATGTCTCAAGCAGGTTGGCCTTTAGTCAAGTCTGTAGGACATTTTCTTAATTGGTGATTGATTTAGGAGGACCCAGCTCACTGCAGGCAGTGCCATCTGCCTTGGGGTATGTAAGAAAGCAGGCTGAGCAAACCATGGAGAGCAAGCCAGGAAGCAGCACTCCTCCATGGCCTCTGCATCAGTTCCTGCTTCCAGGTTCCTGCCTCAAGTTTCTGCCCTGGCTTCTCTGCACTGTGATGTGGAGCTATACATTTGAAATAAACCTTTTCGTCCCTAAATTGCTTTTTGTCAAGGTGTTTAGCACAGCAATAGAAACCCTAAGACATTTAAGCTTAGATCTTTTAATTTGATATTTGATTAAACACTTAGGAAAAGTCACCATCAAAAGCTTATAAAAACACACAAAAATGCTAGCATCTCTTTGCAAATCAAAACTACAATAAAGTATCCATTAGAAAGGTTAGTAAGGTGCTGGTGAGATGTCTGAGTTTTACAGTACTTGTCATGCAGGCTTGAGGCCTGAAGTGAATCCTCACTCAACAGCACATAAAAGTCAGGTATGAGAGCAGACGCCTGTGATGATAGTTCTGGAAAAGAAGAGACACAAGGATCTCTGTGGGTTGCTGTTCATCCAGTCGAGTGGAAACAGCGATATCCAGGTTCAATTAATAACCTGTCTCAAAAACTAAAGTGGAAGCAACTGTAGAAGATATGTGACATCAACTTTTGCCTCCACAGACACAAACCCACATGTACAAATACACAGGAAAGATTATCTTTGAAAAATGGAAGAGGGACTTGAATGTAGTTCTGTGGTAGAGTTTGCCTAGTATGCATGAAAGTTTGATCCCCAGAGACACAAAAGAGAAAGATGTGAAGAGAGGATAAGATGAAGGAAAGAGGGGAAAGACAGGGAAGGAGAGATGAATGGAGTGAAGGTGGAAAGAAAGGAAGGAGAAATGTGGAGAAAGAAAAGGAACTGAGTTGTCATTAGAACTCTAAGTAGAATGAATTACATAGTGTGTAGTTAGGGAATGAGTGAAATTAATATTTTGAGAAATTTATGGAACTGATCATAGAATACTAAAATCATTTTAATTAAGAATAACCACCAAAAAGAAATAGCCAAAGAATCTAAGCTTTTATGCGCCCACTACTAAGCAAGGTTATAGCACTGTCCCTGGAGCCCAACCTCGCCACTAAGAGCTGCGGTTAGACACCCACCCACTCCCGCCAGTTTTGCTTCCATCCACATCAGTCAATGCTAAAGACCCGAAGGATCCAGAGGGAAGAAGAGCTCCAATGAACCTCCACTCCTAGGGTCCAGTAATCAGTGAAAAGACTTGTCACACTTACCAAAGACAATGGAAACTAACTTCTGTAAAGTAAATTTTCTCTCCATTGAAAGGGAAAATAGCACTCTTTCTGCCATTACAGATAGTATTCTGCATAAATTTGACATTCATTTTACCTGCAGCCACTTATTAGGAAATGCGATATTATTCCAGGAGCCAATATAGACATCCAGTGAAGAAAAGATACTAAGAAAAATTATGTAGAGTTTCACATTCACCTTCTATAATAATTGTTTTGTTTTGTTTTGAGTGCTAGTTCAGGCTACAGGGGCTTTTTTCAAATTTAGTCATTCAGATAATACCATCAGAAGTCCTCATGGTAAGAAAAGCAGAACACTTTCTTATATTACTATATATTCATGATGTAAACATCTCTGACTTCTGAAGCTAGAAGATTCATGTTAAAATCCTACCCCATTTCTTTCTAGCTGGTGCGTGATTCATTCAAACTTATTCTTTTATAATCCCCATCCACAAAAGCAATGATCTGTTCTTCCTACTTCACAAGGGAATGCTAAAGACAAAAAAAGATGATGACTGTGAATGAAAATAAGTTGGTCACTGTGGAATGTAGTAATGATGATGATGATGATGGCATTTATAGCTATTACACCACCATAGTTTTTGTTCTTGTAGAAAAGATAATCTAACAGTAACTCCATGTTCCGCTTATTTTGTACTTATTTGGGGTTATAAAGATTTACTCCTAAAATGAACAACAATTTACCAAAGGAAAAACCAAGTGGTGTTTAGAGTTTAGCATATGAACAGTAAACACTAATGAAGCACACCTGTTACAATATTAGTTCGTGCCCCATCTTATTCTAATCACTTCTACTGAGACTTTCCCTGCTTGTGGCTAATAATCATACTTTGGAATTTCCTTAGTAAAGACTTTAAAGGATGGTGATGGAAGCATGTTTTGTAAGGATCCATTTTAAACATGGAGGTAGTAAAAACTTTAAAACATGCCATCCATTTAGAAGTTTACAAGAGCTACTGTGGCTCAGAAGTAGAAGCCTGTCCCTAGACTTGGACTGCTTTGTGTCCGCCTAGCGTAGGAAGGGTCCAAAGCAAAGTTTCTAAGACTAGAAATTCACATCGTCTTTATCAGAATTTAAGTGTACAGTCTCTCTGACCCTCTTTTTAAGAACTGATTCTAAGCCAGGAGGTAGCATGCAGCTTTCAGGACTCAGGAGGTCGAGGCAGGTGACTCTCTTAGTTCAGGGCCAGCCTGAACAGAGTGAGTTCCAGGACAGCCACGTAACACAGAGAAACCCTGTCTCCAAGATTGATTCTAAAGGGCTTCTGTTGTTGTTTGTTTTTTTTGTTTGTTTGTTTGTTTTTTTACAAAAGTGTTTATTTTATTAGAAAACAAAAAATAATCTGATGTTCAGCAAGTGAATGAAGTGAATGGTCAGGTGACACTGACATTTTTGGCACTTGAACGAGTTGTTTTCTTTTTCTTCACACACTTTTATGCTAGATATAACAAGTGTCATTTACTCCTGTCATAAGGTCATACACAACAGATAATATCGATGGAAATAAATTAATAGAGATGGCTCAGTGGTTAAGAGAACTGGCTGTTCTTCCAGAAGACCCAGGTTCAATTCCCAGCATCCATATGGAGGCTCACAACTGTCTGTAAATCCAGGTCCAGGGGACCTGACACCCTCACACAGACCTGCATGCAAGCAAAACACTATTGTGCATAAAATAAAATCTTTATTAAAAAATTAAAAATGGGTGGGGCTGGAGAGATGGCTCAGCAGTTAAGAGCACTGTCTGCTCTTCCAGATGTCCTGAGTTCAATCAATTCCTAGCAACCACATGGTGGCTCACAACCATCTGTAATGGGATATGGTGCCCTCATGTATATATAGAGTCACTTTGCTTACAGTAATGAATTCAGCAACTGAATTATTCTAGCCTTTGCTTTTCTAAGTCTGTTAAAATGACCATGAAGGGAGTGTGTTATCCCACAAGAATGGAAGGACACGGAGGCAACAGCAGATACACACATGTTCAGAAGCTGAAAACCCTCTGCAGGACTGGTAAAAGATTTTGCCTCAAGAAAACTGAATCCTTATCCTATGCTGAAGAACTGGGTTGACATCACCGTAGGTCCCAGAGTGTCAAGAATAACGTGCTATTGCTAAAAAGCTAATTAATATCACTCATCATTGGCACAAAAGAAGTCTTTCAAACAACAGGAAGGTTATGGGAAAGTCTGCTGAGGAAGTTAGGGTCCTGATGCTGAGTTCCCATTCTGCATGGGCCAGCAGCTATCCCTCCCTGTACTAGCTGAAGAGTACTGGTTGAGTCTCTAGAAAAGTAATACTCAGACTGAACTGAGGGACATGAAACACAATAAAAAGTAAGGCTATATGTGGACAAACAGTAAGGAAATGGTATGAATGTACTGAAAATTTAAGACCCAAGCGCACTTCATTCCAGTAGATAAAACATGGCAGGTAAAAGATAGAGAACTTTAGAATGGCTTGGCCAATCAGAAGAGAGACCCACTGCTCCCCTTCCTGTCCTCTTTCTCAAGTCCTGTGGCTACTTTCCAGGGAGCACCCCCGACTCCTGCCTCCCCACACCTCACACTGGCTTGGGACTCGGCCAATCCCAGGCCTCTTCCCAACCGGAACTCTCTAGCTACCACGTGTGACCCAGAGACTTGCAGTCACCTAATTGGAAGCATGCAGCAGTCCCAGGCATCCCTGAGTCATGGAAGCCATCCATCCATACTGCCAGCGGATCATGTTCCAGACTCCTAGAAGATCACTGACCGGCCAGACCAGCCCAGTTAGCAAGCCCCAAGCCCCGGTGAGAGCCCCTCACAATGAAGCGAGAGCTATGGAGAGAGTGTGTTCTGCATGCGTGCATGAGAACTCATGATCCCCAGAACTCATGTAAAAGCCAGGTATGGAAGCCACCTGGACTCCCAGCAATTGAGGGCAGAGGCTGGAGAAGGCCGGCGAGCTGTCTAGCTATCTCAGCTCTCTCCAGGCCAGGGAGAGACCCTGCCTCCACAAATAAAGTGGTGAGTCATGGAGGAAAACATCTAACGACAAGCTTGGGCCTCCACACACATGTGCACATACATGCACACACATATGTGAATGTACCTAACACCACAAAGAGCACACACACATTTTACACACAAATGTAAACTGACACAGAAGGTAAGCAACGCCTGAGGAAGGGTACCCACAGTTAACTTCTGACCTTCACACAGGCACATGCATGTGAACACACCCACACACACATGGATGGGAGGAGAGAATTAAGAGTACGTCGATTGGAGTTCATAGGAAGCCATCCAAATAGACACTATAAAAATAGAACTGACTGTAAAGAAATTTAAGGGCAATGTAACCAAAATAGATCATGTGACTTAGCCGTGAACAGGGCTGATCTGATCACAGGAACATGAACACTGAACAATGATTTACTAGAACAAGAGAAATGTGTGGGTGCAGAGTGCAGGATGTGCTACTGAAGAGAAGGGGCAGCTTTTATAGTGGAGTTACTTTAAAATGTATGGTAACCTAAAACAACCAGCCAGAAAGGTCTAACCCTGGTGACCACCGGGAGGGAAGGGGCTTTTCTGACAGCTCCTGGGAGACCTGATGACAGTTTATAGTGTGGCTGTATACATTTCACATCTCTAAAACAATAAAATATGTAAAAGAAGATAATTTTAAAAGGCTTGTGAATAGCTATTTTCTGCGAGAACAGAAGTTTCCACCTTGGCCGCCATTTTGCCTGACTGCAGTTTACTCACAAGAACACTGACGGGGGGCTGAAATCAAGGCTGCTCTAAATAGAACCCACATATTCTTGTCTACTTGGGACATAACCCTATGCAGCTTTCCGCATTTATTCAATGAATTTTTAAAGATTCACCCATTATTGCTGAGAAATAAATGTAACTCGCTATAATACCTACTGTTTCTTTTTTATTTTTATTAATTAGTTTATTCACTTTGTATCCCACCTGTAGCTCCCTTTCTCTTCCCCTCCCAATCCCACCCTCTCTTCCTATTCTCCACCCATGCCCTCCCCCAGTCCACTGATAGGGGAGGTCTTTCTCCCCTTCCATCTGATCCTAGTCTATTAGGTCTCATCAGGGGTGGCTGCATAGTCTTCCTCTGTGGCCTGGTAATGCTGCACCCCACTGAGGGGGAGATGATCAAAGAACAGATCAATCAGTTCTTGTCAGAGCTAGTCCCTGTTCCCATTACTAGGGAACCCACTTAGACACTGAGCTGCCATGGGCTACATCTGTGCAGGGTTTCTAGGTTATCACTATGAATGGTCCTTGGTTGGAGTATCAGTCTCAGAAAATACCCTTGTGTCCAGATTTTTTGGTTCTGTTGCTCTCCTTGTGGAGCTCCTGTCCCATCCAGGTATTTCTATCTCCCCCTTCTTTCATAAGATTCACTGCACTCTGCCCAAAGTTTGGAAAGGAAGAAGTCAAAGTATCACTATTTGCAGGTGATATGATAGTATACATGAGTGACCCCAAAAATTCTACCAAGGAACTCCTAAAGCTGATAAACACCTTCAGGAAAGTGGATAGATACAAAATTAACTTTAAAAAACCAGTAGCCCTCCTGTGTACAAAAGACAAACAGGCTGAGAAAGAAATTAGGGAAACAACACCCTTCACAATAGCCACAAAGGACATAAAGTACCTTGGTGTGACTCTAACCAAGCAAGTCAATTGAATCTGTAGGTTGCTTTTGGATTAAGGGTAGAAGGTGTGGCCTTGTTGAAAGAGGTGTGTCTCTGGGCTTTCTGATTCAAAGTCCTCACCAGGCCCATGATCTCTCTCTCTCTCTCTCTCTCTCTCTCTCTCTCTCTCTCTCTCTCTCATACCTGCAGATCAAGTGGCAATGCTCTCAGCTACTGCTTTAGCAACATGCCTGTCTGCTTCCCAAACTGATGATCACAGACTAACCACCTAAAGCTGTAAGCAAGCTTCCAATTTTATAAGATTTGCCCTGGCTGCACTAGCTCTTTGCAGCAACAGAACAGTAACCAAGACAAAAGGATACTTCTCTGCTTGCTTACTCTCAGCTGATTTTGTTCTTTTTCCTTAATTGTCAAGTCAGTATTGCTGTTACTTTTAGATTAATCAGATCTTTCCTTTAGGTTTCCTGTCAGAATATCAAATATCAATGTTACAACCCAGACAATTTACACACACTACCAGAAAAGCCTACTCAAAGATGTTCATTAGTTCACATTTAGAGGAAAGAATTTTTTTCTGTCTAAAAATATTTTTCCTTATGTTGAATTTTTCTAAAGAAAAGTTAAGACATCTGGATTTGTTATAAAGGAAGAAAAGGAGAAAGGCCATAAAGGAGAGGCAGTGGAGGATGGCGGGGAAACTTAGATGACAGGGAGTCAGTCAGCAAAAGATCTGTTTTGATCTTCCACATCTCTTTTCCCTTTATTCAGCACTCCTGTTGGACTCCACCAAGAACTCTGACTTTCACTCTTATCCTGTGCCCTCAGATCCTTCCTCTCTTTACCAGATTCCTCAATCACTTCCTTGACATTATTCTTTTGTTGTTGCTGCTGTTCTTCGAGAATTTCATGCAATGTATTTTGACCATATTCACCCCTTCTCTTCCAACTCCTCCCAGATCCTCCCATTCTCTTCATGCCCAATCTTGTATCTTCTTTAAAAAACAAAAGTCCAATTTGTGCTGCCCATATATTCTTGGACAGATGTCATTCCATGTGAGTACAGTAGACTTATTAGGGGCTATACTGTTGGAGGAGGCCAACTCTCCCTCTCGCGGCAGATAACAGCTGTCAATAGCGTTTGGGCAAGTTTCCTTTTCTGTTCCTGGTTCTCAGTGTGTATCATAAAAATAATGTGATCTAAATGAGGATTAAATGGGATAAAACTCATTATACTTAAAATAACACCAGCTATGCATATGTGTTCAATTGGTGTCTTGACATCATTGTTGGTATTTATTAATTTTATCTGATTTTTATCAAAATGTTTTTGCCTGAAAATCACATCTGCTCTCCTTCTCTCAGTTTGAGGAGCCCAGCAAACGCCTAGTGAACATGCAAACATCCTGACTGCTCAGCTTACCTTCTTAGGGTGCTGTGTCTTTAGGCTTGAACAGCTAACTCTTCTTGCTTGTTTCTAACTTGCTAGAACAAGCTGCACTAACAGGATTCTTAAAGACAATTTTCTTACTTCTTGACGACTTAATTATAGTGCTGCTGGCTGGTGACTTTGCATTTGAAACCAAGACCCCGAAATAAACACAGTCATTTCAGTTCTTGATGCCAGAGTGAAAGTTAGTTCTCTGATCTCATAGGCTTAGGAGCACACCATAGCAATAGGGTTCAAGGAGCCCTACTTGCCTGGGATCCATTACGGACCTTGGCAGTTCCTTAGCTTTTAATTCCGTTTGAAACATATTGTAATTGAGATATTGAGTACACTTACAGTACATCTGGCTATTTTTACTCAGTGAGTATAAAAGCTTTGCAATATTTGATTATTGTGAAGAATTTTACTTTTTTAGAAATATGTCAGAAGAAAAAAATTTTAAGGCACAAAATATAAAGTCCCTTTATTTTTAGTTTGGAGATCCTCCCACAGATCACAATTACCTACCTTCCTGTCTCTGAAGTATGGAAAGGAACCAGTCTTGTATTAGTCTGCACAATCCCATCCTCATGCCGCTGAAGGCTAGTAATAGGAATGATTTCTTTCATTCTTTTGACAGCAATGATCATGATATACTGTCAGTGAGTGTTGTTGAAGATAGAGCCGTTAGTAATGCTCCACAGTGTTGCTAGCTTGGACAGTGGGCAGAAGAGACTGGACATACCATCCCTGCTTGCCATTCATTCTTTCCATTTTTTTCTTCAAATTCTTACTTAGTCTTTGCCATGTCCTAGAAAGTATGGAACTTTTTCAAAAGCCAAGCTGTCTGTTGCTTAGGAGTATATGCATGAAGTGACTTTAAGCTTCACAAAATACATAACAGTGCCGCCTCTGGGGGAAGTGGACAGAAGGGTTCTAACACCTGACTTCAAGGCAGTCAGCCCCCTGCAGACTTCCTGCCCAACACAGTGTTAAATGGTCAAAGGTCATAGGCCCAGCTTCACCACACATTCACAGTTTGATCCTATGCATGTAACTGAATATTCTTTCTTTCAAAATATGTGTGTCAAATGTTCATATATCACCCATCCCTCTGGGCCTTTTTTAATGTCTGATAATTCCAAATATGAAAGCAGTTTGAAAAGTTAGGTGCTGAACTAAAGTTGGATATCACCAAAAGCATTCTTGCTTATTACAAATATTCAAAATTTACAATAAACATTTACAAAGTAATATGTGCCTATAACTCAACAAAAACAATTCATAGATAGCCTGGTTGGAATGAAGAGGGTAGATGGCTATGCAGACAAGCTTGGGTTCACATTTTGGCTAGGCATGTAATTCTTTGAACCTTAATTTATTCATTTACAAAGGGGCTAGCACTCACAGCCCCACTGAGTTGGTGAGAAGATTAAACTACTATATCAAGGCCCAAAATAACTCTCTGCTAGTAATAATGGAAATGGGTATAGGAATTATAAAGAGATATATGGTTACATCTAACCCATGAAATAAACATACTTTAAGCAAGCAACTGCACTACAAAAACTCATCACAGTGAGAGTCTCACACATTAAGAAATCATAGCATGTGGACACTGTTCCATTATAAAGTCATAATGATAGAGGCTTAGAAATGACTTTAACCAGATGGTAAACCAATTTTTAAAATTATATTTGTACAAAGTTTCTGATGTACTATCTAGTGAGGAGGTTGCTGTGTGTGTGTGTGTGTGTAAGCAATCCTGAAGGTCAGCATTCAGAGAAAAGCAAGACACAGACGGAAGGCCATGCAGCACTTACTCACCCATGCTTGTCTTTAAGAAAACGGGACTCGGCAGTTTCCGTGCAGGTTGACGTTCTGTAAGCAAGAATAAAGACAGTATCACTTCAATATGTCTAAAGAGGAGATGCCTTCCACCCTGTGCACTCCCTGTCCCTCTCCCCTCCCTGTGCACACCCTGTCCCTCTCATCCTCCCAGTTATTTTAAATATTTGATTTATAACAACTAGGTGAATGGGAAAGTGCTAAGTTTTTTTTTTTAATTTTTTATTAATTACACTTTGTTCACTTTGTATCCCCCCATAAGCCCCTCCCTTCTCCCCTCCCGATTCCCCCTCCCTCCCCCTTCTTCATGCATGCCCCTCCCCAAGTCCACTGATAAGGGAGTCCTCTTCTCCTTCCTTCTGATCTTAGTCTATCAGATCTCATCAGGAGTGGCTGCATTGTCATCTTCTGTGGCCTGGTAAGGCTGGTCCCCCCTCAGGGGGAGGTGATCAAAGAGCAGGCCAATCAGATTATGTCAGAGGGACTCCCTCTTCCCATTACTATGGAACCCACTTGGACACTGAACTGCCATGGGTTACATCTGTGCAGGGGTTCTAGGTTATCTCCATGCCTGGAACTTGGTTGGAGTGTTGTAGAAAGTTATTGATATTCGCTATTGTTTAAACTTCTGGTAAGCTGCTGTTAATCCTCAGCAGCTGTAAAACCAAATCACCACACAGAGACTGGGTTTCTAGTTAACCTAGAACACAATGCTGGGCAATATTTACTCCCTCCTAAACCTCCAAGCCCTCAGTTTCCTAACATTTAGATTTCCCACATTATACTTGCTTTTTGTGAAATCTTAGGTCTGGTTCATGCTCCAAGTCCTCCAAGCTCTCTCCTCCCGCTCTGCTCTCTCCTCCTGCACTCCTCTCCTCTAGCTCCTCCTCCTTCTCGCCCCTTCCTGTTCTCTAGCTCCTCCCCTCTTTCCTGTCCTCTGGCTCCTCCCATTGCACAACATTGTATCTAGTTGCTTTATTTGTGTCCTGTTTACACAAGAGTTGAGACAGGATGCTTATAGTGAGTATCACAATGCAGTATCCAGATTGAAACCAGAGAGTTGGGGGTGGGGAAATCAGCATTTGAATTAACAAGGGTAAGGCATATACATTTTAAAAGAATATTATACCCACATTGGAGTATGAGTCTCTGGGAAGTCCCCTGTGTTCAAATTTTCTGGTTCTGTGGCTCTCCCTGTGGGGTTCCCGTCCTCTCCAGCTCTTACTATTTCCCATTTCTTTCATAAGATTCCATGCACTCTGCCCAACAGTTGGCCATAAGTCTCAGCATCTGCTTTGATAGTCTGCAGGGCAGAGTCTTTCAGAGGCCCTCTGTGGCAGGTTCCTAGGTTTTTTCTGTTTTCTTCTTCTTCTGATGTCCATCCTCTTTGCCTTTCAGGATGGGGATTGAGCGTTTTAGTCAGGGTCCTCTCTCTTGATTAGTTTCTTAAGATGTACAGATTTTAGTAGGTTTATCCTAAGTTTTTAAATCCGTGTTTCTTATCGCTACCAGTGAATAAAATGCTTTAGTAGAATCTGGTTTTCAAAACAATGGTTGATTTCAAATCCTGAGTGAATTAAAGGACACAAGAAATGAGAGCACAAGCCTGAAGCATGCAGTGCCTCTCTGTGGGGAAAAGCTGAAACTTTTCCCAGCAGGACCTGCGCCAGGCACCCTTTGATTTCAGCCTCCGCACTCTCCTTGACCACTACAGTCACCTTGGAGAAGCGAAAAGAAATTCCCCATTACAGTGCCAACGGAAAAACATTCAAGCAGAGGAGAGAGGCTGGCAAGGGATGCAGTGAGCACTCCACAGTTGGGAAAATGGATAGAGCACTTTGCCTTTATTGCACTTCTGATTTTATTTTGATGTTTCGCCGTGACTGAGTCGTCTCCTTTCATTTCTGTCTTCTTTAATCTCCCGTTACCTTACCTGAACCACTTCTTTATTTGGGGGTCTGGGGGTCTGCTGTATACATGCTCAAGCACATGCACTCACATGTGTGTTTGCAGGATGCAGGTGGTGGGTAGTCAAGGGTTTGCTACTAGGTGTCTTCTATTACTCTCTGCCATATTTGTTGGGACAAGGTCCCTTCGCTCAGCCAGGACCTCATTAATTGAATTTGGCTAGCCTGGCTGGCCATCAGGGTCGAGGGGTCTACTTGTCTCCATCTCCCTCCAGTACTGAGGTTCCTGGTGTATGTTGCTAAGTCCAGCTTTTGTGTGGGTGTTGGAGATTGAAACTCAGTTCTCATTGAGCAACCTCCCAAGATTCTCCTGAGCCATCTCACAGTTATTTGGAGTTCCAGTATGCTGGAATAGTGTCAGGTGTGATGGCAGGGACATCTAATCCCAAAATTCAGGAGACAGAGGCAAGCAGGTTTCTGTGACTTGGAGAATAGCATGGTCTATATAGTGAGTTCCAGGACTGCCACAAATGCAGAGTAAGACCCTGACAACTCGCTCTCTCTCTCTCTGTCTGCATGTGTGTGCATGTCTCCCTCTCTCTTCCCCTCTCCTCCCTCTCCTTTTCCCCCTTCTCATTCCCTCTCCCTCCCCACCACCTCTGTGTGTGTGTGTGTGTGTGTGTGTGTGTGTGGTGTTATCACTGGTTCTCTACTTTTGACTTTTCCCATCACATCTGTAACAGCCTTGCTCATTAAGCTTAACCATGAAAACAGTCCTAAGGATATAGAAGTGCCACATGACACGAGTCAATGAAAAAGGACAGGCAGGCAACAGATGCAGTTGAAGGGTCGCCAAGAAGGTTGGCTGTGGCCATGTTTGACCTGGAAAGGCTTCAGGGAAGAACAAATATTGTTGGATCTTAAAGGATTTGGACAATGAAATGAAGAGTCAAGGATGCCCAAGGTGGAAGAGGCAATATGAATCAAAGCACAGTGAATGGAAAATCCAAACAGCACTTGCCAAAGCACTGCTTTCCTGGGACAGACAGTTTCAAAACTGAATCATGTAATATTAGAAATTACTTTAGTCAAGCCACATGTTAATTAAATGTTGAAGATGAATAATCTTCTAAAACCCTCTAAATAATTCCAGAAACAGGTCAGAGATATGACAAAAGCCATGCTGGTTCTGTCATTTGCCTAAGGCTGCCGTAACAAAATGGCACAGTTGAGTGACTTAAGCAAAAAAACATATTGTCTCACCTTCCTGGAGGATAAAGATCTGAAATCAGTGTCACAGGGTTAATTCCTTCTGAAGGCAATGAGTCCCTCTGCTGTATACTGCTCTCCTGGCTCCTGGCAGCCTCAGGCATTTTGTGGTCCCCCCACCATCTTACCATTCTCTCTGTCCTTCTTCTTTCAACATGCCACCGCCTCTGTGTCCAGATTACCTCTTTTGATAAGGACCATGGTCACATTGTATTAGAGCCCAACCTAATGATCATATTTTAACTTGGTTACCCTTGTAGACCCCATTTCCAAACAAGATCCCATTGTGAGATACTGAAGGACTTAAAAACATGGAGGAAGCAAGTTCAGCAATAGGAAGACTTGAATGACCAATATCTATATTATATAGGTTTTTGAGAGGTTGTCTTCCTGGCTTCAGTTCATTTAAGTGGAAATGTGCCATTTTATAGTTTTGGTGCCTTGAGCCTGTCATGTTCTCTGCTCTAATTAAGGGGTTGTTTTTATTCTTAAATGAGTAGATATGCTAATGTAGGTAAGAAGTTACAAATTATTTTTATTTTGTGAACTATTTTTTTTCAAGGAACAAAGGAGTTAAAACAGAAGGCTTGAAAGTTAATTTTGCCAACTGTGGGTGGGACCAGCTAATCTGTTGCCAGTCCTCCTTCTCCTGGGCACACAGCTATGCTATATTTCCAGCCTCACGTGCTGTTTCTGGCCACATGGTGAGTTTTAACAGTAGAACAGAAATAGGAAGAAATTAATACCCACTTCTAGACCTGTCCAATAAAAAGCCTCCCTACTGCAGGCTTCTTTTCCTATGATTAACTCCTAAATGGAATCGATTTCAGGATTTAAGCAAGCTCAGAGCCACAGTATCAGAGCCAGCGTGGGTTCCCACAGAACACAGGAACCTGTCAATGTTAGGATTCTACTAGAAGAACATATGAATGTATTGGGTAATCCATCTGAGGTTTGGGTACTCTGGCAGCTCTTATTTCTTGATATACTCCAAAATAGCCATTAAAAATTACCATCTAATATAACAAAGGACAGAGAACTTAATATCCAAAACCTACAGAGTATACAATTGTGGAAACAGAAACAGTGCTTTCAGTTGATGTAATAGTTAATGTAAAGTACACACACTCTTACCTTTGTCTGTTAATTTACTCATTTCCCTCACAAATGAGTGCTAATGAAATGTCTCATCAGAGGTGCATGGCTCTTCACTCAGGTCAGTAGTAGGTCAGACGATTGTGCTCAGACAGGGTTCTCAGACCTCTCTCTAGCTGATGGCCCTTCTGTGTTGCTTTATTTCAGAGAATTCATTCCTCACGTGGATATTCTCCAACATGCTCAGAGTTCCAAGTCCAAGGAGCAGGAGAAAGGTAACTCCTATTTCTCCTGAAAATTTTCACAGTGAGATCTGACCAGATCAACCTGAGTCATACACCCACCTCCCACAGAATGCTACAGGAGGCAGACAGTGTGCAGTCAAGAAGACAGACTGTGGTCGCTTGTCCAGAAAGGAGATGAGTCCCATGAGTCAAAGGAGCAGAGAACCTGTGTGGAATGATCTTTGTTGGATACAGTTAAGTGGCAGGAAATGGAGCAAAGATTCTGCCTAACTTCTCAAGAGCATTTATAACAAGGCACAGGGGGAAGAACTGGTGCGCAATTAAGCAGACTGAAGATTAAAGACAGGTGAATGATAACCAGGCACACAACATTTCCAAATAAATGAGCATTTATTTATGTGCAGTTGTCAAATCCCGGGAGTTCAACAAGCTTTTATTAGCTTAAAATGTGAGCTCTTTTTATTAGGATAAAATGGAAAAAATAAGATAAATTTGGGGTAAATTAAGTTTTGATTTTTCTGTCTTTCATAATATTTTATGCACTAGTAGCATCATCCAATCTATGAGAAAATGCTTAAAGATAGTCCGCACTTAGCATTATCAGAGCAGTGGTCTTTCTCCCTTCTGCAAGCTAGTGGCCTTTGTCCTTCTTTTTTCCTTTTTTATTAAATATTTTATTTATTACAATTTGTTCACTTTGTATCCCCACTGTAGCCCTCTCTCTTGTCCCCTTCCAGTCCTACCCACTCTCCTTCTTCTACCCCTACACCCCTTCCTTAGTCCCCTGATAGGGGAGGACCTACTCCTAGCCTATCAGGTCTCAGCAAGGCTGCCTGCATCATTTTCCTCTGTGGCCTGGCAAGGCTGCACCCCACGGGGGGGGGTGATTAAAGAGCCGGCCAATGGGTTCATGTCAGAGACAACCCCTGTGCCTCTTACTAGGGAACCCAGTAACTGGGCAGCCTATGGGCTTCCTCTGAGCAGGGGTATTAGGTCCTCTCCACGCATGGTCCTTGGTTGGAGTATAGGTCTCTGCATCCCACCCCCAGGGCTGGGGAAGCTCATCAGTGGGGCCACGTGCTGAGGGCTCCCCATTCCCAGGTCCCTGGGAAGGTCTGAGACTGAGGGCTCCCCAGTATTCCCTAACCTTCATCTAGTGTTTGGATGTTGGTCTGTGCATTTGTTTTCATCAATCTCTGGATGAAGCCTCTCTGATGACATTTTTGCTAAGCTTCTGTCTAAAAGTATAGTGGAGTATTAGTAACAATGTCAGGAATGGGCTCCCTCTCATGGCATATGTCTCAAGCTGCACCAGTCATTGGCTGGCCCTTCCTTCAATTTCGACTGCTTCTTAACCCCTGCATATCTTGTAGGCATGACCTTTGACCTTCTTAATGCTCAGTTAAAAGTCTGGGTAAGTACACTTTCCATCTGAGTCCTATAGAATTCAGTGTTTATCTAAATCTTTCAAAAGACTTGTCATTGTCAGACTTTTGTCTCCTTTATTCTAATTATAGCAGCATGCTGGATTTACTTTTCCATTTCCAACAACCTAGTTAAAGTTGCATAAGATGTAACTCAGCACACATCTTTCAGAAATAATTGGACAATGAAGAATTTTCAGGCCCAGATCTCATAAAAGCCACAACATCATTCTCTATGCCCTGGTGTTTGCAGGCTATTTTTACTTTTATTGCTGTCATTAATTCAGTCAAATCCTTCAGGGTGGCTTCTCAATGCCTCTGTGGATTAAGCTTGCCTCTGGACTATCTGTCGAACTTTTCCCTCTAAGGATCACCCAGCACCTTTACGGATCCAAAGCTTCCTTCCTCAATCTCCACGTGGCAGGACACTGCCATGTCTCCTTTCAAAGGAGAACACAGCCACACTCCTACACACACAGTTACTAGTTGGAATGCATTATAATATGCTTGTCAAACTTCTGCTTGGGAAATGGTGGGTTTGCAGTTGTTAGGAGGAAGATTAGTTGGAAAAACAAAATTTCTTTACTGAAAAAGTTAACACTTCAGCTTATTGTCAAATATCAAAGGTTTCAGTCATTAATTCTTTTAAACAAGTACTTATTTCCTAAGTCTTGGGAAATACTATCTAGGTACAGAGCTATTTAAACTTTTGCTATTGTGACATGACTCAGTGATCTACAAATGAGGGGTGGGGGAGACATTCCAGAATAGCTACTCAAGGACTACTGTGACCCACAGACCACAGGTTCAACACCCTGATAGGAGCCTGGGATGTGACATTAAGACCAACAGACTGGATCTTGCTTTCACAGAGGGGTAGTATGGGGAGTGCAAACACACAGACTACCAAAGGGAATGTAATGACATGAGTGCTGTCAAAGGAATAGACTGGGAAAAAGAAGTGGGTAACAGCCACAGAGAAGGTGCTTTCTGAGGATTCAACAGCTGAGCCGAGAGCAACGTGATGAGAGCACGATGGACGCACTATCAAGTTGGGTACAAATCCTTCTAGGCAGAAGAAACACATACGCACAAATTCAGAGGTAACACAATGTTCATCCAACCTGCAGAAAGGATACCAATGTGGCTATCCCGTTGTTTTCACTCATCTCAGCATCAAAGTTAAACCCAGTTTAGAGGCTTAGCATCTTCTTCCCAATGTCTTGAACCCAATGTCTTGATGTGTCCTTTTAGTTTCCTAAATAATAAACTGTTCAGCAACTTCCATACTGGCAGATTTTTTTTTTCATGTACTCAGGGAGTTTTCAGTTCTCTTGGACGATCATTAACTCTGGAGAAATTCTACAGATTCATTTTGACACTTACCATATTGAAAGCATCAGCTACCACTCCCATGATGAGAAAGAGTTAATACACTTCCCTAAATGCCCATTTTACTGCCAAGAGATCTGTTATGCCTGAGAGAATCTGGCTGGATTATTGGTAGCCATCTGGTATTTAAAGTAAAACCCATTGTGAAGAGCTGGGCACAACTTTTTGAAAACACAGAAACCAAGCTTGATTAAAACATAACAACGAGTCTCATGTCCATTTAAGCTGTGCTAGTCTTTGGGTTTTGGTGACTGGTTCTAATAATATTTCGAACTGTCTAACAAAATGTCATGAAAAAAGACGGCTGAAACAGCACGAGACTGTGTCTTTTGAGCTCGGCAGGATGCTAGCGCGGGCTCCATCTGCTTCCTGAAAGCATGAGGCCAATGAGAAACAGCCTGAAGAGGACACAATGTTGACTGTGTTTCAGCTCCAGTCCAGGTCTATGGCAAGAGCCTCCCTCAGCTAAGCACACTGTATTCATTGTGGGGAGAAACCACTGTGTGAGTCCCAGGGTCCCTCTCATGGGCTCAGGCCTCAGCCTTTAGTTAGGTAGTGAACTAGGAATTTCTCCTGCTTCACTTTTAGCAAAGGTAGAAAGAGGGATAACTACTTACCTGTTTTGAGCATTAAGTAAAAGAAAAACTGTGAAGTAAATGGCACACTGTGGATGTTCCATAATTGCAGTTTTCACTTTCATTATCCATTTTAATTAAAGCAATCCATACACATGCCTGAAAGGTAACTATATCCTTACGGTGATGTGGTAAATACGGTGTGTGGATAAAGCCAACAACCTACCAGAGTTGCTTCCACCAGTCCCACCCCAACAGCCATCCTGTGTCTGCTGTCTAAGATCAGGGTGCCCAGGAGGGTGCCCTAACGTCATTCCTGGGAAGACCCCGGATTTTAGGCGGTCTTGAAGGCACTTAATAGACACTAAATTGACCTTCTTACCGCTGTGTCTTCTCTCCTAGATTCCTACGTAGGAAATAAAACTGGTAGCAATTCTCCCTGTCCCGCCAAATTCAAATGTATCTCCACTATACTTCCATTCCTGACATGGCAACTTCAAACTTTGAGAGACATAAAAGCTAGCTGCCTTTCATACAGTAGGGAAGGGCTAGGATATCCTGCCCCAAGTCACAATGGAAGAAGAATCTTCAGGGTCGCAAATGATCTCGGATACGGACCACTTGATGGCGCTATTTCCTATTCATGGCTTAGCAACAGCTGAGAAGCTTTATAAATGAACTCTTCACAGTAAATGTTCGCTGAAAACGCCAGATTTTCTTCAAAGAGTGAGCAGGAAACTTGAGACATTATATTAAAGCACTCGTATGGAAAGAATAATACTAAGACATTTGTAGATCCCTTTTATTGGTGTGTTCACTTTCCTGGACAGGAGTCATGTCAGCACTGGTCCTGTCTCCACTGTTAGGGTCATCTGTTCCCTGACAGCGAAAACAGGAAGCCTGCAGTCAGCTAGTGGTCCTCCAACTGCTTCATACCTTTCCTTGGCCTGGCCAAAGGCTTTGACATTGGTACATTGTGATTATCAGAAAGCCCTCCCCAGAGAATTTGCGCAAGGATTTGCCTTATGTCGAATCCTTACAGCAACTTCAGAGAGCAATTCCCATGTGTGCTGAAGTCTCTGTCCCTCTGGCATCAACTCTTTGCAAGCTACTCCTCGCTGTTTGAGCTCTCCTTCTTGGCTGTCTTTCAATTCTTCACATACACCCTATCTTTCCCAAGCTCCTGGGCACCGGCAGTTCTTTTTACTTGGAACACCTTTACCCAGGACGGGTTACATACATTATACAGACTGAAGCAAAAGTAAAAAGCAGGTGTTCTCCTTCAGAAGGAAAGATGCAAGAGCCAGGGGACCAGGACACCTGTTGCAAGATAGTGTCTTCTAGACTTTATCCATTTCAATGATACAGTTGCCTAGATTAGGCCTGACTAATGGTGACATCGGCCCACACAGTCAACATGCCAGTGTGCGTGAAGGAAAATTTCATAAGGGCCAGCCTCTAGATGAAGAGCTGCAAGCAATCAAGGGATGCTCAGAGAGTGAGGATCAGTTTCCTCCAGGCACAAGACCTCTATAGGCTATCCAATCCCAAAGGGTTAGTTCTAAACACACGTGCAGACAGGCAAAACTGAGTGGACTCAGCAGATCGTGTGTGTGTGTGTGTGTGTGTGTGTGTGTGTGTACAGCAATTGAAGAAGTTGTAAATTTGTGAGGTAGTTGGGAAGGATTGGAATGGATGGAAATATTGCATATAAAGCACTAATGTGTGAAAGTCTCAAAAACAATTAAAAATAATTCCAAACTGAGGACATTAGAGCTTACACAAAGTAGAGGACCCCACTGAGCTCAAGGTTCTGTGAATGCCCAGGTCTCATCCACAAGAAAGCTGGTCCCTACCTTTGTTTCTGCCGTTCAGCTAGCCAGCTCATCATCACAAACTCATCACCTCTAGTCGTGCCCTGCCAACTACCATTTTCTTGCCCTTTTCATAATTTGAAATATCAGCCTCTTTATCTTCTTACCTGTGGTTCTCCTCCTGTCTGGGAGGCTCTCACCAGTCCATGAAGTTAGGAGAGGCACTAGACGAGGCACAAGGCTGGAAGAGCCAGCAAGTACAAACAGAGAGCAAACACTCTGGGAACCACTGCAGGCAGCTAGTTCAACTTTAATTTCAGAGAGCAAAGGTTATACACCCCTTTGGAGGGGGGCTCCAAGGATAGGAGTACATTAGTGATTGGAACTAGATGCTTCAAGGATGCTTGATTTGTATTAAACAGCCACACTCCAATCATATGAAGAGAACCTAATTATGTATAATATAGCACCTAATTATCACATAGGCACAAGGAAGGAAGAGCTAGCAGGGAGCTGTGTCAAAGGCCATATATCAAATGTGCTTAGGGACATCTGTGTCTAGACACACTCTTCAGATGAAAGCAGGCAAAGAGCAAGAGGCCCTGCTGGGGAGAGGGAGTCCAGCACCTTAACACCAAGCTCAGAAGGGTTCTCTGAGCTTGACTGGGAAAACTGCAACCTCAAACAGCAGGGTCCTTCCAACACTTACCTCTCAAAAGTCTAGCTCCCCACTCAGCCCCTTTGAAAGCTTCCTGTGTAAGCTGTGTAAGAGGGGATTCCATGTTTTCCTCGAGCACTAGGGCCTTAGAGGCGCAAACTGTCTGTATAGACAACCAGTGTGGGGGGTGCATGATGGATTAGCTTGTTCCTGTGCTTTCAGCCTAAAGTTAGTTTTAATACTGAAATCTTTGGTGCATAAAGAAATACTCTTGGACTCAGCAAGTAAGCAGAAACCTATAAGAGCAGTGAATGCTTGAATTAAGTCAGTACAAAGCCATTCTCTTCTGAGGAGCCGCCTCTTTGTTCCCCAGATAAGGCTTGCTTTGTAGAATCGCTTAATGGCTTTTGCCGATTCTGAACTAGCCAAGCATTCATATTTTCTATGTAAAGGAAACATCTCAGGCATGCTATGAGCTACATTTAGAAGACAGATGGGTTTTTATGACATCAGACTCTAGCTGCTACACACACAGTTCTGACAACAGTCCCCAGACTTATGGTGGAACCCCACAAGTGTCAGGGCAACCCCCAAGGCTTGCTCTTGTTTCTGACATGAGAATAGCAGTGTCTACCCCATCCATGCCACCTCTTCTTCCTTTATTGTGCTGGGCACCAAACTCAGTACCATTGTTCTCCCATGCACACTTCAACAACTGGTTGCATAGCTGCGTTTTCTGGAGTGAGTAGGACCTTCAGAGAACATTGGTCTAGGTTTTTGTTTTATTGTTGCTTGTGTGTGTGTGTGTGTGTGTGTGTGTGTGTGTGTGTGTGTGCACGTGTGTATCCACTCAGAGGGTAAGGAATATCAGGGGTAAGGGTTCACGTGTTTGAGGTGTAAGTCTACAGAAAGAGAAAGCTTTCTTATCAGCTTGTCCGGCTTTGAGGAAAGCAGACAAGGTAAGGTTAGAAGCTTCTTTATCTCTCAGCTCCTTCCTGCTTTTCCACATTCATCAGATGATCCTGAAGTAAGTTCTAAGTATTCCAGGACTTTGTGAATGTTTCATTCTTTGTTTCCAAAATATAAATCTTCCTATTTGAAAACTAACAGTAGTTCTTTCTTTAGTGTTATCAAATTCTAAATATTCTGTGATGACTGCTACAATTGGCTTTTTTTTTTAAGTTCCTTTGGTCAGAATTGGCATCGAAACAAGAGATTTAACTAGAGTTAATCAATATGACTCATATCTTTGATCAGGTCACTACTGTAGTTCAGCTTTTGAAGTTTCATGACTGAAGAAACCAGGTTGTCTATTTTATGGTTTCACACAGCCTGGCTAACATTCACATTTTCAAGCTGTCTTTTAGGTAGAATATTCTTGACCTTTTTATTTTCTGTAAATTGATAGTAATATTTGGAGGGCTGATTATTTTGATTAATAGATTTCTCTTTTGGAGTCAGATCTCCTTGTTTGGAGCTGCTGTACACTTCCTTTGGGAGATGTGCTTTGTCTGACTGCCTTCCTCACGTGCTGTTGGGAAGCACTGATGTAGTTTATAAATATACTAAATCACTCAGCTGTAGAGCTGGGAGTCCCCAGCAGCCTCATCCCCTCATCATCTGTTAATGTGCCTTCTACAAAGAACCCACTCTTTACCAGCCATTTGGTTATCTGAAGACACAGATTTGACAGGAAAATTAGAATAGGTATTTGCTCTTTTACCTGAATATATTGTATGAATAATAGCATTGTGCCTATGAGTCCTCCACACACTGTCTCTAGGGTTTTTATAGAAGTATATCTTAAAGTAACAATTTGGAATGCAGATGCCAAAGTTCTCTGTGGTGTCAGATCTCTTCACTCTCTTTTTCCTCCCAAGACTGGCTTAAGTGTTTATGTCCTGGATTTCTTTAAACTGAATTGAGATACTGCCCATAAGAAACCCAAATGATTTCTTAAAGGATTTTCTTTCTGCAAAAACAAATTTAAGCATAGACTTTTTAAAAAGACATCTAAACTGTTTTTAAAATTCTACGAAATCCCTGTTACTGTACAGGTGATTCTGCTGGCCGCCTGCCCTCGGGGTGCCTGGCAACTGCCGCCTGCCATCATCTGCCACCGCAGCCAGGTGTTCCGGGGGCCTGTGGCGATCCCAGCCATCCCTGATCTCTCTCTGCCCTTGGTGATACCTGCTCTCTCTCCCTCTCTGCCTTCATGGCTCTGCTCTCTCTTCTGTTTGCCTATCTGCATGTCTCTCTTGCTGTCTCGTCCCTTCCCCAAATCCTCAGTCCTCTCCCCTCCCCCACTAAACCTCTTTTCCACCAGTTCTGCTACATGGTATTGTTACTAAGGGGCACACTTTGGCATGGGCCTGCCAACGGTACCCCTCTTGCCACATTATACTTCATAACCATCCTTTGTGACCAGTCAGTGGTTTTCTATATAGAATAGTTTATCCCATAAAGAAATAAATATTGTAAACCAGTTCAGTTCCATGGGTTTTCAAGATTCTCAAACCCCTAAGACCACCCCCACCCCCTCATAGAGAGAGGGAGGGAGGGAGGGAGTTTAAATGGCCAGTGTTCTTTATTGGTCACATTTCTACCTCATAATCATGTTCCATTTGTGCTCTTTCAGGGTTATTCCATAATCAAGTCAATATGTCAGTTTCAGATCTTCAAATGGGTTGGATCTGCCAGATAGTCTCCTCTTGCTCCTCTGCAGTGACCCTGAGAACTGCTTAGTCCCTCCAGCAGCCACCGCCGCCAGTGATCCTCACTGGATTGCCAGAACATTGCTGTTAGCTGACAACATTTTTGTCTGACTTCTGCTAAAATTAACCTCACTTGGAATACAGTCTTTCTGTTTCATCAGTATAATTACTGGCCTAGGGTGCCTCCTAAAGATGCTGTTTATCATGATTCATGCAGCAGAAAATACACAGCTTGGGTTTTGAGAGCCAAGAAATGACAGTTCAATACTGTGATAGAAGAAATTTAAAAAAAATAATAATAAGTATTAAAAGCACAATAGCATCAAAGACGCCTTCCTTGTGAAGGAAATGCCGGTTTTAGTGCAGGTACACACACATCTCATTCTGTGTGTTAGCTCACACTAGCCAGGCTAACGACAGCCTGGATACGTACATGCAGTGGCTGTAAGAGGGGCTGCTGCAGATACTGTCTCAGGAGTGAGAGGCGGTAAGGTCCTGGACTCTTCCGGATGTTTTCTCTCCTGCTAAGTGGCTGGAATGTCACCATTGGTGCCTTCTTCCTCAAGCTTGCAGGTCTTTGGTTGATGTGCTGCATATAAATTAAAAGTAAATAAATTATAAATAATAATAATAATGATAAATTCTAAAAAAGCCAAGACTATACAATGGAAAAAAAGACAGCATCCTCAACAAATGGTGCTGATCTAACTGGATGTCCGTGAGTAGAAAAATGCAAATAGATCCATACTTATCACCCTGCACAAAACTAAAATCCAAGTGGATTAAAGACCTCAACATAAAACCATACACATTAAATCTGTTAGAAGAAAAAGCGGGGAAGAGCCTTGAAGGTATTGGCACAAGACACAACTTCTTGAACAGAACAGCAACAGCACAGGCTCTAAGAACAACAATCAATAAATGGGACCTCATGAAACTGAAAAGCTTCTGTAAAGCAAAGGACACTGCCATTAGAACAAAACGACAGCGTACATATTGGGAAAGGATCTTCACCAACCCTATATCTGACAGCGAGCTAATATCCAGAATATATAATGAACTCAAGAAATTAAACACCACCAAACTAAATAATCCAATTTTTTTCGTGTGTGTTTGTAACTATTTATTTATTTTTTTAATTTTTTATTTAACTTTTATTAATTACACTTTATTCATTTTGTATCCCCCTATAAGCCCCTCCCTCCTCCTCTCCCAGTCCCACTCTCCCCACCCCTTTCTGCATGCATGCCCCTCCCCAAGTCCACTGATAGGGGAGGTCCTCCTCTCCTTCTTTCTGATCTTAGTCTATCAGTTCTCATCAGAAGTGGCTGCTTTGTCAGGGTTCTAGGTTATCTCCATGAATAGTTCTTCGTTGGAGTATGAGTCTCTGGGAAGTTCCCTGTGTTCAAATTTTCTTGTTCTGTTGCTCTCCTTGTGGAGTTCCTGTTCTCTCAGCTCTTACTATTTCCCACTTCTTACATAAAATTCCATTCACTCTGCCCGTCAGTTGGCCATCAGGCTCAGCATCTGCTTTGACAGTCTGCACCGCAGAGGCTTTCAGAGGCCCTATGTGGTAGGTTCCTAGGTTGTTTCCTGTTTTCTTCTTCTTCTGGGCTTTCAGAGGCCCTCTGTAGAAGGTTCCTAGGTTGTTTCCTGTTTTCTTTTTCTTCTGATGTCCATCCTCTTTGCCTTTCAGGATGGGGTTTGAACATTTTAGTTAGGGTCCTCTCTTTTGCTTAGTTTGTTTAGATGTACAGATTTTAGTGGGTTTATTCTATGTTGTATGTTTATATGAGTGAGTATATACCGTGTGTGTCTTTTTGCTTCTGGAACAAATCACTCAGGATGATCCTTTCCAGGTCCCACCATTTACCTGCAATTTTATGATTTCCTTATTTTTCATTGCTGAGTAATACTCCATTGTATAGATGGAGTACCACAATTTCTGCATCCATTCTTCAGTTGAGGGGCATCTGGGTTGTTTCCAGCTTCTGGCTATTACAAATAAAGCTGCTACAAACATGGTTGAGCAAATGTCCTTTTTGTGTACTTGAGCCTCTTTTGGATATATGCCTAGGAGTGGTATGGCTGGATCTTGAGGAAGCACTATTCCTAGTTGTCTGAGAAAGCACCAGATTGCTTTCCAGAGTGGTGTGCAAGTTTACATTCCCACCAGCAGTGGAGAAGGGTTCCCTTTTCTTCACAACCTCTCCAGCATGTGTTGTCACTTGAGTTTTTGATCTTGGCCATTCTGATGGGTGTAAGGTGAAATCTCAGGGTCGTTTTGATTTGCATTCCCCTAATGGCTAATGAGTTTGAGCTTTTCTTTAAGTGCTTCTCTGCCATTCGATATTCCTCTACAGAGAATTCTCTGTTTAGCTCTGTTCCCCATTTTTTAATTGGATTACTTGGTTTGCTGCTTTTCAGCTACTTTAGTTCTTTATATATACTGGATATGAGTCCTCTGTCAGATAAAGGGTTGGTGATGATTCTTTCCCAATCTGTAGGCAGTCGCTTTGTTTTGATGACAGTGTCCTTTGCTTTATAGAAGCTTTTCAGTTTCATGAAGTCCCATTTATGGATTGTTGCTCTTAGAGCCTGTGCTGTTGGTGTTCTGTTCAGGAAGTTTTCTCCTGTACCAATGAGTTCTAGGGTATTCCCCACTTTTTTTTTCTAGCCAATTTAA
Organism: Meriones unguiculatus; assembly: GCF_030254825.1. Lineage (NCBI taxonomy): Eukaryota > Metazoa > Chordata > Mammalia > Rodentia > Muridae > Meriones > Meriones unguiculatus. Next base: position 28,689,296 of record NC_083353.1, on the reverse strand, counting down.
TGTGTCTGGTTTTACGTTGAGTTCTTTGATCCACTTGGACTTCAGTTTTGTGCAGGGTGATAAGTATGGATCTATTTTCATTTTTCTACATGTAGATATCCAGTTGGACCAGCACCATTTGTTGAAGATGCTATCTTTTTTCCATTGTATGGTTTTGGCATCTTTGTCAAAAATCAGGTGTCCATAAGTGTGTGGGTTTATTTCTGGGTCTTCTGTTCAGTTCCATTGATCCACCATTCTGTTTCTATGCCAGTACCATGCAGTTTTTATAACTGTTGCTCTATAGTACAGCTTGAGATCAGGGATGGAGATACCTCCTGAAGATCTTTTATTGTAGAGGATTGTTTTAGCAGTTCTGGGTTTCCTGTTATTCCATATGAAGTTGAGAATTTTTCTATCCAGGTCTGTAAAGAATTGTGTTGGCAATTTGATGGGGATTGCATTATATCTGTAGATTGCTTTTGGTAAGGTGGCCATTTTTATTATGTTAATCCTGCCAAGCCATGAGCATGGGAGATCTTTCCATCTTCTCATATCTTCTTCTAATTCTTTCTTCAGGGAATTGAAATTTTTATCATACAAGTCTTTGACTTGCTTGGTTAGGGTTACACCAAGGTACTTTATGTCATTTGTGGCTATTGTGAAGGGTATTGTTTCTCTAATTTCTTTCTCAGTCCTTTTGTATACAGGAGTGCTACTGATTTTTTTGAGTTAATTTTGTATCCTGCCACTTTGCTGAAGGTGTTTATCAGCTGTAGGAGTTCCCTGGTAGTGTTCTTGGGGTCACTCATGTATACTATCATATCATCTGCAAATAGTGATAATTTGACTTCTTCCTTTCCAATCTGTATCCCCTTGATCTCCTTCAACTGTCTTATTGCTCTAGCAAGGACTTCCAGCACTATGTTGAAGAGATATGGAGAGAGTGGGCAGCCTTGTCTTGTCCCTGATTTCAGTGGAATTGCTTTTAGTTTCTCTCCGTTCAGTTTGATGTTGGCTATAGGCTTGCTGTATATCGCCTTTACTATGTTTAGATATGTGCCTTGTATCCCTGATCTCTCCAATACTTTAAACATGAATGGATGTTGGATTTTGTCAAATGCTTTTTCAGCATCTAGAGAGATTATCATGTGGTTTTTTTCTTTCAGTTTGTTAATATGGTGGATCACATTGATGGATTTCTGTATATTGAACCACCCCTGCATACCTAGGATGAAGCCTACTTGGTCATAGTGGATGATATATTTGATGTGTTCTTGTATTCAGTTTGCAAGTATTTTGTTAAGTAGTTTTGCATCAATGTTCATAAGGGAGATTGGCCTGAAATTCTCTTTCTTTGTTGAGTCTTTGTGAGGTTTAGGTACTAAGGTGACTGTGGCCTCATAGAATGAGTTTGGTGATGTTCCTTCTGTTTCTATTTTGTGGAATAGTTTGAAGAGAATTGGAGTTAGCTCTTCTTTGAAGGTCTGGTAGAATTCTGCGCTGAAGCCATCTGGTCCTGGGCTTTTTTTGGATGGGAGACTTTTGATGACCACTTCTATTTCTTTGGGGGGATATAGGACTATTTAATTGATTTACCTGGTCCTGATTCAGCTTTGGTAAGTCAAATCAATCAAGAAAATTGTCCATTTCATTTAAATTTTCAAATTTTGTGGCATATAGACTTTTGAAGTAAGCCTTAATGATTGTTTGGATTTCCTCAGTGTCTGTAGTTATGTCCCCCTTTTCATTTCTGATTTTGTTGATTTGGTTGGTGTCTCTCTGCCTTTTAGTTAGCTTGGCTAAGGGTTTGTCTATCTTGTTGATTTTCTCAAAGAACCAGCTCTTGGTTTCATTGATTCTTTGAATTGTTTTATTTGTTTCTAATTGATTGATTTCAGCCCTGAGTTTGATTATTTCCAGCCATCTACTCATTTTTTTGTGTGTCTGCTTCTTCTTTTTCTAGGGTTTTTAAGTGGGACATTAAGTTGCTTGAATGAGCTGTATTGAATTTCTTCTTGAAGGCACTTAGTGCTATGAACTTTCCTCTTAGCACTGCTTTCATTGTGTCCCACAATTTTGGGTATGTTGTGTCTTCATTTTCATTGAGTTCTAGGAAGACTTTAATTTCTTTCTTTATTCCCTGACCCAGCTGTCATTTAGTAACAAGTTGTTCAGTTTCCATGTGTGTGCAGGCTTTTTGCTATTTCTGTTGTTGTTGAGGTTTAGCTTTATTCCATGGTGATCAGACAAGATACAAGGGATTATTTCAATCTTCTTGTATTTGTTGAGGCTTGCTTTGTGACCAACTATATGGTCTATTTTGGAGAAAGGTTCCATGAGGTGCTGAGAAGAAGGTAAATTCTTTTGTGTTTGGGTGTAAAGTTCTGTAAATGTCTGTGAGGTCCATTTGATTCATGACCTCTGTCAGAGATATTGTTTCTTTGTTTAATTTCTCTAAGATCAACAATCAATAAATGGGACCTCATGAAACTGAAAAGCTTCTGTAAAGCAAAGGACACTGTCATCAGAACAAAACAACAGCGTACATATTGGCAAAGGATCTTCACCAACCCTATATCTGACAGCGGACTAATATCCAGAATATATAAAGAACTCAAGAAATTAAACACCACCAAACTAAATAATCCAATTTTTAAAAAAGGTGGGGGTATAGAGATAAATAGAGAATTTATCGAATCGTGGAGAAACACTTTAAAAAATGCTCAACATCCTTAGTCATCAGGGAAATGCAAATCAAAATGACTCTGAGATTCCATCTCACACCCATCAGAATAGCTAAGATCAAACACTCAAGTGATAGCACATGCTGGAGAGGATGTGGATAAAAAGTAACCCTCCTCCATTGTTGGTGAGAATGTAAACTTGTACAACCACTTTGGAAATCAATCTGGTGCTTTCTCAGAAAACTGGAAATAGCCCTAACTCAAGACCCAGCTTCACCACTCCTAGGCATATGTCCAAAAGATACACAACCATACAACAAGGACATTTGCTCAAATATGTTCATAGCAGCTTTATTCGTAATAGCCAGAATCTGAAAAAACCAAAGAATGGATATAAAAAACTGTGGTACAAATGTGGAATACTACTCAGCTACTAAAAACAAGGAAATCATGAAATTTGCAGGCAAGTTGTTGGAACTAGAAAAAGATCATCCTGAGTGAGGTATCCCAGAAGCAGAGAGACAGCCATAGTATACACTTACTTACAGACCTAAAGTAGCTAAACAACAAGGAGGACCCTAGAGAAGATGCTTACTTATCATTCAGAAGGCCAAACAGGATAGACACCAGAAGCGGTAAGAAAGGGAACAGGACAGGAGCCTAGCACAGATGTCCTCTAAAAGACTCAAAGCAGCAGGGGATCGAAGCAGATGCAGGGAATCACAGCCAAACTTTGGACAGAACACAGGGAACATTATGGAAGAAGGGGACCTAGAGAAGACAGGAACCACACAAGGAGTCCAACAAAGCCAAAAAAAAAAAAAATAGCAGGGCCAAGGGTGGGAACTGAAGAAACTGATGCATCAACCAAAGACCATGTATAGAGAGGACCTAGACCCCCTGCTCAGATGCAACCCATAGACAGCTTAGTTTCCATGTGGGTTGCCTAGCAAGAGGAGAAGAGACAGTCTCTGACAAGAACTTGGTTGCCTGCTCCTTGATCATTTCTCCCTGATAGGGCAACCTAGCCAGCTCACAGAGGAGGAGGATCCAGACAGTCCTAATGGGACCTGGTAAGCTAGGTCAGACAGTAGAGGAGGAGGACTTTCCCTACCAGTTGACTTGGGAAGAGGGATAGGGGAGGAAGAGGGAGGGAAGGGGTACTGGGAGGGGTTGAGGGAAGGGCTACAACTGGGATACAAGGTAAATAAATTGTAAATAATAATAATAATAATAAATTATTGTAAACAATACTATTATAAATAATACTACAATTATATTATTGTAAACAATTATAATAATAAATAAAAATTGAATAAATTGTAAATATGGTAATAATAATAATAAATTCTGAAGGGAATTCTCCAGGGAAGATAACTTAAAATTTGCCTTCCTCTGTATGGAAGGCAGACAGTTTCTTTATAGCATCAAGTTTAGCTCGAGACAACCATCTTAACCCACTCACATGTTACAATCACCTAGGAAACTTATACAAAAACATAGCTAGGAAGGCTCCATCTTAGACTGACAGAATATGAATGCTTCATCTAGACATAAGTGCTATTACTTTTTATTAGATTATAGTGTGTCATGTAAAGTGGGGTCAGGTTACACAGCTAGAGGACTCAAGTTTTAGGGTAAAATAATAAAGAGAAAGGGCAATAGTGTGAGAGCACAACGGCACACACTGACAAACTCCAAGAAAAGGGAAATTGTGGTTGATCTGGAGATACTATGTATTCAGATGTTAATCGTCTGTCCCCAAGATTCTTACTTTTCTACAATCAAACACTTATGTACCCAAAATGGCATTTGTGAACCTTGCAGCCCAAATCATCTCTGATTGGATAATAAAGTTCCTGACTCTGGGCTGGGCAGGAGAGAGGGAAGCAAAGCGAAGGCTCTCGGGCTTTGGGGGTCGCAGAAGGATGGTGAGGAGAGAGAAAGGTGCAAGAGAGGAAGGAAGGAGGAAGAAAGGAGCAGGTTGCCATGGGTTAGCATGAACTAGAAACACACAGCCAGGAAGAGCTCGCTCTAAGGATGGGCGTAATGGAGAGAAGCAGCCCACATGAAATATGTGCAAATATTTGTGAGGATTTGGCCATATAAGATAGCTATAGGGGTAATATCTGCCCACCCTAATGTTCAAGGTTTATCAAAAATCTAACAGGATCAGTGTCTTCATATAGTAGTGGGGTAGGGAATAATAAACGCCGCCTTAATAATTATATGAATTAATACTCAATACTAATAACACTAAAACAGGGAATAAAGAGGGACCATACATGCAGTGCTCTCTAGCAATGATGGAGACATGAAGCACTCCCTGTGCATTGTGACAAAAGTCACTCAGGTCACAGTTTCTCTTCTTTTCGGCTAAAGGAAAGACATGACCCCAGCCTTGTCATCTGGAGTACGGAATATCTCCAAAACAGTGATTGATTGGAGTGGGCTCAAACAGTGCCTCCCGAACCAACAATCATCAGTGTCAGCTCCTCTAATATAAATATTGAAGAAGAGCTCTCTTGCCACTGAGATTACAAAGTTTTTAAGATGAAAACTGCAGCTGCTAGTGGCCATCTGTTTTAGTCCGTTGCTATGAGTGAAAATACCAGGGGCTGAGTACTTTATGAAGAAAAAAGGTTTATTTGGGTTCTACCTGTGGGGCTCCAAGAGCATGGCACCGGTGTCGGCTTGGCACTGTGAAGGCCTCATGACAGTTGACATCACAATGTGGAAATGTGCAGAAGCCATTTTTCTGTGAATCAGAAAGCTTGAGAGACTCATGCGCCAGGCTTTCACATGCTGTAAGAAGTTGCTCTCACAGGAATTCACCGAGACCTCCTGCAAGCTACAATAATCAATCCCCAGAACGCTACCAGGATGATGTAATTGCCTCATATCAGGCCCCGCCTCCTAAAGATTCTCTTTACCCCTCAGAACCTCTGGAGTTAGCCTACTGTATCTGATAGATCTCAGTTGTGGGAACTAAGTTCTTTGCCTTGAGTGACTTTGAGCAGAATTATCTATAACTACAAGAACAAGAATCTTGAATATAAGATGAGTAGAGAGGCCAGGAGTTTCAAGGAAACTCTTTACTTTTAGGGTCAGATACATCACTGCAGACTTACCCATTAAATAAAGACAAAGATTACTATAAACTACAGGAAGTGAGCTGAGATCCTCCAACTGTTCCAAAGTTAATGTGTTAGCCTATTTTAAGTGTAAGTAAAATCACAGGAGTTTTATATTTTAATGATGTTCCTAATTTTAAAAAAAATTTACAGGGTGTTTTTTTAAGTTGTATTCGTCTTTAATAAAGCCTGAAATTATAGGTATACTAAAGAATTGTTTAAAATAAACTACTTTATGAGTTACCGTCATTGTTTGTTTTATATACCTGTTTTGTAGATCTATGTACCTGGCATGAGGTGTAGTTTAAATGTCAACTTGACTCAACCTAATATCATGTGAAAGGGAGTCGCAATAAGGGATTCTCTTGATTAGCTTGTCTGTCCTGTGCACAAGTCTGTGTGTGCATGTGCGGGGTTATTGATCACATTGATGGGCTGTTGATTACACTGACAGGGTTACTGATGTGGGAAGACAGCTCTCAAGGGGGGAAGCACCATCCCTGCTGTTTGGGTTCTGGATTGTGGGAAGAGGGAGAAAACTGAGCAGCGGGCATGCCAGCGTGAACTCCCTGTGCCCTGCTCCTGACTGGAGAGGGTGGGCAGCTCTCTCTAGCTTCTCCCCTAGGACTTTTCCCCATGATGGCTGCCGTCAGGGACTCAGCTAAAGTAAACCCTTTCTCTCCTGAGTTGGCTTTGTCAGGGAGTGGTGTTCTTTTTCTATGAATTAATTTGAGCTAGATTAATGAGACTTTTAGTAAATTTAACCCTAACACCTAACTTCCTGAGACCACAATGCAAAAGTATAGTGCAGGTGAAAGCAGTTTTCCATAAAAACTCACGGCCAACTGACGGGCAGAGTGAATGGAATTTTATGTAAGAAGTGGGAAATAGCAAGAGCTGGAGAGGACAGAAACTCCACAAGGAGAGCAACAGAACAAGAAAATTTGAATACAGGGAACTTCCCAGAGACTCATACTCCAACCAAGGACTATTCATGGAGATAACCTAGAACCCCTGCACAGATGTAGCCCATGGCAGTTTAGTGTCCAAGTGGCTTACATAGTGATGGGAAGAGGGACTGCCTCTGCCATGAACTCAGTGGCTGGCTCTTTGATCACCTCCCCCTGAGGGGGGAGCAGCCTTACCAGGCCACAGAAGAAGACAATGCAGCCATTCCTGATGTGATCTGATAGACTAAGATCAGAAGGAAGGAGAAGAGGACCTCCCCTATCAGTGGACTTGGGGAGGAGCATGCATGCAGAAAGGGGAGGAAGGGTGGGATCGGGAGGGGAGGAGGGAGGGGCTTATGGGGGGATACAAAATGAACAAAGTGTAATTAATAATAATAATAATAATAATAATAATAAAACTCACTCCGATAAATTGAGTTTGTACATAAATTGAGTTTCTTCTGTAGAATTGTAAATGTAAGATTTTTTTCTATACCTGCCCTAGCTCTTGAATAATGACAAGGAGACCTATTGTTTTTATGAAAAGCTTCAGGTTCTATATCTAGGCAGATACTGAGCTAACCTAACAATACCAGCCTGGCCTCCTTCCCATCCACGTGGCCCATCGTCTGCCATCTTAACTTCTCCCAGGATATTCCTGCCTGGTGGCAACTCCTCTCCTCTATCTGGCCCCCAGCCTGAGACCCCACATTTTAGGGCTCAGAAGTCCTGCCTTATCCTCTCCTGCCTAGCTATTGGCTGTTCAACTCTTTAATTAACAAATCAGAAGGTAATGAAGAACAATACTTACAGCATACCAAAATAGAAGATGCTTCATAATAATTACAATGCCAAAGTCTGGACTGCAACCAGATCTCTGGGTACAAACAAACAAACAAACAAACACAGCATTTAAATACACAATGCACAAAAACATTCTCCAACATTTCCCACCTTTAGTTCAATCGAAGGCCCTTTCTGTTACTTTAATAAACTAAATACAATAAAACAAAACAATTATAAAAACTATCAAGTAAGAATTACATTTACAATGTCTAGTCTATTTGTGTTTGGCAACCTGGGAGAAAGTACTCTACTATCTTGATGAGTCCAAAGTTTTGTACTTAAATCATTTTCTATCATAACTTGTATTTAGCAACCTATAAATATCTTTTTAGACCTTGAAACATTTTCTTAAATCCTAAACAATGTAAACTTTGTGAGATTATAACTATCTAGTCTTTCACTCCATCAGAGACCAGAGAAGAATAAATATTACCTGAGTAAATAGGAAATGCAGCTCAAGTAGCTTCCAAAACTATAGAAATGACAGAGACTGTGGGCTGCCTGGACAGTTACCCAAGATTCCTCTGCAATGTTGTGGCATCATCTTCGGCCTTCTGGCCTGGAATTTTTGACAGATATTTTTGTGAAGCAGGAAATTATGAAGGACTATTAACCTTGTCTTAGCAAAACTCAGCAGCCAGCTTCTTCTGTGTCCTGTTTATCCACATCTTAGACAGCATGTATCTGTAGTTGAGGAAGGCTGGTTCTTGCCCAGTGGATAGCTTGCCATTGGAAGCAAACTCTATATGGAGGTTCTTAAATGCCTATCATCTTCTTTGAAGTAAAGTGGGAGTGCTGCCAGGAGCTGACATGTCTCACTGTCATAAAGCCTTTTATAAATAAAACTTCTTTAAATGCCATATTGAGAAGATCTCTGAGGATTTTAAAGACAATCAGTCTATCTATCTACCTACATCTATCTATCTATCTATCTATCTATCTATCTATCTATCTATCTATCTATTGTATATCTGAATAGGTAAACATTGCCTGTTTTTTGCTATTTACTATCTGATTAACTTTGAAAACATCTACAGGAGGATAAGTAAAGCCTATTTCTGTAATTAACTAAAATAGTCTCTAACAAAACCACAAGTTTGATTGACTGACTACTAAATTACATGTTTTAGTTATCCTAAACAATTTGTAATAGCAGCTTACAAATGATCAAGAACTTTATATTGCATTTTTAAATGAGTTGCATAAGTACAATACCTTAAACACAAGTTGAAATATATATATATATGTTGCAAAAAAAATAACCTTAAATTTGTATCAATATGCAAAGATCCATACCGGTGTAAAATAATTGGCTTGTTGAATGCACTTTAGTTTAGAAGTAGATTTAATAATTTACCTTTTTATCTGATCATTCCTATATCCCCCTTTTTTCTTTTCATCCCTTTTCCCTACTCTCTCCCTAACATTAGATAGAGAAAGAAGGAGATGGGATGGCGCTAAACTGAAGTCCTGGCTGAAACAGTCTGTCAGGCAGTCTGCAAGTTTAGATGACCTGGACTACTTGTCTTATCTTCTGTGGTGTTGGATCCTTTTGTTTTGTAAGCTTATAAACTTTTAAAGGTAATATACATTTTTTGCATTAACACTTGTATGGAATATACAGTATGCACAAATCAGCTAAAGATGATTCTCTGCTCTTTGTCTGAGAAGTGAAAGGCATCAAACTTTATAAGTCAATTTGGACCCTATAACCAAACTGTAATATAAGTTTTTGTCCATGCCACATGAAAGGATGGCATGATAAGTCCCAAGGACTCTGTAGCCAACAAGATTTATCGGCTATGCAGAGACATGTCTTAGCCAGTTTTCAGAGTCGTTCCCATGTAGAGGGATAAGCATTCATGTTATCTTTGTTATTGTTCTCTTTGGTTTCTTCCTTTATGTCTGCAATCAAGATTTTTAGGAGTTCTCCTCTATACGAATCTAATCTTTATTAATTTTGAAGGACTCCATAGCTCTTCTTCTCCTGTTAAAATGAAGACAAAACCTCCCCACCAGCACAACACACTTCCTGATTTCCATTCTGAAATTAACACTGTTCTAATTCAGCAGTTCTTTCTAAAAGCCAGTGCTTTTCAGCAGCTGTGCTACTTGTCTCACTGACATTTAAAAAAATTTAAAGTCATTAAATAATAATCTAATCTATTTCTATTTCTGGGAGATACCCTAGCCTCTATCTGTTCTAGGAACATGTCCTTTAAAGTGCAGCTAGATACTGCCACAATTGTCTGACCTGTAGGATTGTAAGATATAACTGTAACATGTTTTATGCCAGAGGGTGAGGTCTTTGTTCTCTTTCATTCATGAATACTAGGTTTATATTTTTGGTTTTAAGGATTAACTTGGTACACTAATAAAAGGTAGGAAACTAGAAATGGGCTATTTGTTGAGGGAGAGTTTGTAGGGAAGGGAATTAGTAGAACATTGCATCATGAAAGTAAAGAGAGGGGAAACTGGGAGTTGAAACAGTCAAGAAGGGAAGGAATGAGGGTCAGGGGAAATAAGGAAGAGAAGAAAGAAGAAATAACCAAAGTTAAGGAAGCATGAAAAATCCATATGGAGCCAGGCAATGGTGGCACAGGCCTTTAATCCCAGCACTCAGTAGGCAGAGGCAGGTGGATCTCTGAGTTTGATGCCAGGTCTGATCTACAGACCTAGTTCCAGGACAGCCAGGGTTACACAGAGAAACCCTATCTTGAAAAACAAAACAAAATATAAAAAGAAATAAGGAAGGAAAAATGAATAGAAAAATCTATATGGAAACACACTATTTAAAAGCTGATTTAAAATATAAGTTAGAAATACTCAGAAAAGAGATATCCTGCAAAGACTGATAATGCTAAGTCCTAAAAGCCATTTTTGGGCAAGCAAAAAACAAACAAAAAACAACAAACAAACAAAAAACCTGTTCTAGATACAAAACATTTCCTTAGGAGTTGGTGGTCAAAGAGGCCCCAGAGGCCCACAAAACAACATAGATCATTGCCATTCTTCTTGATTGCTCACTAGAACAAAATGATAAGATCCTGTTCCTCAAAATGCCGCACAATGTGGTCACTAGATAGAAAGAAAACTGGTACTGAGTTGGGAGTTTCCTTCCTGGTAGCAAGCTCTCATCGTGGCAGGAAGTACCTTGCAGGACATTGATTTTAATAAGGCATCAGTTCTCCTACCTAGTTGTGACCCCTATGAATTACAAATGGCAACCTGCTAGGCAAGCTATGCTCACTGGTACAAGCGTGGCATGACGGATGCTGGAGGAACCAACTCCTACTGGATTATAGTTAAGACCTGCTTCACAGAAGGGAATACATGCCTGATACTATACACCCAGTATGACCTCCAAAGCTATGGTTAAAAACAAAACAAACAAGCAAACAAAATACCAAAAACATAGCTTGGAAGGTTTGATGGTTTGAATAAAAATGGCCCCCACAGGCCCATAGAGAATGGCACTATTAGGAGGTGTGGCTTTGTTAAAGTTGGTGTGGCCTTATTGGGAGAGGTGTGTTACTGTAGGGGTGGGCTTTGAAGTTTCAAATGCTCAAGCTACGCCCGGTGTCGTTCACAGTCTCCTTCTGCTGTCTGTGGATCAAGATATAGAACTCTCAGCTCCTTCTCTACAACTGTCTGCCTATATGCCACCATGTTTCCTGAACTAAACCGCCCAACTGTAAACTGCCTCAATGAAATGTTTTCCTTTATAAGAGTTGCTGTACTTGGTTAGAGTATGGGTCTCTGGGAAGACCCCTGTGTTCAAATTTTCTAGTTCTGTTGCTCTCCATAACCTAGAACCCCTGCACAGATGTAATCCATGGCAGTTTAGTGTCTAAGTGGGTTCCATAGTAATGGGAAGAGGGACTGCCTCTGACATAATCTGATTGGCCTGCTCTTTGATCACCTCCCCCTGAGGGGGGAGCAGCCTTACCAGACCATAGAAGATGACAATGCAGCCATTCCTGATGAGCTCTGATAGACTAAGATCAGAAGGAAGGAGAGGGGGACCTCCCCTATCAGTGGACTTGGGGAGGGGCATGCATGAAGAAGGGGGAGGGAGGGTGAGATTGGGAGGGGAGGAGGGAGGGGCTTGTGGGAGGATACAAAATGAATAAAGTGTAAAAAAAAATAAAAAATAAAGAGTTGCTGTTTGTGGAGCAGGTGAGTCGTGCAATCGGGAGAGCTAGTCCAGAGCAAGAGCGAAGTCGAGACCTGTCCAAACCCCCATAATCTCATTTTGAGAGCAGCAGGAGTAAGGACGGCTCCTTCCCTGTTCTGGGCCTGCAAGCTCCAGTGCCTGTAGCCTTGGAAGCCCCACCTCTGCCACCGTTGAGGTAGCCACATAGCCTAGATTTCAGGTTAAAACTTTGATTTCTTGGTAAGGACACGTCCAGCTAGCACCTGGAATTTTTCTTCATGCAAATGAAGCATTCCTAGCACCTTAGCCCCAGCCAATGACGTACTCCCCCCAACCCCTACCCATTTCCCCAAGGTTTATATAGCCCTCATTCTCCCCAGTAGAGGAAAGCTGTTTTACTGAAAACTGTCTTGGAGAAGACATTTTCTCCTGTACTCACCGCCAGACCGAGATCCTGATAACCCACCCACCAGGCTAAGCTTCATTTCTTCTGGATCGTTGCATGATGGTGTCTTAGATGCTCCAATGGAAGAAGCATAATGGGACTGGCAGCTGTGGTCATGGTGTCTCTTCACAGCAACAAAACCCTAAGACTGAAGTTGGTACCAGGGACTGCGGTATTGCTGTGACAGAACAGACTCTGCTTTTGTTTGAAGGAATGCAGACTTTGGGATTTTGGATTAGAAAAGCAGTTGAACACTATAAGTGGGGTTAATGGGCCATATGATTTGGACCATGAAAGAGTCTTGGTAAGGCAGATCTGAACTGTGGGACCCCCCACACACTCAACAGGTTTCAAGAGAAGAATGTTAGTATGTGGCCAGAGCGTGTTCCTGTGATATTTTGATGAATAACGTGGCTGTTTTTTACCTTGTCCAAAAACTCTGCCTGAGGCTAAATTAAAGAGTTTTGGATGAATTGCATTGGCAGAGGAAATCTCAAGACAGCCTAGTGTGTGGTTACTCTGTTCTGTGATTAAAGTGTTCACTCTTATACAGATCTGTAATAAAAATGAGCGGGCTGAAAAAGAAAAAATAGAAAATGTACAATCGAAGAAAAAGGGTGCACTAGGAAGTGGAATGGAGATAATCCTGTGTTCAGATTAAAGAAAAACCAGATGTTAAATGGAATAAAGGGAGTGGTGACCTCAGGGCAAGACCCCACCCAACTAAGCTTTCAACTTGTGAAGAGAAATTAAAGAACAATTTAGGTCTAGGTCTGGTGGTTCATGCCTTTAAGCCCTGTACTCAGAAGGCAGAGGCTGGTGAATCTGTAAGTTTTAAGGCCAGCCTGGTCTACAGAGCAAATTCCAGGACAGCCAGGCTTAGACAGTGAAGAAGACCATCAAGACCAGAAAGATAGTGAACATGTAATTTAACAAGGGGGCCATGTTCCAGCCCCAGCAAGCAACAACACTTGGCAGCTTCAGCCATGTGGTTCTGGCTTGAGAGTCAGGAATAGAAGAAAGGGGTTTTGGAATCTCCCTTCAGGACTTTGGAAAGCTACTGAGCCCAGGAGTGTGTCAGGGGTGTCCCTGCATGCAGGGGAGTGGCTAAATGGAATAAAGGGTGTGGTGACCCTTTGTATGAAGCCGTGAAGATGAAGCCTGAATTGCCTTAGAAAGTCCAAGATGTTGGAGATGCCAGAGAAGTAGGATACCTGCCAAGGAAAGCTAACAAAAAAGCTTAACCAGCCCAAGAGAAAGAAGTGTGCTACAGTGTGCAAAGATAAAAGTGGGAGATCTGAAGAGCGTTTTGGTATCAGACATGGAGATGCAGTTTGGAGTTTTCCCAGTTGGGTTTCAGTCTTGCTTTGTCTAGTATTTCCTTACTGTGATTCCCTTTCTCCTTTTTGGAATGGTAATGTATATCCTGTGCCATTTTATATGGGTAGGAGAACTCTGCTTTTTCGTTTTGACTTTACAGGGGATTGCAGTTAAGAGATTATATGAGTATCAGAAGAGAAGTTAAACTTTGGATTTCTAAACAGTGCCAATACTGTGCTAGACTAGGACATCTTGAAGTTGGAATAAACACACTTTGCAGTATGATATGGCTACAAGCCTTTGGAAGCCAGGAGTGGAATATGGTGATTTGGATAATAATTTCCTTTATTGGTCCATAGGGAGTAGCCCTAGTAGGAGGTGTGGCCTTGTTGCAATAGATGTGGCTTTTTTTTTTTCAAGAAAGTATTTCACTAGGGGTAGGCTTTGAGATCTAAGAGGCTCAAGTCCAGACCAGTGGCTTGCAGTCTTAGAAAGACCTGCTACCTGCAGATCCAGATCTAGAACTTTCAGCTATGTTTCCAGCACCATATCAACATGCCAACATGTTTCCTACCATGACTCTAATGGACTAAAGCCTAATTAAATGCTTTTTCTTTATGAGAGTTGCCAGGGTTATATTATTTCTTCACAGCAATAAAATCCTAACTAAGACAAAGGTCATAAACCTTAGGTGAACCAAATTTCTGAGGTTTAGATAAATTAACATGGTCCCAAACTTCAGCCTAACTATTCATGTTTATAGCCATTAATAAATGCTACTCTTACTCTTAATCAGAAAATCTTCTCTTTTCAATGAGCTCAATGGATACATAGACTATTCAAATCCATGGCTATTCAAAATGCTTAGAATAAATGATAGTTTAGTGTTCAGTCATAAATAGGATACTAACCTCTCTAAGGCTCAAGAGAGTCTTGTTTAATTTCTACTACATTCATTCATTCATTCACTCATTCATTCATTTATTTGTGTGTGAGTCTGCATTTATGTACACATATCTTCGCACATGTGCGGAGGTCCCAGGACAACTTGCAAGAGTTGGTCTTCTCCTTCTACCAGGTGCATCCCAGAGATCAAATTTAAGTCATCTGGCTTGGTGGCCAGTGCTTTTACCTGCTGAATCATCTCACCAGTCTCTGATTTAAGTGCTAATACCATGTATCATTTTCATCTGTTTTGTCCTTCATAAATAATTGCTACTTTGGTATAAGAAACGTATAACCTCAGTTATACTTTCTAACTATTGTCGATTTAAATAACATTAGGGCATATTAATTTCTGATTTCATAGACTGCTACTCAAACTTTTCTGATGCTGTTTTCTTGTAAAGATTAATTTTAGCCATAACCAAAGCCATATCAGACCCTGATGCAAGTCAGGTATTGATAGACTTTGGCATTTAAAATATGCATACTGAGAGCAAAAGAGCTATTAGAGCATTAAAGGTGCGGGTGGGCAGCACCAAGAGATGAGCGAGTGAAGAAGGGACAAGGCTGATATTGGCACTCATGTGCATCCTGCTAATATCATAGGACAAGCTATAGCTACAAGTCCCCAATATCAAAACGTCTGGTGCTTTGATTGTGGTAAATTCAGCCATTAAAAACAAAACAAAACAAACAAACAAAAAAAGAAACGATCAAGCCACTAAAACCCCCAGCTCTCAAAATCCTTGGTTTGGTAACTGTGAGAAATTCAGTACTTTCTGAGACAGAGCTCAAAGTTTTGGGAGCGTTAACTGTGAGAAATACGGTACTTTCAACAGGAGAAATGAACAAACCATTTCTGACAGAGATGGGCTCTCACTAAGAATGCCAAGGCTTCCTGGGGTTTGCAGCTGTTCTGGCAAGGGATGTCATTGGACCAATGAGTACAGGTCCAAGAGAAATGTCCATGGTAATGTTTTGCTGTTGGGAAATGAAATGGGGTCCTGCCAGTTTAAGGCCCTGGAGGAAAAATACAAACCATTCCCTCTAGTCAGCCAGAAGCAAGCAGAAAAACTGAAACTAAGTATTGAATCTCATGTATGCTACTGAAGGTAGTGCTGCCCTAGATCTGATGATAGATAAAAGCACTTGCCCTATCCCCCAAAATTCAGCGTTATAAAATATCTGCTGACATTTAGAGTCCTTTGTCTTCAGTGACAATAGGGATGATCTTGGGAAGAGGTGGATTAACGTCCCAAGAATTTATTGTGCATTCAGGTATTATGGATGAGGATTTAAAAGAAGAAATTAAAATATTGGCATGTTAAAAAAAAAAGAAGAAATGCAAATTAACACAGGGGATAGAATTGCTATTGTTTCTCTACATTAAGGGCAAAATAACTCCAACAGAAAGAACAGGGGGATATAGAAATAGTAAAAAGTGTGTGTTCTGGCAAACAATGGTTAATGATTGCAAGTGAAGGGATAGAGGAGGTGGTAAGACTGTCAATTACCAAAAATTCAGAATGGCCATTTTGAAAGTGTATAAATAGTTTATAAGAATTGGTAAATTATCTCAAATAAAACAAAATGTATGATGGTTTAAATTTGTGGGACCAGAAGGCAAACAGGGAGATTGAGACGTTATGTGGCTGACATACTCACAAATTTACGTGTAAGGGATCTTTTACAGCAACGGGGTTCACAAATTGATATTCCTGCAATCCCAGAGATAACTCACGATGAGATTGGGGGTGGGGGTGTTAGGTGTTCCTGGAGAAGGTATTGATATGTGTCATCAAAAACAATTGCAGGATGTGCCCATTGTCTAAACACAGGACTTTACAGGGATTGAGTTTCCAAACTTTTCAGAGGCCACTGCTGAAGTACTAATGGCCTTGCCCTTAAACGGGTTTACTGACAAGCCTATATGGGTAAATGAGAGGCCCTTAACTAAGGAAAAACTACAGGTACTTGAGCAGCTGGAGGCTCAGCGTATAGAACATTTTACCTGTCCATGGGATTCCCCCGTGTTTGTTATAAAAAAGAAATCATGAAAATGGAGGATGATCTAAGAGAAGTGATCTAAAGGCAGTGAATAAGAGCAGAGTGGTGAATAGAGTAACTCGACAAATGGTCCCTTTACAGTCTGGAATTCTTTAACCTTCTTTGTTATGTAAGTCATGGCATCTGACAGTAATTGATTTTAAAAATGGCCTTTCGGGCGGGGGACAGTGTGCTTTCTACATGGCGGCGGCGATGGACGCGGATTCCCCCAGCGACACCAACAGCGGGCAAGAAGCGCTTTGAAGTGAAAAAGTGGAACGCAGTAGCCCTCTCGGCCTGGGATATTGTGGTTGATAATTGTGCCACCTGCAGGAACCACATTATGGATCTTTGCATCGAATGTCAAGCCACCCAGGCGTCCGAGAGTGTACGGTTGCGTGGGGCATCTGTAACCATGCTTTGCATTTCCGCCGCATCGCTTGATGGCTCAGAACGGGGCAGGTGTGTCCACTGGACAACAGAGTGGGAATTCCAAAAGTATGGGCACTGGGAAAGACTCTCCCATAAAGCTTATCCGTTGGTTACTCCCTTAGTGACTTGCCTTCCCGTTAACTATAACTTAGATAGAGCCATGGTTTTTGTTTCTGTTTTGTTTTTTTGTTTTTTGTTGTTTTTTTTTCCTTTCCTTTGTCTTTGGAGTTTGCTGTTCCCGCAGCCATATTGCATTTTGTGTCAAATAAAGTCATTAAGTTGGAGAATGGTTGCTGTCTTATGTATGCGGAGTGATCTGAGAAGCAGCCTCTTCAAAGCCAGAAAACCAACCTGGAAAAGTGCACTGTTGCTCAGCAGAACAGAGTTGTCCTGCAACTACATCATCACAAGGTCACAAGGAACCTGTCAAAGTGTGGGTCGCTAGCGCCTGGAAACGCCTCAGGCTCTGTCTTCCTTCTGAGGTAGCACCAGGCAGCTGAATGATGGAACAGCCAGGTCGGCTCTAGGCTTCTCTCACGAGGGAGTCTAAGAACAAGTTAATGGTATCAAGTGGGCACAGAAAAGCTTGGGAAGCTCCAACACTGCAGCTTGTTGCTGGTTGTGTATGACATGTTGCAGTCTCTAGAACAAAGCTTTACAAACATCCTACTACGTAACTTTGCCTGGCACTAGAGTAATCTTAAAAATTGATGTTTGGACAGTTTGAATATATATGCCTGTAATCCCAGGTACTTGGGTATCAGTTAGAAGGATTCTCTGAGTCCAGGAGACCTTGTTTCTAAAACAGAAATTTTAGTTTGGGGCTGAGGGCTATATAGCTCAGCACAGGGTTCAGTTGCTGGCATAACTAAGGAGAAAAATTCAGATTGAGTTAACAAGCACTCAGGTCTCCTTTAAACATGCTGGCCATGGGAGGACTTGCCATGCTGATGCTAAGGCAGTGTCTGCAGCCTCTTCTGAGAAGCTTTTGTTGCTGTGGTTTTCATGAGGCTGATGGTTCTTCAGAGGTCCCGACATCCTTCCCTCCTCCAGCGCAATTGCAGGTGAAAGGAATTCACTTACTTCCAGTCAAAGCAGTGGTCAGATGTCGCAGATCTGAGACTCCAACTGTCTTCTGTTAGGCAGAAAAAATTGCCAAAAATGTGAAACAAATGCTGTGGGGTTTTTGTTGTTTTCAAAGTTAATTTTACTAAAAATATGTTAATATAAAAATAAAAATTGCCTTTCACAATTCCTTTGCATAAGCATGACAGTGACAGGTTTGCTTTCTCAGTGCCTACTTACAATAACAGTGGTCCAGGAAAAAGAGGGCATTGGAAACTGCTTCACTTTCCATAAGGAAGGTTAAATAGTGCAACTTCCTGTCAATGTTTTGTACAACCTCTAGAAATAATTGGCAGGTAGCTTCCTCAATTTATTATTTATCGTTACATCGGTGATATTTTGTGGCTGATTCTGATGCAAATACTATAGAGAAAACATTTAAGGAAACACAAAGGATTTTGCCATCATCGAGGTTACAGATTGCTCCTGAAAAAATATATAGACAAAATTATACTATTTAGTTTATAAAATAAGTCAACAAAAATTCCAACCACAGAAGGTACAGATCTGTAGAGATCAGTTACAAACTCTTAATGATTTTCAAAAAATTAATAGAAGACATTAATTGGCTATGACCTACAATTGGACTAATTATTCATGAGTTAAGTAATTCATTTCAAGTGTTACAGGAAGATTCAGACTTAAATATGGTTAATAACTAAAGATGGTTAATAACTAAAGCAGAGAGAAAGAGTTAGCTCTGGTAGAACAGACTGCACCATGCATGTGTGGGTTGAATTGATCCTAAACTTGATTGTATTTTGGTATCTTCAACTCATTCTTCTACTGAGATCATTATGCAAAGGGAAGATAGTATTATGAAATGGATTTTCTTAGCATGTAAACAGAGTAAAAAGTTAGAGACATACATAGAAAAGTTTTCTGAATAAATCATAAAAGGTACAATAAGACTACGTCGATTGTCAAAAACAGACCCAGCCAAAATTGTAGTGCTGTAATGCCAGGTTCATAGGACCCTCAGAGACCACCGGGAGACTACTCGATGCAATAGCAAGAGAGCTTTATTACAAGAGCAATCGAACTTGAGACCCAAGTCTCAGTAGAGACTCAGCAGTAGAGAAGTGGGACCCTGAGCCCTGAGTGAGCAGGGTTTTTAAAGGGTAAGTCTGTGATCAGGGGGTTTCCATGACAGCAAACGGGTGGGGGGGCACATGTTTCTATGACAGCAAACAGGGAGGGGGGATATGCCTTGACATTACAGGATTAGGTAAAAGTTAGAGGGGTGAGATGACCTTTTCTGAATCACAATTACCCAAGGCATATGCCTCTCTGAGGCACAGTGGCCTAAGACATATGATCACAATGGGTAAAGCATATAATCACAATGGCTATTTTTCTAAACTATACATGAAACATTGTGGAGGATTTTCCCACCTGATTCCCAACTGATTCTCATTGATTATTGCCAGGGAGTTTGTCTCTATTTTCTATGAAGCATTTATTCTGTGATATTTCTTAGTGGCTGTTGCTAGGAGAGTTAACTTTGTTTTCTGCCAAGTGTACATTCTGTGATATTTCCTGGTACCTGAATTCAGCTCCCGGTCAAGATGGCTCTTTATTTCAAAATGGAGTTATACTCAGGCTAACTACATCCAGGCTAACTTAAACTCTTCAGTGCCTCCTACAAATGCCAAGCTTCCATCATAACGGGTAATCAAATAAAGGTTGGCAAAGAGCTTGTAGTAATTATTTGAGAGAAATTAATAACAAATATCTTAAAAGCAGGCGTCCACTTATAAAAAGAACTAATTTTATTCTGCCACATTTTGAAAAGGGAACACCAACTCCTGAAGCACCTACATTCTATACTGATGCAAATAATGTGGGAATGGTGGGCTATAAGTCAGACAAAATAAGCAAAGTAATCCAAAGCTCATATACTTCAGGTCAAAAATCAGAGCTGTATGAAATCCTTAGGGTATTACTGGATTTTCTTGAATCTCTTAATATAATTACTGACCCTCAATATGGAGAAGGAGTTGTGCATAGAGAAACTTCTGAATTTATTTCTGATAATTTAGAATTAACTTTGTTATTTATGCATTTGCAACACGCGATCTAAAATAGAAACTTTCCATTATATATTACTCATATTTGGTCTCATACATATTTGCCAGGTCCATTGGAACAAGGAAATGAGAAAATTGACCAATTATTAATAGGAAATGTTAGAAGCCTCAAATTTTTATGAAAAACATCATGTTAACAGTAAAGTTTTAAATAAAAAATTTGAATTTTTTGTCACTTGACAACAAGCCATAGAAATTATAAGAAAATGTACTATTTGTTCTCTACATAACCAAACTCCATTACCCATTGGAATTAACCCTAGAGGGTATCAGAAGAAATGAAATCTGGTAGATGGATATGTTTCATTTTGCAGAATTTGGAAAACTAAAGTTTGTACACCATACCATTGACACATATTCAGGGTCTCAATGGGCAACTGCTTTGAGTTCTAGAAAAAAAACTCATTTTGTAATTGCACATTTATTGGAAATAATGTCAATTATTATGTCTACACAAATTAAAACTGATAATATCCTCAAATATGTATGCAGTAAGATGAAGCAATTCTTTGCATATTCTAATATAAGTCACGTTATGGGGTATTCCACACAGTCCTACAGGACAGGCAGTTATAGAAAGATCTAATCACACTTTAAAAGAAATGTTTATAAAACAAAAAAGAGAAGTAACCACTCCCAGGGACAGACTAAATAGTGCTGTTAACTTTAAATTTGCTTAATGTTAACGAGAAAGGAACAACAGCAGCTGAGAGACAATGGGTTATTAAGAAATAAACTGCGATCATATCAGTCTACATACTATAAGGAAGCAGTAACATCAGAATGGAAACCTACAATCGTTTTGCATTGAAGATACGGTTTGGCTTATGCTTCTACGGGGAATAAAAAGATAGCACCAAAACTTACAAAGATTGGAATTGAGCAGGAAACGTTTCCTGAAAACCTTGACCTGTGATCTAAAGGTGTTTAGTTTAAAAGGTCTCTGTTTCAATTAATGGCTTATAGCAGAAAAGAGAAAATGTAGTGAGAATTTTGGTATTCTAAAAGGCCCAGTTATATGTTTTTGTTTTAATCCCACATGTGGAAGATGGGCTGCTTCAAATTGTCCACAGCTGCTATCTTTGATTTGTCATGTGCTCTAGCAAGGGCATGATTTTTTCCAGTGGCAGATACTGTGTGTTTGGAATTCTGGGGACTCTTCAGAGTGTATAAACGTGAGAGCCCAAAGCAGACCTGTGGCAGTGGCTTCTCTGGTCCCTTCTGCTGCCCATGCTGCGGCTGGTCCCTGCTGCTTCTGGTTCCTGCTGCTAATTTTGCTGTTAATAAATTGATGGATTGCTGAATTGCTGGATTGTCGGATTGCTGCTTGCTGGATTACTGGTTGTTGGTTGGAGATATCCTGATGATGAAGACTGGACTTGCCCCAAGGAATTCAATGTCCCTAATCAGCAGGAAGTAGTCTAAAGAGATATAAGCCCCCTTTCCCCTCTAACCTTCTTTCTCACCTACCTTAGTGTTAGGGGGTTGGAAGGGATTGTAATGGAGAAGGGTAATAGGTCTAAGAACCCAGTAAGATACCCAAAAAGCCTGACTCCAATTATCTACCCTGTGGAAATATTGGAACAATAACCTGAAACCTCACTAAAAAACAAAACAACAACAACAACAAACCCAATTCTCCTTCTTCTTGATCTCTCTGAAATTGATATGAAGTTAAACCCGTTAGGGAAATCACATTTGTCTTGCATTTACATTGAATGGTCATGGTCAAAAAATATATATATATATTTAGGAGCACACCTTCCTCAAGGTCTCCAGTCACCAGTGCCACATCAGATTCCTCGGGATGAGAATCCCACTGATGGGTTTCCTGAGCCAATAGTAACAGCTCAGGAAAGTTGTAAGCAAAGTAAGACCTTGCTCTCACTCAAACTGTCTTTGGCCATATCACTTCCAAGCAAGAGCTGTTGGCCTTCCTGCTCCAGTGGAAAGGTGTCCAGGAAACCCGCAGCTCTGAAGCCTTGAAACCATACAGCTCTGAGGTGGGACAGAGTCCCAAGGAATGGAAACCTGAGTCACAGAAGCCAGGAACCACACAGCACCGAGGAGGCCTCCTCTGTAGAGGGATTGCAGCTCCCAAGGGAGGGTTTCCCCAGTCCCGGCTGAGCTGAGGTGCTCAGGAGCCTAAGCCCTGCTCCTTCTTACCTTCTCCTCCGCTAGGCTTCTTGGCTTCTTCCAATGAGAGAGTTACACCAGTCAGCAAAACTCTTAAAAAAGATTTATTGAAGGAATCACTCCAGGAGAGGAGGGATGAATCCAGGAGCGTCTGCCTCTGTTCCCAGGAGAAGGCAGCACAGGACTAAGCAGACACGGCCTTTATAGAGGATTTTTAGGGGCCAGAGCTTTCTAGGACAGAGATTGCCAGAGTGAGGGTTGGTGGGATTTCAAATCCTGAGCTTGGGGGAGTTTAGGGATTGGTGGGTTTTTGTTCAGACTTTTCACCTAAAATTAGCATAAAGTTCCTTTGTCAGGCTTTATTAGCCTTTCATTATGATTAAGAGCGTGACCCAGACACGCGATCCTCTGAAATCCCGACAGAGTCATCCCAGTTAGACGCTTTACCGGCTTGGCTCACTACAGCAAGACCCGGGCTTACGTCCTTGCTTGGGATTAATGGCGTGAGTGAATCTCCCTGGTCTCTAGAGTTTATGCT
This sequence comes from Meriones unguiculatus, assembly GCF_030254825.1. Classification (NCBI taxonomy): domain Eukaryota; kingdom Metazoa; phylum Chordata; class Mammalia; order Rodentia; family Muridae; genus Meriones; species Meriones unguiculatus. Next base: position 28,666,467 of record NC_083353.1, on the reverse strand, counting down.
AGAACTGCGTGGCTAACTTACAACATCCTGAGGCCGCTCTCCTCCCTTTCCGCAGAGACATGCTTTGTCAGCAGGTGTTTACAGACTGGGGAAACCAGAATGCAGGCAGGTCAACTGCTCTCTATCAATTTTTTCTCTTTTTTAGAAAATCTCCGAGGCTCACACAAGAACATACATGTGTTACAAGGGCAAGGTTCCATGAGTACAAGTCACAGTTTTTCAGTAAACAAGGAGCAGAATTTCTAAAGTTAACAAGAGTTGTCAGAGGGAAAAATCCATACAGGCTCAGATCCCAACACTGCTTGGAGGTGGAAATGAAGAAAAGACAAGAGCAATGGCTTTTCATGAAAAGAAGTAATAGTCTAAACTTCTTTGCAGTGTGTTCTTCCAGCCACATATGGCAGGACTGAAGGCCTTCTAACTTACAAATGGTCTGTAACTGAACTGCTACCCTTAAAATATAAGGTCTTTTCTTTGCTCACCGAAGGGGTGGAGGCAAAATATTTTTATGCCTGAAGCTTAAAACACTGAGTTATTACAAAAGCATAAGAAAACGTGATTATGTATGAGTTTGGGGGAAACTGTTCTCCACTGTTTAAGTACCACCAAGTCCTTGAGCAATTATAAATAATTCTCAAGTAAAATTTGATTTTGCAAAGAGAAAACTTGAGTTTATTTCAGACTAAATTTATTGTACATTATTATTTAAAAACTATGTGTGCATTATCATTAAAACTGTGGCTATTTGAGTTAGAAGTAGAGCTAAACATGATGCTAGACGAGGTAATTTTTTATACTTTTTAAAGTTTAAATAATCTTTTGCAGAAATTCTATAGCAAATTTCTCAATATCTCTATTATACATAAAATACAACTAGGACAGTGGGCTGTTGTATAATTTTGATTTCCTTATTTGACTCTTTAAGGCAAACATTTAACAGTTAAAACATAAATGACACGCTATAATAATAATTCTACTAACAGGATGGTTCTGTTTTGAGTAACAGATAATTCTACCTAATTTACATAATCAAGGTGTTATATTGTTTCTGAAAGGGTAATGTAGGAAAGACTTTCAGGTTTGTTTGTGCTACAGTTTTAGCACCCATTGGGAAGCCCACATCCTCCTCTTCTTCATTGTCTTTCATGATTTTCATCTTATCCAAACACTGTCGTTAGCCCTGATAAAAGTTCATTTTCTCCCTCAAACTGGATTGTGTGAAATCCTCGGGGCTTACTTCCCTATGTTCCTCTCAGGAGTCTGGCTCTTACAGCTGTGCTTAGCTCTCTGTCTCTATCATGTGACTAAAGTCACAGTAAGATAATTATACTGGTAAGTTTTCATTTGCTGTTGGTGGCCAATGAATGCAGAATTTGAGGATGAAGAGGGCTCTGTTGTCCCTGTCATGCTTAGCTCAAGCAACCTCCAAAACTCTGTGTCCTGGGTCAGGCTTGCCCCCTAACACTGTAACAGGAAGAAAGATAATAATTAAAAGCTAAGAGTATTTTACAAATTAAAAAAATATATATAAATAAAATAAAACCAATACTGTGCCCTTGAAAACAGCTAAAAGGTCAGCCATTTCCAGTAAAGGTTACTGCTCTTTCCTATAATATGAAAATGCTTGGTGGTTTACTTCTATTGCCAAAAATGTAAGAAATGAATGAGGCAACAGACCCAGTTCGCATCCTGAATGACTGAGAAGCCATTTAGTGTGTGTCAGCATCACGTGAAAACAATTGAGTGAGCTCACTCGCACAAGGACAACACCAACACCTGGCTCAACAATTTCCACCCTCAGCCAAGGTTCCCTGGGCCTGAGTGAATGCACACTACCAATGGGATTCGCTTTAGATTAGTTGTAGCTTGGAAATGTTTTGCTATAACTTGAATGTGCGCCTTAGAAGGAGCCGTATGTCTAAGGTTTGTCAGCAGCCAGTGGGCTGTTTGCAGGTGGTATACTCTTCAGGAGTGCAAGGAAGTTGGGTCATTGGGAACATGCACATCCTCCTACTTTCTTTACCCCTTTTCTTTCTATCTGTGCATCCAGGTCATCATAGAATCAGAAGGATGTCCCAGTATGTACCTGTCATGATGCACTGCCGCAGCACAAATCCAGAGCAACAGGACCCAATTGACAACAGGCTGAAATCTCTAAAGTAGTGAGCTAAAATAAGTCTCACCTCCTTATAAAAGCAATGCCTGCATGGGAACGGGAGGCAGAAGCTCACTGTGCAGGGCATGGACACTGCCTGGAAAGCTCTCCATAAGAAACTTCAGCCTGACAAACTCAGCATGCGTCCCAAGACATTCCTCCCGGATCCCGAAATAGTTATGCATCTGCTCTTTCTACCTATGCAATACGTGCTGGCTCTTCTTTTCATTTTGCTGGCTGTTGTGGTTTGAATGTGAACTGGCCACCATAGGCACACCTGTGTGAACACTTGGTCTACAGCTAGAGCCTTGCTGAAGAAAATGAGTTGCTGCAAGTAACTTGAGATTTTATAGGCTAGCTCCACTTCCTATTCACTTCCTGAGTACAGATGCCAGCCAGCCTCCTCTCCTACCTTCTTTGCACCTTCCTTGACTGTTGCCTCATTTCCCTTCAAAACTATAAGCCATAATAAGCCTTTTCTCAATTAAGTTGCTTTTGTTGATGTAATTTTATCATAACAAGAAAGTAACTAAAATACTCTTTAGTTAGCAAACTCATTCAAAACATGCAACTATCACAGATCATTTTCCATACAGAACAGTCAAGCTGCTGTTCACTGTTTCCAGAAGCAAACAAATATTGTTTCCCAAGTACTTAATGAGTCTAAAAATATACACTTTTGGTGTAAGTCTTAGAAAGAAACTAGGAAGTAAGGGTTTGAGTGGAGGTGGTAGTGGATGTTGAATACGGCTCTCCCACGCTGATCACACATTTTCACCCAGAAGCTCCCAAACACCATCCTTGCAATCCTCAGATTAGTTCCCTGTCAAATCCTTTCTGCATGTATCTTCTGAATTTCCCAGCTTCCTTGCTAAACCTGAAGTCAGAATAAATGCACCTTTTCTATGATTTAGTTACATCAAGTAAAGAATGCACATTATCTAAAGCATTGCTGCTTTTACTGTTAGTTGAAAGGCAGTGTCTCCCTGAAAACATACAACTTCAAGAACTGTGCAAATTATAGGGCCAAATGTTGGGTCAGTGGAAAAAAAATGAATTTGTCTGCATTGACAATTTCATAATCTACATTTCACTATTTCGAACTAAGAGTGTTTTAAAGTGAAATGCAATGTACAACCATTTCTTGAACTGTAATTTATTGGTTACCTTGGTTAAAGTAAACTGAATAAAAGAACCAATTAATTTCTGTCCAAGTCTCCCTTAAGAGAGACTATTAAAATTAAAGAATTGCTTGGATATGAATTAATGCTTTTATTAACTTGTAGAAATCTCTCTGTTTGACCTACATTTAATAGAGTAATAAAAGACAGAAAAAAAAGAAGACAAAGGGAAAAGGAGAGATAAAGAAAAGGACAAAAGGAGAGAGAGAGAGAGACTATGTCACCATGACACTAAATCAAGAATGGCCTCCTTTTGTGTCTTTTGCTTCTACCTTGAAGAGGCTCTGGGAGGAACAAAGAGCTACTTCTGTGTCAGAATGAAGGTACAATGTAAGCATCTGCCATTCTATTTTCTTGAGTAACATCCTGTGAGCTGCAAAACCACTGTTCCCAGCACTTAATGGGTCCACAAAATAAATCATCCAAGAGTTACATGTTCCTTGGAAGAGTAAGTACAATGCTGTCACACACAAAAAAAGAAAGATTAAGTATTCAGAGTTTAAATAAATCAATAAAAAATACTATTTTCTAAACTTATAAGAAGACCATGGATTAAAGCTGAATTTCAACGGCAGAAATAAAAAGTTACAAATCATGGAAACTGAACAACTCTACTGAATGACCACTGGGTCAAGGCTGAAAAAATAATTAAAAATGTCCTAGAATTCAGTGAAAATAATGTACAGCACACCCAAACTTATTGGGACACAGTGAAAGCAGGGATATGAGGAAGATGATAATACTAAGTGCCTTCAAGAAGAAATCGGGGCCAGGTGTGGTGGCGCACACCTGTAATCCAGCACTCAGAAAGGCAGAGGCAGGCAGGACTCTGTGAGTTTGAAGCCAGCCTGGTCTACAAAGCAAATCCAGGATAGCCAAGGCTGCACAGAGAAGCCCTGTCTAAAAATAAAATAAAATAAAAATAAAAACCCCAAGAAATTGAGATCTCATTCTAGCAACTCAACAGCACACCTGAAAGCTCTAGAAGAGCAGTAGATGGCAGGAAATAATCAAACCTAGGCATGAAATCAATAAATTAGAAACAAAAAGAACAATTCAAAGAATCAATGAAACAAAGAGTAGGATCTTTGAGAAAAGCCTTAAGTTTGACAAAATCTTATCAGTTTAAAAGACAGAATATCCAAACTGACAAAACCATAAAAAAATCATTGATGCAAAAATATTCAATAAAATACTCTCAAACTGAATCCAAAACGCTTCCATAGATCGTCCACCATGATCAAATAGGCTTCATCCCACCCAGAGATGCATGGATGTTTCAACATACAGAAACCAACAAAGGTAATCCACAATATAAACAAGATTTTTTAAAAACATGATAATCTCATTTGATGCTGAAAAGCCTTTAACAAAATCCAGCACCCCTTCATGATAAAAGTCTTGAAGAGATCATGGCTACAAGGAGCATAAACATAATAAAAGCAATATACAGCAAGCTTATAGCCAACATCAAATAAAATGGAGAGAAACTCAAAACAATTCACTTAAAACCTTAGAACCAGAAAAGGTAGTCCACTCTCTCCATACCTATTTAATATAGTACTTGACGTTCTAGCTAGAACAATAGGACAACTAAAGGAGATCGAGGAGATACAAATTGGAAAGGAATAAGTCAAAAGTATCTTTATTTGCAGATGATCTAATAGTATACATAAATGACCATAAAAATTCTACCAGGAATTCATATAGCTGATAAACATCTTGAGCAAAATGTCTGGATACAAGAGTAACTAAAAAAAATCAGTAGCCTTCTTTTATAGAAATAATAAACAGGATGAGAAAGAAATCAGGGAAATAACAGCCTTCACTATGGCCACAAATAATATAAAATATTTTGATGTAACTCTATCCAAGCAAGTGAAAGACCTGTATGACAAGAACTTCAAGGAGAAGATATCCTAAGATAGAAAGATCTCCCATGCTTGTGAATAGGTAGAATTAAAATAGTAAAATCTTACTAAAAATCTACAGATGCAATCCTCATCAAAATTCCAACACAGTTCTTTACAGACATTTAAAGGACAATGTTCATCTTCATAAGGAAAAACAAAAAGCACAGGAAAGCGAAAACAATCCTGTACAATAAAAGGTATCATCACCCCTGATTTCAAGCTCTACTACAGAGCAATAACAATAAAAACTGTGCTTAATCAATGGAATTGAAGACCCGGGCTTACATCCACACATCCATGGACACCTGATTTTTGACAAAGAAGCCAAAATTATACAATGGGGAGAAAAAGTATCTTCAACAAATGGTGCAAATGGTGCTGGGTTAACTGGACGTCTGCATGTAGAAGAATGCAAGTCAATCTATATTTATCGCCTTGCACAAAACTCAAGTCCAAGTGAATCAAAGTCCTCAACATAAAACCAGATACACTGAACCTGATAGAATAGGAAGTGAAGAATAGACTTGAACCCATAGGCACAGGAGGCAATCTCCTGAGCAATTTCCTTAGTATGCACACACTAAGATAAACAATTAATACTTGGGAACTTATGAAACGGAAAATTTCTGTAAAGCAAAGGACAAATCACTAGGACAAAATATCAGCCTGCAAATTGGGAAAAGATTTTCCTCAACTCCACGTCAAACTGAGGGCCAATTTCCAAAATATATAAAGAACTTCAAGAAACTATACATCAAAAAAATGAAATAATCTAATTAAAAAACTGAGGTAGAGATCTAAACAGAGAATTCTCCACAGAAGAACCACAAATGGCTGAAAAAAAATGCAAATAAATAAATAAATAAATAAATAAATAAAATTAATGTCCGTAGTCATCAGAGAAATGCAAATCAAAAGGACTCTAAGATTCTATCTTATACCTGGCAGAATGTCTAAAGTCAAAAGCACAAGTGACAGCTCAGGCTGGTGAAGATATGTAACAATGGGAACATTCCTTCATTGGAATGCAAGCTTGTACAGCCACTTTGAAAATCAACATGGCTGAGTACTACTCAGCAACTAAAAACAAGGAAATCATACAGGCAAATGGTGGGATCTAGAAAAGATTATCCTGAGTGAGGTATCCCAGAAGCAGAAAGACATACATGGTATATACTCAATTATAAGTGGATATTAGACACATAATATAGGATAAACATACTAAAATCTGTATACCTAAAGAAGATAAGCAAGGAGGATCCTGGGTAAGATGATCAATCCTCACTCAGAAAGGCAAACGGGACAGACATCGGAAGAAGGAGAAAACAAGGAACAGGACAGGAGCCTACCACAGAGGGCTTCTGAAAGACTTTACCCTGCAGGGTATCAAAGCATATGCTGAGACTCATAGCCAAACTTTGTGCAGAGTGCAGGGAATCTTAAGAAAGAAGGGGGAAATAGAAAGACCTGGAGCAGACAGGAGCTTCACAAGGATATTTTCTGAGACTGATACTCCAGCCAAGGACCATTCATGGATATTACCTAGAACCCCTGCACAGATGTAGTCCATGGCAGCTTAGTGTCTAAATGAATTCCCTAGTAAGGGGAACAGGGACTGTCTCTGACATGAACTCAGCGGCTGGCTCTTTGATCACCTCTCCCTGAGAGGGGAACAGCTATACCAGGCCACAGAGGAAGACAATGCAGCCAGTCCTGATGAGACTTGATAGGCTAGGGTCAGATGAAAGGGGAGGAGGACCACCCCTATAAGTGGACTTGGAGAGAGGCATGGGAGGAAATGAGGGAGGGTGGAGTTGGGAGGGAATGAGGGAGGGGACTACAGCTGAGATACAAAGGAAATAAACTGTAATTAATATTAAAAAATCATTGTGGCTATATCTCATGAAATTGGGAATTAATGTACCTCAAAACCCAGCTATTTCACTCCTGGGCATAATATACCCCAAGGATGCTCCACCACTGTAGGACACTTGCTCAACTATGTTCATAGCAGCTTCATTCATAATAGCCAGAAACTGGAAAAAAACTAGATGTCCCTCAATCTAAGAATGGATTTTTTAAAAATATGTGGTATATTTACACAATGGAATATTATTTAACTATTAAAAAATAACATGAAATTTGCAGACAAATGAATGGAACTAGAAAAAATTATCCTGAGTAAGGTAATCCAGACCCAGAAATACAAACATGTTATGTACTCATTTAAATGTGGATATAGCTGTAAAGGGCGACCATGCTACAATCCACAGATTCAGGGATGCTAAGTAGCAAGGAGGGCAAGATGGGGCACATGAATCTCCCTGGGAGGGAGAAATAGAATAGGTACAATAGGTGGGAACAGGAGCAGGAAGGATCAGGTAGGGGTAGATGGAGGGAGAGGATACTGGGCAGGAAAATTAGAATTGGGGAAGCATCTCTGAAGAGCTAGACTAGTACAATGGAGACTCCCAGGAATCTACAAGGACGACCCTAGGTAAGACTCCTAGTAATGGAAGATACGGAGCTTGAACTGGCTACTTCCTGTAACCAGGCAAGACTTCCAGTGGAGGGGATTGGGATACCAACCCAACCACAAAACCTTCAACCTACATTTTCCCCTGCCTACAAGATGTGCTGGGTTGAAGGTGGTGCAGAAATTGTGGAAGTGGCCAACCAATGACTGGTCAGGCTTGAGACCCAAGCCATGAGAGGAAGCCCACCCTTGACACTGCCTGAAGGGTCAGGAACCAGAGGCTGGGGAGCCCAGAGACCTAGGATAGAACCAAACACATTTGGTTAAAAAAAAGAAAAGTCAATGAAATGGTTCTTAATGATATTCTGCTTCACTCATAGACTGGAGCCTATCATAATCATCATCAGAAGGGCTTCATCCAGAAACTGATGGAAATGGATGCAGAGACCCACACCCTAACATTAGGCAGAGTGTGGGGAACCCTGTGGAAGAGGGGGAGGAAAGATTGTAGGAGCCAGAGGGGACACCAGAAGAACACCATAAGGACACTATAAGAAAACCCACAGAATCAACTAACCTGGCTCATGGGGGCCCACAGAAACTGAACCAACAGCCAGGAAGCCTGTATGGGTCTGATCTAGGCCTTCTACATGTATGTAACAGCTATGTAGCTTAGTGTTCTTGTGAGACTCCTAACGGTGAAAGCAGGAGCTGTCTCTGACTCTTTTCTCTGATTTTGGGACCCTTTTCCTCCTACTCAGTTGCTCAATATGAAGGGAGGTACATGGTCATGTTGAAACTTGATATGCCATATTTGGTTGCTATCCATAGGAGGCCTGCCCTTCTCTGAAGAGAAATGGAGAAGGAGTGGATGGGGGCAGGGGGAAGTGGGGAAAGATTGGGAGGAAAGAAGGAAGGGGAAGCTTCAGTGAGGGCAGATTATATTAGAGAAGGATAAGTTTAAAAATTTTAAGATATTGTCTTGAAAACTTATTTGTAGGTATGATTTACCTATAATCAAATGTACCCATTCTAAAGATAGAGTTCGGAGGAATGTAATGTATCACACAGACTGCTGTAAACACTGTCACTCAAGAATGTTCTATGTAAACGCTGTCACATAGAACATCCTTTCACTCCCAAAAGAGCAACTGTGGTCTTTCCGAGCAATACCACAGGAGGATGTTCCTAAGTAGCATGTTTTTATGAAAGTCTGCTCACCTGTCATGAACAGCATGCAGGTCTTTGAATCTTCGCACACAAGCAGGAACCACTTTCCTAGGGTGTGATTAGCAAAGACTCTCATTAGTAACGGAGAGTCTGTTGCCGCGGAGCTTCTGGTCCAGGCTAGCACTTGAAGCATGACATCCGCCAGGAGTGGGAGTGGGAAGGGGTGTTTTAATCTGCCTGGTGCATTCTGAAGCTGTAAAGGTCTCCTACTAAGGCTAAGAGTAGATAATTAAAATAGATGAGAGAGCTCAGGGAAAGAAGAAGCAAAAATAGAAGTGATCATCACCAAAAGTCTCATCTCTTTTACACATTTGCATAAAATTATATATGAATGTGTACATCTATATACAGGTTGAATATACAATTTAAGACATAAAAAGTGTAAGTACCCCATGCTCACAATTTAAAACAAAAACTCTTACTGAACCTCCTCAACATGTGTTTTATTTCACATTAAATATTTTTTCTCCTACCTTAAAAAAATAAAAACAAATTAAAGCCCACAGTATTATTAACTGATGGAAATTGAGGATAAGATTTGTAGTGAAAATGCTTTTCCAAGGTAAAGCTAGCACTCTCCTCTAAAACAGAGGCCCTGAGGCCTCTACACAGATCAGTAACAGACACCAGGGGCTTCCCTGGCCACTGCTTTCTAATACATGCAGAGAACTGGAAAGGCAAGAAGCCCCGTCTGATTTCCTGGTCCTAAGTCTGTGCATCTGTCAGGAGGAGTCTGTGAGATTCAAATCAACAGAACTTACAGCCTGCCCAAGGCAACGTCAGAAAAGTCCTGTGCCATTTGTACTTCTTAAATTTTGAGATGACGGTGTTCAAAAAATAAATAAATAAAATAAAACAGGTTAGACTCAAAAACAGCAACAAATAGCATGTTTTGTTCTAGTGTGGAAGTGTGTGTGTGTGTGTGTGTGTGTGTGTGTGTGTGTGTGTTTCATACATATGATATAAAAGTAGACCATCTGGAAAAAGAGGCAGGGGTGGAGGAAATGTCACAGGAAAACCACATTTAGTAAAAAATGTATGCTATCTCCATATCTCTTGAACATAGTACTTGAAGTCCTAGCCAGAGCAATAAGACAACTAAAGGAGATTGAGGGGATACAAATTGGAAAGGAAGAGGTCAAAGTGTCACTATTCGCAGATGATATGATAGTATACATGAGCGACCCCAAAAATTCAACCAGAGAATTCCTCCAGCTGATAAACACCTTCAGCAAAGTGGCAGGATACAAAATTAACTCAAAAAAATCAGAAGCCCTCCTGTACACCAAAGACAAAAGGGCTGAGAAAGAAATTAGGGAAACAACACCTTTCACAATAGATACTAATAACATAAAGTACCTTGGGGTGACACTAACCAAGCAAGTGAAAGACCTGTTTGAAAAAAACTTCAAGTCTCTGAAGAAAGAAATTGAAGAAGATATCAGAAGATGGAAAGATCTCCCATGCTCATGGATTGGCAGGATTAACATTGTGAAAATGGTCATCCTGCCAAAAGCAATCTACAGATTCAATGCAATTCCCATCAAAATAGCAACACAATTCTTTACAGACCTTGAAAAAAAGCTTCTCAGCTTCATATGGGAAAAAAAAAAAAACAACAACCCAGAATCTCCAAAACGATCCTGTACAACAGATCATCTGGAGGTATCTCCATCCCTGATCCCAAGCTATACTACAGAGCAATAGTAATAAAAACTGCATGGTATTGGCATAGAAACAGAAAGGAGGATCAATGGAACCAAATAGAAGACCCAGAAATAAACCCAAACACCTATGAATACTCAATTTTTGACAAAGAAGCCAAAACCATTCAATGGAAAAAAGACAGCACCTTCAACAAATGGTGCTTGTCCAACTGGATGTCTACATGCAGAAAAACAAAAATAGATCCATATTTATCACCCTGCACAAAACTAAAGTCCAAGTGGATCAAAGATCTCAACATAAAACCAGAGATACTCTAAATTGGTTAGAAGAAAAGGTGGGGAATTGTCTAGAACTCATTGGTACAGGAGACAACTTCCTGAACAGAACACCAACAGCACAGCCTCTAAGAGCAACAATCAATAAATGGGACTTCATGAAACTGAAAAGCTTCTGTAAAGCAAAAGACACCATCATCAAAACAAAACGAATGCCTACAGATTGGGAAAGAATCTTCACCAACTCTTTATCTGACAGAGAACTAATATCTAGTATATATAAAGAACTAAAGAAGCTGAAAAGCAACAAACCAAGTAATCCAATTAAAAAATGGGGAACAGAGCTAAACAGAGAATTCTGTGTAGAGGAATATAGAATGGCAGAGAAACACTTAAAGAAATGTTCAACCTCATTAGCCATTAGGGAACTGCAAATCAAAACGACCCTGAGATTTCACCTTACAGCCATGAGAATGGCCAAGATGAAAAACTCAAGTGACAACACATGCTGGAGAGGTTGTGGAGAAAGGGGAACCCTCTTCTATTGCTGGTGGGAATGTAAACTGGTACAACCACTTTAGAAGTCAATCTGGCACTTTCTCAGACAATTAGGAATAGTGCTTCCTCAAGACCCAGCTACACCACTGCTAGATATATACCCAAAATTGGCTCAAATACACAAGGACATTTGCTCAACCATGTTTGTAGCAGCTTTATTTGTAATAGCCAGAACCTGGAAACAACCCAGATGTCCCTCAACGGAGGAATGGATACAGAAATTGTGGTACATCTATACAATGGAATATTACTCAGCAATCAAAATGGAGGAAATCATGAAATTTGCAGGCAAATGGTGGGATCTACAAAAGATCATTCTGAGTGAAGTATCCCAGAAGGAGAAAGACAAACATGGTATGTACTCGCTTATATAGACCGACAAGATATGATAAACATAAGGAAATCTATACACCTAAAGAAGATAATCAAGAAAGTGGACACAGGCGAAGATGATCAATCCTCATTTAGAAAGACAAATGGGATGTGCATTGAACGTATGACAGGAGCCTACTACAGAGGGCACCTGAAAGACTCTACCTAGCAGTGTATCAAAGCAGATACTAAGACTCATAACCAAACCTTTGGCAGAGAACAGGGAATCATATGAAAGAAGGGGAGTTAATATGATGTGGAAAGAATAGGAGCTCCACAAGGACCAAATATATCTGGGCACAGGGTCTTTTCTGAGACTGACACTCAACCAAGGACCATGTATGGATATAACCTAGAACCTCTGCTCGGATGTGGCCCGTCGTAGCTCAGTAACCAATTGGTTTCCCAGAGTAAGGGGAACAAGGACTATTTCTGACATGAACTCAATGGCAGGCTCTTTGACCTCCCCACCCCCGAAGGGAGGAGCAGTCCTACTATGCCACAGAGGAGGACTTTGCAGCCAGCCCTGAAGATACCTGATAAAACAGGGTCAGATGAAAAGGGAGGAGGTCCTCCCCAAACAGTGGACTTGGAAAGGGGCAGGGAGGAGATGAGGGAGGGAGGGGGGGAGGGAGGGGGGAGGGAGGGAGGGAGGGATTGGGAGGGAATGAGGGATGGGATACAGCTGGGATACAGAGTTAACAAAATGTAACTAATAATAAAAAGAAAAAAAAAAGAAAAGTGAAAAAACAAAAAAAGAATGTATGCTAGTACTAAATCACCAATGTGAAAAGAAATCCCTGTGGTTTTGACTGCGCTTTTAATCAAAATGTAAAAACTAACATATATTACATAATAAAATTGTATTGAAGTTTTATTTTAAACATGACATCATTCAAGATATTTGAAAATGAAATAAAGGAAAATTTGCATTTTACTTTAAACTTTCATAAGTCATTTTTTAAAATAGTAGTAATATATATGCTAAAAAGTACAATAAGCTGAATATGATATTCATATGCCAAGTTTCCACTTAAAATTGTAGCACATTTTGTACCATAAATATTTATATTGAACAGCTTTAGTAGTTGTCACAATTAATTCACACTGAAGTAATACTTACACACTCTCTAGTGTTGGATTTTGAGTGGTCCCAATTTTTTATTATCTAAACACTGTGATTGATACACTTAAATTAATTTCCCTGTGAAAGTATATTTCTCTAAGTATCTTACATGGACAATTACTGAATTTGAATATAAAATGTTTATCTCTTATTATTAAAATGCCTCTTGCTTTATAAAATATAATAATCTTTATCAGGCAATGTGAAAATATGTATCAATATCTTCACAAGTATTTCCACCTTCTAGTCCAAATACATACAAAATGCTAGAAAATAGAAAAGCAGTTAAACAACATTACGTTATTCAATGAATGTACTTAAAACAGCCATTAAAGTCACAGTTTTAAAAATATGTAATAGCAGATAAAAAGTCACAATATGGTATACAAAATCTTGATTAGATGAATATTTATATTAGATGTATGCATGTTTTATAGTATATGCATATGTTTATGTGTGTCCATAGAAAAAGGCTAGGAAGAAGCATATAAAATGTATGTATCTTCCTCTACTATCCCTCCCTTAAGATGACCCAAATGGCCTCTTTTGGATTTCCTGTCTTCTAAAGCTGCTCCAAATTAAACACACAAATCTAATAATCTAATACTAACATCCACATACCAGCAATAAAACATTAAGCAAAGACTTTCTCCTGGGTCTTTCCGGTCAGAGTGATACCAACACAGTGTAATGCTTTGCAGTTTCACACCTTTGCTTGTCGACTTCAATTTTCCCTACAGCCGAATAAAATTTTACTGTAAGTGCCACATTTCCATTATAGGATTTCGATTCTGATATGCTACTTCCTAACTTTTTTCTATAAATGTGTGTGAGAGAGAAAGAGAGAGAGAACATGCAGGTGCATATCTACATATAGCTTAGATCATTTCATACATATAATTTTGTTTCCAGACTTTTTCATTTAACTTTAGTGATATGCTGTATTATGAAGTTGTACATTGCCAAATAAAAATCCCAATGTCAAACATAGGCTATTTCCCCTCAAGTGGTTAGAGGTTTCCAGAGACATAATAGAAATAAATTGTATGCATGTGTAACATTCTTAAGGAATAAATAGTATTTAAAAAGCAGTACATAATTTTAAAAAAGTCAAAGTATATAGTGCTCTTATCAATGAAGATCACTCAGAACTCAGAACGAGGCAGGGGACTGCCGCCATACTTGGTTGCTCACTAGAACTTAATCGTAAGACTATTGCTGAACACATCACACTTGGATTCATAGGACATAAAGTAATCAAGCTGGTACTGAGCAGGGAGTTTCCTTCTTGCTGGGTAACTTTCATAAGAACAAAAGGTGTTATGCTAGTTGTTGGGGGAGAAAAACCATTAACAGCTTTACCAAATGGTGAACCTGGCAAACTACAATAATGACTGGTCTGGCCAGGTATGCCCAAGGGTAAAATAATGCCCATCTACTTTCTGATTAGATTTAAGGCCCACTGGACAAGAGGAAGCTCACTCCTGGTATTGCAAATCTGGTTGAGAACATGAGATTAAGGAACCCGGAGGCCCAAGGGTGCACTTACTACTATTTTGCTAAATGGACAAACTGTCTTCTAAATGCGTGTCTCTGTACCCTTAGATCAGCACAGCCCTCAGTTCGCAACAGAGAACCAAGTTTGTACAGTGAATCACAGTTCCTGCGGAGACTTACAACTAGTCAAGTGCAGAGAATAAGTGTCGCCAGGCTTCTCAGCCATGAGTCAGTTACCTATACCAAACGCTTTCCCCAAAGGCACAGAAATCACTGTGAAAGAGTGACAGAAAGATTGTAGCAGCCAGAGTTTAGGGAGAAGCGGGAGAACAGTATCTTCTGGGTATAGCAGGACTATGTACCCACGAACTCACAGCACTTATGGTTGCCTGCACAAGACCTACACAAAATCAAGCCAATCCATATTCAAAAGCATGGCTAGAGAAGGGATGCATAAGCCTCCATTGCTAACTCTTGACAACTGATAGTTTGTTAAGAGCAGCTTAACAAAATTTTTTTTAGAGTTGTGGTCCCTAGTAGAATGAGCATGCTCCAGGGGGTGGGCCCATGCTGCTCATATGTGGGTAGCACTAGTTGGACTCAGTGGGTTATTTAAAGGAAAAAAAGAAAGAAAGAAATGAAGTTAAGGGGGCATGATGAGGAAGGCTGGAGGGGATCTGAGAGTTGGGGGTAGTGGAGAATGAATACAACAGAAATAAATAAATTATATGTATGAATGAAATTCTCAAAGAATAAATAAGATAGTATGTAGTAAAAATTTCAATGTGTACAGTGATTATTTCAATGGAAATCACTTCAAGTAATCCTTTATGTCTTGGTATAGATTTTTACATATTCAAGATATTAATCTTTCTGGCAGCCCTATGATATCACAATTATGTGTTCATATAAAATTACATATGCATGCATATGAACAAAAATGAATATAACATTTAAACTATAAAGAAAAGTATGTGTTTCAATTCCCCCAAGTTGGGCTGGAGAGCTGGCTCAGAGGTTAACAGCACTGACTGTCCTTTCAAAGGTCCTGAGTTCAACTCCTGGCAACCAGATGGTGGCTCACAACCATCTGTAATGAGATCTAGTACCTTCTGTCATGCAAGCAGAATACTGTATACTTAATAAATAAATAAATAAATCTTTTTTTAATAAATAAATCTTTTAAAATAAAACCTCCATTCCCCCAAGTCGTCATCTTCTTCTTCTTCTTCTTCTTCTTCTTCTTCTTCTTCTTTTGTGAGGTTTACTTTTTTATTTTTGTTCACAATTCTAGGTTACAGTTCATTACTAAGACCAAGTCACAGCAACAAGAGTTTAAGACAGCTGGTCACATTCCATCCACAGTCAAGAACAAAGATAAAAACACATATGCTTTCTTATTTGTATTTAGCTCAATTTCTCTACTTTTACATAGTACAAAACACCCTGCCTAGGGAATGATGTCATCCACAGTGGGCTGGGTCTTCGTCTCCTTAATATATATCCTTAATATAATTAAGACAGTCACCTAGAGACATGCCCATAAGCCAACCAAATTTTGGTAAAACTTCATTGATGCCAGGTGATTCTAGGTTGCATGGGGTTAGCCAATGAAGTGTGCCATCACAGGATCTTTTTGACTGTTCTACAACTTTCAATTCATTTAACCAATTCCTGAAGCCCAGACAGATCTGAAATCCAGGACAGTACAAGAGGCCTGTAGTCCATGGAGATATTCAGGTCACCAGCGCATGTGCATTGCGCCTGTGAAAATTGCACCCGTGAACAGCACCAGCACTCACACCCTCTCCCGCACTTAAGCTCCACCCTTCCAGGCATCTACATGCTCTAGAACCCTCTCCCTCAAGGCACACTGCCACACACATGACCAAGATTGCCCAAATGCGAACTTCCTCCCTAATCTACAGCTGAAACACCAACATCCACTCTCAAACCAGTGGACCTCTCCTGAAGAATACTCCAGACTCCAGAGACAGACAGACTCAGTTTGAAGTACAGACTCCAGGAACAAACAGCAAAGGTTTCAGATAAGCAGATGGCTAGAGGTTGGTGTAAGAACACATCCAATAAAAATCAGGACATCATGGCTTCACCAGCAACCCTCAAAATCAATGGATATTTTAACCCATTGGAAACACAGAAAAATAATTTTAAAGCTATGCTTATTAAGTTATTACAGGCACATAAAGAGGAAATGAACAAAGTTCTCAAAGAAATATAGGTGAATACAGCCAAACAAATAGAGGCACAGGTAGAGGCACAAGTAGTGGCATATAGAGAGGAAACAAACAAAAAAATAGAGGCCACCATGGAAAGACAGGAATCCACAATCAATAGATGAAGGAAATGGTGCGAGGCATGAAAAAGAATTAGAATCAATAAAAAACACAAACAGAAAACCCTGGAGCTGGAGAACTTACAGAAAAGATCAGGAACCACAAAGGTAAGCATCACCAGCAAAATACAAGAGATGGAAGAGAGAATCTCAGACTCTGAAGATAAAATTACAGAAAGTGATACATCTTTCAAAGAAAAAGTAAAATCAGAAAAGTTCCAAACACAAAAAAATCCAAGAAATCAAGGATGCCATGAAAAGACGAAATCTAAGAATAATAGGAATAGACAAAAAAGAAGATTCCAGGCTACAAGGTCCAGAAAATATTTTCAAGAAAATCATAGAAGAAAATTTTCCCAATCACCAAATAGACTAGACTGGAAAAGGAACTCCTCACATCACATAATAATAAAAACACTAAATCTACAGAACAAATAAAAAATATTAAAAGCAGCAAGGGAAAAAAAGCCAAGTAGCATATAAAGATAGACCTATAAGCATCACACCAGATTTCTCAACAGAAAGTATGAAAGCCAGAAGGGCCTGGACAGATGTCATTCAGACTAGAAGAGACCACAGATGGCAACTCAGACTACTACACCCAGCAAAGCTTTCAGTCAACATAGATGGAGAAAACAAAATATTCCATGGTGAAACTAAAAGAATACCTACACAGCAACCCAGCCCTTCAGAAGATACAAGAAGGAAAATTCTAATCCAATGATATCAACTACACCCAAGAAAACACAGGGTATAGGTAACTAGACAACAAAGAATTAAAAGAAAACAAGCATTGAAACACAGTAATACCACAAACTCCACAATAAAAGGAACTAATATTCATTGATCACTATTATCTATCAACATCAATGGACTCAACTCTTCAATAAAAAAAACACAGACTGACAGAATGGTTGCAGAAACAGGATCCAACATTCTGCTGCATCAAAGAAACACACCTCTGCAACAAAGATAAACACTACCCCAGAGTAAAGGGCTGTGAATATGCTTTTAAAGCAAACAGACACAGAAAATAAGCTGGGGTAGCTGTCCTAATATCTAACAAAATAGAGTTTCAACCAAAATTAATCAAAAATATGAGAAGAACACTTCATTCTCATCAAAGGAAAAATCCACCAGGAGGACATCACAATCCTGAACTATCTATGCCTCAAATACAAGAGCACCTGCATTTGTAACTGAAACATTATTAAAGGTTAAAATGCACATCGATCCCAAAACCTTAATAGTGGGACACTTCAACACCCCACTCTCACCAAGAGACAGATCATCTAGACAGAAGAAGCTAAATAGGGAAATAATGACCTTACAGAGGTCCCAAGTCAAACGGATGTCTACAGAACTTTTCACCCAAACTCAAAACAATATACCTTCTTTTCAGCACCTCATGGAACCATCTCAAAAATTGATCAAATACTCAGGCACAAAGCAAGCCTAACAGATACAAGAAGATTGAAATAATCCCTTGTATCTTATCAGATCACCAACACCTAAAACTAGACCTCAACAACAACAGAAATAACAAAAAGCCTACATATGCATGGAAACTAAACAACTCTTTACTCAGTGACAACTTGGTCAGGAAAGAAATGAAAAACGAAATTAGAGATTTTCCAAAATTCAATGAAAATGAAGGCACAATTTACCCAAGCTTATGGGACACAATGAAAGCAGTGCTAAGAGGAAAGTTCATAGTGCTAAGTGTCTCCAGAAAGAAGTTTGAGATATCTCATAAAAGCAACTGAACTGCACACCTAAAAGCCCAAGGGGGGAAAAAAGCCGATACACACAAGAGGACAAGAGGATTGGAAATAATCAAACTCACAGCTAAAATCAATGAATTAGAAACAAAGAAAACAATTCAAAGAATCAATGAGACCAAGGGCTGGTTTTTAGAGAAAATCAACAAGATAGACAAACCCTTAGCCAAACTAACTAAAAGGCAGATAGAAACTATCCAAATCAGCAAAATCAAAACTGAAAGGGGGACATAACAACAGACACTGAGGAAATCCAAACCATCTTTAGGTCTTACTACAAAAGCTTATACGGAACAAAATTTGAAAATCTAAATGAAACGGATAATTTTCTTGATAGATTCCAATTACCAAATCTAAACCAAGATCAGGGAAATAAATTAAATAGCCCTATATCCCCCAAGGAAATAGAAGCAGTCATCAAAAGTCTCCCTTCCAAAAAAACAAAACAAAAAACCCAGGGCCAGAAGGTTTCTACCAGACCTTCAAAGAGCTCCACTTCTCTTGAAACTATTCCACAAAATAGAAACAGAAGGAACATTACCAAACTCATTCTATGAAGCCACAGTCACCTTGATATCTAAACCATACAAAGACCCAACCAAAAAAGAGAACTTCAGACCTATCTCTCTTATGAACATTGATACAAAAATACTGAATAAAATATTTGCAAACTGAATCCAAGAGCACATCAAACCTATCATCCACCATGACCAAATAAGCTTCATCCCAGGCATGCAGTGGAGATTCAATATACAGAAATCCATCAATGTAATTCACCATATAAACAAACTGAAAGAGAAAACCACATTATCATCTCCTTAGATGACAAAAAGGCATTTGACAAAATCCAACACCCATTCATGTTTAAAGTCTTGGATAGATCAGTGATACAAGGCATGTACCTAAACATAGTAAAGGCAATATACAGCAAGCCTATAGCCAACATCAGACTAAATGGAGAGAAAGGACAATGCAAAGATGACCACTCTTTCCATATCTCTTCAACATAGTACTTGAAGTCCTAGCTAGAGCAATAAGACAATTAAAGGAGATCAAGGGGATAAAAGTATCACTATTGCAGATGATATTATAGTATACATGAGTGACCCCAAAAATTCAATCAGAGAACTTCTTCAGCAAATAAACACCCTCAGCAAAGTGGTTGGATACAAAATTAACTCAAAAAAATTCAATAGCCCTCCAGCATATGAAAGACAAAAGGGCTGAAAAGAAATTAGGGAAACTACACCCTTCACAATAGCTGCAAATAACATGAAGTTCCTTGGGTGACTCTAATGAAGCAAGTGAAAGACCTGTTTGAAAAAAAAAAAAAAAACTTTAAGTCTCTGAAGAAATAAATTGAAGAAGATATCAGAAGATGAAAATATCTTCCATGCTCATGGATCAATAGTGAAATTGGCCACCCTATCAAAAGCAATCTACAGATTCAATGCGCCAGATTGATTTCCCAACCCTGATCTCAAGCTGTACTATAGAGCAACAGTAATAAAAACTGCATGGTACTGGAATAGAAACAGACTTGTGGATCAATGGAATTGAATAGAAGACCCAGAAATAAACTCACACACTTATGGATATCTGATTTTTGACAAAGATGCCCAAACCACAAAATGGAAAAAAAAATAGCATCTTCAACAAATGGTGCTGGTCTAACTAGATATCTACATGTAGAAAAATGCAAATGATCCATACTTATCACCCTGCACAAAACTAAAGTCTAAATGGATCAAAGACCTCAACATAAAACCGGACACACCAAATTGATTAGAAGAAAAAGGGGGGAATACCCTAGAACTCATTGGCACAGGAAACAACTTCCTGAACAGAACACCAACAGCACAGGCTCTAAGAGCAACAATCGATAAATGGGACCTCATGAAATTGAAAATCTTCTGTAAAGCAAAGGACTCTGTCATCAGAACAAAATGACAGCCTACAGACTGGGAAAGGATCTTCACCAACCCTTTATCTGACAGAGGACTAATATCCAGAATACATAAAGAACTAAAGAAATTAAAAAGGAACAAATCAAGTAATCCAAATGAAAAAAATGGGGTACAGAGCCAAACAGAGAATTCTCAATAGAGGAACATTGAATGGCAGAGGAACACTGAAAAAAATGCTCAACCTCAGTAGCCGTTAGGAAAATGCAAATCAAAACAACCCTGAGATTTTACCTTACACCCATCAGAATGGCTAAGTTTAAAAACTCAAGTGACAACACATGCTGGAGAGGTTATGGAAAGAGGGGAACCCTCCTCCATTGCTGGTGGGAATGTAAACTTGTACAACCACTTTGGAAATCAATCTGGTGCTTTCTCAGACAATTAGGAATAGTGCTTCCTCAAGATCCAGCTATACCACTCCTAGGCACATATCTAAAAGATGCTCAAGTACACAACAAGGACATTTGCTCAACCATGTTTGTAGCAGCTTTATTTGTAATAGTCAGAATCTGGAAACAACCCAAATGTTCCTCAACTGAGAAATGGATACAGAAAATGTCATGCATTTACACAATGGAATACTACTCAACTATTTAAAAACAGGAATTCATGTAATTTGCAGGCAAATCGTGGGATCTAGAAAAGATCATCCTGAGTGAGGTATCCCAGAAGCAGAAAACACACATGGTATATACTCACTTATAAGTGGTTATTAGAGATATAATATAGGATAAACATACTAAAATCTGTACACCCAAAGAAGCTAATCAAGGAGGAGGACGCTGGATAAGATGCTCAATCTTCACTCAGAAAGGTAAAAGGGACAGGCATCAGAAGAGGGAGAAAACAGGGAACAGGACAGGAGCCTACCACAGAGGGCTTCTGAAAGACTCTACCCTGTAGGGTATCGATGCGTATGCTGAGACTCATAACCAAACTTTGTGCAGAGTACAGGGAACCTTATGAAAGAAGGGGGAGATAGAAAGACCTGGAGCAGAAAGGAGCTCCACAAGTAGAGCAACAGAACCAAGAAATCTAGGCCCAGGGATCTTTTCTGAGACTGATACTCCAACTAAGGACCATGCATGGATATTACCTAGAACCCCTGCACAGAGGTAGCCCATGGCAGCTCAGTGTCCAAATGGGTAATGGGAACAGGGACCATCTCTGACGTGAACTCAGTGGCTGGCTCTTTGATCACCTCCCCCTGTTTGGGGAGCAGCCTTACCAGGCCACAGAGGACAATGCAGCCAGTCCTGATGAGATCTGAAAGCCTAGGTTCAGAGGGAAGACGAGGAGAACCTTCTCTATCAGTGGATGTGGGGAGGGGCATGGGAAAAGATGAGGGAGGGAAGTTGGGATTGGGAGGGGATTCATGGGAAAAATAAAGAAAAAAATTTTGAAAAACAAAACAAAACAAAACAACAACAACAACAAAACGGTTTTTCACCATGAATTAAAAACAAAGGCCACATGCTTATATGTCATGAGCTTCTTCTTGGGCTTTATTCTTTTTTAATTTAATTTTATTTATATACTTATTACAATGCATTCACTTTGTTTACCTGCTGCAGCCCCCTCTCTAGTCTCTTTCCAGTACCACCCTCCCTCTTCTCCCCCTAGGGCACTCCCCTAGTCCACTGATGAGGAGGACCTCCTCACCTTCTATCTGACCCTAGTCCATCAGGTCTCATCAGGACTGGCTGCATCATCTTCTTCTGTGGCCTGGTAAGGCTGCACCCCTTAGGGGGAGGTGGTCCAAAAGCCTGTTTATTCTGGCTATTACAAATAAAGCTGCTACAAACATGGTTGAGCAAATGTCCTTGTTGTGTACTTGAGCATCTTTTAGATATGTGCCTAGGAGTGGTATAGCTGGATCTTGAGGAAGCGCTATTCCTAATTGTCTGAGAAAGCACCAGATTGATTTCTAAAGTGGTTGTACAAGTTTACATTCCCACCAGCAATGGAGGAGGGTTTCCCTCTCTCCATAACCTCTCCAGCATGTGTTGTCACTTGAGTTTTTTATTCTAATGTCTAAGTGCAAACACAGGACCAGAAGACTCATCCATTAATCTGTTTGACCGCTTGGTTTCCTCCCCACACTCTTTATTGTGCCAAAAAAGAGCCAGTATAGTCTGGCTTCTCCTCAACTACACAGCCTTACTTCTTGGTGACAACCTCTGCTGCTCTCACTGTTTGCTATGTGCTACTGGTATTGGGGGTCTAGACTGTGTGTTTCCAGATTCTTGGCTTCTTACTCAAGGAACTGAAATAAAGGCTCACATAGATTTGAAAAGTAGTAAGAATTTTTATTCAAAGGTGAAGCAACAGTGTAGATCAGAGAAGCACACTGTCACTCTTGACAGCAGGCACCGTGAGTGAGAGGACTCAGGACACTGGCTTTTGTTTGGGACATCCTTTTTTGGAGCTAAAGAGAAGTCTTGTCGCTGAGGGCTGCAGTGCGCATGCTCATTGTGCTCGTCCCTTCCGGTGACGCACCTGATTTCAAACTTACGCAAGCCTGGTTACACTTAGGCACGGGAAGCTTGACTTTAATAGTTTACGCGGAGGAAGCAATGTCCTTACAATCCATGTGCTCAGCTGAGGCTAGATTAGTATCCTGCCTAGGCACCCATCCTTGCTCCTTTGACAATTGTTACGGGAAAGAAAGGAATTTCATTGTCTGGAGTGGAGTGTGCAAGCAGCTCAGTGCAGGTGGGATCGGTGCAATGCTGCTAGGTGCATTGTTAGAAGGGTACGGTACACAGGACACACAGGTGAGGATCTTGGATGTTATGTGCACTGCTACGGGTGCACAGACCAAACCAAGTGAGTCCAGGATCACTAATTTATTCCCTCTGCTTCCCTGATTCAGTGGCCAGCCATGGTGCGGAAACACCTTTTGTCCGGTCCAGGGTCTGCCAGGCTCACAGCTAGGTAGGTGATGGCCTTGCAAGGAGTTTTCTTCCCTCTCTCTACCGTGGAAACTCCATTCTCTTTGGATGTACTCTTATGGCAATGGACTGTCCTCCATGAATTCAGTCCACATGTCAGCTACATGCAAACTTACTGATCATTTTTTTCTACAATGTCAGCAACGCCAGAGAATTTACCCTGTTTTGTTTACTGTTGTATTTCACTGCCAAGAAAAGGGCATCCAATGAATGTCTTAACGTTTTGCATGCTTGATTGACCAAATAATAAGTGAAAGGGGGAGCTGATGACTGAATTTTTCAGTGGGAAACAAAAGCGTCTCCAGCATAAGTGGCTGTACAAGTGGAAAAATACCAGAAAGAAGGAACGGGAAGGAAAGACAAAGAAATGGAAAGAGTTCAATGTTAAGGCCTTAAGGAAAGACTGGCCTTTTTCGGTCTGAGGAATTTCTTCTTTTGCTCCTACAAAATGGAATAGTTATGCACAGTGAACTGCTGGGAGGATTAATGAAATGCAAATACGTTAATGTGCACACTCAAAAAACGCCTTGCCACAGGGGTCTGTTCTGAGACTGATTCTCCAACCAAGGACCATCCATGTAGATAACCTAGAACCCCTGCTCAGATGGAGCCCATGAAAGCTCAGTGTCCAAGTGATTTTCCTAGTAAGGTGAACAGGGGCTATCTCTGATATGAACTCAGTGGCTGGCTCTTTGATCACTCCTCCCCCCCCCCCAAAGGGGGAGCCGCCTTGCCAGGCCACAGAGGAGGACAATGCAGCCAGTCCTGATGAGACCTGATAGACTAGGGTCAGATGGAAGGGGAGGAGGTCCTCTATTAGTGGACTTGGAGAGGAGCATGGGAGGAGATGACGGAGGGAGGGTTGGATTGGGAGGGAATGAGGGAGGGGGCTACAGCTGGGATACAAAGTGAATAAACTGTGATTAATATAAAAAATTAAAAATTTTAAAAAACACCTTGCATATTGAACAAATTCAGCAAAACATTTGACTTTTCCCAACCGTTGTCCTGTACAGCTTAATCTAGATATTTCTATACCATATAAGATCAGTACACAAATGTGAAAATGTCAAAATGAAACCCAAAATATGTTTAAAGAAAAATCTCGAAAGAAATCAAACTTGTAATGAAAAATACAGACAATGATTTTTACTTTTTTAAACTGTTAGTCCTGCTAGATGACAGCTGCACAAAGGTGATAATGCTGAAACTCTTAAAATATAAGAAACCACCAGGCTGTAGAGATGGCTCAGTGGGTAAGAGTTGCTCTTGCAGAGAACTGGGATTTAGTTCCCAGCCTGATCTGGGGCACAACAATCCTCTGTACCCCATTCCAAAGGGGGGTATGCTTTTTCTGGCTTCCATGTACCAAGCACACACAATGTACACAGAGATACATGCAGGCAAAATAACCATATATAAAATAAAAATAAAAATAGATTTTTACAAGATGAGAAATTATGACCATAAAGATGTCCTGACAAATCTAAAAAACTTTAATAAAATGGAAATTTTATTTAAAAATTCAGATTCTCCAGTCATATTGAAGCATACGGAAGACTTTGATAATTATTTCTCTCAAAATTTTTAAACATGGAGAGGCGGGCGGATCTCTGTGAGTTTGAGGTTTGAGGGCGGCCTGGTCGACAAAGAGAGTCCAAGACAGCCAAGGCTACACAGAGAAACCCTGTCTCAAAAAACAAACAAACAAACAAACAAACTTTAAACATAGAAGTTGTACATATGCTGGTAAAAAATACTTGAAATAAAAATTTGAACACAGGGAACTTCCCAGAGACTCATACTCCAACCAAGGACAATTCATGGAGATAACCTAGAACCCCTGCACAGATGTAGCCCAGGGCAGTTCAGTGTCCAAGTGGGTTTCATAGTAATGGGAAGAGGGACTGCCTCTGATTGGCCTGCTCTTTGATCACCTCCCCCTGAGGGGGGAGCAGCCTTACCAGGCCACAGTAGAGGACAATGCAGCCACTTTTGATGAGAAATGATAGACTAAGATCAGAAAGGAGAGGAGAACCTCCCCTATCAGTGGACTTGGGGAGTGGCATGCATGCAGAAAGGGGAGGGAAGTAGGGAGGGGCTTATGGGGGGATACAAAATGAATAAAGTGTAATTAATAAAAAATTTTAAAAAATACTTGAAATAATTCAAAAGGTCCTGAGGACATATTCTTGGCCCTCATTCCATTTTTCACATTGTTTGTGCATTCTTTCATGTATGTCCATACTCACATGAACATACAATGAAACAAACAATGGAATCATGATAAACATACTTTACTGTACTACCATACATAATTACTTTTCATTATCTTAATAATCATTACCATCTATTTTGTTCATTTTATTATTTCGTTTATTATTTTTTTTATTCTTTTGTTATTATCTCATCGTTGTAAAATTAAATTGTCTTTGATAAAGAAAAACCTGGTATGTCCTGAAACCAGTCTTCCCGTGGAAGAGAGAGTTATTTAGGGGTACTTCTTACAGAGAATAAAACCTCATGAGATTTACTGACGGGCACAGGGGTATTCCAATATCACAAGAACTCACCCAGGGCTTTCATTGCCCTTTCTATTGATAAAACAGGGAGCATAAAATATTAAAATCTGTCCTAGAGGCTTTTGGCTAAATGTATAGTTGTCTGGGGCCAAAAGTGCATTCATTGATTTCAAAGGTAGAATCTATTTTTATGGTTTTCAAACAGCTCTCTATGGTGACCTTGAAACGCAAGTGTCTGCCTAAGCTTGATGATTGGGGCCACCAGGCTCATGAATCAACAAAAACAAGTTCCTGAAGTTCCCGAAGTTGGATTCTGCCCACTTCCTGCTTGTTCCTTGGACTGCTACTCTCAGGGGAGGAGGAACTGACTAGGAACTTTCAGGTAGATTGCTGGATACAGATTGGTACATCCCTGACTAAGAGAGAAACCTGCATGAACAGAGAGATCTCAGCTAGACTCAGTACTCCTATAGCCAGAGATTCTATAAGCCAATTTAAAAACAAGCACGGATTTCCTCATCACCCCAGTAAAGGCCTGTGGTCCTGCAGCCCATGGCAAACTCACCACTCCAGTGGTCTGGGTGTGAATCTGTCCTTCCCTAAGCCTTGTTCTGCACTCCCCATCATGTGGGATTTGTTAACTTCTAGACTTTTTTTTGATACTGTGTGCAAATAGAAATGTGTGCGGCCACTAATTGCTAGATGTAGCTACAAACATGAATTATGGTTCCCCTGAGAATGTTTTTTCCCTTAGCACTTTTATTTCATCACAAGAAATATTTCTTGTTATATTTTAGTTTATTGATTCAGTTTATATTTTATATTTTAGTTTATTGATTTTATATTTCAGTTTTATATTTTATATTTCAGTTTATTAATTAATCAAAAGACTCAGCTGATGTTACAGTCAAAGCCGAGTAAAGAGCCTTGGAGACAATAGAGACAGCAGTGGGGATTTGCCATGGCAGCTCCACTACAATTAAGTGTTTGAACAAAGAAGGTTTTTTGTTCAAAAAAAGTAAACTAGGAAAGCAGAGAAAAGAAAAAGAGCCTGGGCAAAGGTTGGGGGGAGGAGTACGGGGATAAACACAAAGTAGGGATAAAAGCAAATTGCTAGCTGGCACTGGAGAATTCGATACTATGATGGAGCAGCTGAGAGTGGCCATTGTCACAGTAAATTCTACCAGAGTGGACGCGGGACTAGCCACAGGATTATCAACATGGATTGCTGCAGCCATGAATCATCTGAAGGAATGGGCGGGCATGGGAGTGCTAGCAGGCCTTCTGGTGTTGGTCTCCTTGGTTTGCCTGTGGTATATATGCAAGATTAGAGTCTCACAACAGTGTGATGCAGCCATGATCATTCAGGCCTTTACAGCCATTGAAGCAGGACATTCTCCCCAAGCATGGTTGGATACCATAAAAAGCTAAAATGATACGCTCAGGATGCGAGGCTAAGCACTGCACTCAGGGTCAGCCGCTTTCAACCCAGAGAAGAACATGTCTGATTGCATGTGGGTTGATGCCCCAGGTCCCGCCTCTGAGAAAAAGGTATCCGACGGGTCTGATGCTCTGTGGGTGGATGACACCTAAATGAACATCTGTACAAAGTCCCAATTTATTTCTAATATCAGAGATCAGACCTCTACTCTTGCCTGATGCATCTAAAACAAAAAGGGGGAACTGTAGAGAGCTGCGGAATGCTATGCCTTAAAGATGGAGCTGGTTTCCGCCTTCCACCTTCCCGATGGTGAGTGCTCTCTGTCAGGAACAACTCCACATTTGGCTAAGGCCGAGGATCTGGCTTGCTTCCATGTAGGTGGACCTATCTGCATTGCCCCCGTGGCACGCCTGGGTTGGCTACCCAGAGGCTATTTAAGCTGTGGGCTGGCTTTCCCCGGGGTCCGAGGATTGTTCAATGTTCCTGAATAAACTGCATTGAAAAAAAAAAAAGAATAGAATAGAATAGAGTTATATCCTAAGCTTTGAGCACACAGGATTGGACATGTAAACCCATACTGTTTCCTCTTGCTTAAAGAAATCTACAAGCATACGATCTAAGCAAAGCCTGAGTCATATCCATGAGAATAAAAGATGTTCTATTTAAAAAAAAAAAAAAAAAGCAAATTGCTAGCTGGCACTGGGGACGGATTTCCCAGGGGTGGGGTAAGGCCCTGGGAGAGGGGCCGGTGAGATTAAGACCTGTAGAGGATGTTTGGAAAGCAGAAGGCACCTCCAGCCCTGGCCAGAGTATTTTAAACTTCACTCTCACACAGGATCTGAA
This sequence comes from Meriones unguiculatus, assembly GCF_030254825.1. Lineage (NCBI taxonomy): Eukaryota > Metazoa > Chordata > Mammalia > Rodentia > Muridae > Meriones > Meriones unguiculatus. The sequence goes on along the minus strand of NC_083353.1, from coordinate 28,638,152 downwards.
GAACACGGAGAAATGGTTAGAGTGGTGCTCTTCCGGAAACAGGCAGCAAAGTTAAGGATACCAGTGCCATCACATAACCCAAACAACCTCTGCAGGCTTTGATGCCCTGCCCTCTGAGCTTCTCAGTGTGTGGTCCTGGGATCCGGGACAGGGGGCTTCTCTTGAAGCCTATGGACTGGTGGCTACTTCCTGTACTTGAAGAAGTCCCCGGAACATTTATTTTAGATTCCAAGAGTAAAAGACGGCCCTTTTATACATGTGTTATTGTACCTTGTCTTCCTTTGTTTCCCTTCCTGTCTGCTCTCCCTTACGCCCCATGCACCCATCTGGACCTTTCTTCTCACAGATACTCTTCCATGCTGCTTTTTTACACATGAATCCTGTTACTCTATTTACCCTTTCCTTTCAGATCCTTCTGCCAAATAGGCAAGACCTGAGTGTGACCCTAGAACCCCTGAAACGGAAGGAGAAAATTGACTCACTCAAGTTGTCCTCTTACTGCCATGTGCAGACAGTGACACCCTTGTACCCATGCGCGCACACACACAGTGTACACTGTGACACCTGTGCGCCCATGCTCCCATCTGCACACACAGTAGAACATCAACAGTGTCGGGGGTTGGCTCTCTCCCACGGAGTGGGTCTCAGGTTGGGCCAGGCATCGGTTGCACATTCCCTCAATGTCTGCTCTCTTAATCCTACATATCCTGTAGGCAGGATAAATTCTAGGTAGAACTTTTTGTGGCTGGGTTGGTGTTTCCCTCTCTCCACCAGGAGTCCTGCCTGGGTAGAAGGTATCCTCTCCAGTCTCCACGACCCCTGTCACCAGGGGTTTCAGCTAGAGTCACCCCCATATCCTCCCAGGAGCCCACCCTGTTTCACCTCTTCAGATTGTCTCAGAGATATCCTGCTCATGGTTACTCCTCTCTTTGCAAGCCCTCTGTCTTCGCTTCCCCTCTCATCATATGATCCCCACCCTAATTTCCCTCAGTGTGCCCTCTCCTAACCTGTTCTCTCTCCTCAATCACTTCTACTGACTATTCTACCAACATCCTCCATTGGGCCTGTAAGACGTGGGGTCTCACAGCTCAGGAGTTCAATCACGCCCTTCCCAGAAACTCCCCCAGACCAAGACTCGTTGCAAAAGCAAGAGTTTTACTAACCATTGTACAACGGGGTCCCCCCTGCCGGTCAGCAAAGAGTGGCACCAAGATACAAAGGCCTTTAGGTTTTTAAAAGAAAAATTGCGGGAGATTTGAAGTTCTAGTTTTGGCAATTTAGGATTGGATGAGGAAGTTATAAAGTAAGATAATTGGTTAGTCTTAGGTGCTCAAGCTTGGCCAGTCCTGCCAAGTGTGGATGCAGCTGCACTTTAAGGTGGGGGTGGTTAGCTCATCCTTGAAGATTAGGGCTGCGGGCTCTTGGCTGGAGGTCAAAAGCTACTCAGAAGAAGTCTAGGTTCATTGCTAAGAAACGCTATCTCAAGAACAAGGGTCTGGTCCTCCTTTTGCTGAGTGAAGGTCATTGCTTGCCCTTTTTTTTATATCTGTCCTCACAGATAGGGTTACATTCCTTCACTCTCTGGAAAGGTACTAAGAGGCTTTAGCTTAACCTGGACCTAAAACTCAAAACTATAGGCTTTAGAAGACATATAGGTTACAAAGTTAGTCTAACCCTTTCAGGCCCTCCTTGTTTCTTAGCTTCTCTGGGTCTGTGAATTGTAGTACAGTTATCCTACATTATAAGGCTAATATCCACTTATAAGAGAAGTACATACCATGTGTGTCTTTCTGGGTCTGGGTTACCTCACTCAGGATGGTCTTTTCTAGTTCTATCCATTTGCCTGAAAATTTCATGATTTCCTTGTTTTTAAATAGTTGAGTAGTATTCCATTGTGTAAATGTACCACAGTTTCTTTATCCATTCTTCGGTTGATAGATATCTAGGTTGTTTCCAGTTTCTGGTTATTACAAATAAAGCTGCTATGAACATAGTTGAGCAAGAATCCTTATTGTGTGGTAGGGAATCCCTTGGGTATATGCCCAGGAGTGGTGAAGCTGGATCTTGAGGTAGGGCTATTCCCAATTTTCTGAGATAGCGCCAGATTGAGTTCCAAAGTGGTTGTAAAAGTTTGCACTCCCAACAGCAATGTAATAAGGTTCTCCTTTCTCCACATCCTCTCCAGCATGTGTTGGCACTTGAGTTTTTGATCTTAGCCATTCTGAGTGGGGTAAGATGGAATCTCAGAGTCATTTTGATTTGCATTTCCCTGATGAATAAGGACATTGAGTATTCCTTTAAGTGCTTCTTGGCCATTCAAGATTCCTCTGCTGAGAATTCTCTGTTTAGCTCTGTATCCCATTTCTAATTGGATTATTTAGGTTGTTGGGTTTTATTTTCTTGAATTCTTTATACACTTTGGATATTAGCCCTCTGTCAGATGTCAGGTTGGTGAAGATCTTTTCCCAATATGTGGGCTGCCATTAAGTTGTTCAACATCCTTTGCCATCAATAAAATGCAAATCAAAACTGCTTTGAGATATTATCTTACGCTAGACAGAATAGCTAAGATTGTCTTTTGTTTTGTTTTGTTTTTATTAACAACAAATGCTGGTAGATGAGGGGAAAGGGAAATGCTATTCACTGCTGGAGGGAGAGAAAACTGAGGGAGACACTATGAAAATCAGCATGAAGGATACAGTTCAGTATACCAGAACCAGAAAGACAAACATTGCAATTGTTTTTAATATGTGTACGTTATCTCTGAGTCTTTAGATATGTGTGATTTGGAATACCCTTTGAGGTTAGGAAACTAGTAAGGGGTTATAGAAGAGGGGAAATTATTTTAAAAGTAGGGACCATAGAATATAATGACGTAAAGTAGAAAAGGAGAATAAGGAAACAGGAAATACTGGCTAGGGGCAGGGATGGAAGGGCAGGGTAGAAGAAAAGATATGAAGAGGAATAACAGTAAGGACTTTCTAAAGAGCCACATGAAAACTTACTACTGTAGAAACTTCCTCATATAGTTACACACACATAGAAAATGAGTTTAATAGGAGAAACCCCATAACAGGAGAACAATACCCAACTAGACCCCACAGGCTATCCCAGACCAGGAACGGATTGCCTCTTTTGTTGAGTTGTTGGCCAGTGATGTTCCATTGGCCCCCAAAACATCACAGGCCTTTGCTGCTGCTCTTGGTTAGAAGTTGCCAGTAAGGTCATATCACTGAAGGAAAAAACATACCTGAGTCATAAAACGTGAAGAGATCAAGCTGGAATTGTCCTAGAAGCTTCATCAATATTGGTTAGCTTTCACAGTGCTGGAAGGTGCTAGTCACAGAACTAGAGAAGGAATCGTTAATCTTACCCAGCTACAAATCCTCTGAGCTATCACAATGACCTTCTTGGAAAGGTAAGCTGCTGTGCCATAGTGACATGCACCTCTTGAAAGTAGCCAGCTGCTTTCCGATTAATTGAAGGCCCTACTCCATGAAACGGCGTGCATGCTGGGCACCATTCTCATGGCCTGGAGCCTGGATCTCAACAGCTCACAGCCCTGAGGAGAAAACCTGCTATTATTATTCTGCTAAATGGACATAATACTAAGATGACTCGCAATGACTTATCGCTATACCCATAGATCAGTGCATCTCTCGGCTCTCATCAAAGAAGCTCCTTTTTGTAGTAGACGGCATTGAAACAGAGATCCACAGCTGGGAACATGTAGAGAAGAGACTATGGAGTATTCATCCTTAAATGGGACAGAAAAATCATGCCCCTCCCCACAGGGTTTCTGATTTTTTGTAGAGGAGGAGGGGCAAAAGGATTATAACAGCTAGAGATAGTTGATAGCTAGAAGAAAAAAATGTTTTCTGGACATACTATGGTAGTTGCACATATGATTATTGTGACAGTTTACACAACACCTTTACCAGCTCAAGCAAGACAAAATTCTAGCATGTGTGGGTGGGTGGGTGCAAAATCCTGTCCCTAGCTAAGGATCTGTTGGCATTTGGTAGCTGCTTGTCGTGGAAGTCAGTTTTCTTTAAGGGTTTGCCCCTGGGAAGGTGAGCCGCACTCTAGGGCAGGCCCGATACTCGAGAGTATTTCAGCAAGAGAGAAACTGGGGTGAATACGATCTAACTACATTGTATAAAATTCTCAAAGGATTAATAAAAATATTTTTTTTAAAAAGATTATCCTCCAGTGAGTAGCTGGAAGAATTGAATGTACTCGCTCTGGTCCAAAGGCAGAGTTAACGAGGCTGCTAGGTGAACTGCTTGTTCTGTCCTGGGAGAAGTCATTTCATTCCGGCCAACAAAAACATGCTTTTACAGGTCTACTTGCTAAAATGTCAACACTCTGCTTTCCTTTGGTTTCAAACACAGAGAACCACTTTAGCAAGTAGGACAAATTTCCATGCCTTAGCAGAATTCCATTGGCTGTGTCCTAAGTGGGGCTGGGGGAATGGGCACAAGAGTAAGGTTTAAGACACTTGAGAGCAAGTTCGCGTCATCATTGACTCATGTGACTTATTTAACGTCTCTGAACTTCTTTGTACTTTCCCACCAGCAATGGAGGAGGGTTCCCTTTTCTCCACATCCTCTCCAGCACATGTTGTCACTTGAGTTTTTGATCTTAGCCAATCTGATGGGTATAAGGTGAAATCTCAGGGTCGTTTTGATTTACATTTCCCTGATGACTAAGGATGTTGAGCAGTTCTTTAAGTGTTTTTCAGCCATTCGATATTCCTCTGTTGAGAATTGTTTAGCTCTGTACCCCATTTTTTAATTGGATTACTTGATATGTTGCTGTTTAACTTCTTGAGTCCTTTATATATACTGGATATATGCCCTCTGTCAGATATAGGATCGAACACTCCAGAACCAAGTGAATCTCCCCAGGTGGAGTGGCCTAGTACTGCTGACACAGTGTGTTGCATTTACTCAGCTGCCTGACGGGATCACTATCAGTTCCTCTTCTGGGAGAGTGAGCTAAAGCTTGGAGAGATGGTGCATATTTGCCCACAGTGCATAGAAGTCAAGGGTTCAAGGCACTCTCTTAGAATCCAGAACAACCTAATTGCACTCAGTGGCCGATTAGTGTCCATCTTACTTGGTGCGGGATAAAGGTATAATTGGGCTGGGAAACTGAGGAAGAAAAACATTTTAAAACTAAGTTAATTCACTTCACTTTGCAATTACTGAATAAAATTTTTTTCTAAGCCAAAATCCAGTATTTATGTAAGTCTTACCCATGCCATTTGCCTTTGTTACTGAACTGTCTGTGATGGTCCCCTAATGGCCTTAAAGAGTTAGCTTTCAGTTTATGTCATATAAACTGATTGGCCTGCTCTTCGATCACCTCCCTCTGAGGGGTGAGCAGGCTTACCAGGCCACAGAAGATGACAATGCAGCCACTCCTGATGAGATCTGATAGACTAGGATCGGAAGGAAGGAGAGGAGGACCTCCCCTATCAGTGGACTTGGGGAGGGGCATGTGTGAAGAAGGGGGAGGGAAGGGGGGATTAGAAGGGGCAGAGGGAGGGGTTTATGGGGGATACAAAGTGAATAAAGTGTAATTAGTAAAAGTTAAAAAAAACTCAAAAAAAAAAAAGATTTAGCTTTCTCAACCAGCATACTTAGACAAAGATTAAGGAATAAAGTAATTTTTTTTTCTTTTCTCTGTCTCTCACTTGTTGGAAATTGTACTCTTGTTAGGCTCATCAGCTAAATCTAGGGTAGAGTGTGAAACATTGGATCACTTCTCAGTCAACCAGACAAAGCAAATGAGCAGGTGAAATCAATGACCCCCTCCCCCAAAGAAATGCCATAAATCCTAGAGACTTAAGTACTTGCGGTATGAGAGGGACTTGCTAACATCACAGAGCCCTCCTAAGTCACAATTCTCCTGAACTGCCACTGGGAAGATGGTTCAGAAGCATGAAGAGTTCAGTTTTGATGCAGTCAGGGTTCCTTAGTATTTTGGCTTTTTAAGAAGAAAAACATATTTCTGTTCCCTTTCAAAAATAAAAAAAAAAAAGTCAACAAAAAGTAATAACAGTAAAGCTGGGAAATCAACTCGATGAGTTCAGGTATTTATCCCTGGACAACTCAGTCTTTAAATTTCTCATATTTCCCTCTTAACATTTCTTACTATATATAAACAAAGTAAAAAAAAAAAAAATCTCAAAGGCCCTCAGCTCTTCTCCTGGGCACAATAGGATGTACCTCCCAATATTTTAGAACTATTTGACCTCAACAAAGCTCCTAAGTGCTTTGTTGAAGTCCCTGTTGAGATATGCTCTGCTCATCAGCAGCAGATGTGGTGCTGGCAGGTGAGGGACCTGTGGAGCGGGGAGGAGAGGCAAACATCAAACAAGTTGGAAGCCTCTCTAGGTTTCGCCACCTGTATAAAAACTAGCTTCAAATTTTAAAATGCCGCCAATGCAAAGATCCACTTGCCATAGTTCCTGATCTGAGTCTGCATTCTCGTTGCCTAGATACAGATGTAAACAAAAGTGCCTCCCTGCCTGCCGAGGAACAGCCTGCTCCACCTGATGGCCCCCCTCCTGGCTCAGTCAGTGATGAAGAAAAGAAAGCAAGTACTTTCAGATATTCATGCTAAGAATGGAATAATTTGTTCAGTCTCTCAGTCTCTCAGGGTTGTTTAGAGTTTGAAGGAATACAAGAAAAATGGCTTTCGTTTTTGTTTTTCTGCAGTTCCTGTTTGCTCTGCCTTGATAATGTGACTGAGCAGAGCAAGGCTACCATAAAAAAAAATCATCTCAGTTTCTAAAAATATTAACTGGACTGATTTTAATAGGGGGTTAGGTTTCTAAATTTGATAATGATTTATTATGATAAAGATTCTTTAAGAAAAAAAATAGTCATCTGCAATATTTCCTTTTTCAGTACTTCTCATACTTTGCATTAATGATAAAGACCATGCAAAGCAAGTTGTGGTTTGGACTTTGGCAGGTATAATAACAGCTGAGCATTATTATAGTCTCCTTTTATGAAAACGGTACCAGAAAGCAAGCATGCATCGAGCTTTGAGTTTCCGTGTTAAACTGGATGGTTGCTTAACCTCAGTTTCCTCTTATATAAAATAGGTTAGTTAGGCCTACCTTTTATTGTGAGTTGTGATGAGCTATTTAAGTAGAGTGTTAGCAGGCAAAAGAGGCTCAATGTATAATGCAATCATCATCACGTGATCTGTTACTTCCCCAACCCTCAAGTTCTTCACCTATGAAAGGAGTCATCTTAAGTTAAAGGAACTTCTGTCATATATGAAAAAGCAATGAAACTGATCTAAAAGAACTATTAGAAAAATGAAATCACAATATATGTGGAGGAATTTTGTAGTATACAAATTGTAACATTATAAATGCTATTGTGTATGATGAAAATTGACTCGTAGGTAGAAATTTCATAGTTATTTGTGAAATAGTTTTTACATATAAACACATCTTAGCCTCTAAGAGTTCTTGTTAAAAGCATATATATTTTATGTATAATATGTATATATTATAAGTAGAAGTGATGAGAATATTCTAGTAATTCATTTCCTTTGGACACATTCATTCCATAAATATTTACACAGCATTATTGGTTATCAAATACATAAGGCAAAGATTAATCAGTTGATGAGGAAACACCAAGACCAGACTCCCACTACCCTTGGGGTTCCTTGGAGAGGTGAGAAAATATGTGCCCTGAAGTGAATGGCCAGTTCAGGACCCAAAGCATTTGCACTAGGAAATGAGAAGAGGTACTAGGGTAAAATCTGGTCAGGTCCTCTAGGGGTATAGGACGGCATCCAGATCACAAATGCACGCGTATCCAGGGGGCGCATCATCCAGGGCAGGGCTTCTCAACTTTCCTCATGTTGTGGTGACCCCAACCACAAAATTATTTTGTTGCTCTTTCATAGCCCTAATCTTCCTACTGTTAGGATTGGAATGTAAATATCTGATACTCAAGATGTCTAGTATGTGACTCCCAAACGGGTCACAACTCACAGGTTGAGAAACACTGTTGTGGGGAGTCTGGACTGCAGTCCAAGCTCTTGCAAACCCTAATCCACAGTAGTCCAGGGCTCACTGGCCCATCCTGACCAGCCTGGAGCCGTTCTGATAGCCTCCTGCCAACTGGGCGGGATCAAGCCAGCATGACCACTACAAGCTTTCTCGATATTAGAGCTGCCTGGTTTTCAATTTTAGTTTATTTGGAGAAGGGGTATTTGCAATGAAGTGTTTTGACCCTAAGCCAGAAAACGGTTGATCCCACTAACACTTGCTAAAGAACTAATCTTTGAACAAGAATCTTAATATTTTATTCTATTGTTTTACTATGCAGTGATATAACCCAAGTAAAATCGCCAACAAACGTATCTTGTTTAATTTGTTAACTGAAGACTACCACTTGCATTCCCTCCGCTGAATCCAGTTCAGTGATTGACTATTAAAATTAGAATAAAACTTGCTGCAGTTTTAAACCGTTAAAAAGGCATTAGAGTGGACGGTGGTGGTGGTGCACGCCTTTAATCCCAGTACTCTGGAAGGAGAAGCAGATGGAACTCTGTGAGGTCAAGGCCAGGCTGGTCCAGGGCAAGTCCAGGACAGCCAGGGCTACACAGACAAACCCTGTCTTCAAAAAAAAAAAAAAAAAAAAAGGCATTAGATCTTTAGTTTTCTTCCATATATGGAAATAGTGAATATATTTGGTACCTTTTTTTCCTCATAGGAATGTAACCAAATTATCAATGTTTGGAAAGAAATAGAACCTTCTAGAAATAGGAAAATAGAGAATTAGAGAGTTTTAGCTAAGTGTTCATATAGCCAACTTGTTCATGCTTCTAAATTATACATATAGCTGTTCTGTGCTTTTTATTTTTCATTTATAATAATCTGACATGTAGGCTATTTTAGAATACAAAATTACTTCAATTTACTTACTTTCTAGTTTGAGGCTGTTTCGAAAATTAGCTGATTCCCCTAGGAAATTACTCTGTAAGGAATAATTGACTGTCTTTGGACTTTTTTCAAAACTCAGTCAGTAATCATAGAGTTTTCATCTAGGAATGATGTATGGCTTTAACTTCCAAAAAGCTTTTCCTGTTATGTTACCAAACCTATGAAGCAAAGCTCTTTAGGAGAGCGCCAGAACCTAATTTCAGTCTTCGTCACCAATGATGCAAACATGACGTATGTAAGGTTAACTGGTGCTATATCTTTTATTTTAAATAAGAACATTTCCTTAAAGACAAGTTGGATGAAGAGTAGCCCACCAAAGCATCACATGACACATTTTGAATCTGTCACCTGTTTTAGGTAAGATTATCTCCAGCCAACATGTCAACCAAGAACGCTACAGATCTAATTGAATATGCTGACAAGTAAGTCTATAAATTGATGCTTTTAAGTACTTACTGCATTTAATGACTCAGTAGAGATTAGATTGGTTGAATGAAACCTTTGAAATCACCTAAGTACTTCTGTGCTTTCAGAAAAGCCTGAACAGCCTCAAACAGGCAAAGCTCACGGTAACACGTGGTGCTGCCTTCTCTTTAAGTGACTTCAAGGACTCCTTGTAGATCTGTGGGGAAATAATACAACTGGGGCAGGGATTGACACATAACATAATACATAGTTATAAATTTCAAATTAAACCAAGCAGATCTGTTGTTGTCACTGTGATGAAAACCCGGGAAAATCTAAGACATGTTAATCATCAGAAAAATTTTACTTTTTAAAAAATTTTTATTTTATTTTTATTAATTACAGTTTATTCACTTTGTATCCCAGCTGTAGCCCCCTCCACCATCCCCTCCCAATCCCACCCTCCCTCCCTCTTCTTCTCCTATGCCCCTCCCCCACTCCAATGATAGGGGAGGTCCTCCTCTCCTACCATCTGACCCTACCTTATCAGGTCTCATCAGGACTGGCTGCATTGTCTTCCTCTGTGGACTGGTAAGGCTGCTCCCACCTCAGGTGGAGATGATCAAAGAGCCAGCCCCTGAGTTCATGTCAGAGACAGTCCCTGTTCCCATTACTAGGAAACCCTCTTGGACACTGAGCTGCCATGGGCTACATCTGTGTAGGGGTTCTAGGTTATCTTCATGCATGGTCCTTGTTCGGAGTATCAGTCTTACAAAAGACCCCTGTGCCCAGATTTTTTGGTCCTGTTACTCTCCTTGTGGAGCTCCAGGTCTTTCTTTCTCCCCTTTCTTTTATAAGATTCCCTACACTATGCCCAAAGTTTGGCTATGAGTCTCAGCGTATGTTTTGATACCCTAAACTGAAAGAAAAAGCCACATGATGTTGAAAAAGCATTTGATAAAATCCAACATTCATTTATGTTTAAAGTCCTGGAGAGGTCAGAGACACAAGGCACATACCTAAACATAGTAAAGACAATATACAGCAAGCCTAGAGCCAACATCAAACTCAATGGAGAGAAACTTAAATCAATCCCACTGAAATCAGAGACAAGGCAAGGCTGCCCACTCTCTCCTTACCTCTTCAACATATTACTTGAAGTCCTTGCTAGAGCAACAAGACAATTAAAAGAGATCAAGAGGGTACAAATCAGAAAGGAAGAAGTCAAAGTATCACTATTTGCAGATGATATGATAGTATACCTGAGTGACCCCAAAATTCTACCAGGGAATTCCTACAGCTGATAAACACCTTCAGCCAAGTGGTTGGATACAAAATCAACTCAAAAAAATCAGTAGTCCTCCTGTATATGAAAGACAAATGGGTTGAGAAAGAAATTAAGGAGACAACACCCTTTACAAAATTTGACTTTTTAAAAAAATCAAATTCCACTACAATCCTACTTACAGTGCTATACTTGGAGCCCATTCATGGTGGTCCAAACGAGTAGGTCAGCTCTGGTCCTTAGGACACAGCTATCGGTGGATGCTTGTTGTGCACATGATCCCGGCATTCTAGAGTTTCAGGAGTAATGATATGGATTGGAGCCGTCTTCTATTCAGCACATGAAAGGGGTCTTATCTGTACTCCTGTTAATAGATTCAAAGCAGTTGCGACTTAGTCTGGGCCCTTCCACTGTTGCTGTCAACCCTGTACTTGGGATATTTAGTTCCTTCTTTTCATTTGTAAAACAAGGAGGTTGGACCACAAGTTCTTGATGTTTACGGCGGCCTTAAAATAATTCTGACTCTGTAATATGTATTCTAACCACAGAAGAAATGTGGACAGATAAATGAAATGAGTAAATGTGAAGAAAAATCATAAACAGTAGACTGATTTTTAAAGTCATCTTTGACAATAAAAATGATGATTTTAAATTCTGCTTTTTTTATAGCAATATTTAAGTTAAGAATTTTTCTGTTCTCAGTCAAATAAATTTAATTCATTTTAGTAATCCAGTGTTTCAGTTCTTTTCATGCTTTCCATACCCTGCCATTGCATGCATGAGCATGGATTTACCATTTGGGGTGAGGATCAAAACAGGAGAAATGATTTTTCTTAGTGTTTTAAAAATGTGCCATTTAGATAAATGAACTAGGATCAATGAATGTAGTATTCCCCAAATTAATTATAAATGACATGCTAGCTAACTTTAGTATCCTAGAAAAAAAGGACAGTTATTTCCACCTGTCTTCGGGTGATAAATGGAAGCTAGAAATTATTCCTTTGATCTATTAAGATAAGTCTAGTTTGAAGTTAGAGATATGAGAATAAACTACTGGTGAATAACAACAACCTTAAATTTTAAAACATTATCTTGAGCCAGGCTGTGGTGGCGCACACTTTTAATCCCAGAACTGGAGAGGCAGAAGGAGGTAGATCTCAGTTTGAGGCCAGCCTGTTCTACAAAAACTAGTCCAGGATAGCCAAGGCTCCACACAAAGAAACCACGTCTCTAAAAACCAAAACCAACCAAACAACAACAACAAAACATTATCTTGGGTTTCAGGCCAAGAAAAGGTTAATTACATTTATTTATGTATGTATTTATATGTATGTATATGGGAGCATGTGGGCCAGGATGTCCATGTGGAGGTCAGAGTTCATCCTTTGTGAATTGGTTCTGTCCTTGCATGTGTGGGTCTCCAAGTCACCAAGCTTGGCAGTAAACACCTTTCTAAGTTTAGCTATCTCACCCAGGTGGATTGCAGCAAAATGGAGGTCAGACAAAGATTGCCTGGCTCCAACATTCATGTCTAGCTCAGTCACACTCACACCCACCTCTCACTGCCTAAGTCATGTGCTTATTTTATTTACCACCCGAGATGCTCAGATCTACTGTTCTCTTCACTTCTGTTCTCTCAGGCTGCAGACCCACACAAAGAGGCTCCATAACCTTATGTTTTTTGATCACCCGGCAGAAGTCTATCATGGTGCATTGAATATCAATTTTTGGTGAACTGTAGCTGACAAATACAATGGAGAAAGGCAGGTGGCTGGGAGGACTGAACTGTGTAAGCTCTGCGCACAGGAGTGTTTATGGGATGCTGACTAGCAGAAAAACACAATGTTATTCAGACATTGCAACTATCACTGCAGAATTCTGAATTGACAGATTGAATCAAAAAAATTCAACAGGTTTTGTCTTTAAATAACTATACCCTCTTAATCACCAATTGGCAACAGACATCCTGGAATGCAAATGAGGCACTTAGACAAATAAAGGCCATTATCCACTCACTGAACTACCTTAGTAGACATCATACAGCGTCGCGTCAGGGATTCATCTTATAGACAAATATCGATATGTTTAAAGGCTGTACTAAAAATGTAATAATAAGCCCCCAAAGCAAAACTTGAGCAAAAAAAGAGATCTTGCCTAGACTACAAAAAAGTTTAGCTTAGAGACATACACACTACAGAGGGTGGTAGACTGGCTGTGTTCATGGACTCTTTCTTGCCTGACAATTGGAGTAGAATCCATGTAATTATCGACATTTGTTAAATGTTAGGTCATGTTAATAATGCATGTGTGGGGGAGCATGATGTTTGCCAGTATTTATAGGACAACGATGGTGATGTCGCCATATCAAAGGCAGTAAATCGTTCTGAAGCACATACTTGTTTGTTAATTCACAATAAGCAGACACACGGACTTTATGCCAGTGTACACATGCTCATTTAGGCTTACTTGACTGAACAGTCATGTTTCTCATGAATTTTCTCCTGCTGGTACAAGGCACACAAATGGAGTCCAGGACTTCCACAGTGAGCTCTTGTGTCCGTAGCTCAATCGGCTGTAACTGAGAAAGAAAGCCCCTTTCCATTCTCTGATCAGTTTCTGCCTTCTGTGTAATAGAGCAGGGTTTCAAGTAATCAATGATGAACTCTTGATACTTCTCAGTTCTGACCATGATTTTCATCCACACCTTCCTATGTGATAAGCTGGGTGGGTTCTACTTTTAGAACATATATTACCTTCGCACAGGATTTAATTCTGAATGGAAAGCAAGTTGTCCTCATGCATCTCTTATGCTTATTTAATTGGCTCTCTTTTCCTCACCTTGGAACTTTCTGAGGTCCCTTCTCATCCTTCAGAAGCTGGTGATTACTCACCTACGTGTTTATTGAGCACTTAGTATATGAAAGCACTAGGCCAGCACTTGCAAAGTCACCAGTGAGCAAATTAAACAAGTTCCCATGTCACATATCTTCAATTCTGGAAAAGGAAGAGAGACAAATTTTTAGTCAGCCTGCCAGTACAATGCTTGCTGACAGGATAGCGTTTGAGCAGACCAGAATATGGGCATGTAGACACCTGGCCAAGGTCATTTGTCAGGCAGGAATGCAGGGGGAGTGAGGATGGGTGGAGTAAGAAGCATAGAAATACTAACAAAACTTGATATCAGACTGCGAGGATCACCACCAGTCAGCTGTTGCTAAACAAAATGTATATCTCACAGTCTTGGAAGTCAGAAGGTCAAACTCACAGCAGGGTTGGTTCGTCTGTGCTGGGAGGGCAAATCTGTTGCACAGCTTTCCACAGGCTTCTGATGATAGCTGGCAATCCTCGGCAATTCCTGGCTTATAGAAGTTTCACTTTAATCTCTCCCTCTCCTCTCATCCCCTTTCTGTCCTTCACAAGGCCATCTTCATGTAAGGACACCAGCCGTATTGGCTCAAGGCCCCTGATACTCTACTGTGACCTCATCTTAGCAATATTTGCAATGACTCTACTTTCAAATGAAGTCACATTCTGATATAAAGGCTATTAAGACTTCAACATATATTTCATGGGCCACAGGTCAGCTCATTGTGCTACATAAAAATAACAAGAATTTGAACCCAGGTCTTCCAATTCCATATATGTTTTTCATACTGAAGTCACATAGACATATGTGTTATTTAGAGGGGAGAGAGAGAGTCAGAGAGGAGAGAGGAAAGAGAGTCAGGGAGAGGAAGGGAGAAAGTTTCCATGGGAAAGGTCTTAGCAAGGCTACAAACCCTATGGGAACTCCAAACAGCCTCAGCTCCAATTGCTGCAGGCACACATTTTATTTGTGTGTTCCACCCAGATGTCCACCCTGCTTCCACCCCCACAAGGGTGTTCCTTACAACCTTTATCCACTCTAATATCTCCATGAAGAAAGGATGTCCTTTGCATCAGGTATAGCTTTCATTTTGCAATCCTCCTAAAACCTGAATATGAGGTGTTCACATCATAGAGTACACAGCTTTTCACAAGGAAGCCCCGTGGCCAGTCTCTCTAGTCTCCTCTTGGCTGTGCCACTATTTGGAGTTGTCTCTTTTGCAGGGATGTCCCCATGCAGGCTCTGTACTGGCCCAACCCCACCAGTCCTGGTTATTTTTCTGGTCTATGCCCCAAACTTACATTGCCTCTCTCAGCCCTCAGAGCACTCAGGCTTATGGTAAACTCAGCAGCAGAAGCTTGCTTCCCCGACTCCCAAGTCTACCTACTGGGTGGTTATAGACAAGCAATGCAGAAACTATAGATGGATATAGACACACAATGGAGAATCTACAGATGCTTATAGACAAGCAATGCAGAACTATAGGTGCTTATAGAACAGCAATGAAGGAACTATAGATGGTTATGGACCAGAAATGGGGAAACTATAGGTGATTATAGACAAGAAATGCAGAAACTACAATAAATATTTCTTTCTAATTCATCATTCCCAAATGCTCATAGAATTATTTTTGTAAGCCACCAGAATACTCACTACATTTTTACTTTACATTTTCTTACAGTACACTGTGTGCTCTGAGGATAACTACTCCTTAAAGTTGATTTTGTGAAAGTGTAGAAAAATCTTCTCAGCGTGGTTTTTTGTGCTCAGAAGAGGGCTTAAGTTCTCATGTTTTTGTCTCTGGCTTTTACAGGTTTCCACAGTAGTTATAAGAAGTTCCTAAGTAAATTTAGTGCTCTCTTCATAGGGATAGAATAGGCAGCAAAGTGAGGGCTCATGCACCAGGGCCTCTGCCAGCCACAGCACAGCTGGTGTAAGTCACACCAGCTCAGAGAAACAGAACTCTCGAGTCTGGGGAAAATCTGTTCAGATTCAACTAGTCAGTGCTGGGTGCAAAGCCTCTCTGGAGAGGCCCCAGGATTTCTTTATCCTGTGGTTAGTAACTCCGGTGTCTGGAATATTCAGTTATTTCTTCCCCTCCGAGGTCAACTTTAAATCAAGGCCACATTAGTGTAGCATGTCAGTTAGAGTTATCTGGTTTATTGGTTTGTGTTTATAAAACCAGAGTAGGCACACAGTTCCAGTAAAAGGTCTCCAGTTATATCACCTTTGGGAGTAACCTGGTGGTTTGAATCATAGTTCCATCAGGAATTTCTATTACATTAAAAATATTCGTATTTGTTCTTCAGTTATTGCAGAAGTGAGGAAAGCACTTTCCTTATAGCAGTGGGCATTGGCAGGAGAAAGTAAGGCCTTTGTCAATTAAGAATCCCATGACTAAAGCTAACAAGGCATTGGTTATTGCTTTGCAGAGCATTACTAACAAGCATGATAATTATGTGCTAGGTAACAGAAAGCCTTAGGCATGACAAGGAAAGAATGCTCCAGGCAGTTCTGTAGATATAAAATAACTTAGAAATAAGCCTTTAAAACCACAGGAGAAGAGAGATAGACCAGTGTTTGTGTAAGTCCTTAGGTGTCTCCATGGTGCAAGAAAATACATTTGCGTAGCAGTATGAGCTGTCTCCTTAGAGGCTTCAGTAACATGCCCTATAGAATAGAAATACAACTTAGCCAGCTATGACAGGACCAGAGACAGGGGCGGCGGGGGTGGGGGGGCAGCCCTGCTCACTGGTCCCTCTTCTGACAAAGGTCTGCTTCTGCACTTTCTGAGTAGGAACAATCTTTTTGTTTTAACTCACTTTATATCCTTGTCTAGTCCCCTCTCTTCTCTCCTCCCAGTCCAATCCTCTCTCCCTGTTCCCCCTCTCCCCTTTCCCTGACTCCTCAAAGAGGGAGCAACACCCCCACAAACTCACTTCAGCACATCAAGTCACACCAGAACTGAGCACATCCTCTTCTCCTGTGGCCTGGTAAGGCAGCCCAGCCAACGGGGAGTGATTAAAAAGCAGGCAACAGCATCCTTCTCAGAGAAAACCCCACTGATGACTAGGGAACCCACACGGAGACTGAGCTATGTATCAGCTACACCTGTGTAGGGGGCCCAGGTCCAGTCCATTTCTGCAAGCCTCCTCCCCCAAGGCCCAGGTTAGGTGGCTCTGTTGGTCTTCTTGTGGACAATCTTGATCACAGCTTACAGTATCCCCCAAGGAGAGGATACGGGGGCTCCTTATAACCCTGGACTGTAGCAGACCTCTATGGCTGGTTGGTCTTCCACCTGCTCCAGCCGGCTCACCATCACAGGCCTCTCACCGTCACAGGCCTCTCACTGTCACAGCACTTACAAGCAAACAGCGAGCCAGGCCTCTTGGCCCTGTTTTTGAAGAGCCAACAACTGTAACTCTTGGTTTTGAAGTGGTGGAGTCTGTGTTGCTCCCTCAGACTAGCATGCTTTCCAGCGTGCAAAGATGCTTCTGACAATGTCTACAGAACTCGAGAGCCTTCATTTCACACTTCAGCAGTTCGTTATATAGCCTGCCTTCTCTTACTCCCAGATCACACTACCAGTCTTAACCGACACGGTGGTGCTCAGTCCTTAGCGTACATTTAAATCATGTAAGTGCTTTCCTTATGCACACACAACCTAGCTCTCCTGACCCACTTGATCTAACAGGTCTATGGTAGAATCAACAAATGTATTTTCCTGTATCACTAATTCAAATGTCTGATGGGAAACACCGAATTACACTAAGTCACAGAGTAGAGTAGAAAGTAACTGGTGTATGTTTATTGGTAAATCACTAAATACAGGGGCAGGCAAAGGAACCTACCAGTAATCCTGACCACTTAAATTGGATCCCCAGGACGACCGCTCACGTGCTGTAGCCATCATGCACTGATAGACATACACATATGCATTCACACAGCACACACACAAAATAAATTAATAATAATGTAATTTTTAAGTCACTAGGTACAGAAAAGTTGCATTTACCTGCACATAACAGAAACCTCTAAGCAAAAATGCTGGACTATAAAAACACCGATTAGTTTATGTAACCACAATAGCAATGGGATCTAGAGTTTGGTTAATTTGGGGGCCTCAAAAAATTGCCAAGTTGCCAGTTGTTTTCTGTCTTTTTCCCTGTGTTTCCTTTTTGTTTGTGCTCACTAGATGAGTTCAACAGTTCCATGCACCAAACAGCATGACAACAGCAGAAAAGGCTGGTTCTTCATTTTCATCTTCCTTTTTGGAGGCCAAGATCCTCTAAGCAAGTTTCCTTCTATAGAGCTGCTTCACATGTTTCCATCTAAACCTCTCTCATCTCAATCTGAAAGAATGGAACTAACATACAGGATACAAGGGACAGGCGCGTGAACCAAATCACGCAGAAGTTTGTGATGGCCATTAGGAATTCAGGAACGTGATCAACAGTGTCTGTCACAATGAAAACACCAAGAAAATAATCTTAAAGGGGCAAGGCAGGGGTTAGTGTCATTTATAAGCATGGTCTAGAACTGAAAACTAGAGATCCCCTTTATTGACAATGCAGGTTGCAGATTGCCTAGAGACCATAAAGAAGCATTAGCTCAAAGAAATTAATGTGCAAATCTACAGATCACTGCTAGGTTATGTCACCAGCAGCAGGGCCTGGCATCATCTTCCACTCTGCTTCGACTCACACACCGGATCAAGGGTAACACTGTCAGCATGGTTCAGTTTTAGAGGAATGTGTATCTATTCCATTTGGTAATTTTCCAGAACATTTTGAGCCAAACGAGTAAGTTGACTGTGCCTAATAAAAGCCCTAGCACATCCCTCCTTCTCATCCTCTTCCTCCTCTGCTTCTTTCTTGGATAATAGGCAATAGAAAAGAACAATACTGCCTGAGCCAAGGCTACTTAACTTTGCTCTGGAAAGCAAAATGTAAACCCTAATTGACTTGTTTTGTTGTTGTTGTTGTTGTTGTTTACTGAGCCTTAAGAGAGAAATTAGTCAGCTATAATTGCTTAACTTCCTCCTATGTACCATGCACTCCTCCTGAGGGTACTGTAGGAAGAATGTCTGTCCGGTGCCAGCGGACAGAAAAGAACTGAAGTGGCTGGAGAGATGGCTTGTTGCTCTGGCAGAGGACCCACACTCAATTCCTAGCACCCATATGACAGCCAACGACTATCTGGCCGCATTCTTCTAGCCTCCACAGGCACTGCAGGGGAGATAGGTTAATGGGGACCAGAGTTCAGATTCCTGGCACTCATGCAAAATAAAAGCCAGATGTGCTGACAGGCGCCTGTAACCCCAGGGTTGGGCAGGAGTGGAGCACGTACACCCAGGAGGCGTGTTATAAGTACAAGTAGAAGGCATGCCTAATGACATTTTCCAGTTATTGTCTCCCAGAACAATGAACTGAACATACGAATCATGACAGAAATAAAAACAGTTTATTGAGAAAGAAAAAGTGGCATTCCCAGAGGTAGAAGGTAAAGGACAGAAAGTGCCTGGAGAATTCTGCTCCCTTCCGTTGTCTGCATGCCATCTGCCTCTTTTGTGTATCACAGACGTGCTCTGTTTGTTACACACAGTCCTGGTGAGGAAGGCTCTTCAGATATTTATCTTACGTCTCTCTCACACCATAGGTCCAGAAATGGGAAGCTGTGGCTAAATCGCCAAGCTCCAGAAAAGCATAGACAAGCTTTGTCAGACATATGAAGGACCTACCTTCTGCCAAGGCTTTACTTTCTGGAGGAGAGCAGTTGAGCTTTTGAGCCATTTGCGCTGGGATTCTAGGAAGGAAACTATCCAGAGTCAGTTGCTCTTCCTGTTTCTTGTTATTCTGCCTTTTTCGGAACTCTGCCAGAGGTGGTTCTCAAAAGTCCAGGAAAGTCTGAAGTTTCAAGAGTAGTTTGTCTGCAGGCCAACAGAGAAGCCACAGGTAACGCTTGCTTCCTCTCCACCCTCCCACAGCCAGGCTGAGCTGTCTCCTACCCCAGGTCACAGTGGCCATGACTCAGGCTGCATCTCCAAACAAGTGGAGATGGCCTTTCAAAGCTGTCCTGACTGAAGCAAAGCCAGGCCTTTCTGCTCTCACACTGCATGCAAGCCATCCCAGTAGATATGACCTTAACAAGGTGACTCTCTCCACTAAATAAAGTCCCAGAGCACATGACCTGCTGAGATCTGCCTACTGAGATCTCCCAGCAGGTGAGGGGAATAAACCCTTCTTTCCTGAGAGCACAGTGGCTGACACATTATAATATCAACGTATTTAGACACACACACACACACACACACACACACACACACACACACACAGGGTCCCAGAATTTCTTACAGTATGCATGCTTTCTCCAGGTCTTCCAAGTGTTTATAGGAATTCTCTCAGGTTGGGAAGAGGATAATCATGCTAATTCAGCATTTTTTTTTTTTTTCAAAACTATCATTAACCCAGAAAGTTTACCCCCTGTAAACTGTATCATTTACTCCAATGAACTGTATCATTCAGGTCCTTTGGCTCTGTGCTTTGTCTCAGATGATTTATGGTTTTTTAGGGCAGATGTATATCTGTCAGGGTTGTAAGTCAGAACACAGCAAAGAAACCCCTGAAATGGTTTCTCTCACAGAGAGAGCACATCTGGAAGAGCAGAGAAAAAAGTAAGCAGACTGGCCATGCCCAGAGCTAGAGAAACAGGTAGTAGAAAAACCATGAGGGTTATAAGGACATATGGAACCGTCTAGTTTAGGGTAGAAGAGGAGGTGAGAAAGGCCAGGTGGGCTTTGAAATTTGTAACAGGTACGTGTGATAGTTACTGGGGAAGTCTGGAGGCTACCCTGGGCTTTGACTTGCAACCACAGGTATAGCCAAGGGAAGTGGCCCTTCCTTGAAGACACCAAGTTCACTGGTTCCTGAGAACTGCTGCTCCTGTGGTGCAGCTTGAGCTGAGCAAAGACACACATCTTGGGGTTAGCCACTGCTTTCAGGGGAATTGGGGTTCCCTTTAGACCTGGCAGTGGTCTCGGGTCTTCCTTTAAAGTCTGTTTTTTTAAAGATAGCTAAAGCTAAATGTGGCCCCTTAAGCATCATCTAGAGCTAAGACTAGAACTGTGTAGTCTTGGGAGCAGCCTCACCAGGGATTCTGCAGTCACTGGGACTCACAGGCAGACAGAAAGGCATCATTTTCCATAGAACCCAAAGCTGCTCCAGGAACTCCACAGACTCCTTCCTACCGGAGTCCAGGCCCTCTAGTCAACGGCAGGCAGCATCTAGGTTTGGGTAGAGCCGAGGCTGACAACACAGCCCAGGTGGACAGGAGGAGGGTCGGGCCACGGTGGGTAATTCGATTATTTTCTAAGTGATGATTGTGAGGATGCAATCAGACCATAACATCGGCAGCAGCTGCTCTCCCCCTTCTGTAGCCACCCGCTCAGGCACTGTAAGTCTCTGGCTGACAGACATCCCAGTCAGGTGCCTATAAGATTGCAGGGAAATGTAGTCTGGTTAGCCCCTGGCTCAAACTAAACAACATTGAAAATGCCTTCTCCCCATGACACAATGTGCACATACAGGCACATAGCAAGTCACACAATCTCATTGCTCCCCCTCCTCACCAAGTCATCAACTATCACTTAATTTTCAGATATCACCTAAATCTCTATCTCTAGAAATATGTCAGATTATCCAATGGGCAACTTTATATAACTATCTCGAGTTATTCTCTTCCCCTACATCTGGTGTTTTTTTAATTGCAATTTTGATTAAAGGAATCATTGCTCATTAAACACAAATTAGAACCTGTAGAATGAGCCTTTTCCAAGCTCATTTCCAATCTCTCTAACTCCTGGGTGCTTAATCTCTGTGATGGCTGTCTTCCCTTTGTGTCCAGAATCACCATCTTAATCTCAGGCCACCAATGTTTCAGATAAATCGCTGTCCCTATTTCTTATCTGCTGCCAAGTCCCACAGTTTCTATGGACTGGGAGTCCAGAGTGATTCACTAGGTGATCTGGCTCAGATTGCCTCACAAGGTCATAGTTGTTTATCATCCAAAGGTTGGAAGATCTCTCTTGAAATGCCTAAGCTCGCTAGCACATTGCTGGCAGAACCCCTCAGTTCCAGGCTGCCTGATTCATCAGTCTTCGTTCTTACACAAACTGTCTGTAAGTCACAAAATGTGTCCATAGGTCATAGTCTGAATCAATGGAAGAGACAGAAGTGTCATGATGAAGCCTCTAGAACTTTCTCATTTTAAAGAAAGACGGGTAGACAAGCTCACCTGGTAAAGATCATATTCTTCACCCTCCTCCTTTTCTGTTTGAAATACAGACACAGTGTGCGGAAGTGTTAAAGCATTCAGGCTTCTGGTAAAGGTGTGCTCTGTGGTGGTCAGGACTCCAGAGGAGCCTGCCTTAGTTGAGGCCTTTCCCAGTCTGCCACGCCACTGCTGGGGCAGCATTCTGTAGACTTCTGTTTATACAGCCCCAAGTCCCCATTTCCTTGTGTCACTCTTGATACTCAAAGTTTTCAGAGCACATCAGGGTTCACACAGAAACACTCCTTTAGAGTAAGCACTGTTGCAGAAACTCAGTGTGCTAAACAAAAGCTCCAAAAAAAAGGCTCCCTTATGATACCATAATAAAAGTCCCCGTGAAACTGAATAGCACTGCAGACTAGTTTGAGGTTAATATAATTCTTCTACATAAATCAAACAAAATTGTAGCCATTTAAGAGGTCAGAAATCTGCCCTCAAGAACATTGGAAGTGACTGTACTCAGGAATAAAATAATCAAGTGCTTTAGTCATGTGTCTGGAATGATCCTTCGGCCAGCCTTTTACCTAGTGTATAAACTATTTTCCTTTTCGGTGAAATTAATATAATCCTGTTAAACACTGATAAGCTAATGCAGAATGTAAGTCACCAAGAGAGAGTTATTGTATATAATGTTTTTTAAGGTTTGTTTGGCTATGAAATTCTTATGCAGTAGCTGGTTTTATTTACTCTTCCAAGACAGAACCTCACAGAAACCGTCCAAACAGTCACTTTGTGTGGACATACATGTGTGTGCATGCGTGCATGAGTATGTGTATGTCTGTGTGGATGCTGGACAGAGGTTGACATAAGGTATCTTTCTCAATCGTCTCTACCCTTATATTTTGAGACAGGGTCTCTCACCAAACATAGGGCTCACTGACGTGGCTATGTTGGCTTGGAGCTGTCTGCCTCTGTTCCCCAGGGCAGGAAACAGGTGTACACCTTGCTGTGCTGGCTTCGTATGGGGTTCTAGGAATATGAATTTCGGTCTTCATGCTTGGGCAGCAGGCATTTTACCTACTGGTTGGTCTTCCCCAGGCCCCCAGTTTGGCATTTTTAAAGTCATATATAAGAACTTATATTTTTTTAGATTAAAACAGACTTTGTATACAAGGGTGTATAGAGACATAAGTCACTGAAGAAGGCTTCCACCATCTTCCCTCGAGACTACTCTTAATTCCTTCTCAGCTATTACCATTTTGGCTTTACAGTTTGCCATCTTTGCATATGAAATAGCTCTTGCCTGAGAAGCATGTGAGGATGTCTAATACAATATCAAGGCAGAAATCTGATCTGTTCCTTAGGTGAGATACAAATTGAGCTTCTGAAAGAGTTTAAATGTCTCACAGGACACAGGGAAGAAAATGAAAAAGTAGCAGTAGAAAAGTGAGTTCCAGTTCCTGGAGCCTTGCTCAGAATGAAAATGGCCCCCATTGGCCCATATTTGCTTAGTCTCCAGGTGGTAAACTGTTTAGGAAAGATTAGGACAGCGGTTCTAACCTGTGGGTGGTGACCCCTTTGGAGATGCATATCAGATACCCTGTACATCAGACATTTACATTATGATTCATAACAGTAGCAAAATTACAGTTATAAAGTAGAAATGAAAATAACTTTATGGTTGGGTCACCACAATTTGAGGAACTGTATGAAAGGGTCGCAGCATTAGGAAAGTTGAGAACCGTGGATTAGAAGGTGTGGCTTTGAGGTTTCAAAAGCCTACACCAGGCCCAGTGTCTCTCTCTGCCTGCTTATGAAGCAGTATGTAAAACTCTCAGCTACTTCATGCCTATGTGCTGCCATGCTCCCCACCAGGATGATAACAGACTAAGCCTCTGAAACTGTAAGCCAGCCCGAGTAAATGTTTTCTTTTTGAATAAAGTGTAATTGATGAAAAATTAAAAAAAAAAATATCCAATAGAAATTGCAAAAGCTGAGTCCAAAAACTAGAAGAAAGAAGGAGAAAGGATGGAAGACAAGAGACTAAGAGTTGTGTTACAGCTTTTTAAAGAACAGCCCAGCTTAAGACATTGAAATATCAAATATCAAATGAAAATGAAAAATGAAAAAAAAAGTGAGGAAAGAGACAATGGGAAGAATGTTAATGTAGGGGTATTCTAAAATTAATGGAATATAGAAAACCACAGGCTCAAGAAATTTTCAAAAACACAGAGAAAAAATAACTTTCAAAAATTAATCACTCTTAAACTAAACAATATTCAAATTTGAAAATCAAGATGAAGAAAAACAAACTTGTACCAAGCCAGTGAGGAGGTGTGTAGGGCGTTAGGAATTGAGATGGTTGATTTTCACTACCAACTTGCCTAGAATTATCACCTAGGAGATGTTTTTCCAGGTACGTCCTTAAGGAATTTCTAGGGAAATTTAGCTTGAGAGGAAAGACCTACCCTAATGATTGCAGTAACATTCATTTCTTTGGGTAGATCCATATTTCAGTCAGATGTCGTATTTTTCATTGAGAACTTCCTTTAACATTTTCTCTGGATTTTTGGTTAGTTGGTTGGTTGGTTGGTTGGTTGGTTGGTTGGTTGGTTGGGTTGGTTTCCTGAGACAGTTTGTGTGTGTGTGTGTGTGTGTGTGTGTGTGTGTGTGTGTGTGAGTGAGTGTAGCTTTGGCTGTTCTGGAACTATCTTTGTAGACTAGGCTGGACTGGAACTCAGAGTTTCACACTTGGGTTCTTTTAATATTTTTTAAAAAAAAAAAGGTTGGCTAACTGTTGTTTGTTTTTTGTTTTTTCTTTTTCAAATTTTATTTGCCTAAAGCAGTCTATATTGGACAAAAGATCTTTTCATTAATAATAGAACTGTGGCTTTGCACTGTTTTTCATTAGTAATGTAAATGTTCTCTCCCATTGACTTCTGGCTGGCATAATTTCCGATTTAAATATACTCTGCTTTTACATCTTCAAAAAAAAAAAAGAGTTGCCTTGGCCATGGCGTCTCTTCACAGCAAGAGAACAAGGACTAAGAGACTGGTGTTCAGTCCTGTAACACTGTCTTCTTCTTCTGAACAGGGGCTGTCCCTTCCTTCCTGTCATTCAAAGCAACCAGACAAGTCAACTAGAAGACAGGATAAATAACCAGGAGCGCACCATAGCCTTCCTCCTTGAGCAAGCATTCCGCATCCAGGAGGATATCTCTGCTTGCCTCCAGGGGACCCAGGGCTTTCGGAAAGAAGAATCTCTTGCAAGGAAGTTACTAGAAAGTCACATACAGACCATCACAAGCATTGTCAAGAAACTCAACCAAAACATCGAGGTACATCTGTTTCCGTGCGTGGGCATCACTGCTGAACAACTGGGATGGGGGTGTTTGGTCTGGTATGTGAGTTGATAGTGAACTGAACAAAATGTAAGCCCCATGGAGATTGCATTTTGGAAGGAAAATAAACAGATCATTCTAGGTGGGACAGCTATGACTAGAAATGAAGTTTAAGGGAAGCTTTTAAGTTTAAGTTACTTACCAGATCAAATCATTTTTCAATTACAGAAATGTGCAGCTACTGCTCCAGAAAAAGAGTTAAATTTGAACTGTTTGTTATGGTAAAAAGTAATGAGAACAATGCTTTCCTTAGAAAATACTATGCATCCATGTGAGCCAGTAAAGAAAATGCTTTAATGTGCCAAATACTGTACTGATAATAGGCTTCATTAGTCTAAATCTACAAGACTGTAGTGAGTTCAAGTAGAGCTTTTTATGTGCATCAAGAAATGGAACCAGACAGTGACCACCTCCTAGTCCTCCCTTCTCTCTGGCCGTGCTAGCCTCCTAACTATGCAGTCCGTTCACTTTAGTCAGACCGTCTTCCTGTAGCTGTCTCTATGGTGGTGCTGCTCCAATGCTGGCCTGCACGATAGCACTTCCTCCACACCGGGCAGCCCCTCCCCACCTAGACAGTTTCTTCTCCTTGGATGTTATCCTTATCCGTAGCTCTCACAGCCTACAGTGATCATTCAAAGTCTGTTTTCCTTCCAAAGCACAATCTCCATGGGGCTTAGATTTTGTTCAGTTCACTACTAATCAACATAAGAGACCAAAAAAAAAAAAAAAAGAAAAAAAGATTTTTAATCTGTTAAAGGAAACAAAGTTCTGATCGAACAGAACCCCTAGACTAAATAAAACAAGTGTTCGCTACAAGCCTTTAATTCAGAGTTCCGAGAGTGTATATGCATCAGGCGTCTGGGCGAGGAATCTGGAGAGCACACTTCAGGCAAAAGTTCAAAAGCTTGTAGAGTCGTGAAAGTTGACAACAATGTCCTGCGCTATTCTTGCCCCCATTTAGTACCGGTGAGATTTTAGGACAGATTTTTATTTTTTTTTAACAGAAAGAAAACCAGACATCACCCAAGGAGTTGAATCAGGATAACTGGCTCACAAACTCATATAAACTTGATACTTGTATGTAAATCTAGTGGCATTCATAATGCAACTGAGAGAGTAAAGGAAGTGAAAAATCTTTGGGAAGTCACCCCACTGGATGTGATGACCACCCAGACATGCTGACCTTTGCCTGTGATCTCAGCAGCTGGAGGCAAGACACGAGGGAATCTCAGTTCCAGGCCAGCCTGCTACACTGTAAGACCTTGTCTTGCAAATCCAGACGGTATAGCTCAGTGGTAGAACACTTGCCTAGCATGTGCAAGGCCTGGGGCTGAGCTGCAGGACCGCAAAAAGACATTCAAGGTTCTAAGATGATCTAATTAAACATTGCAAAGCATGAACTACTAGGCTAGCATTAGTAAATAGTTCAGTTAACGAACATTTTAAAGGAAATGAATGCTATTCCAATATTTTAAAGGAAACTGGACTCATCAACCCTAGTTAGTCCATTTGCATATTGGCCCTAAAGATATATTGAACTATGAAATAATGCTTAACTCGAGTCCTTGAAAGAATTGGGGGAGGGGTATCTTACCACAGTTGCAGCAGCTGAGTGACTTGTTCCTTTTGGACAGCAAATGCTGGCCTTGAACCTATGAGTCTTCTGCCTTTGCATTCCACATGCTGGGGTTACAGACATGCACCACCAAGCCTAGAAAAACAAACATTTTACCCAGGAATTCACTGTAACTTTAAAAATTAATTTATTCTTTAAGCCAGTAAAGAAAATTTTTATCCTTAAAACTGCTTTGTTGGGGAGAATTTCTCCTAGTTATTAAAAATAATTTTTCTTCATTATAATTCATTTGAAAATTCAGGAAGAAATTTTGAAACTTGGGAAAATAGTCTCACAATTCTACCACCAAATGGTGATTTCTACAAACACGCAGAGAAATGTCCCTCTATGTCCTAGTAAGCATTCCACTTAGGAGACAGACTATAAGTGCAAGCACAATCTTTAGCATAAAATAAACTCACATCATTAAAATCTTTTTACATAGTGTATAGATCATGATTTGCTTAATTATTTTCTCAATATTGAAATATCCTTGTCTATTGGATTACTTCCACAACATATATTCTTGGAAATGGAATTACTAGGGTGTAGACACTATAAAAGCTCCTGATATATGTTGCTAAATTGTCTTCACAAGCTCTGCACTAATTTACACTCCATTAGCATTATATGAGATGCTTTGCAATGGGCCTATGCCAACATCAAGATTTATTATTTCAATCCTTGCTAATGTACAGAAACTAAGTGCTGGGTTTTTTTTTTTTCCCTTGAAGATGTTGAATCCACTTATTAATCTGACTATGGTAATTTGTATTCCCTCTGCCAATAATGTGTTCATGGATTTTGCTAATATATCTTTGGGGGTTTTAGCACTTTCTAATTATGTTTAATATAATAAGCTCTTTTATATAGTGAGGGTGATAGCCAGGGCACATTATTAACACTTAACAACAAGCAACCCTATTTTTCTGTGAGAAAAATTCCTGCTCTGTGGGGTTTGGTTTTCCTTTTGGTATTCATATGTCTGCTATGATTTCAATCCAGCTTCAAGGAAGGTGTATGTGTAACCCAGCCTCACAAAGAGGCACATGCTGGCTTCCTGACATCACTGAAACCCTTGGCAACAGCATCTCTAGTGTCTCCTCGTGCTTTTAGTTCTTAATTTTTTTGTGGTGAATTTTTTTTTATTAATTACAGTTTATTCACTTTGTATCCCCCCATAAGCCCCTCCCTCATCCCCTCCCACCCCTACCTTCCCTCCCCCTTCTTCTCAATTGCCCCTCCCAAGTGCACTGATAGGGGAGGTCCTCCTCTCCTTCCTTCTGATCTTAGTCTATCAGATCCCATCAGGAATGGCTGCATTGTCATCTTCTGTGCCCTGGTAAGGCTGCTCTCCCCTCAGGGGGAGGTGATCAAGGAACAGGCCAATCAGATTATGTCAGAGGCAGTCCCTCTTCCCATTACTATAGAACCCACTTGGATACTACGCTGTCATGGACTACATCTGTTCAGGGGTTCTAGGTTATCTCTATGCATGTTCCTTGGTTGGAATATGAGTCCCTGGGGAGACCCCTGTGTTCAAATTTTCTGGTTCTGTTGCTCTCCTTGGGGGTTCCTGTCCTCTCCAGATCTTACTATTTCCCACTTCTTACTTAAGATTCCATGCACTTTGCCCATCAGTTGGCCTTAAGTCTCAGTTTCTGCGTTGATAGTCTGCAGGGCAGAGGCTTTCAGAGGCCCTCTGTGGCAGGTTCCTAGGTTGTTTCCTGTTTTCTTCTTCTGATGTCTATCCTCTTTGCCTTTCGGAATGGGGATTGAGCATTTTAGTCAGGGTCTGCTCTCTTGATTAGTTTCTTTAGATGTTCAGGGTTTTAGTAGGTTTATCCTATATTATATGTCTATATGAGTGAGTATATACCTTGTGTGTCTTTCTGCTTCTGGGAAAGCTCACTCAGGATGATCCTTTCCAGTTCCCACCATTTACCTGCAAATTTCATGATTTCCTTATTTTTCATTGCTGAGTAATATTCCATTGTGTAGATGTACCACAATTTCTGCATCCATTCTTCAGTTGAGGGGCATCTGGGTTGTTTCCAGCTTCTGGCTATTACAAATAAAGCTGCTACAAATATGGTTGAGCAAATGTCCTTATTGTGTACTTGAGCCTCTTTTGGATATATGCCTAGGAGTGAGCCTCTTTTGGATATATGCCTAGGAGTGCACACACACACACACACACACACACACACACACACACACATCTTAGTGTAGCCATTCTTTCCCAGGGTTAGAGAAGTCTTCATTACATTGCTATGTTACATTACAGGACAATGCTATATTATACTGAAATAGTTTTCAATATACCACTGCTACACTAATTTACTTGGCTTTAACCTAGAAAATATTCTATACTGAACAGAGCCAACTACTTTATTTAGTTCTGTTGTTTATGTGTGTTTTGAGACAAAGTCTCACTACGTCACTTTGGCTGTCCTGGAACTCACTATATAGACCAGGCTCTCAGAATCTGCCTCACATCTGCCTCATGTCTGGTCTTTTCTTAAAAAAAAAAAAAAAAAAAAACAAAGGAAGAAGTCAAATTATCACTATTTGCAGATGATATAATAGTATATGTGAGTGACCCCAAAAACTCTACCAGGGAACTCCTACAGCTGATAAACACCTTCAGCAAAGTGGCCGGATACAAAATTAACTCAGAAAATCAGTAGCACTCCTGTATACAAAAGACAAAAGGACTGAGAAAGAAATTAGGGAAACAACACCCTTCACAATAACCACAAATGACATAAAGTACCTTGGTGTAACCCTAACGAAGCAAGTCAAAGACTTGTATGAAAAAAATTTCAAGTCTCTGAAGAAAGAATTAGAAGATATGAGAAGATGGAGAGATCACCCATGCTCATGGCTTGGCAGGATTAACATAGTAAAAATGGCCATCTTACCAAAAGCAATCTACAGATTCAATGCAATGCCCATCAAATTACCAACACAATTCTTTACAGACCTGGAAAGAAAAATTCTCAACTTCATATGGAATAACAAGAAACCCAGAATTGCTAAAACAATCCTCTACAATAAAAGATCTTCTAGAGGTATCTCCATCCCTGATCCTAAGCTATACTATAGAGCAAACACTAATAAAAACTGCATGGTACTGGCATAGAAACAGAATGGTGGATCAATGGAACCAAACAGAAGACCCAGAAATAAACCCACACTCTTATCAACACCTGATCTTTGACAAAGGCGCCAAAACCATACAATGGAAAAAAGATAGCATCTTCAATAAATGGTGCTGGTCCAACTGGATGTCTACATGTTGAAAAATGAAAATAGATCCATACTTATCACCCTGCACAAAATTGAAGTCCAAGTGGATCAAAGACCTCAACATAAAACCAGACACATTAAATCGGCTTGAAAAAAAAGTGGGGAATACCCTAGAACTCATTGGTACAGGGGAAAACTTCCTGAACAGAACACCAACAGCACAGGCTCTGAGAGCAACAATCAATAAATGGGACCTCATGAAACTGAAAAGCTTCTGTAAAGCAAAGGACACCGTCATCAAAACAAAACGACTACTTACAGATTGGGAAAGAATCTTCACCAACCCTTTATCTGACAGAGGACTAATATCCAGCATATATAAAGAACTAAAGTAGCTGAAAAAGCAGCAAACCAAGTAATCCAATTAAAAATTAAAAATTAAAAAATGGGGAACAGAGCTAAACAGAGAACTCTCTGTAGAGGAATATCGAATGGCAGAGAAACACTTAAAGAAATGCTCAACCTCATTAGCCATTAGAGAAATGCAAATCAAAATGACCCTGAGATTTCACCTTACACCCAGAATGGCCAAGATGAAAAACTCAACTGACAACACATTCTGGAGAAGTTGTGGAGAAAGGGGAACCCTCCCACTGCTGGTGGGAATGTAAACTTGTACAACCACTTTGGAAATCAATCTGGCACTTTCTCAGACAACTAGGAATAGCGCTTCCTCAAGATCCAGCCATACCACTACATATATCCAAAAGAGGCTCAAGTACACAATAAGGACATTTGCTCAACCATATTTGTAGCAGCTTTATTTGTAATAGCCAGAAGCTGGAAACAACCCAGATGCCCCTCAACTGAAGAATGGATGCAGAAATTGTGGTACATCTACACAATGGAATATTACTCAGCAATGAAAAATAAGGAAATCATGAAATTTGCAGGTAAATGGTAGGAACTGGAAAGGATCATCCTGAGTGAGCTTTCCCAGAAGCAGAAAGACACACAAGGTATATACTCACTCATATAGACATATAATATAGGATAAACCTACTAAAATCTGTACACCTAAAGAAACTAATCAAGAGGAAGAACCCTGACTAAAATGCTCAATTCCCATCCCAAAGGCAAAGAGGATGGACATCAGAAGAAGAAGAAAACAGGAAGCAAGTTAGGAACCTGCCACAGAAGGCCCCCAAAAGCCTCTGCCCTGCAGACTATCAAAGCAGATGCTGAGACTTAAGGCCAACTGTTGGGCAGAGTGCATGGAATCTTATGAAAGAAGTGGGAAATAGTAAGATCTGGAGAGGACAGGAACTCCACAAGGAGAGCAACAGAACCAGAAAATTTGAACACAGGGGTCTTTCCAGAGACTGATACTCCAACCAAGTACCAGGCATGGATATAACCTAGGACCTCTTCACAGATGTAGCCCATGGCAGTTCAGTGTCCAAGTGGGTTCCATAGTAATGGGAAGAGGGACTGCCTTTGACATAATCTGATTGGCTTGCTCTTTGATCCCCCCTGAGGGGGGAGCAGCCCTACCAGGCCACAGAAGATGACAATGCAGCCACTTCTGATGAGATCTGATAGACTAAGATCAGAGGGAAGCAGAGGAGGACCTCCCCTATCAGTGGACTTGGGGAGGGGCATGTGTGAAAAAGGGGGAGGGAGGGTGGGATTAGGAGGGAAGGAGGGAGGGGTTTATGAGGGGATATAAAATGGAAAAAATATAATTAATAAAAGTTTTTACAAAAGTGGAAAAAAAAGCAATGCAAAAGACAAAGCCAAAAATGTTTTTGATGCTTACTTTCTAAAACATGCAACCTTTTATTAAAGCTTTCAGAGTTTCATACATGTAATATATTTTGATTCATTCTCATTTCTCCCATAAGTCTTCCCATATTCACTCCCCTTCTTCAACCCATCCCAACACTTTTATCCTTAAAAAAAAATTTAAACCCAATTTGAGTCCAATTTATGCAGCTCATATATGGGCATGAGGTAGCCACAGCTTTACAGAGAAGATGCTGGCAGCATCGAACTCCTGACTCCTGTGTCTGCGGTTCAGGTTTCTGCACTCCTGGATTGTCCCAATCTGCCAGTTTTTTTTTTTTTTTAAATGGGGAAATCTGTGTATATATGGTCTTTTTCATTCCTATCACTCACTTTTTAAAAACTTTTGCCTTGTAAAATTCATCAAGTTTAAACACAGTTCAGGCATTTATCAAATATAACTAAACTCAAATTTGTTTTTCCAAAGTGCTGTGCTCTTTTTTCTCAACTAACATTTTGTTTGTCAGTGTACACTGACGTTGTCAACTGAAATATTACCTTTAATGGATAGGTATTTTTTTAACTTAATAGTAACATAGTTACAAATTGGTTAAAATAGTTAAAATATTTTTAAAACCACTATTCTCAGCACTCCAATTTGGTACTATAGGAAAATGCCAGCATGTGATTGAGATATGACTAAGAGCTGAGATAAAATCTGAACACACATGCAGAGTAGACCCTCTTCAAATGATGTCCAGTTTGGGTTTTGTCTCCTCTATTATTTGGCAGCTCCTTTCATATTTTTCATATATATATACATATTTTAAGTAGCTTCTACTCTAGTAGGTTTCCATATGACCCCTCAAAGGGCCTTTAGTGTTAGCTGTCCCTTCCTCTCCATATTATTTCCCCTTCCTTGATAGAGTCTCCTTTCCCTCCGCGACCCGTACTCTTTCCCTAAACAGTGTGGTAATATGGATTGTAGCATGCCTATTGAATATTTAAGAGCTAGCATCCACATATAAGAGAATGCAAACATGTTTGTCTTTTGGGTCTGAATTATATCATTGAGGATGGTTTTACTTTTCTAGCTCCATCTAGTTACCTGAGAATTTCATGATTTTATTTTTTATTTAACAGCTGAACAATTTTGTAAACCACATATTCATTATCCATTCATCTGTTGATGAGAATCTAGGTTGTTTCCTATTTCTGGCAATTACGAATAGAGCAGCAATGAAGACGGATGAGCAAGTGTCTCTGTGGTGGATGTAGAGTCCTTTGGGTGATGCCCAAGAGTGGTGTAGCTGGATCTCGACGTGGATCTGTTCCCAGCTCATTGAGGAACCGCCATGTTGATTTCCATAGTAGATGACAGTATTTTCTAATTGAGAGATTTCATATAAAGCCTGGTGCTCTGGCTAGTGTTCAGAAATTATTGAGACCTTATTTGTCCCTGGCAGCACTCAACCGAAACTACATCAGCCTTCCTCAGTTAAAGCAAAGTTCAATTCTCTCTGAACAATCTCCTTCCCCCCTCCTTCTCCTTCCTCCCTCCTTTCCCTCTCTGTCACCCTCCCCCTCCCTCCCCTTCCCTTATACCTCTATCCCCTCTTCTCTCTCTCCCCCCCTTTCCTTCTCTCTCCCTCTCCCTCTCCCTTTCATCTGACGTTGTTTAACCATAGTATACATTTTAGTAATGCTCTCTTTTCATGAGTATTGGGAAATTAATGATGTTCTTAACCCAAAATTACAGATCCTAGAAGACCAAATAAGAATCCGAGACCAGGCGGCCACAGGAACTAACTATGCAGTGCAGGATTTAAACATCAAACACCTGCAAGGAGTTGGCGACCTTCGGGGAAGAGTAGCCAGGTGAGAAGAAGTGTGTTTAGTCAAAGTTTGCCAGCCAGCTTTTGGCCCCTGAATTCCTCACAAAACGTTTTCACATTTTAATAGATGAGGTGTCAGTTTACATTGAGCTAAGTAGGTGGCATGTAGTTAAGAAACTATCTCATAAAACTTTGAAAGTCTGATGCTTGCTTCCAGTTCCATGAACGCTTACACAGAATGTCCAGTTTTTTTCTATTGAAAGTTACCAGAGTCTTGTTTTTATAGCCTTCTGCTGAGCAAATGCCAAAAGTTACACTCAGAACACTCGCATGAGCACACATTGGGAGAAGTAAAGTATTTAAAGTATGCCAACAGATGAAGTTTTGAGTAACGTCTTTTGTATTGTATGTTTAAATGAAGCGTTCATAGTGCATGAATCAGGGGAAAAAATCTATAGATGATGGAAATGTTAGAAACTCCAACAGACACATGAGAAATTACTTGTGGTTGTATTGCCATAGATATGGTCCATCTCTACATAGTCCGCCTGAATCTATTCTGTTGGTCCTTGAAGTTTCCATTTTCACCTTATTCTTTCCAAAGTGTAAATTACCAGATGAGAATTAGATGGCTGACATCTAAGACAAATTTCTTAGTCTATGTATGGAGCTATCACAGAACACCTGAAATTAGGTATTATGAAACAAAGGCTTGAGTGTCTCACAGTTTCAGTGGCTGGAGTGCACGCTCCAGGACAGCAGGCTCCAATGTCCTGTGAGGGCTGCATCTTTCGGGGCTTGTCAGAAACCTGAACACGTCCATGAGGGCCTCAATTCTAGTCATCTGGTAGGAGCTCCTGTGGTCAGATGCCCGCCTCCTAATTTTAGCATACCAACAATGCTTGAATTTTGGATGATAGACAGTTAAGGTAGGGAATTCTAGGATATTTATTTCATCAGTTAAATAAAAATGTATTCATCGGCAGGCATGGTGGCATATGCCTTTCATCCCAGTAATGAGGAAGGAGAACCAAAGGGAGCTCTGTGAGTCTGCAGACAGCCTGATCTACATAGTGAGTTTCATGACATCTAAGGCTATCTAGAGAGACCCAATCTCAAAACAACCAAAAATAAAGCCTACAACTCATTGAATTCACTCATCATTTACCATATGCCAAGCTAAGGTCCAGCAACCCAGCCCCCTCTCTAGCTCTCACTGTCTACCTGGCAAAACCAGTTCTATCAACAGCTTGCCAGCAGTGAAGACAATGCTCTCCTGAGAGAGCCTGGTATTGCCGTGACAATGTTCACATCAGCCTGGGCAGAAGAGGCTGCCCCAGGAGGCAATATTCGGGATGGGTTTCTGAGGGATTTGTAGTAATGAGCCCAGAAAGTTGGGAAAGACACTCTACATAGGAGAAAAATGTATGGAAATGAGCAAAGGGAAGGTCTGCTGAGGCACGTTCCAAGGCCTGCCCGTGAGAAGAGTATGCTGGTTATGATGTTTTACAGTATGCATTCCAGGAAAGATGGGAGATAATGCCAAGAAAACAACCAACGTTGAAAAATGAGGGACCCTGTGGGCTAAAGTGACCTTCATGTAGATTATAGATATCCATAAGTGGATTTTAGGTAAGGTGATGCTATATTTAGTAGCATTCTAATAGCATCTAAATGGTTGGTGCATATAGAGAGAGGGCATGAGATCAGAGGCAGTCTGTAGCAGCAGCCCAGGTTAGAGGTGCCTAGGGCCTAAACTAAGTCACTGCCCATGGATGCCCAGTGCAGAGGACAGACATAGGAAAATAGACTCCACAGAGTTACTACATGAATCGACATTGATTAGGATAGAGGAATACATATTCAAAATTTGGGGGAAAGTATCTAAATTTTTATGGGGTCTGGTTGAATATCTGCCTGCTCCCCGGTATTCAGCAGAGGAACAAACTATGAAATGAGAGGCAGCTGGGAGAAGCAAAAATTGACGATGCCTTGCTCGAAAACCTGTCACGTCTGAGAAGACTGTGGGATCTTACCCAGAATGGGCATGGCGCTCAGAGGGGAAGCTGAAGGGATAGAGGTAGAGGAGGAGCCCAGCATTTTTGTTGTCCTCCAACAAAAATAACTTAGTGGCTCTAGGGAAGACTCTCCAGCTCTGAAGTATCACTTTGTTCCTCTAAAAATTCAATAGTGTGTAGGAAATAATGCTTATGGTTAGAAAGTCACCTAAGAAAAATTAACGGACAATCCAGAGACTAAGTAAATAAATACAACATTTATGTATCATTCTATGTTTATTATACAATATCTGATACATGCAAAAGAATTTTAAGATTTGGGTGTTATACAACAAGATAATAAGATAAACATGAATGAACCTGCAGTCCTCCTTAAATATATATATTTATATATATTTACATATATAAATATATATATGTATATTAAACATAAACAGCAAACACTTCCTTTTGAATGAAGTATGATAGGTTCAGTTTGGTGGTATACTGATGATACTTCAAAGTCTGTTATTTCAGAGATCAGGACAGGAGCCTACCACAGAGGGTCTCTGAAAGGCTCTACCCTGCAGGGTATCAAAGCGGATGCTGAGACTTATAGCCAAGCTTTGGATAGAGTGCAGGGAATCTTGTGAAAGAAGTGGGCTAAGCTAGCATCTCTCAGTCTCTGCATGGCCCCTCACATCTGCCAACATGTTAGTCAAAGACCTGGAGAACTTTGGAATCAAGTGAATGGCTAGATCATACTGTGGAGTTTCCAGTTTGTGTGCCTGCTGATCTCATACAGCTTTCCATCTTGACACTAGGTGTGACTCAAGCATCGTGAAGCTTTCTGGAGACATCCAGTTCATCAAGCAGGAGTGCCGACAGGTTGAGAAATCAGTTCAAGAACTCGTTTCTTCCCTACACACCATTTCCAAGAACTTGGATATGAAGGTAACTGAAAAGAGATGGGATTTGTAGGACATTATAAGGTACTACCATCAGCATGTGAGAGCTCAGTAAAAGGGCTACTCAGAAGAGAACCCTTTACCTTGAGGGATTTAATATGAAACTCATTCCAATACATTATGAGTTCAGTCAGTTGAACCAAGAAATATTTAAAAAGTGCCTTCTGTGTCCCAGCACACACTTCCACTGTGAGCATGGGCTGCTTCTGTCATTGCAGATATGTGCTCTTTCTAGTACCCTTCAACACTGTGGAGCCCAGGATTATACTCAAAAGGAATTCCCATGGAAGCTGTTGTTATTATAGACAACTATTAGTGCCATTGATAATGTTACCTGTGTACTTAGGCACTGCGCTGGGTGAGATTTTCACATAAAGCATACACATCCTCAGACCTGCTTCATAGACACTTTCTTCTATGGACCTGCCTATTGATACTGGCATTAGTCCAGATCCTTTGCGAAGGAATTAGATGAGCAAGAGGCTCAGTAAAGGGATGTCTGTGAGGAATAGTGGAGAGAGAGCTGAATGAGACAGGGAAGTAGAAAACTGACTCCTGTGTTATAGACAGGGAAGGAAGGACTCAGTGAGATGCCATGAAGAACATTTCATCAGCTTCCTTGAATGAAAACTACCCATGTGAGGAATGGCACTCAGAGACACCTGGGACCAGCAAGCAGGTGCTCAGGGTACCCAGAACACTCATGGCTTTAAGCCCAGGAGTCCAGGCTTGGGGCCAAATGTGCCCCTTGCAGTAGCTGTCAAAGGCATGTAAAAGCCTATTTCTGTACCCAACCGGCTGGACTGTGGTTTCTTCATGCATACTCTGTCCTCCTCATTTTCACTTAGCACAGTGCACACGTGTAGCCTATCCTCTTCTTCTTGAATCTGGAGCAGTTTGAAATTCCCTTCAGGTCACAGTGCTTGTAGATGTTCACTCCTGATGGCAAAGAATGAGTGAGTACTCGCTATTTGCAAGTGTCATGGGCTGATGCACAGATCTATTAAGTAAAATTTGTATTTTTCATATCTTGCTGTAATTGTTTGCGCTCTACTTATTTGAATAGTAAAGAACAAATAAGTAATTTAAAAATAATTACTAGGGCTTAGGAAATGGCTCAGTGGTTAAGAGCACTTGTTGCTCTTCCAGATGACCCAAGTTAACATCCCAGAACCAATGCTGGGCAGTTTCATGACTGCCTGTAACTCTAGCTTCAGGAGACTCCATATTCTCCTGTGGTTTTATAGGGCACCATCACATACTGGACACACACACACACACACACACAAATAAAAATTTTAAATCATTAATATATATTTTATTAATTTATTATAAAAAAACTATAGCTTATAAGGATATAGGTACATAGGATTCAAACTTCTTTAATGTGGATTTTTTTCTTCATTTTTCAGAAGTATCCTTCTCCTACTCTTACCTAGGATATTCTGAAAGCTTCTGCACCAACATTTATTGGCCTGCTCTCTTCTACCTCTGCCATGCATGTACTAGTATATTATTTTATTTTCAGTTCTTATGCTTTTACCATATTTTAATTTTTAATATCTCTTGCTAAAAGAAACCATCCAGGTACTGTTGGCTGCTCACTCATTCTTTATCCATCCGAATCTGCCCATTTTCACCTCTTTTATTGCTAAGGGAACAACTGTTTGGAAGATGCTGGTCTTTGGTATTCATCTGTCATAGGAGCTGTGGTTTCATTCTCTGAGATGGGGATTTGTTTAGGTTCAATTGTGTGCTGTCATTGTGCATTTGTTTTTAATCTAGTTCTTGTACCTAAAAGTTTCTGGGACTTCTTTCCCATTCCATATGCCTTGAGTCATGTCACAAGTTATTTTCTTATGGTCAACTCTGGAAATCACAGAGGCCAAATCTCAGGTCCACCATGTGTGTTTCCCTTAGAGCCTGATTGTGTATGCAATCATGTATGCATTAAGTATTTGAGTAATTACACATTACCAATTAGGTATCTCAATTTTTACCTTTGGCCATTAGGCTGAGGATAGAATGAGGGAAGGTTAGACTGTGACTAGGGAGAGAGAAAGTAAAGACAAAACAAAATTGAATTAATGAAGTAATGTCAATAATGTATTTTTTCCATATTATCAGATAGTCTATTACCTACAGAACATTACAGGCAATAAAGAAAATGAAATGAATTACTTCCTAGAACTGTTTTCATGAGAATGATGTAACTGTAATGTGAAATCATTTTCTTCTCTCATACAATACATGACAACCACAGTATCTCCTCCTTCCACTCCCCCCCCCATCTCCTTTCTTCCCTAGGTCTTCTCCCCCTCCATTTCCTCTTTGGAAAAGAGCAGTCCTCCAAGAGACAATAGCCCAACAGGACAAAGCAAAATACAATATGTCACAGCGGAAGTCTTTATACCAAGCTGGCCAAGGCAACCCAAAAGGAGGAAAAGAGTCTCAAGAGCAGGCAAAGAGTCAGAGACACACCTACTCCCACAATTAGGAGTCTCACAAAAACACCAAGTTAACAGCTATAACATACACAGAGGACCTAGTCAGACCCATGTAGACCCTATGCCTGCCCCTTCAGTCTCTGTGAGCCCATACACTCCCTTCTGTGGTCTCTGTAGTCCCATCTGTGGTCTGCAACACTTCTGTCGACACTCTTCTGGCTTTTAAGTCTCCACTGAGAAGTCAGATGTAATCTTAATAGGTCTGCTTTTATGTGTTACTTGATCTTTCTCCCTTGCAGCTTTTAGTATTCTTTGTTCTATATGTTTAGTGTTTTGATTATTATGTGCTGAGGGTACTTCCTTTTTTTAGTCCAACCTACTTGATGTTGTATATGATTCTTGTACCTTTATAGGTATCTCCTTCTTTAGATTAGAAATTTTTTCTTGTATGATTTTGTTGGAAATATTTTCTATGCCATTAAACTGAGATTTTTTTTTTCCTGCCTCTATTCTTGTTATTGGTCTTTTCATAGTTTCCCAGATTTCTTGGATTTTTTTGTCAGGAATATTTAGATTTAATGTTTTCTTTTATGGATGTATCCACTTCTTCTATTATATCTTCAATGCCTGAGATTCTTTCTTCCATCTCTTTTATTCTGTTGGTGAAGCTTGCCTTTGTGGTTCGTGTTCAAATTCCTATTTTTTTTTTTGTTTGTTTTTATCCAGGATTCCCTCAGTTTATATTTTCTTTATTACTTTTCAGTTCTGGAACACTTTTATTTGTTTTCTTCAGCTGCTTGCTTGTTTTTTCTTTGCTTTAAAAATAGATTTATGGATTTAGTCCATTTCTTTGTTGTGTTTTCCTGAATTTCTTGAAAGGATTTATTTATTTCCTCATTAAGTATATACAGCATCTTCAAAAAGTTGGTTTGAAGGTCCTTCTCTTGTGTTTCAGCTACATTAGGGTACTGAGGGCCTGCTGTGGTAGGATAGCTGGACTGTGGTATAGACATACTGCCCTGACTATTCTTGATTGTGTTTTTATGCTGGTGTCTAGGCTTTCAGGTTTGAGGTGAGTATAGGTCTAGGTGTTGATTTGGGGGTTTGTCTTTGTTGGTTGAGAGCTGTCTTCCTTGGTTTCTGTTTCCTGTCTAAATATTCAGAGAATATATTGGCTGAGTGTTGTCTCTTTTGCTTGTTTGCTACGCTTGTGTGTTCACAGGGGTGGCAGTGGGAGGGGAGGAATGCTTGCTGATGTTAGAGGGTGTGGGAGGAGGAGGCAATGAGGA
The DNA here is from genome assembly GCF_030254825.1 of Meriones unguiculatus. Taxonomy (NCBI): domain Eukaryota; kingdom Metazoa; phylum Chordata; class Mammalia; order Rodentia; family Muridae; genus Meriones; species Meriones unguiculatus. The sequence continues at coordinate 28,597,756 of NC_083353.1, read as the reverse complement.
GATAGTTGAGGGACCTACCAGAGGCTTGGACAGGGGAGGAAAAGCTGCCCCTGGTGTTCCGTGCCAGTGTTAGGGGCAATCATGAGAATTGTATCTTGGGTAGAAGAAGAATGGGGAAGGTCCATGGGCAGGTGTAGCCTGTGGTGGAGCAGCGTGTGTCCGCCTGCTTTGGGGGCTCGGATGCAATGATGAGGTGGGAAGGGCAGAGGGAGATGATTTGTGGAATCCACAGGAGGCATGTGGGGAGCTGCAGCTGGTATTCTGTTGCAGCACCAGGAGCCACCCTGAGGACTAGGTCTGAGGTAATAGAGAGGAAGGAGATGGTCTTCTGGCAGATGAATCGTTTTCTAATGGAGATATGCTCTGGGATTCTTCAGAAAGAATGTGTGTGTGCATAAATGCTGGTGACTTTGCTCACACACCCAAACATCTTGCACTTCTGTTAGGTAATGCAGCTCTTAGGAAAGATAGAGTCATCTACGTCGGAGCACACCTCAAATTTAAAGATGGTCCAGGGAGATTATCAACATGAAATGAACCTTTTGGAATTCAGGTAAGTAAATGGATGTTTTTTTAATTCTGTTAAGTGAATTTCAAAGAGTTTTACATAATGAAAGTAGTAGCAATAAATGGAACCTATTTCAGAAATTTGAGCCTGGACAAGAAATAAAGTAGCAAATCAATTCAAGGGACATTCCACACAATGTTAACTTATACAATGTTCATAACAGAATAAATGTAAATACTGATTTTAACATTATTTAAATTTTAAATTATTGCATTTATTTATTTAAGAAGCCATATTTCCAATCTTTAGGAGGACTTGCAGGTGTTGATTCTCTCCTACCATCATGTGGGTCCCAGGGTTCAACTCAAATCATCAGGATCAGTGCCTAAACACCTTCACCCACTGAGACATATCACCAGCCCATGAATATTAATTTTGATGTTTTCTTTGTGTATCAGTTGATATGCAAAACACGAACACTTCCTGTAGTGTAGTTTTAATGTATTACCAATTTATGTTGAAATATGTAAAGTTTTACTGAATACAAATTGATTACTAAAGACTATCTGATATGCTTTGGAATGATTTTTGTTTATTTAAGCTTCCTCTGTGGCTGTGCACTTACTGCTTTGTATTCCCCTTTCTGGAACTGGTACTTAACCCTACTTGATAAAGAAATAAAGTTTGAATGACTACCATCATTCCCAGGGCTCCTTTTCTTGTTTAGAGGATTACTGTGTCACAGAATACAGCACAAAGAAAATTTCAGTTACTTGGATACTATAATCTTACCATTTTTTGTATCTTGTTCTGTTGCCTCTCTGTCCCATACTAACTGGGTAATATCCTGCTTTCTCCATTCTCCACATCTCTTCTGTATGCCCACTGACCACAAGAGACACCATAATATTTGAACCTCAAAGTCACAAAGCAAATAAACCATAATGTATGCCATAATGTGAATGTACTTTAATTTAGTCATATTAAAATGGAAAACATATGTACCCAAAAAGATGATAAATAGTTATTGCTAAATCTCAAGCAAGGGAAAACTACCAGTTTCTTTATGTTCAGGACAACATTTTTAGATTATGAAGTTCCTGTCCAATAAGACTATTCAGTAAACAGCTTTGGGGTTGATCTAATTAACTCCCTTACTTTTGGAATGAGGCAAAGAAAAATATTCAAAGTGGAAGTGAAAAGCCAAACATACATACAATTTAAACTGTAAGCCTTTGCAGCTACAATGGAAGTTAGCATTGAGGCCCCTGAAGAAACTAAAAATAGAACTACCATATTACCACTCCTAACTACATACACCTGAAGGGCACTCGGTCAAGATGCTACAGAAACACTTGCACATCTGTGTTTATCAGTACTCTCTTTACAACTAAAAAAATGGTATGAGACCTGGAGAGTATTCACACATGGAAGGATAAAGAAAATGTAGTACATACTCAGTGGAATTTCCTTCAGTCATAAAGAAGTTGAAAGCATGAAATTCATGGGGAAGTAGAATTGAAGATTATGTTACATAAAATAAGCAACAGAAAAACAAATATTGCATAGTATCTGTCATGTGTGGAATCTTGTGTGTGTGTTTGTGTGTCTGTATCTGTGTCTGTGTGTGGTATGTTCAGGTCAGAAAGTATGAAGGAAACAAAAAGAGGAAGGAAAAGATGTTCACACAGAGAAAGAGAGACAGTAAGGAAATCCCTGTGATGTGAAAGCATAAAGGAAGACTATTTGGGGGAGGAATGAGACCATAAAGAAGAGAAGGACGGGCATGAATAAGAACCGCATGCTTTTAATCCCCACACTGGGAGGTTGGGAGGGGGAAGAGGCAGACGGATCTCTTGAGTTTGAGGCCAGGTTGGTCTACAGAGCCAAGATGGCCGATGCTACAAAGAGAAGAAACCCTATCTTGAAACAAAGCAAAGAAACAAAAAGAACAAAATATGATGACATTTAAGTACAAAAATTCCATAGTAAAGCCATTACTTTGCATGGTAACTTTAATTTTAATTATCATAGTAAAATAATGATTTCTAGGTCAAAGAGTATATTTAAAAAACTTTATTATAAGGAACTTGCAAATAAAAAGACAACGCACAGTGAAATTAACCAGACCCAAGTCTGTATATACCAGTGAACTTCTTCACATCTAACTCATTTGATTTTATAAGTGTCTGCATTTTATCAGCAACGTACACAACAGGCTTCCATGTGCTCTCACCAGAACTGGGGTGCTTCCCTCGCAAGGCTTGCAGGTGACCAGATGAAAAGCCGTGTGTTTTAATTCACATCCCTTCACTAGCTGGCTTCTCTTGTCTGTGATTTGCCTATTCTTATCATTTGACAAATTTTGCATCAAAATTTTAAAGTCATTTTCTTAGCACCTTGTAGGATTCCTTTCCATTAGGGTTGTTAACCTTTTGACTGAGATGTGTGTTCCAAGTGCATTTTAATAAATGCAAAGTAAGGTGGGTAGGCTGTTCAAGGCAGAGAATCTCTGCTTTAACCTGGCATAATCCATTTTAACGTTCATCAAAGTTGCTTTTAAACACCTCTGCAACTTTCCAAAAGCATAAAAGTCACTGGTAGTATTAGAATTTTAAGACATGTAAATTTACATTTTGAGTGAATTTTGTATGGAGTTTGCGTTTCTTTCTTTAAAAGAAGCATTGTCTCTAAACAAAGGAAGCAGCTTCAACAAATATTTTCGTGACCTTAAGGTTAAACTTAATCTGCTTCACATTTAGAGATTTTAGCAAATCTGTCTGTCAATTAGACATGTTTAATTGAACTTAGAAACATCCGTGTTGCTTGGTGGCTTCCTAGCGACACCTATAATTTTGCCTGTCACTAGACCTAACAACAGACATTTACATTGGAGTTCTCCATGGAGCCACCTCCCTCCTGAGGCAGCTTGGTCAGCTGTCTGCTAAGTAATATCCTAAGTCAACAGTATAGTGCTTCTGTTCTTAAAAGTCTGCCTACCATTAAAAGCAGCCACCTCTTAATAAGGGTTTGACAGGGGCAGCTTATGGCAGACACTCCCTAAATAGTTCTTACTGTTGTCACTGTTTAGCAGATAGTGATTTAAAACAAACAAACAAAAAAAAAAAAAAAAAAAAAAAAAAAAAACAGGCCATTTGGTCAGTGATACAAAAGCATAAAGACCAGTCTTATTGCCTAAATTTGAAAACATTATCATGGTAAAAAACTGAGAGGTATCCAAGACAGGACTCTGTGACACCCATCTTTGTGTACTTAGCACACCACATAATCAGACACAAATAGGAGCTGATGAATGAATGGGTAAGCTTCAAAAATTTATATATGTAACGTATCCTAGACACAGACAGGTGAGAAGAAGGCAAGTGAGAAGCTAGACACAAGTAAAGCAAGAATCAAACTGCTAAATGACAAAGACAGAAAACAAATATATAAATGCTTGCCAGTCCTCGAGACCTCAAGATCCGTGCCTCTCAAGCCTCATCGCTGCTCAAAAGACAGGACATTTTGAGTTATTGTGATTGAGTGATCTGCCCAAATCACACAAGTAGTAAGCGTCTAACTGCAGAGCTCAGGAAGTTACTATCCTACATGATGCCTTTAAGAAACTCATTTATTTTTTGTTTGTTTATTTGGGCCAGTGCTGGAGATCAAACCTCGGGCCTTACACATGCTAGGTAGATATTGTATTAATAAATCCATACCCCATAACATAAATTAGTTTAAAAGAACTAATAAAAATGAACTTAGGAGAAAAATATATTCATTAAAATTAATTTCTCATTTTTGACATGAAGCTCAAAACTGACTCAATCTCCAGAGAAATTGCATATTCTCAACCATATACACCTAAAAAATAATCATACATTCATACATTAAAATGTCTTCTGTGTTTATAAATTTATGAAAATCCATTGCTTTTTTGTCTTCTCTTATTTTTTTTTCACATTCAATTTGTCAAAGCCGCAGTCTGAATAAAAAAAAAAAAATTTGAATCTTCTAAAGATGTTCATTCAATGAGTTCAGGGCATTGAGTTGAGGTCATTAGTGGCCCTGGTAACACTGGTTTAAAATGGAGCTGTATGTTTAAGTATGTCGACTATAATCAAGGCCTTTGCACCATTAGCTCTCACCACAGCTCTGTGCCAGCCTTTGCTATGACTTCAGTCTCCAGTAGGTCTTGTTGAATTAGCCTTGTTGTGAAATTTAGCCTGGTTTCATCTATATAAAAATTAAACAAAACCAAAATGACTAGCCAGCATTTTCCTAATTCTAATTCTATAGGTTGTGTAGATTAAATTATGTAGATTATTCTGTATATTAAATGGTGGACTCTGACCATAATTTAAAAGTCTGGCTTTTGTCCTTTAAATTCTTTTAAAGGGCTATCTACCTACCAACCTACCTACCTATTGTCTAATCTATCTATCTGTCACTCTACCTACTACCTACTCCCAGTTGATCTACTCCTACACCCAATACAGTAGATGATCTAGTAACTAAATTGTAAATGGCATAGTTATTAATGATATTTCAATTTTAACTATTAGTTCTATAATTCATAGACTTAGGGAAAATCATGTCGATGATGTTAGAGAACAACTGAGCAAAGATTTACACACCTATTTACTTTTTATTTGAAGGAAAATGCTTTTCCAAATGCTTTTCTGTTTTAATATATTACCAGCAGATGGAGTCTGATTTCCAGTGTTACCAGGAAAGCCATTCTCCAATTGAAGCCTGGCCTTATAATAAAAGTGTCACAGTAGTAATTGTGTTTCTGGCTTTAATTTCAGAATTTTAGTTAGCAATACACCTTTCCAGAAGATATTGCTTGGCCATAGTTAGTATTTTCTTGTTCAGAGAGGCATTCATACTCTGTGTGTGTGTGTGTGTGTGTGTGTGTATGTGTGTGTGTGTGTGTGTGTGTGTGTGATACAGGAACAGATGCTCACACTCATTACAAGCAAAGGTAAGCCTGATATCTCAATTCGCAGAATACTAAGGTTTATCTGGGACTTACTGTCCCTGTAAACCATAATAATTAGAACTTCCCCCAGATACAGAACAGATGAAAATCAAAAACATTAGGTTTCTAAATAGCTTGACAAGTTTTTTTCTGTCATTTGTATTTTATTTTTTTATTAAAAAAACTTATTATTAAAAACTTACATATAAATAAAAATGTAACACAACAAAATCAACCAGACCCAAAGCCCACACACCCCAGCGGACTGCTACCCAGGGAGAGCAGGCTGCGGGGACAGAAGCTGTGGAACTCCACATTACATTTTGCACTTTAGTGTTGAATATATCTTATGCTCTTATTTGCTACCACAACCAAAAATTCCATGTCAGCATCAGAACTAGAAAACAATTCCCTTTAGACACTCTTTCATAACTTGTCCATTACCTACATTTTGTTTCTCCTTGTCCCCACATATTTACTTTCTTGTTCTTTTTTCTTCACATATATTTGCTTGTATATGTGCATATATTATTGAGTAGATTCAACATGTTAGAACACGCAGCTCCTCTCTTTTGAGATTGTGTTACCTTGTTTAATAATAGACATTCTCAGTTCATAAATCTTCCTGCAAAATTTTCAACTTCATTTTGTAGAACACGAATCTATGAGTATAGCAGAATATAATTAGTTCATTATTAGTTTATTTATAATATAATTTATATAGAATAAATTACAATTTATAGAATGTATAAGTTTATTTAGAATGTAATTAGTTTATTAGTAGTGTATTTGTTTATTCATTTACGGTTACTTTCCGCTGCACTAGCTTTCCATATAGCCTCTCGGATGTCATTCCGTTCTAGCTATGGGTTCCCTCATTCCCTCCCTCAATCCCATCTCTCCTCCTCCTTCCCACCGGATCCCGTTCTTGTCCCTCTCCATCCCTCTCCATAGTTGCATTCCACCTATCTCCCCCTTATCTATCTCCCCCTCGATGGGAGATGCATGTGTTTGGTCTAGCCCTTTTCTCTCTGCTTGTCCTCCCTGGGTTTAGGAAGCGTACCTTGGCTATTTATTTAATGATACATTCCCAGATGTAAGTGAATATATACCATATTCATCTTTCTGGGATGACGGTTTTTTTCTAGTTCCATCCATTTGCCTACAAATTTCATAATGCTATTTTTTTTTTAAACATCCGAGTAAACTGCATTGTGTAAATGTTACATTTTCGTTATCCATTCTTCTGCTGAGGGACATCTGTGTTGTTTCCGGCTTCTGGCTGTTCTGAATAAAGCAGAGTAAACATGGCTGAGCAGTGAGGGGAACCCTGCAGGTGTCATGGCAGGCAGGGAAATGATCCACGAGGAGGTGAGAACAAAAACTTGGTCAGCCCGACTTAGGCCTGATTAACCTTCAGGCGTCCGGTGCCAGTTGGTTTACTGCCAGTATTTTTAAACATGCTGCAATTTGTAAAATAGTTTCCTGGTGTAATACGATCCCTAGTGCATAAGGCATAGTTACATCAAAACTCACTGCAAAGTACTTTGCTGAAAGCGTTTATCACTGTGGAGTTTCCGGGTGAAATTTTTAGGGTCATTAATGTATACTCACAATCATAAAGGGGAGCTGGATTTTGTCAAAGGCTTTTTCAGCATCTAACAAGATGACCGTGTGATTTTTTTTCACTTACTTTGTTTATATGCTAGATTACACTTACTGATTTTTGTATATTGAACCACCCCAGCATCTCTGGAATGAAGTCTACTTGATCATGGTAGACGATCTTTATGAAATATTTCTAGACTTGGTTTGCAAGTATTTTACTGATTAGTTTTTGCATCTATGTTCATAAGGGAAATTGGTCTGTACCTTTCTTTCTTTGTTGAATCTTTGTGTGTTACCACAAAGTACCACAAGGTAACTGTGGCCTCACAGAATGAACTGGGCAATGTTTCTTCTGTTTTTATTTTATGGAATCATTTGAGGAGTGTTGGCATTAACTCTTCTTTGAAAGTCTGGTAGAATTCTTGCTAAAATCATTTGACTCAGGGCCAGATTTGGAGATTTTTAATTACTGCTTCAATTTCACTAGGGGTTATAGGTCTGCTTAAATTGTTTATTTGATCTTGATTTAACTTCAGCAAGTGCTATTTAGCAAAAACAAAAAACAAAACAAAACAAACAAACAAACAAAAAACCTCTTTATTTTAGATTTCATTTAGATTTTTGATAGAATGTAGTTTTTTAAGTATGTCCTTAGGATTCTCTGCATGTCTGCAGTGGATGTTGTTATGTCCCCTTTTTATTTCTGACTTTGTTAATTTGGGTATTCTCTCTCTCTGACTTTTAGTTACTTTAGATAAAGTTTTGTCAATTGTTTTTTTTTTTTTTTTTTTTTCTGGAAGAACCAACTCTTTGGTTCATTGATTCTTTGTATTGTTCTCTTTGTTTCTATTTTATTAATTCGGGCTCTGAGTTTGATTACTTCTTGCTGTTTGCTGCTTTTGAATGTGATTTCTTCTGTTTATTCTAGAGCTTCCAGGTGTGCTATTAAGTTACTAATATATTTCCAGTTGTTATGTAGGCACTTAGAGCCATGAACTTTCCTTTACCTTGGAGAAAATTCTGTGAGGCTCAGAGGTGAGGTATGAGGTGTGGATGGAATGTTAAATATTTCATTTGTTTTGTAGTGACTGTTAGCGCCAGCATTTTAGTTTTTGTGTAGGTGACTTGTCTATTGGTGAGAACTGGGTATTAAACTCTCCCACTGCCAGTATGTGAAAGTCCATATGTGGTTTAAGCTCTAGTAATGTTTCTTTTACAAATGTAGGTGCACTTGTGTTTCAGGCATAGGTGCTAAGAACTGAAATGTCATCATGGCTGGTCTTTTTCATTTGATGAGTATGAAGTGTCCTTCCCTATCTTTTCTGATTAGGTTTGGTTTGAAGTCTATTTTGTTAAAAATTAAAGTTGGTATAGCAGCTTGTTTCTTAGATCCATTTGCTTTAGAATATCTTTTTCAAAATAGTGTTTAACTTTGATGGTGAGGTATGTTTCTTGGATGCAGCAGAAAGATGGATCCTATTTTCACATCCATTCTGTTACTCTGTGTATTTTTATTGGGCTATTGAGGTCATTGATAATGAGAAATTTCATTGATAAATGGTTGTTGATTCCTGTTGTTTTGTTGTTGTTGTTCTCGTGGTGGTGGTGGTGGTGGTGGTGTGTTTCTTATAGTGGGGAGAATTATGGTTTGTTTGATTTTTTTTAAGATGCTTGTTTTCTGGAGAGAGAGGAAAAAGGTCATGGAGTTGAGTGGGTGAAGTTGAGTGGGTGGAGGAGTTGGGAAAGAGGATACCACAATGAGAATTTACAATATGAAATTTTTTCAATTAAAAAAAATATTTTCCCCCAAAATTAAGTACTTAGGAAAATAACTAGAGAAGTCAAAGACTTTATTATTGTTGTTGTTTATTACAGTTTATTCAATTTGTGTCCTGGCTGTGGCTCCCTCTCTCGTCTTCTCCCAATCCCACCCTCCCTCCCTCTTCTCCTCCTATACCCCTACCCTAGTCCACTGATAGGGGAGGTCCTCCTCCCCTTCTATTTGACCCTAGCCTATCAAGTCTCATCAGGACTGATTGCATTGTCTTCCTCTGTGGACTGGCAAGGCTGCACCCCCCCCCCGGGGAAAGGTGATCAGAGAGCTTGCCATTTAGTTCATGCCAGAGAAAATACCTGCTCCCCTTACTAGGAACCCCACTTGGAGACAGTCTATGGGCTACATCTGAGCCGGGATTTTTTTTAATTTAATTTAATTTTTATTTTTTTATTATTAGTTACATTTTGTTAACTCTGTATCCCAGCTGTATCCCAGCCCCTCATTCCCTCCCAAACTCTCCTTCCCTCCCTCATCTCCTTCCTGCCCCTTTCCAAGTCCACTGCTTGGGGAGGACCTCCTCCCCTTTCATCTGACCCTGTTTTATCAGGTATCTTCAGGACTGGCTGCAAAGTCCTCCTCTGTGGCCTAGCAGGGCTGCTCCTCCCTTGGGGGGTGGGGAGGTCAAAGAGCCTGCCATTGAGTTCCTGTCAGAAATAGTCCTTGTTCCCCTTACTATGGGAAACCAATTGGTTACTGAGCTACCACGGGCTACATCCCAGCAAAGGTTCTAGGTTATATCCATACATGGTCCTTAGTTGAATATCAGTCTCAGAAAAGACCCCTCTGCCAAGATATATTTGGTCCTTGTGGAGCTCCCATCCTTTCCACATCCCCCTTCTTTCATATGATTCCCTGCATTCTGCCAAAGGTTTGGTTATGAGTCTTAGTATCTGCTTTGATACACTGCTAGGTAGAGTCTTTCAGGGGCCCTCTGCGGTAGGCTCCTGTCCTGTTACTTGTTTGATCCTACGTCCAATGCACCTCCCATTTGTTTTTCTACATGAGGATTGATCGTCTTACCCTGGGTCCTCTTTTTTGTTTATCTTCTTTAGGTGTATAGATTTATTATGTTTATCATAGCTTATAGGACTATATGAGTGAGTATATACCATGTGAGTCTTTCTACTTCTGGGATACCTCACTCAGAATGATCTTTTCTAGATTCCACCATTTGCCTGCAAATTTCATGATTTCCTCTTTTTTGATTGCTGAGTAGTATTCCATTGTGTAAAAATACCACAATTTCTGTATCCATTCCTCCCAGGGACATCTGGGTTGTTTCCAGGTTCTGGCTATTACAAATAAAGCTGCTACAAACATGGCTGAGCAAATGTCCTTGTTGTGTACTTGAGCAAATTTTGAGTATATGCCTAGGAGTGGTATAGATAGATCTTGAGGAAGCTCTATTCCCAATTGTCTGAGAAAGCGCCAGATTGACTTCCAAAGTGGTTGTACCAGTTTACATTCCCACCAGCAATGGAGGAGGGTTCCCCTTTCTCCACAACCTCTCCAGCATGTGTTGTCACTTGAGTTATTCATCTTAGTCATTCTGTTGGATGTAAGGTGAAATCTCAGGGTCGTTTTGATTTGCATCTCCCTGATGGCTAAGGATGTTGAACATCTCTTTAAATGTTTCTCTGCCATTCTATATTCCTCTACAGAGAATTCTCTATTTAGCTCTATACACCATTTTTAATTGGATTGATTTATTTATTGCTTTTTAACTTCTTTAGTTCTTTATATATGCTGGATATCAGCCCTCTGTCAGATATAGGGTTTGTGGAGATCCTTTCCCAGTCTGTAGGCTGTTGTTTTGTTCTGATGACAGTGTCTTTTGTTTTACAGAAGCTTTTCTGTTTCATGAGGTCCCATTTATTGATTGTTGCTCTTAGAGCCTGTGCTGTTGGTGTTCTGTTCAGGAAATTGTCTCCTGTGCCAATGAGTTCTAGACGATTCCCCACTTTTTCTTTTAACCGATTTAGAGTATCTGGTTTTATGTTGAGGTCTTTGATCCACTCGGGCTTTAGTTTTGTGCAGGGTGATAAATATGGATCTATTTTCATTTTTCTGCATGTAGACATCCAGTTGGACCAGCACCATTTGTTGAAGGTGCTGTCTTTTTTCCATTGAATGGTTTTGGCTTCTTTGTCAAAAATCAAGTATTCATAGGTGTATAGGTTTATTTTTGGGTCTTCTATTCAGTTCCATTGATCCTCCTTTCTGTTTCTATGCTAATACCATGCAGTTTTTATTACTATTGCTCTGTAGTACAGCTTGAGATCAGGGATGGAGATACCTCCAGATACCTATCTGTTGTTATACAGGATCGTTTTGGAGATTCTGTGTTTTTTGTTTCTCCATATGAAGCTGAGAATCTTTCTTTCAAAGTCTGTAAAGAACTGAGTTGGTATTTTGATGGGAATTGCGTTGAATCTGTAGATTGCTTTTGGAAGGATGGCCATTTTTATTATGTTAATCCTACCAATCCCTGAGCACGGGAGATCTTTCATCTTCTGATATCTTCTTCAATTTCTTTCTTCAGAGACTTAAAGTTTTTTTCAAACAGGTCTTTCACTTGCTTAGTTAGAGTCACCCCAAGGTACTTTATGTTATTAGTGGCTATTGTGAAGAGTGTTGTTTCCCTGATTTCTTTATTGGTCCTTTTGTCTTTGGTATTCAGGAGGGGTTCTGATTTTTTTTTTTTTTTGAGTTAATTTTGTATTCTGCCACTTTGCTGAAGGTGTTTATCAGCTGAAGGAGTTCTCTGGTTGAATTTTTGGGGTCGCTCATGTATACTATCATATCATCTGCGAATAGTGACACTTTGACCTCTTCCTTTCCAATTTGTATCCCCTTGATCTCCTTTAGTTGTCTTATTGCTTTAGCTAGGACTTCAAGTACTATGTTGAAGAGATATGGAGAGAGTGGGCAGCCTTGTCTTGTCCCTGATTTCAGTGGGATTGATTTAAGTTTCTCTCCATTGAGTTTGATGTTGGCTATAGGCTTGCTGTATATATTGCCTTTACTCTGTTTAGGTATGTGCCTTGTATCCCTGATCTCTCCAAGACTTTAAACATGAATAGGTGTTGGACTTGGTCAAATCTGAGCCGGGATTTTAGGTCCTCTTGATGCATTGTCTTTGGTTGGGCTATCATTCTCTTTAGGGCTCCCAGGGCTCAATTTTTATGGCTTTGTTGGTTTCCTTTTGAAGCTCCTGTCCCCTCTGCATCTTTTTCTATCCCTGCCTTCTTTCATAAGATTCCCTGAACTCTGCCCAAAGTTTAACTATGAGTCTCAGCCTCTGCTTCAATACCTCGATCTGTAGAGTCTTTCCGAGACTGTCTGTGGTCTCTTATCCTGTCTCTTATCCTGTTCCCTGTCTTCTGCTTCTAATGTCTATCGTGTTTGTCCTGAATGAGGATTGAGCATCTTCCCTAGGGTCTTTCTTGTTATTTAGCTATATTCACTCATAAGTGGATATTAGCCACATAATACAGGATAAACATACTAAAATCTGTACTCCTGAAGTGACAGACTTTACAACAAAAATTTCAAGATATTGAAGAAAGAAATCACAGAAGATACTAATGATGGAAAACAAAATTTCATATTCCTGGGTAGGTAGAATTAATATTGTAAAAATGTTTATGCTACTAAAGTCAATATTAAACAGATTCAAATTCAAAACTTACCAAAACTCACATCGCATTTCACAGGTATAGGAAAAACAAATATAAGAAGTCATATGGAACCACAAAGAACACTAATAGGCAAAGCAATCCGAAGTAATAAAAATAATGTTTGAAGTATTACAACACCTAACCTCCAATAATAATACATACGGTTATAGTAATAAAGACATTGGTTCTGACATAAAAATAGACCAATGCAACAGAACAAGGACCTAGAAATAAAATGGAGAAACTATGCCCACTTAATTTTTGACAAATGAGGTCTGGTGGTTTGAATGAGAATGACCCATGAGCCCAAATGTTTGAATATGTGGTCTCCAGTTAGTGGAACTGTTTGGGAAAGACTAGAATGTATGGCTTTGTTGGAGAAAGGATGTCACTAGGTGTGGACTTTGAGGTTTCAAAACCCCACACCAGGCCCATGATATCTCTCTCTCTCTCTCTCTCTCTCTCTCTCTCTCTCTCTCTCTCTCTCTCTCTTTCTCTCTCTGCTTATGGATCATGATGTGGCTTTCAGCTATTTCTCCCGTGCCATGTGTACAACCATGCCCCCTGGCATGATGGTAATGACCTAATCCTCTGAAACTGTAAGCAAGACCCCATTTTCTTTTATAAGAGTTGCCTTGGTCATGGTGTTTCTTCAGAGCAATAGAACAGTAAAGACATGGGGCAAATGAATGCCACATGAGGTAAAGCGTCCTCTTTCTCAGGGTGGTCATAAAAAGAGTCTTATATGTCAGGCTCCTGACTTGTTCCCTCTTTTCTCCCTTTTCTGATGTCTATCCTCTTTGCCTTTCTGGATAGGAATTGAGCATTTTAGCAAGAGTCCTCCCTCTTGATTAGTTTCTTTAGGTGTACAGATTTTAGTAGGTTTATCCTATATTATATGTCTATATGAATGAGTATATACTGTGTGTATCTTTCTGCTTCTGGGATAGCTCACTCAGGATGATCCTTTCCAATTCCCACCATTTACCTGCAAATTTCATGATTTCCTTGTTTTTTATTGCTGAGTAATATTCCATTGTGTAGATATACCACAATTTGTGCATCCATTCCTCTGTTGAGGGGCATCTGGGCTGTTTCCAGCTTCTGGCTATTACAAATAAGGCTGCTACAAACATGGTTGAGCAAATGTCCTTATTGTGTACTTGAGACTCTTTTGGAAAGGCTCTGCCCTGCAGACTATCAATGCAGATGCTGAGACTTATAGGTAACCTTTGGGCAGAGTGCAGGGAATCTTAGGAAAGAAGTGTGAAACAGTACGATCTGGAGAGGGCAGGAACTCCACAAGGAGAGCAACAGAACCAAAAAATCTGAGCACAGTGGTCTTTCCTGAGACTGATACTCCAACCAAGGACTATGCATGGAGATAAGCTAAGACCCCTGCACAGATGTAGCCCATGGCAGTTCAGTATCCAAGTGGGTTCCATAGTAATGGGAACAGGGACTGTCTCTGACATGAACTGATTGGCCTGCTCTTTAATTACTCCCCCTGAGTGGGAAGCAGCATTACCAGGCCACAGAAGAAGACACTGCAGCCACTCCTGATGAGACCTAATTGACTAGGATCAGAAGGAAGGAAAAGAAGACCTCCCCTATCAGTGGACTTGGGGAGGGGCATGCATGCAGAGGGTGGAGGAAGGGAGGGATTGGGATGGGAGAAGGGAGGGAACCATAGCGGGGATACAAAGTGAATTAAATGTAATTAATAAAGAATAAAAAAGTTGAAAAAAAAAACAAAAACAAAAAAAAGAGGCTTCTATTAGGATGTGTTACTCAACAGACAAGTCGGAATGAATGGGCGTAAGAGCAACCAAAGAAGCATTCCACAAAGAACCTGCTGGCCCAAACAGTGTTGTCCTCACAACATTTATTGGTCTTACTCGCCTGAGATCTCATAGCAACTACACATTTGCACAGGAGACTGGGAATCATGACACTGTTAAAAATGAGAAAAAAAAAAACTGATTTCATGTTCTTCAATGCTGAGGAACTCAGCTGAATCTAGATATATATTTCTGTGTGAGTCAAAAACTAACGTGAGAAAATTTAGATGCAATGATGATCAGAATGTAACTTGTTTTCCCCATTCCTTTTCTTTGAGATACATATCAAGGGTCCCCCCCTCCTCAGCATTACTGATGGCTCTGTTAGAGGATGCTCAGGGGTGGCCAGAGTCTCCACACACTAAATTGCCGATAGCACCTCCAGTGTTGACAGTGAAACTTGTCTTTGGACATTAGTCAGCGTCTTCTGCAGCTGATAACCACTAGTCTAAAGAGAAAGTATTTTATAGCACTGGTTTTGTCTTCCACCCCTCTTCTCTCCTGTGTTTTGAGATAGAATCTCACCACGTAACTTTAATAAGTAGACCAGGCTTGCCTTGAACTTGTGGACAGTCCTCCTCCTGCCTCTGCTGGCAAGTGGTAGAATCAGAGTTTTGTGCTAATACACTCAGCTGACATTTCTGCTTTTCGATCATGACTTCAAATACTTTGATGGCAGCCAGAAAGATAGACATATGTGCTATATGTCCCTCACATCTTAAGTGATTTCTAAGGATTAATACCATAAACTAATCTCTACCTAATCCTAATTTTGTTAGTAAAGACATCAGAGCAATTATTACTTTGTAAATACTATACGTTGTGAAGTATTATATCATTAGTGACAAACAACATGCATTATTCCTGTCAGTCTAATATTTTGACTTGTTCCAAAAGGGAATTTGCAATCGCCATCTTAGGAAGCACTCACATGCCTCTATGCTTCCTCTCTCTCTCTCCTCAGATCCACATCTTAGTCTTTTCAAACATCATTCCCCTTCGTGCCTCTCGCCCACTCCATGCTCTTTTTACATTAATTCCACCTGTTTATAATTCTTTTTGCTTCTGAAACAACACTCACAGCGTTAAAATCTTCTGTTCTTTGTTATTCAGCACTCTTATGGTTGATCATGCTGCCAGTTCCTTCCTGCAGGTCTGCTGCTTCAGGGTTGGTTGGTTAGTTGGGTTCTTCGTTTTGCCACGTGAGTAGGTCAGCACACATCCACCCACGCAGAGCCACCAGTGACAGAGGACATGCTACTGATGATTGCCCCCAGGATGCACACTAGCCAAAGCCAAACCCCGGACACTGCTCTACTGAGGCTCTCTCCCAACCCTGCTAGACTTGACACTGCGGGTCCTGTTTCCTCTCCTCCTCGCCTGTGGTGGAGCTTGTAAAGCAAGGTTGGCAAGCCTGGGCAGCTGAACCTGCCCAGAGGTGATGAATTTTGTACTTTTATATTTCTGAATGCTTTTAAAAAGAATTATACTGCATGACCTGTACATATTTGGTGAAATTTGGCTCTGGGTATACACACAGTTTTCTCAGAGCATAGCTATGCTTCCCCTCCCCCCTTTCTGGTACATTCCGCCACAGTGGCAGCACTCAGGCTACAGGGCCTATAATCCCTACAGTCCAGCTCTTTACAGACCAACCTCTACCACAAAGACTTGAGTATTTCTTTCCCTCACACAGTGAACCTCCAGCCTGAGGGGATTTCCACACAGATAAAGAAATGTATTTCTGTATGAGGAGGTTACCAGTAAGCTTCCAGGATACCTGTCACCATGTATGTTTGTATTCTGGGGTACACAAAGGGCTACTGACAGTGGCTGGGCTGGACTCCAGCCTAGGGCAGGACCCCCACCTCCCAAAACATCCTGTAAGTACTTGCCCAGGCACACGGAGCCATTATCTTACCACATCTTTTTAACACTAAATTTTTAAATTTACCCATTAAAATGTTTTTTTTTCTTAGATTTAACTCACTTTCTACAAATTTGTATGAAGAAGTTGAAAACAATAAAAAGTGGACAGAAAACCAATTTATCAAGTACAGAAAAGACCACCTGGGCCATATAAATGAATGTCTGAAGGTTATTCAGGAAAAGCTGGTAAGGGACTCTGTATTCTGGACTCTGTAATATACTCGTGTATTTTAACGCCCGTACAGTACAGTGTCTGCCTCTGCTCCAGGATGTTCTTCTCCAGATGTGGGAGACTCCATTTCCCAGAGTATGTTCTTCTTGTACCAAAATAATTTGAAAAAAAATTTCTTTTCAAAGAACCAAAAAAAATTTTTTTAATGCATTCTCAAACCAAACCTACAAATCAATTTTCTGGGGTCCTCCATTTTGAATCTGTGGCTCTAGACAAGTTTTCTAGGTAATACTTGGCCTCATGACAGTTTGAAAGCTTCTGGACAGACAAAAAATTTACCTTGTCTGGAATCTATTAGAAGATGCAAAGTTTTGTTTGTTTCTGTTTTAGAGACAGAATCTTACTATGTAACTCTGGTTGGCAGGGAACTCACCAGGTAACCAGGCTAGCTGGGAGTTCACAGAGACCTGCCTGTCTCTACCTCCAGAGTACTAAGCTCAAAAGTGTAAGCCGCCATGCCTGGCATAGGTCCAAACTTTTCCAGATCATTCCATGAGAAGAAAGTCCAAGTCTTTGGAATGAGGTTGACGAGGCATATGAGACATATACCCATGCCTGGGCTTCTTTCTCCCACTGCGGGAGGCACCACAAGTCCACAGAGATGGTCAGCACAAGGTCATGGTGGTGGCCCGTGGCTGCCCCCCCCCCCCGTGCAGATTGTGCAAACCAGATGTTTTGAGAACTTCATTATTGGGACTGCCAGCAACACAGTGAATAATGTCTCTAGCCTACACCCAAGTTTGCACATGACTGAGTGAGGTGAAGGCCAAGAGCTGGACAGAAAGAGCAGCAGATTCCTGGCTACAAAGTGAGTCTGCTAGTTCTTCAACTACAAAAGTACTCAAATCCCTCTACCAGTAATTAGCAGTAGTAGTGACCCCGGGCAATCATGTGAGAAGAGAGAAACAGACTACCAGGAAACAGACTGAGGAGCCTATATGCCAGCTCCTCCTCCCTGATTCTCTGCGGCAGAGCTCACAGGTCTAAGGCTATTGCTGTGCCTCACTCACACCCTAGGGTCACCCAGTGAGGCTTCCTACTGTACCAATTCCTGAGCTCCATCATAGACCAATTAGGTCAGAACTTTTGGTGTATGACCTAGGGGGTTGAAAAAAACAAAACAAAAAACCCAAACAGCTGGAGCAGAGAGTCACTGTGCTCACTGATCGAGGTCCACATGGCGATGTGAGGCTCTAGGGAACGAGGGTTAGTTCTAACACTTGGGAGCATGTGAAGGAGCCTCAAGCCTATTATCATCACCCTTTGTGAAACTTCTTTAAATATCAGACTAAAATCTCAAACCTTCCAGGCTCTCCAGCAATAGCAGCTCCTCTACATAACATGTAGAGTCACAAGAGTCCAGAAATAACAAAGCCAAACAAAGGAATTAACTCTCACACTTTGGAGCACAGTTTGAGACATACAATGTTCATGTTTTCTGTGGGGAAAACAGCACTTTCTCTAAGCTGAGGAAGAAATCCACTCTGCTGTTCTTTTCTAGAGTTCTCTCACATGATCTCTCTCTCTCTCTCCCTCTAGGAAAAGTCTGAGAATAAAATGGAAGAAAAAGTGCTGAAGCTTTCAAACAACTTGGAGAATTATATTAACTACCAGAAGCAGGAAGCAGAACGCAACAAAATGAAAATCATAGAGAATAAACTGTCCAAGAAAATAATCCAAATGGAAAAGCAGATCTGGGATGAATTAGAGAAAATGCAAAATGACTATCAATCAGGTAAGCATAAGATACCTGACCCTCCCTCCCTTCCCTCTCTTTCCCTTCCTTCCCCTCCTGTCCCGTCCCAGTTTCTATTTTCTTTTTGTTTCATTAATTTATTTTTATTAATTACAGTTTATTCACTTTGTATCCTAGCTGCAGCCCTTCCCTTGTCCCTTCCCACTCCCATTCTCTATCCCTCATCTCCTCCCATGCTCCTCCACAAGTCCATTGATAGGGGAGGTCTTCCTCTGCTTCCATCTGACCCTAGCAATGAAAGCTTCTACCCAGCAGCATATTAAAGCAGATGCTGAGACTCAAACTTTGGGAAGAGTTCAGGAAATCTTATGAAAGAAGGGGGAGATAGAAAAACCTGGAGGGGACAGGAGCTCCACAAGGAGAGCAACAGAATCAAAAAATCTGGGCACAGGGCTCTTTTCTGAGACTGATACTCCAACCAAAGGCCATGCATGGAGATAACCTAGAACCCCTGCACAGGTAGCTATGGCAGCTCAGTATCCAAGTAGATTCCCTAGTAATTGGAACAGGGACTGTCTCTGATATGAACTCAGTGGCTGGCTCTATGATCACGTCCCCCTGAGGGGGGAGCAGCCTTACCAGGCCACAGAGGAAGCAATGGAGCCAGTCCTGATGAGATACAGTTTCTATTTTCAGCCAGTCTTGTCAGTAGTGACATCATTGTGCAGTTTATCTGGCTTTCCTAAACCTCAACAGGAGGTCGGCACAACACTGAAAGGTACATGAGTGAGTAGACGCTCTTCATTTCCACTTGGCCATCTCACATGCATGCCATTGCTGTGAGAAGGTTTACTTTCTAAGATCTTTGGACCATAGAACTGTGAAATGGCAAGTTCTTAGGCCCACAAAGAACTGACTTGTGCCTCTATTATGAACGTGTGAGACTTAAGTCAAATGCCCTTCTCATTGAACTGCAGGTAATGATCCTAGACAGATGTCAGACTGCCAACTTGACCTTTAGAAGTAAGGAAGAGATGAATTAGCAGAGTCCTTGTAATGACTGCTTTTCTTCTTAAGAGGCTAAAGGCAGCAATGTCAAGCTGAGCTGACTTCAAAGAGGATTGATTTGAAAGGCTCGCCTCATCTGTCAAAGAGAAGGAGAAGGAATTGGGGCTGTGGAGCAGCCATCTGCCTCAAGTCACAATTCTGAGGAACACAGATTCTTTTATTAGAGAAAGTTCTCATTCAGGTTGTGTCCTCCAAGTCTTACAAAAATACATGTGTAAATTCCACAAAATTTTGGCCCCACAGAGCAGCACTGGAGGTGCCTCCTTTCATCTAGTGGCATATAAGTACAGTGTGCTTCCTAGAAGAACCCTCCCAATCCTGCCTCCTACCACCTAGTTAAAACAGTGAATTATGTAAATTACGTGGCTAAGAGTCATATCTCAAACTCAACTGACTCTTCTGAAAAGGGACCCTCTTCCTGTTTCATTTTCAGAGATTTAATTAGACTCATTGTTGCTTAGGAAGAGTTTAAAAAATTCTTCAATCTTTGTCTTTATTTTACTAAGTGGGGATTCTAGTAAAGAGAGACTACAAATGAGTGTTTTACTCTGCTATGCTTTTAATAAAAAGATCTTGAGAAGCAACTGTGGAAGCCTTCAGGGAGTAGGAGCTGAGCTTGCAGCCTGACAGGCCTTTGGTGATGAAGGGCCACATGAGTAAGACAGACAGGAAGCATGGGAAGGAAGAAGGCAGCAGGCAGACATCGTTAGCTCCTTCAAGCGGGTTACTTATGGTGGGAGGTGGGTAACAAGGATATTTTTTTAACCCAGAAATCTTTCCCAAAGCCTATAGAGAGAAAAACTATTTTAAAGTTCTGAGACAATATTTCATTCGCCAGTATGCTCACAGAGAGGGGAAAGAAAGCACTGTTCACAATAAAGCCAGATTCCAGTGAAGCCACCATGAGCTAATTCATCTGTTTATTTTTAGATTTGCCTTAATAGAATAGAATGTGCTTTGAATTAACACTAATCAGTTATGAAAGGAGTGCTGAAGGAAAAGTTGAGGGGTGGGAGGAAATCCAATGCATTGTATTAGTGTAACATTCTCTTTTCCTCCTTTAGGATTTCAGTCGATCCACGACTCCCTCAGTTCTCTCCAACAAATACAAAAAACAAAAATGGATTTAGAGAAACACAAAGTACAGAAAACTCTAAAGAAATTACAGCGTAAAATAGTAGAACTCCAAGAAGTATAACTTTAAAGTCACTTTTCTCCCACCAGCTGGTAGAATGGTTTATTGGGAAACGTTGTAAAGAAGAAAATTAACATCTTTAGGATGCTGACTACTTCTGGTATTTTCTATCACCTATCACCTCTTAAAATCAATGTACCAGGAAAAAAACACAATAAATCAAATAGCTTTATGATGCCTTTAATTTATTAATTAAAAATTTAAAAATTCTTTATACACATTCTTCGTTATATGTTTAATTTGCCCACAAATAGGGAAAGAGTAATCTGCATCGTGCACCCAGATGAATAAAGTAAGTCCAGGTATATAGCAGACCAGTGAGGAACTGGAGACTACTGAGTCTGTCTGAAAATAACCGCCACCACGTGGTTACAATTCATTATTGTAACATGAATTTCGTTCGTTATTGCAAAACATTTTCTCCTTTTCAAAAAAAAATCCGTTTTTAGCATTAGCATTTGGGATCAAAATAGCTTATAGATTTGTGATGAAAATATTTCACTACCTCTAAGGGAAACACGCATCTGTGGAACATATATGTCAGAGGGCTTAATTCACAACTTCTGACCCAGAAAATCCTCTTTTCTAACAATACCCATGTCTGTAGAAAGTCTACCTTATGCATATTTACAATGTATTGTCATGTACTCAATATGTGTCAGAATTTAAGTACTAACCCCGGCAAAATAAAATGATGTACTAGCTTCCAGTAAAAATACTTTACAATATTTGGCCTAGATGCTAAATTCAGAAGTGCCTCAAAAATATTGGTTTCCTACAAAGTTAAAACACACAACTTAAGTATAGAGCTGTTACAGTTTCATTTCTATTCCTGTGATAAAATGCTCTAACAAAAAGCGACTCTAAGGGAGGTAGGATTTATTCAGCTTACGACCATTGTAGAGAAATCAAGCAGTGGGAGCTTGAAGCAGCTCATCTCATGCCCAGTTAGGAGCAGAGAGAAATGAATGCCTCAAGAGTTCCTGTGCTTACTGTGTTCAGCTGTCTGCACTCTTCTAGAGTTCAGGACCCCTGCCAAAGAAATGCCACCACTGGGTGCAACCTTGCCAGGCCACGGAGGAAGACAATGAAACCAGTCCTGATGAGACCTGATAGGCTAGGGTCAGATAGAAGGGGAGGAGGACTTGGGAAGGGTCATGGGGGGAGAAGAGGGAGGGAGGGTGGGATTGGAAGGAGATGAGGGAGGGGGACACAGCTGGGAAATATTGAATAATTGTAATAAATGATAGTAACAATAATAAAGGAGAAGAAAAGAAACGCCACCACCCACAGTGGAGATGGGCTCCCTCATCCATTAATCTAAGACAGCTCCCTACAAATACATCCACATGCCGACTGCCTTGTGGATGACTGCTCAGAGGTGTTCTTCTCAGGTGAGTCTAGGTGTGCCAAGTTGACAAAGCCAGTCATTACAAAGACTATCAGAAGAGAGCAATTTTATTTATGAAAATTAAAAGTAAACTATTTGTGACAAACACTGCTGGAACAAGAACTAATTTCTACCCACAGACACTTTTGTAAACCTGACAAGAGAACTCATTACCAGATTTAGAAACTTCCTTAGTTTGCAGAACAGTGACAATTTCCCCCATAATAAAGCAATTTTAACTACCAAATATCTCACCTATACCCATTTCTCTAATTTTTTAATCATGTAAAACATCTCTACTTATTGTTATTAGTATATACATAGCATTCTAAGCTCTGTAATTTGAGGGAATTGCATAGTAGATTTAGAGTTCGAAACACCAAAGTGACCTCTGTAATCAAATATGATGCTAGGATCAAGATCTGATATGCTAAGTAATCTCAAATGTTTGTAAATCAGCAAGAAAATAATACATTCCAATTTTTATTTCCCACTGGTAAGCTGTGCTCTGTTCCTTGAGCTCCAATGTCCAGGACATGGCTTGCCCTGCCAGCTCAGAAACACCCAGGAGTCCTATCAGCACCAGGAACAACCAGATGGCTAAAGGCCAACGCAAGAGCAAAATCAACAAGAGCCTGGGCAATATGGCCCCACCAGAGCTGAGCTATACTATCACAACAAGCCCAGAATATCCTAACGCAGCTGAAGCACAAGAAGATGATCGTAAATCTAATCTTGTACACATGATAGCGGCTTTAAAGAGATAACAAATAAATCCCTTAAAGAAATACAGAAACACCTAAACACAATAAAGGCAAAATACAGCAAGTCAATAGCCAACATCAACCTAATAGAGAGAAACTTAGAGCATTCCTGCTAAAATCAAAGACAAGACAAGTTGCCCACCCTCACCATATCTCTTCAATATAATACTTGAAGTTCTAGTTAGAGCAGTAAGACAAGCAAAGGAGATCAAGGGGATACAAATTGGAAGGGGAAAAAATCCAAGTATTCCTATTTGAAGATGATATGATAGTAAACATATGTGACCAACTAAGATTCTACCGGAGAACACCCATGGATGATAAACACCTTCATCACAGTATCTGGATACAAAATTAACTCAAAAAGCTCAGTAGCCCTCCTTTATACAAGTGACAAAAGGGCTGAGAAAGAAATTAGGGAATGACACCTTTAACAATAGACACAAATAATTCAAAATATCTTGGTATAACTATAATCAAAGAAGTAAAAGACCTGTGAGACAAGACCTTCAAGTCTTTGAAGATTTTAGAAGATGAAAAGATCTCCCATGCTCATTGATTGGTAGGATTAACAGAATAAAAATGGCCATCCAGGCAAAAACCATCTACAGATTCCATGCAAGTCTCATCAAAATTCCAACACGATCTTTACAGACCTAGAAAAAGCAGCCATTAACTTCATATTTAAAAACAAAAGACATAGGAGAGCCAAAACAATTCTGTACAATTAAAGTTCTCTAGGCAGTATCAACATCTCTGGTTTCAAGCTATACTACTGGACAATGGTAATAAAAACTGCATGGTATTGGCATACACAGGCTGATCAGTGGAACTGAATTGAAGACTTACAAATAAACTCACATTCCTATGGGCACTTCAGTTTTGACAATGAAGACAAAACCATACAATGGAAAAAAGACAGCATCTTCAACAAATGGTGCTTGTCTAACTGGATTCTGCATTTAGAAAAATGCAAGTAGACCCATATTTATCACCCTGCACAAAACTCAAGTCTAAGTGGATCAAAGACCTTGACATAAAACCAGAGACTCTAAGCCTTTTAGAAGACAAAGTGGGGAAAAGTCTGAAACTCATTGGCATAGGAGACAACTTCCTGAACAGAACACCAAACAGCACAGGCTCTAAGATCAACAATTAATAAATGGGACCTCGTGAAACTGAAAAGCTTCTGAAAAGCAAAGGACACTCGTTAGAACAAAATGACAGCATATAGACTGGAAAAGGATTTTCACCAACCCCACATCTGATAGAGGGTTAATATCCAGAATATATAAAGAAATCAAGAAATTACCAACAAACCAAATAATCCAATTAAAAATGGGGTACAGAGCTAAACTGAGAATTCACAACAGAAGAATATCGAATGGCTGAGAAAAACTTAAAGAAATGCTCAATGTCCTTAGTCATCAGAGAAATGCAAATCAAACGACTTTTAAGATTTCATCTTACACCAGTCAGAATGACTAAGATAAAAAACTTGAGTGACAACACAAGCTGGACGAAGGAGTAGCCTCCTCCAATGCTGGTGGGAACACAAACTTGTACAACTTCTCTGGAAATGAATTTTGGCGCTTTCTCAGAAAATTAGGAATAGTTCTACCTCAAAACCCAGCTAAGTCACTCCTGAGCATACACCCAAAAGATGCTCCACCATTCAACAAGAACATTTGCTCAACCATGTTCATAGCAGCTATATTCATAATCGCCAGAATCTGCAAACAACCTAGATGTCCCTCAACTGAATAATAGGTACAGAAATTGTGTTACATTCACACAGTGGAATACTACTCAGCTATTAAAAACAAAGAAATCATGAAAATGTCAGGCAAATGGATGGAACTAGAAAAGGTCATCCTGAGTGAGGTAACCCAGATCTAGAAAGACACACATGGTATGTATTCACTTATATGTGGATATTAGACCTATAGTACAGAATAACCACACTACAACTCACAGACCCAAAGAAGTGAAGTAATGAGGGCCCAAGGAAGGATATCAGAATGTCACTCAGAAGGGGAGATAGAATAGACAACAGAAGTGGATGAAGAGGAACTGGGCAGGAGATAGAATGGGGAGGGGGAAAAGGTGGAGATCAGATGTGGGGAGAATGGGAGCTGTGAGAGGCGAGGGGGCTGGAAACAAGAAGGGAAACTGAGTGGGGGCATCTCTCTGTCAAGCTGGAGGCCTGCAACTGGGAGCACACGGGTGTGACTCTAGCTGAGACTCCTAATGGGAGAGGAGGTGAAGACTGAAGTGACCACCTAGCCTGCAGGACTAGTGGAAGGAGGGGAACAACAAACCACCAACAAAACCTGTGACCCCAAAATTACCCTGCCTAAAAGAAGTGCAAGGATAAAGAGGGAACAAAGACTGAAAGTCAAAACAATAATTGACCTGCCTGAGACCCACCCCAGGGTAGAAAGCCAGCCTCTGACAGTATTAATGATACTTGCAGCCAAGCCCTGGGCAAGCTCCAGGGCTCCTGTGGAAGTGCTGGGGGAAAGATGGAAGGACCTGGAGCGGACAGGAAACTCACAAGAAGACAACAGAGACAACCAACCCAGGCCCATGGCGGCTTTCAGAGGCTGAGACCTCAACTAAGGAGCATGCATACCTAGGCCCCCTGCACACATGTAGCCCACTGTCTTCAGCATCATGACGATGGACATACCTATGATGACCCAGGCATGTTTAACTCATGTAAAATTATGTAGTATTTGCTAAAGACCTACACAGATCTTTATATTTTATTTGTTCCAGTACTGGAGCAACTCCAGGGTTTCAAACTCTACAATTCAGGCACTCTACAATTCAGCCACACACCTAGCCATGAATGGCTTCCAAAATCTCAGTAGATTACTTACAATGTCAGTGCTACATAGCTTGCTAAGCCTTTTTGGCAGGGTGGGCGTGGGGGGGGGAGCAGAGAATGATAACAACAAAGACAATGCTCATTACAGACTCAACTGTTTTTTGTTTGTTTTTTTTTTTTTTGAGACAGGGATTGTAGCTTTGGCTGTTCTAGATGCACTTTGTAGACCAAGCTGGTCTCGAACTCACTGTGATCCACCTAACTCTGCCTCCCTGAGTGCCGGGATTACAGCTGTGCGCCACCATGCCTGGCGCCCAGGTTCATCTTTTAAAATGCTTGTCATCTATGGTTGAGTCAATCAAGAAATTCACCTTTCACCTGCAGATGTGAAAGGCAGATTTCATGTACTAACCATGGATTTGACAGGAAGCTAATATCTTGATCGTAAGGAAGTTACAGTCTTTTGAAAGGTCAATAATTACATTTGCAAATACACGGGCAAGGATGTGATGGGAGCTAAGGAAAGTGGAGTAGAGCACAGGTCTGGAGGACAAGAAAATCAATACAGTCAGAGCCTAAAGTGTGTCATGGAAGATGGGGAAGGGAGGAACATGCAAGAAACTGGTATAGAAAGAGAGAGCTGGAGAAGATTGAGGGTGTGTTTGGGGGTGCAACCACAAAGGGCCTTGTAATTAATGCTGAGAAACTGAGCTTTGTCCCAAGGACCCACAATAGGCCCCAAGCAATTTAAGTATGAGAGTAACATTTCTAGCTTTGCCCTCGAGATGGCTTTGCCTGGAGCGTAGAGAACAGACGGGGTGCAAGAAGCACATAGAGGCTGAAAGAAAGGAAAATCATGCAGCAGAGCAGGGGCTGTGCGCTCAGGTTAACCTGGGGACAGTCAAAGCTACGTGTCCAGGGGTTAATGTGAAAAAACTGGGGCCAGATACAAACCCATACTGAGAACCGAGCTTTGGAGTCCCCAGGAAAGGAAAGGTTGTGGGAAAGACTTGCCTGAGAGTGAGTACCGTGGGGGTAGAGGCGTGCAGACTGTGAGGGGAAGAGATGCAACACCCAGCGCTGGAGGAACAGGCGTGCACAGGTAGGGATGGAAACAGCCATGGAGAGCCAGCGTCCTCAGGCGAAGGTCTTGTGTTCTGCATGCACACAGTGTCCGTGATTCGTTAGCATTCTGCTATTATCATTAGAGCCCAACTACCAGACAACCCTTCCCTCCAATGTAAATGTGCAAGTACAGAATGATGACTTAAGTACCTTCTTGATTCCTCTCCTTTTTCATAAATCAATATATGTCTTTTCAAGCACACAGAGGTAATGAGTTCTTCAGAGAGGTAGGGCTGCTGCAAGGAAGACAGTGTTCTTGGACCCTATCCCACAGGCATTTCTAGCTCTCTGGAAGATCAGAGTCACACATGCTTGTGGAAAGGCTTAACATTATTTTCTTGGTATATAGTCAGGGCATTTGCTGACTCCATGGGCTACGTTTTACAACCCTGCTCCTTGGTAGAATGTAGCTACTTCATTTTCAGAAGGTATGCATGTGTGACAAGTGAGAATCTGAAATGAGTGGTATATTCAACACTAAGACATAAGCTATTGGTATATTAAACACTAAGACACTTCAACAGCCTCAGAAACAAATGAGGAGAAACTATTAGTTATCAGAGAACTTGAGGGGTGTTCAGGGCTACAAAACCTGACTTTAATTCTGTGCCACCATCACCATCAGTGTGGCTCTAGATTTGCTCTGTAATTTCAGCTTCCTCATCCTAAAATGGGACAATAATAACGCACCTGCCCTGAACGTTACTGAGAGATTAGGAGGAACATTTATTGAGGTATTACCGATACTAAAAACTGTTCAACGCAGTCTAAATGGATGAAGCCATTCAAACTACCAGATATTAGTAACTTACATATGGTCAGGATACTAGATAGAGCCAGGATCTGAACCCACTCTGTAGGTGAAAAGTTATTGTGTAATTCAAATGCTGATTTCTGTACCTCTCCCCCCATATCTGGTTGTTCTGAGAATCTCCTGTCTCAATGTTGTATAAACACTACTCCCCAATTGTCACCTGATATGCCAATAAAAGAGCTTACAGTCAATCGCTGAGCTGAGTAGGAAATAGGGCTGGACTTCCTGGCAACCAGAGGAGGAGGAGTTAGAGGAGGAAGTAGGGGATTCAGCCATGACAGAGGTCCAGGAGACATCAAGAGAGAGCTGGACCAGGGAGAGCTACAAAGCGCAAACATCTCTGGGATGTAAGCTGGAAAGAAACCAAATTAGTTTAGAGGGTTAAGAATAGAGTAATAACTGCTCAGTTCATATGCTGTGAAACATGTTAATACAATAGAATCTTGATTACTTGTGTGATAGCCAGGTTAAGAGAGAAATTAAAAACATGATTGTATAAAAATAACCTTAACACTGCCTGAACTGAGGACTAGCTTTAAATGTCAGTCTGTACTTTTTCTTTAAACACAAGCAGATCACCTCCCATCTAGTGGGGACTGTTCTTGACATTTTCTATTAATACACAGAGCATTTGATTTTCCCGAGGAAAGAAAGGTCCATGGTACTCCCCACATAGCTCGGATCATTATCTAAACATATTTGGGCTTAAAAGACTCATCTATCTGCATAAGAAAAAACATTTCTGTCTGTAAAATTCTAGGAAAGGATAGGGGTAGAGAGCATGCAAAATAGAAGTTTCTTCTGGATGACCTACTGACAATGACACTATTTCCTAATTTGAAAAACGCTTTCTTCTATTATCTTGGGAGGAAGGGTAACATTTGAAGAGAAATTATGGATTTTGAGTATTTCCGTAAGATGCTAATGCCAATCTGCAATACATAATATTTCCTCCACTAATTTGAGCCATCAAAACAAACCTAACAGCCCTTATGCAAATAGAATCCATTAGCATCCAGCTGGCAGATGCTCCTCCAAAAAAGTTATACATTGTGCTCGTAAGACAAGTCCAGGGATAGACTTCAAGTGGGCAATGTCTACATGGTCCTGGACAAACCCACACTTCTACAGCCCAACCACTCCTGTAGGGTAGACTTTTTTCTCTTCTCTCTTCTATAGTCCACTACTAAGTTTTTTAAGTAAAAGGTTTTCACACATTCATGACACAACATCTTCAAGAAATATAAGATGGGCAAATAGAAGAGCAATGAAAAAGAGAACACTCATAAGTTTCTATCAAGTACCTCTTCTGAAGGGTTTCTTGACACTGTAGTGCAAAGGCCACCAAAGCCAGTCAAGCATTTGGGTACCTACACTATGAGGCTCAAAAGAAAGTTAATAGGCTTTAGGAAGAAGCTAGAGAAACAGAGAGAAGAATAAAGGCTATGAAGTCACCAAGAATTAAATGAAACAACTTGCTCACTGTGGCCTTGGTCTTCTATAAAGTTAAGAATTAAATTAAATTAGATTGGATATTCCTCTGCAGAGAATTCTCTGTTTAGCTCTGTACCCCATTTTTAAAATTGGATTACTTGATTTTTTGCTGTTTAACTTCTTTAGTTCTTTATATATACTGGATATTAGCCCTCTGTCAGATATAGGGTTGGTGAAGATCTGTAGGCTGTTGTTTTGTTCTGAGGACAGTGTCTTTTGCTTTATAGAAGCTTTTCAGTTCCATAAGGTCCCATTTCTTGATTGTTGCTCTTAGAGCCTGTGCTGTTGGTGCTCTGTTCAGGAAGTTGTCTCCTGTGCCAATGAGTTCAAGGGTATTCCCCACTTTTTCTTCTAAGCGGTTTGGTGTGTCTGGTTTTATGTTGAGGTCTTTGATCCACTTGGAGTTTAGTTTTGTGCAGGGTGATAAGTATGGATCTATTTGCATTTTTCTAGATGTAGACTTCCAGTTAGACCAGCACCATTTCTTGAAGATGCTGTCTTTTATCCATTGAATGGATTTGACATCTTTGTCAAAAATCAGGTGTCCATAAGTGTGTGGATTTATGTCAGGGTCTTCTATTCGATGGAATATCGAATGGCAGAGAAACACTTAAAGAAATGCTCAACCTCATTAGCCATCAGGGAAATGCAAATCAAACCGACCCTAAGATTTCACCTTACACCCATAAGAACAGTTAAGATCAAAAACTCAAAGGACAACACATGCTGCAGAGGATGTGGAGAAAGGGGAACCCTCCTCCACTGCTGGTGTGAATGTAAACTTGCACACCACTCTGGAAAGCAATCTGGCGATTTCTCAGACAACTAGGAATAGCGCTTCCTCAAGATCCAGCTATACCACTTAGGCATATATCCAAAAGATTCTCAAGTACACAGTAAGGACATTTGCTCAACCATGTTTGTAGCAGCTTTATTTGTGATAGCCAGAAGCTGGAAACAGCCCAGATGCCCCTCAAATGAAGAATGGATGCACAAATTGTGGTATATCTACACAATGGAATATTACTCAGCAATAAGAAACAAGGAACTCATGAAATTTTCAGGTAAATGGTGGGATCTGGAAAGGATCATCCTGAGTGAGCTGTCCCAGAAGCAGAAAGATACACACAGTATATATTCACTCATATAGACATATAATATAGGATAAACCTACTACAATCTGTACACCTAAAGAAACTAATCAAGAGGGAGGACTCTT
This sequence comes from Meriones unguiculatus, assembly GCF_030254825.1. Taxonomy (NCBI): domain Eukaryota; kingdom Metazoa; phylum Chordata; class Mammalia; order Rodentia; family Muridae; genus Meriones; species Meriones unguiculatus. Next base: position 28,567,536 of record NC_083353.1, on the reverse strand, counting down.
GCTAAAATGCTCAATTCCTATCCAGAAAGGCAAAGAGGATGGACATCAGAAGAAGGAGAAAATAGGAAACAAGTCAGGAGCCTGACACAAAGGACCTCTGAAAAGTTCTGCCCTGCAGACTATCAATGCAGATGCTGAGACTTATAGGCAACCTTTGGGCAGAGTGCAGGGAATCTTAGGAAAGAAGTGCGAAACAGTAAGATTTGGAGAGTTCAGGAATTCCACAAGGAGAGCAACAGAACCAAAAAATTTGAGCACAGGGGTCTGTCCCGAGACTGATACTCCAACCAAGGACTATGCATGGAGATAACCTAAGATCCCTGCACAGATGTAGCCCATGGCAGCTCAGTATCCAAGTGGGTTCCATTGTAATAAGAACAGGGACTGTCTCTGACATGAACTGATTGGCCTGCTCTTTAATTACCTCCCCCTGAGTGAGAAGCAGCCTTACCAGGCCACAGAAGAAGACAATGCAGCCACTCCTGATGAGACCTAATTGACTAGGATCAGAAGGAAGGAAAAGAAGACTTCCCCTATCAGTGGACTTGGGGAGGGGCATGCATGCAGAGGGTGGAGGAAGGGAGGGATTGGGACAGGAGGAGGGAGGGAACCAAGGGGGAGGATACAAAGTGAGTAAAGTGTAATTAATACAGAAAAAAATGTAAAAATAAAAAAGAATTAAATCTACATTCCCTATCAATTCGAAGATTCACATTTGCTCAGAGGTGGCTTTGGAGGGTGCTGCTTTCCTCTTCAGGTTCCTCTCCAGAACTCAGATTGTTACAAATGGTTATGGTACATTATTAATATAGCTTGTTAGGATAACTAAGGCTCTCTCACACACACAAAACCCACACTACACATACCTACATACATAGTACACACATAACACATACACACCACACAGTACACATACGCACACAAACATACATACACACACCACACATTACACATACATACATACATACACACACACACATACTATACATACCATACATACATACACATACAAACTCTTCTACATTTCTTTGAATTACAGCAATGAAGAGAAATATATGCCATTAGGAATGATCTTTTAGGTAGATTCTACTTGCCGAAAAAACAAATTTAGAAACAAATCTCTCTGATCCTTTCTGTTCCCTTTTTAAAGTAGGAAAATGCACAAAATGATGTGAGATTAAAGGAAATAATGGGTTTGTCATACAGTAGGTACTCAATCTGTTTCTCCCCATGGGCTCATGGGTACTGAAAGCCTGGTGAGAAAAGGCTACTACCAAAAATAAAAAAAAAAAGATGTGTGAGCACAAACACTCAGGCTGAAGCAAATGATTGGCTATTATAGTGTCAAGATCCTGTATCTTGATTTTGGCTCCCCTAGAGGCTGCTTGACTAGCACAAAAGCTACAGCACTGGCTATGCCTTAATATTTATATGTTATTCACCATTTCCTGTGACTTGGAGTCTAGAGAGCTTACTTTAGAAGAGCCTTTTGATCACATGCATAGCACTTGTCTGGAGGCTCTGCAGAAACCTCAAGCAATTCAGAAGTGTGTTTACCTCCATCTCACATTAGCTGCCTCTTGTTAGGTCCAAAGTGGGCCCCCCAAATGGTGGGTGGCCCTGCTGACAATGTCCTGAATGACAAAAAGGACTCAGCTCGGGCTGGACTCTGACCAGATAAACAAAAGGATTGCTAGCAGATAAACAAAACTTAAACAGCATTCCCCAGAAACCGTAGGCGCAGAGTTTCTGTTTGTCAGGAAAAATCATCACTTCCTTACCCAGATGCTCCTACAGCCAACTACCTCCAACAAGGACATCAGACAAGCCTGTGACAGACTTGATGAGGTATTTACCAGATACTAAAAACTGCTCAAGGCAGTCTCAGTGGATTAAGTCATTCAAATACTAGTTCTTAGGGTGTTCTGGCCTGTACCCCACTCCCCAGTATTCTAACTACCAGGCTGCCACCACCCACTACCATTCCCCTTAATACTGGCAAGGCTCACTCTACCACTTGCTAATCTCTGCTTCTGAGAGAGAGCCTGGCAGCTGGGATCCTCTCTTTCTGCTTATGGCATAGTCCAGTTTGGTAGTTTCACTGCAAAATTTCTCTCTCAGCCAGCGTTGTTTTTTCCTCCCCCTCTGTAACTTCCTCTCCTTCTTTCTCCATGAAAAACCATCTGTTCTATCTGGCTTCTACCTTGTGCCCAGACAAATTTGTGTCACAAACATAAGAGAAATTAGCACTTCCAGAAATGTCTGCTCTCAGAAAAGCTTGTAACTCAGTCTGTAAGATAAGAACTGTTTATTTTACTCCACGACAACTGGCTTCTTCCTAATTCCCCAAATTCTGAGCTCCATGTTTACAAAAACCATCTCTCCTTTTATTTTCTCAAAACATTACATAGTGCATATCAATTAAATCTTTTAAACCAGTGCACTGCTTTCCCAAAATAGTTACCACTGCCTATTAATAGATTATGCAGCATTTTTTTTTCTTTATGGAGATTAAACATTGACCATATTTTGTGTGTTCGAAGAAAGAAAATGACATTAAAATGCAGGGGCTTAGAGACTCAAGTTATTTCAGATTTACAAAACAGCATGAATATTCTATTTCGTGTGTGTGGTCTTGTAAAAAGCACAACCTATTTGGCATATTGCAGGAGTGTGTAATTATACACAACCCTTCACAAATGGAGGCCTCTATCAGACATCCATCCACTGAGTGAGGACAATTTTCCTTCCTCGTCTTAGCGCCAAGACGATTCCCCTAACACTTTTTGCCACATGGGCCTTACTGAAAAAGGCTTCTATCCTAAGGCTTGTAGGTACAGGCATTGTAGCAACAGGTTATTCTAGTATTTTCTTTCATTCATTTTTGGCTTGGAAAACTTCAATAACTTCATTAGAGGAATAGAATGTCACCGTTAGAAATCTAGCTAGTAGCTGGGCACAGTGGCACATACCTGTAATCTCAGCACTCAGACAGGCAGAGGCAGGCAGATCTATGAGTTCCAGGCCAGTCTGGTCTACAAAGAGAGTCCAGGACAACCAAGGCTACAGAGAGAAACCCTGTCTTGAAAAACAAAAACAAACAAACAAGCAAAATGAAAAGAGAAAGAAAAGAAAGAGAGAAAGCAAGAAAGCAAGCAAGCAAGACAGAAATCTAGCTAGGACCCTAAGTTTGTAAATTCATAGACAGTTCAAAGGCCAAGAGAAAAGACTTATATAGCCACAAATAGAGCCAACACTAAACCAAGCTTTTAAAAACAGAGACTATCATAATGCACACAGTGTGTTTTTATTATACTCTCTCCCTACTCCCACTGTTTTCCCCAACTCCTCCCAAATACACTTTTACACTCCCCTTCCCTGAAAACATTTAAAGGGGACGACAGGACCGAGTTCTCAGCCCAAGGATTTATCTGCCTTAGAGGGACAAAGGTCAAAGAATAAGAGATAAAGACCCGAGATAGAGGGCTTGGGAGAAGGAAAAAGAAACACAGATGGGGAAGGAATTTGCCCTGGAGGGAAAAGAACTGCCTCTAGACAAAGGGAATAGGTGTGGCACCTGGGCACACAGCAGTTCAAAAAGGGAAAGGGGAAGCCCTGTCTTAGGATGTGTTAGGAGGTGTTTAATTTTGACTGGAAATGTTAAATGGGTGAGTCAAAAGGGGGCATTTGATTGTTGGATGTCAATACCTTTAACAGCTGGACCTTAGTGATTAGTCTCAGGTGAAGGAAGAGGATAGACATTGGTGGCTAGCTTTAGGAATGTAATCTAATAGGGTTTTTTCTCTTTTTTAAAAAATTTTTATTTATTTTTATTAATAACATTTTATTCACTTTGTATCCCAACTGTAGCCCTCTCCCTTGTCCCCTCCCAATCCTACCCTCCCTTCCTCATCTCCTCCCATGCCCCTCTCCAAGTCCACTGATAGGGGAGGTCCTCCTCCCCTTCCATCTGGCCCTAGCTTATCAGGTCTCATCAGGGCTGGCTGCATTGTCTTCCTCTGTGGTCTAGTAAGGCTGCTACCCCATCACTGATGGAGGAGGTGATCAAAGAACCAGCACTGAGTTCATGTCAGAGACAGTCTCTGTTCCCATTACTAGGGAACCCACTTGGATACTGAGCAGCCATGGGCTGCATGTGTGCATGGGTTCTAGGTTATCTCCATGAATGGTCCTCCGTTGGAGTATCAGTCTCAGAAAAGATCCCTGGGGCCAGATTTTTTTTCTCTCTCTCTCTCCTTGTGGAGCTCCTGTCCCCTCCAGGTCTTTCTACTCCATCTTTTTCCTAAGTTTCCCTGCATTCTGCCCAAAGTTTGGCTATGAATCTCAGCCTCTGCTTTGATACCCTGCAGGGTAGAGTCTTTCAGAGGCCCTCTGTGGTAGGCTCCTGTCCTGTTCCATTTTCTCCCTCTTCTGATGTCCATCTCATTTGCCTTTCTGAATGAGGATTAAGCATCTTACCCATGGTCCTCCATCTTGATTAGCTTCTTTAGATATACAGATTTTAGTATGATTATATTATGTCTAATATCCAGTTATAAGTGAGCATATACCATGTGTGTCTTTCTGCTTCTGGGATACCTCACTCAGGATGATCTGTTCTAGTTCCCACCATTTGCCTACAAATTTCATGATTTCCTTGTTTTTAATTACTGAGTAGTATTCCAATGTGTAAATGTAGCACAATTTCTGTATCCATTCCTCCACTGAGGGACATCTGGGTTGTTTCCAGGTTCTGGCTATTATGAATAAAACTGCTATGAACATAGTTGAGCAAATGCCCTTGTATACTTGAACATCTTTTGGATATATGCCTAGGAGTGGTATAGCTGGATCTTGAGGAAGCACTATTCCTAATTGTCTGAGAAAGTGCCAGATTGATTTCCAAAGCGGTTGTACAAGTTTACATTCCCATCAGCAATGGAGGAGGGTTCCCCTTTCTCCACATCCTCTCCAGCATGTGTTGTCTCTTGAGTTTTTAATTTTAGCCAGTCTGATGGGTGTAAGGTAAAATCTCAGGGTCATTTGAGCATTTCTTTAAGTGTTTTTCGGCCATTCAATATTCCTCTATTGAGAATTCTCCGTTTAGCTCTGTACCCCATTTTTTAATTTGATTACTGGATTTGTTGCTGTTTAACTTCTTGAGTTCTTTATATACTCTGGATATTAGCCCTCTGTCAGATATTGGATTGGTGAAGATCCATCAAGAAGGGTAAAAGGCAAAATCTGTCCATGCTATGTGTACCATGCTCTGGCCTGCTAGAGCCCTTCAACCATCAAAAGTCAATAGTCCTGCTCTGTGCTGGACTGCTGACTGGTTAGACTGCGTGCAGGTGGCCATAGCTGCTGCGAGTTCCCAAGTGCAGTGTTCCCGTCATGTTCAGAAGGTGCTGCTCTGCTCAGGTCCTCCCCGTCCTCAGCTTTGCTACCTTTCAGCTCCCTCTTCCAAAATGACCTCTGTCTGATCTTTGAGGAGGGAGTGTGATATGTCCCCTTTTTGGCTGAGCACTCTGGACACATGTTCTCTCTATTTTGTCAAGTTGTGAGTTTCTGCATTAATCCTGTCCACTGAAATGTCTCTGGTGAGGTCTGAGATCTGCACTAATTTACAGGGATAGAAACAAGAATTTAGAGGGCCGTTTAACACTTAGCAAAATACCAGTAGTAGGTTCAAGGTTCATCGCTTTGGTTTCAAGCCACAGGCTGGCTGTTAACCAGATTTACAGCATCTCCTGTGGAATGGCTCTTAAATCCAATCAGATTTACAGCATCTCCTATGGAATGGCTCTTAAATCCAATCAGAAAGTGGTTCTTACCCCCTTACATATTTTCAGTATTGCCCTCGTGGCCATGTCCTGCCACACTTGTTATTATTGTATGTCACAGGGATCACAGCTAAGACTATTGATGATGTTTTTCCCTCAGCAGCCTGCCTAGCACCTTCCAGTATGCTGAAAAGTGGCCAGGAAACCTCCTGTTCAGTACCAGCTTGAATTCTCCAAGACCTCTGACCAAGTGTGTGGTGTCTTCAGTATCTTACCATCACACAGTGTCTTACCAGCTAGTTCTGCTGAGCATCCAAGAGCAATGGCAATAGTCTGCATTGTTTGGGGTACCCAGGACTCTCTGACTAACAACTCGAAGAGAGGATTTTCAGATATTTTTTATTTGGCAACGTATGGCTTCTGGGAGTAGCTTTATCCCCTATGTAGGGTAACTCCAATCAAATGCCTTTATGTGAACACTGTGTGTGCATGTGTGTCTGAGTAACTTTATGAAAATTGTGTGCACACAGTGATGTGTGTATGCGGATGCATGTGCTGGAGTGTGTCTGTGGAGGTCAGAGAAGAACTCCATCCAACACGGGTTTCACAAATGGGTCTGAGGTTGCCAGATTCCATTACCTGTTAGGACATCTCACCAGCCTACAACATGCATCTTATGTTGGGTGACTAGGATTTAATGCATTTTAAAAGAGAATCAGACAGAACTACTAGTTAGGTTTTATTTAAAAAATGTATTTTATTTTGAAACAATTTTGAAATAACTTTATTTTGAAACAATTACATCATTTCCCTGTTCCCTTTTCTCCCTCCAACTCCTCCAATGTACCCTTGCTCTCTTAAATTCATAATCTCTTCTGTTATTACATGCATGTGTAAGTGTGTATTCCCAAATAAACACAACCTGCTCTACTCATATGCTACCTATATGAGTATGATCTCAGGGCTGACCACTGGACACGGCCGCCTTAAACAGTGACACCGATAGACATGCCAACACAGAACAGGGAACGCTCCCAGGCCTCAACCTTGTTTAGGTGCCTGTGGAGACCAGAAGAGGGTTTTGGATCCCCTGGAGCTAGATGTACAGGTAGGTGTAAGCTGCCCAACATATGTACTGATAACTGAAGTTAGGTCCTCTTGAAGAGCATCAAATGCTCCTAACCAGTAAGCAACCCTGTCCCCTGCTTGTTCCCTAAGTAGCACACAAAGTAATGAATTCCATTATGACATTTAAAAACAGTACGTTTATTTCTTTGAGAATTTCATCCACAAGAACAAGGTATTTTGATCATAATCACTCACTATTGTCCTCTCCAACTTCCTCACTACATCCCCCTGCCAACCTCAAGTCTCTCTTTTTTAAAATTCTGTAATAAATGGCTCACCCAACAGCTATCTGCTTCTTTACGGCATTTTCATATATAAGTTGTTTTGGCTGATCCTTCCCTCCTCCTCCCCGGGACCTGCACCCTGCCATCACTGGTGCCCCCTTACCGGTGTCACGTCACACACACTATTCGCTTCTCTCTGCTTCCAGAAAACTTCCCCCACTGTGGTCTCCTTCTACCTTTATGACCTATTCCTACTGCACTTATGCCAATAGGTGTATACATATATACCACTTAGAATTAGGACCCACAGTAAGAGAGAACATGCTTCGTCTTTCTGAGTCTGGGTTAGCCCACCTAATAATTTCACAATTCATTCATTTTCCTGAAAATTTCATTTTTCCTTACAGCCAAATGAAATGCCAAGGTGTATATGTGCCACAGTGTCCTGTCCTTTTACCCGCTTATGGACATCTAGGCTCATTCCGTTTCCTTCCTATTACGGTCAGAAACAATGGCTATTTCTTGAGGAAATTTTTTCTATTTCAAAATATTTTAAAGTAAAAAATAGCATTTATGAAAATATAAATAGTTTTACAGGGTATTTGGGTCAACTAGAATTTAAAATACTGCTATTAAAAACTGTCTAATCCATGCCCCTACCAGTGTTACAGGTGTGGCCGGGTGCCAGAATGGAGAGGTTGTGTCTACTCAGCATTCTGACTTAAGAACATCTCAATGACTCTTTTGTTTGCTTGCCTGTTTTTAATTTTTTGAGATAGTGTCTCTCTGTGTAGCCCTGGCTGTCTTATAGTGTCTCTTCATAGACCAGGGTGGCCTGTATCACAAAGATCCACCTGTCTCTGTCTCCTGGAGTGCCACTATGCCCAGCTGGACATCTGAATGATCAGGAGTCTAACATTCTCTAAAAAAGTGAGTCTCAGATGAGCAGCAGTGTGGTGCCCAAAAGGCCTGGGTGGGGTCCCAGGACAGGGAGCAAACTGGAGATTAGAGGAACGATGTGAGCTAGAGACAGATGACCCTTTCATGGGGCTGCCCGTGCAGGCGGGGTGAGGAGCCAGCCTGAGATGCCCACCAGACAGGCACTGCACAGGCCTAGGTGCCAGACCATGCCCACGATGACCCCTCCCAGGCACCATAATGCACGACCAGGACATATCACTCTTAAGACCACGCCTGCGACAAGCCCAGACACTTAGATACACTGGGCACCACTAAAAGAAGCAAGTAAGTGGGGGAGAAATAGAAGAGCAAAAGAAACAAAAGGATGTGGGCACAATGAAGAGAGGCAGAACTGGAGGGCAGTGAGGAACGGCTTGAGGTGAGTAGCCGGTGATGCCATCTGGGACCATGGTGGGGTCCTGGCCTGTGCTGCTACCAGGATCTAGCCACACCTGGGTTTCGAGGCCTGCAGCAGCAGGAGTCTGTCACCACCAAGGCCAGGCAGATGTCCCTGGTGTGGGTTGCGGCCCGGGGACGGTTGATGTCTGAGTGCTGTGTAGAACTGGCCCCACCCCTTACCTGCACGGCATGGGAGAGCTGGTCCTAGGGGCGTAAGACCTGGGGAGCTAAGCCTGCCCCTATCCAGCTGCAGTACTCGGGTGAGCCAGCCCCCAAGATATGAGACCTATGAACACTGTCTCCACTGCAATGGCATGGACGAGGTGGAGATACCCCTCCCCCACTGCCCTCCCCCACCTGCAGCACTCAGGAGTGACCCCTGCACCTATCCAGGTGAATAGCACCTGGGGGCATAGCACGCCTCCAAAGGCGTGAGAACGGGAAAGCTGGCCCCACCAAAGGTCTGCCATCTAGTGACTTGGACAAGCGAAAGATGCCTCCCCACTTTTGCCCCTTGCTACCTACGGCAGGTAGGAGAGCTGGCCCCAAATCACCAGAGTGGGAAAGCAGACCCGCCCCTCACCTGCTAGCACTCGAGCACTCGAGAGGGGCCCCTGCCTGGGCACAGGGTAGAGACGGGCCTGGTTGCAAGGTGTTGCAGGAGAGCCGCCCTTGGGGGAGCAGGAGGGCTGACCAGCTTAGATAGCTCTCCGGCCCGGATCGAGGGGCTTGGATTGGCCCACCCCAAAGTCTACCCCATCTATGAACTGCTGGAGTGCATGGAGGGGCCAGGCCTACAGATCCAAAACTACAGGAGCTCCGTGACACAGGGCAGGCTATCTGAGAGGAGCCCCCGTGAGGATGCAGTATTGATAGAGCGGCAGAAGCCAGCGGCCTCTTACCAGACCAACCTGTCACTGCAATGAGTGGCTCCGAGCAAAGAAGCATGGACAAAATGTGCATTGTGGAACACACTGTGACATACCACAGCTTCCAAAATGAGATTATTTTTTCTCTCCTGGGAGGGAGGTTGCAACGGTGGAGGGCAGGTATGAGGGGAGGAGGAGATGAGTGGGACTGGGGTGCATGATGTGAAATTCACAAAGAACAAAAATGTGTATGTGTGTGTGTGTGTGCAAAAGAACGTTAAAAAATTGCCACACCAAAAACTATAGCACAACAGCTCAACACCATGACTGGTCCTCTTATGACTACTCTCTAACTAAAAATCAGTCATAACTGTAAATGACAAAAGGCTCTGATATTTCTTCCATATAAAAAGTCTTTACGATACATAAATACATATTTCAAGTACATAAATGAAACAGAACATCTTCTCCTGTAAAACGAGGGTCCGCGTGTGAAACCTGGTGTTACCTCTTAGAACAAGTGTCAGAAAGGGGACCTGAGGTCCTTCCACTGGCAGCTCAAATGGGAAGAAGGAAGCACTGGAAAGAAGCAAGAGTGAACTTGAAGAAAGCAAAATTTCCAGTTTTAACACGCAAAAAAACCATATTTACAACCCACACCGACTCATGTTCCAAAACCTGCCTCATTTTTATGTTCTTGCGGTTTGGTCACAGCGGACACCACCCTGTCTTACGGACAGGCACCTTCAGTCCTTTCAAGTTGTCTGTTTTCCAATCCAGTCTCAACTCTGTGCCAAATCCAAACCAAAGAAAACCTGTCAATCGCCCATTTGGTAATGTGTAAAAAAATATAACCCTTCACCTTTTTTTCTGACCAGAAATAGAAGAGACACTACAAGAAACGTGACAAGTGATTCCAAGCAAACAGAGAGTGGTCCAGAATTTACTTAGAAGCTGACATGTGTTTCCTATAGGAGGTTACCATTAGGAGCCAAATAATACTATAGACATATCTAGCTAACCATCGGTAGCCAAATGGTGGGTTAAAAAACAAAAAAACAGAAAACACATTTTAATTCTGAAATCAAATGTAGCAATAATAATAAGATACTGAATATCAGTCCTTGGAGAAATTAGCTTTAATTTAATTCATTTTCCACAGTTTTATAATGTTGATTTGTTTCAAAGTGCCTTTAAGAATGTGGCTTAACACCAATATTGAAGGAGAAGATGAAGAAAGATGATTCCAATTTTGGCACAAAATAAAATGCATGTGCACATTCTAAATGCAAAAAAGAATGAAATGAATTGGCTTTGACGATCCTGATTTCCAGAAAACTCAGGTCCACGGAAGGCAGAATTGGCAAAAGAATCCAAAGGTCACCACTTGACTGTGTGAAAAGGCTAAACAGTCCATGAGTGATCTTCAGTACACAAATCTTAAGTGAATACATTTTCTAAACCAAACATGGTCACATAATCTAACTGTGAAGCACATGGGACCCTATAAAGCAGGTGGACAGCAGGGACTGTGTCTAATACAGCTGACAGCAGCCTTCCCAGGGCACCTCTGGCTGGGTCATGCTATACACGCTGGATCAGCTTAAAAGGAGAAGGAGGAAGAAATAAGGAGAATGTATGTGTCAGATCTGCAAACATGTTGATAGACTTCCTCAGACTCCATCAGAAAGCAGAGAGAGCCCTCCCATCCTAAGGTTTCTGATGGAATAGCTGTCAGTGATCACAACACTCCACCACAACTGGAAAATACCAGGTGAAGTTCTATCTACGAGAATAACCTGACATACAGTTTAATTAAGGGATATTACCAATTTATACGATTTCACAAAATACAATGAGCTTGTGGGCTAATAAAAACCACATACAAAATTATACTGCCACATACCTCTGTACAATAAATGTTTACATCTGAGAAAGACTGTTGAGACAAGATCGCAGTATACAGCTCTGGCTGGCCTGGAACTCTATGTAGAACAGGCTATTATCAAATGGAGATCCGCAAGGCGCTGTTCCCAAGTGCTGGCATTAAAGGTATGCACCACCATGCCCACCGGAACACTGAAAACCACAATCCAAAGCAAGTGACATCCAGACTGTTTAAATATATGAATTCTTTTTAGGAAACAACAGGAACTCTTTTAGGTTTTAAAACCCAAAACTTAAAAACTATGTTTCATATTGATAATATAAAAAAATAGGACATGATTTTTGTTTTATTTCAGGTAGTCCACATCTTTTCATCATGAACAAAGAAACTGCATGAATAATTAAATATTATCAAAATCATTTCCCCCAATTTTCCATTAATCCCAGAACTTGGGAGTCAGAGGCAGTTGGATCTCTGGGTTCCAGGGCAACCAAGGCTACAGACAGAAACCCTGTCTTGGAAACAAAAAATAACAGTTAGTAAGTAACTGTTAAAACTAAGGAAATCAAGGTTTTAACTTTCTTCATGGGCCAAGTCAAAGATGTCATGAAGGTTAGAGCAGATCAAGGCTTACTGGAGCTACACCCCTAACTTAAGAACTTCAACTTCTGTAGATTAAAAATGGTAATAACAAAATAAAGAGGGGAAAGCAATGGATGATTAAAACTATAGTTTTAAATTTATTTGTTTTTATTTTTTCAAGATGGGATTCACTGTGTACTGATGGCTGGCCTGGAAATCTGTGTAGATCAGGATGGCTTGGAATTCACAGAGATCCACCTACCCCTGCCTCCCACGTGCTGGGGTTAAATGTGTGCACCCCCACACCCAGCTCATACAACTACAGTTTTAAAATACACTGTTCTGGTGAGAACTCTTGATTTACTGCTTCATTCCTCAGTGTTATCTTCGATTCCTTGCTGCCTCCCAGTCCACGATCACTGTGTGGACAGCTTCTGATTCAGTTCCAAGGTTCTTTTATCACCGTGAGTCTCCGCATTCTTCACCAAAACCTGCGTGAGAGCACATACAGAAGTTTGGGAAGCAATTTTCAAGGGTAAAACTCACTATCCAGATGCTGTTGCTTACTTTCGCTGTAATAAATTGCTCAGTTGAGTTAACATATAAGCATTGTGAGTCCTGGCTGCTGTAATTATTAGCATTGTACAGAACTCGGGGTCTTGCTTTGCTTACACTCGCGACTCCACATGCTTTCTGCAGGGCTGTCCCAGAAAAAAAATCGATATTCATCTTTTAAAATTTCAAGAATAGTAGGACAAGTCTGAAAACATAACTAGTATTTTCAGTGAAGTTAAAAGCTTACGTCAATGAGCTCATGGTCATCTTTCGCATAGAGGTGTCTCAAGAGGTACCAACGTGCAGTTGATACAATTGAGCTGGGGTATCCAGGCTGGTACACTACTCTCTCCAAAAGTCTCCGCGTCTCTCTGGAGGAAAGACAAGCACACGATTTTATGTCTCATGCATACCTGACCTTCCTCATTGGTTTAAAAATTTCACAGGGAAAAAAAATAATAATATTTTTCTTTTTTTAAAAAATTATTATGTATTACAAATTATTCACTTTGTATCCTGGCCCTACGCCTCTCCCTCCCACTTCACTCCTTATGTCCCTCCCCTAGTTCACTGATAAGGGAGGTCCTCCTCCCCTACTATCTGACTCTAGCCTATCAGGTCTCATCAGGACTGTCTGGATCCTCTTTCAAAGGGGGAGATGATCAAATTGCAGGCAATCGAGTTTATGCCAGAGACTGCTCCTGCCCCTCTTACTAGGAGACCCCCATGGAGACTGAGCTGTCCATGGTCTTCTCCATGTATGGTCCTTGTTTAATTCATCAGTCTCTGCAGGACCCCTTGGGTCCAGATTTTTGGCTCTGTTGGTCTTGTGGAGCACCTGTCCCCTCCAGGTCTTTCTATCTCCCTCTTCTTACATAAGATTTCCTGCACTCTTCCCAAAGTTTGGCTATGAGTCTCAGAATCTGATTCGATACTCTGCTGGGTAGAATCTTTTAAAGTCCCTCTGTGGTAGGGTCTCATCCTGTTCCACTTCCTATGTCTATCCTGTTTGCTTCTGAATGAGGATCAAGTATCTTTCCTAGTGTTCTCCTTGTTCTTTAGCTTCTTTAGGACTAGATTTTAGTATGTTTATCCTATATTACATGGCCAATATCCACTTATAAGTGAGTATATACCATGTGTGTCTTTCTGCTTCTGGGATACCTCACTCAGGATGATCTTTTCTGGTTCCATCCATTTGCCTACAAATTTCATGATTTCCTTGTTTTAAAAAGCAGAATAGAATTCCATTGCATAAATGTATCACAATTTCTTTATTCATTCTTCAGTTGAGGGACATCTAGGTTGTTTCCAGATCTTGGCTATTATGAATAAAGCTGCCATGAACATAGTTGAGCAAATGCCCTTGTATACTTGAGCATCTTTTGGATATATGCCTAGGAGTGGTATAGCTGGATCTTGAGGAAGCACTATTCCTAATTGTCTGAGAAAGTGCCAGATTGATTTCCAAAGTGGTTGTACAAGTTCACATTCCTACCAGCAGTGGAGGAGGGTTCCCCTTTCTCCACATCCTCTCCAGCATGTGTTGTCACTTGAGTTTTTAATTTTAGCCAATCTGATGGGTGTAAGGTGAAATCTCAGGGTCATTTTGATTTGCATTTCCCCTGATGACTAAGGACTTTGAGCACTTCTTTAAACTTCTTTAAGTGTTTCTCTGCTATTCGATAATCCTCTATTTAGAATTCTCTGTTTATCTCTGTATCCCATTTTCTAAATTGGATAACTTGGTTTGTTGATGTTTAACTTCTTAAATTCTTTATATATTCTGGATATTAGCCCTATGTCAGATATAGGGTTGGTAAAGAGCCTTTCCCAGTCTGTAAGCTGTCCTTTTGTTCTGTTTACAGAATCTTTTGCTTTACAGAAGGTGTTAAGTTTCATGAGGTCCCATTTATTGATTGTTGATCGTAGAGCCTGTGCTGTTAATGTTTTGTTCAGGAAGTTGTCTCCTGTGCCAATGAGTTCAAGGCTCTTCCCCACTTTTTCTTCTAACAGGTTTAGTGTGTCTGGTTTTATGTTGAGGTCTTTGTTCTACTTGGACTTTAGTTTTGTGCAGGGTGATAAATATGGATCTATTTACATTTTTCTACATACAGACATTCAATTAGACCAGCACCAGTTGTTGAAGATGCTGTCATTTTTCCATTGTATGGTTTTGGCTTCTTTGTCGAAAATCAAGTATTCATAGGTGTGTGGGTTTATTTCTGGGTCTTTGATTTGATTCCATTGATCCACGAGTCTGTTTCTATGCCAGTTCCATGCAGTTTTTATTACTATTACTCTATAGTACAGCTTGAGATCAGGGATGAAGATACCTCCAGAAGTTCTTTTATTGTACAGGGTTATTTTAGCTATTTTGCTTTTCTTGTTTTTCCACATGAAATTGAGAATTGTTTTTTCAAGGTCTGTAAAGAATTGTGTTGGTAATTTGATGGGAATTGCATTGAATCTGTAGAATGCTTTTGGCAGGATGGCCATTTTCACTATGTTAATCCTACCAATCCATGAGCATGATAGCTCTTTCCACCTTCTGACATCTTCAATTTCTTTCTTCAGAGACTTGAAGTTTTGAGAAAAAATTCTTAAACAAGCAACCAACCAACCAACTAACTAACCAATAACAGAAATATATAAGTGGAACAAGAAATTTCCACTATTTGATACAAGAAGCCACATGAGTAAAATCAAGTTTTTAGTGTTTTCAAGGATATGTACAATATGTGAATTTAACTCATATAATTACAAAATGATTATATTACAAAAAGATTATAGCTATAGTCTTATTTTTTTCTCTCTTAATTTATAAACATTTATGAGCCTCAAAATTAGTGGTAGAAATAACATAAAACAAATAATTTGTGAACTACTAAGTTGAAGAATCAAATAAAGAGCAATGAGTTTGAGCAGGAACTAAAGACTTTGTCTTGAAGAAGTCCATGCACAGTGTTATGTCACAATCATAGTTTCTTCCTAGACTTCTATTTAGGGGCTAACTTTTGGAGATGACAACAATGGTAATAAGTATAGCAGGGTCACACAAGAGCCACTGCTTTTGTGTCACTCACAATGTGAAGGCGCACACACACACATGCATGCATGTACACACATACAGAAAGAGCCCCCACCGGGGGAGTATTATAAATAAACTTACTAAAGAGCTGCAGAACATTAATTCATCCATCCTTCTGTCTTACTTTGTGAGGGTTGCTTTTGAGGGGAGACATATTTATATGTAGTGAGCTCTATTTCTATAATACCTATTCTATATTCTGTGTCAGGGATATTTACTCCTAAATCATTGTTTTATTTACAGTTGACTTATTAAAACCAGATGTCGTTTTTAATTTTTAAATACCTTTCACCTATACACATGACATCTAAGTAAGATTCTTCTGATCTATGACACTCATCCCCAACCTCTATTATCAGAATTTTGGTTTTAATCTGAACAGTCTTTGACTGTTCTAGACATGAAAGCACATATTCACATAGGTTTATCTTTCAATATTTGTTAATTTTTCTAGTTTGTTAAATAAGCAAAGCTTCTATTAATATAATCTTGAGCCAGGGTCTGCGTCTAGAATCCACATTACACTGTTGGTTCATCCCAAATAGAAGAAAATAAAAAACCCTAGGTGAGTCTTCACTTGAAGTACTTTTGTGCCAAACTAGTCATATTTATATCTATGTACCATTTTTTGTTAAATGAATATGAAATGTTTTCTTCCTCACTGCAACACAGAATGAGATTTTCCTCAAGTAGAGACAGAAGAATATCCCAAAGCTTGTTACACTAATTAATCTCATTATAACACCTCCTTTGATCATTTCCTAGGCTTTACACAAAGCAGAATTTCTAAGCAAAGAATAAACACAGATTTTTGTATACCTTGCTCCCATCTTACGGTTGAACTGCAACAAAGCTTGCAAGAAGACAGCCAGAGGACAAAAGCAAACTTTCAAGGCCTCACTTGTGGCCTCTTGAACCAAGGACGACCAGTGATCACCCGAAACATTAGCCTAAAAAGGGCAGAATAAATATTAATTCAAAAATATTAACTCAAAGTTTTGACATGTTCGCTTTAAAAAATGCATAAATCAGTTCTCACTATGAATTCTCTTCTTGTCTAACATTGTACAAATATTACAAGAAGCAAAATTGTAATTACTAAAAATTATCTAGGATCAGTTCCTTGACTATAAAAATCAACAAAACAGGATCCCTACACTGCGATAAGGGAAGATCTGAAAAAAGAAAGCATCAGGGAGGGTGGGATTGGGAGGGAATGAGGGAGTGGGATACAGCTGGGATACAGAGTTAATAAAATGTAACTAATAAGAAAAAAATAAAAATTAAAAAAAAACAAAGCATCATTTTATAACATGAAAACATTTGTTAAATGAAAAATACATATTATAGATGACAAGCCTATTACCTAGTAATCTCTTCTCTAGTCTACCAAATTTAACATGACTCAATTTTTAACAGTGGTTTTGGTGTTTTGAATTGGAATGGCCCCCATAGGCTCATAGGTTTGAAAGCTTTGTCATTAGGGTGTGACACCATTAGGAGGTATGGCCTTGTTAGAGGAAATGTGCCACTGGGCTTGGGCTTTGAGTTTTCAAATGCCCAAGCCAGACCCAATGTCTCTCAATTTTACTGCTGTCCGCTGATACAGATGTGGAGCTCTTGGCTACCTCTCCAGCACCATGTCTGCCTGCATGCCACTATGCTTCTCACTAGGACGATAATATACTAAACTTTTGAAACTGTAAGCCAGCCCCAATTAAATGCTTTCTTTTTAAAATAAAAGTTGTTGTGCATGGCATTTCTTCACAGCAATAGAACATTGACCAAGGCAGTGGTAAATGTATGATGTTGCTTTTCAAAATCATCTGAGAAGAAAGCGGAAATTTGATAAAATCACAATATAGAACAAACATGGCAGATGAGAGAATAATTAAACCAAAGTCATTACTACTGAAAACAAAGTAAAAGCATTGCCAGGGAAAATATGCATACATATTCCTTCAGTTACAAATAAGTTTCATAGAAAGTACTAATTCAAAAATAACATGTACTTCCTACAAAACAATAACTGAAAACAGGCAGTAACCAAACTAAAAGAAAAAAGTTACTAAAACTTTAGCTGGAGTTTTAAGCGGAACTCACTTGGTCGTGTGTTTGACAGATAGGCATGAGGCACTGAGATCCATGCCCAGCACTGCTTAAAAATGATACACGGTGGCACATACCTGCAATCCCAACGTGTGGGTGCATGGAGCTTAAAAGCTCAGAGGAACGCAACAACCCATTGGTCTAAGGCCAGCCTGTGGTTCCTGAGACCCTACCTCAAAACAAATAGTCCTACAGCACGACCCCTGTTCCTCTGGCTTCTAGAATCCTCTGCCGCATCCCATCCCCTCAGTCCCCACCCCAATAATGCCTGATCCTTACGTATAGAAATTGTGTTTTGGATGAGTCAACATTATAGGGGTGGGAGGTGGGACACACAAAGGATGATTTAAAGGTGGGGGGAAAAAGAAATGATTTAATTATATATAATCTTAAAAAATAAAAATATTAAAAAGGATAACCAAACCAAACCAAACCAAACCAAACCAAACAAACAAAAAAACACGTTGGGAGTTGGTCTGGTGGTGTGTATTCAGATTCTAAATTCTGGCCCCAAAATCTGATTACAGTGAGATGAGTGCATTCTCACATACACCAATGTTGTGCAAACGTTGTTCCCTAGTTATCCTGATTGGTTAATAAAGTTGCTAACAGCCAATTACTGGGCAAAACAGAGACAGGCAGAGCTTCCATTCCAGGGTTTGGGGTCTGAGAGAAGGACAATAAGGTCAGGAGAAGGAAGCAGGGGAAGAGAGAGAGGAAGGAAAAAAGATACAGAAAGAGGACATGGCATGATGGAGCAGATCCAGTCCAGACAGGATGACTTACTGGGAAGTAACTTGGGGGATGCAGCTGGGAGGTAGCCAGACTAGTTTAGGAAATGTAGTTTAAATTGTACCTGCCCAGTTATTGTGCTAAAGCATTTAAAATAAATCAACAGGTCTCTCTCAATTATTTGGGAACTAGCCAGGTTATAGAAAACCCCTATGGAATTTAATAAATATTCAACAATAACAAAATCCTCAAATTGTACTGAGATTTTTCTTTCTTTCTTTCCTTCTTCCTTTCTTTCCTTCTTTCCTTCTTTCTTTCTTTCTTTCCTCTCTTTCTTTCTTTTCCTCTCTCTCTCTTTCTTTCTCTCTAATTGATTGATTGATTGATTGATTGATTATTTTGTAACCTTGGCTGTCCTGGACTCACTTTGTAGACTAGGCTGATCTCAAATTCACAGAGATCTGCCAACCTCTGTCTCTCTGGGATTATAGGCGTGTGCCACTGCACCAGGCTCCAAGATTTCTTAATTACGAATATCCAGAATATGCATTTTAAAAGTCAGTATATATTTTATTTTGAATTTTAATATAGCCATATCATAACAAATATATCTATATAAATAAGTATGACACATTTCACTTAATTGTAAGAAAAATATCAGAGCAATAGCCTCTAAATATAGTGTAAACAAGAGTAATTGTTTAATTTAGGAAGAAGATCAATGCTTAATGAATTCACAAAAGGATAACGGAGGCTGTGAGACATCTTTTTTATCTTTTTTACATATGGAAACAGAGGAAGCTTATATACACCTAACATATATATGTATCAACACACACACACACATATATATATGTATAATTTTCATATTTCCCTTTCATCCTTCCCTCCCAGAAACATCCCCTCACTCTTTCTCAATTTCAGAGAACCTTTTTAAAATTGTTGTTACATATATACATATGAATCACAACTACCAGAATGGCAAAATAACCCTTACAGTGCAGTAGTGGCATACATACCTTGGCAGAGCCCAACAGCTCTCTAACTGGACTTACGGCCTACTCAACAGGAGGCAAATCATGTCTGGTACTGGAAACCTAGCCAACTACTTGAAACTAGTGAGGTACCAGCCACTTTACTAAACCAACATAACCCCTAAATTCTAAATATTTTTCCTTATACACACAGATAAGTTCAGTTCTTACCCCTCCATCAGAGAAACTTCTCTTTACAACAATAGGATACCATTATAGAAAACCACAACAGATGGAAATGCAGAGAACAAAAGACTGTGGTGCCCACACCCAAGTGTTGTGTCTATAAAACAATTCTTTGTGTCTCTTTACAACACGACTCTGGATAAAGTGTTTGTTGTGTAAGTGTAAGAACCTGAGCTCAAATCATCAGCACCTATATAAATGCTGGGGGTTGCAGGTGGGATGGATGAAGCATGGTGGCCCACCTGTAATCTCAGTGCTAGGACAGCAGAGGCTGAGGATGGGAAGGCAAGATGAACAGCTCATGTATTGGAGACTTCTGGTTTTTAATTGTCTCAATAGGTAAGGTGGACAGACACTGAAGAAAAGAACTCCACACCAGCTTCTGGCCTCCACATACGTGTGCACATATCCACACCCACACACATGCGAACACAAGAACACACACAAATATGAAACTCACTAGCACAGAAATCAAATCTTCCTTTCACGCATGGCAGACAATGTAATTGTGTCTCTCCATCTCTTTAAAATTTATTATTGTGCTGAGAGTAATCATTCCTGCCTTTAATTCCAGCACTTAAGAGGCAGAGGCTGGTGGATCTCTGAATTCAAGGCCAGCCTGGTTTACATAGCAAGATCCAGGCCAGCCAAGGCCACACAGTGAGACCTTGTTTCAAACAAACAAACAGTAAGTAATAATCCTTACTATCGACTTTTTTCTGTTCTGTAAATAAATCATACGGAAGAAGGAAAGGAAGGGGAAATAGAATAGAGAAGTAGGGAGCAACAAGGGGGAGCATGGAGCAGGAGGATTAAATGGGAAAGGATGGAAGAGAGGGGTAAGGAAGGGAAAAAGGAAAGGGACAGCTAACACTACGGACCAGTGGAAGGGTCATAATGACCCATACTGTGGAAGTAGTGTAAAAACAGAAAGAAATCTAAATGAAATCATCAAGAGTGGGTGAGACAATGCCTCAACTAGACATCTTCACCACCAAGTGAAACCTCCAGTGCTAGGAATGGGTTACATCTAGCTGAGCTTTTGGCCAAAGAGGCCCCTGGAAGCCCTCAAACGTCTCAGGCTACTGACGAACTCGTGGTTGCTCTCCACAAACTGATGGTAAGGCCCTGCTGGTGAAGACAGCATTTACATATCTACCTCGCTGGACACAGAACAGTTGAGCTGATGCCTAACCAGAGCCTTCACCACTACTGACCAGTGTACATGGTACTGGAAGGTACTCTGCACAAAGGAAAGATGTCAATGCCAGATACAAATACAATACAAAAACAAAACAGATACAAAGTCAGTACCAGGTACAAGGTCAATACAGATACAAATCCTGAGATCTACAATGGTCATCTACCTGAATGATATGCTGCTGCAACAGGGGCACAAACATGGGAGTAATCAACCACTATCTGACTGGAGTTAAGGTCTACTCCTGAGATGGAGCATTCTTAATGTGGTCAATGCCTCAAGATTAGTTAGGCCATGGGCCTAGGAGAAAACCAAATACCACTGTTCTGCTAAAGCAACCCAGCAATAAATGACTCCTAATAACATTATTCTTATACACCCGTAGATCAGTGTCTCAGTCATTATCAGAGAAGCTTCTTCTTACAACAGATGAGAACTAATGCAGAGTTCCAAAACTGAACGGTGTTCAGAGAGTGACAGACTTTGAAACACTGTCCTAACACAACAGGACTGACACACATATGAAGTCACAGAGGGCTGTGTCACACAGGGCCTGTACAAGATCAAAACAAATGGGGTCCCAGCACTGAGAAGGGAAAGTGGACATGAGCTCCTATCCCTAACCTGAAGCTATCTCTAACTGACATCTGCCTGCTAAGGAAACTTTAGATTTCTTCAGTAGAGAAAATTCCCTGGGTACACTAACTACACTTCAGGGCAGGCCCCCTGCCCAAGAGTAGATACAACGTGAACTCAACGGTGCTTGTGCAGACTTCCTGTCTCACGTCGCCTTGTTTGGCATCTTTTGCCTTTCTGGTGTTTTGCTTGTATATTACGGTTTCCAACTTTGTGTTTTTATGGGTTTTGTTTATGCGGGTTTCTTGTGTCTTTCTTTTAACTCTGTTCTGTTTTACTTGCCCATTTATTTTCTAAAGAGAGAGAAAGGCGTGGAATTGGGTGGATGGTGAGGTTGGGAAGAGCAGGGAGGAATTAGGAAAGGAGAATGGTACTTGGAGCATATCGTATGAAAAACTATTTTATTAAAGCATAATAAAATTTATTACAGACTTTTCTGTTGCTGTATATATTATCAGACTCGTGACTCACATCATCTTGTACACATTCATTCACTTACTAAATTAAAATATGTTCTATTTGTCAACAGTTCGATTACTATACAAGGGTATTACCCACAGTCTCTCACCAACCCTCTCAGGGTAAGGCTGGGCTTCAGCAAAGTCATGATGGCAAGCTGTTCCTTGACTGTACTTTCATGCTGATTGTATTTCCAGGCCCTCAGTAAATTTTTGCAAGTTTAAATTTGGCGAGTACTACAGTAGGAAATGACATGAAGCTCTTCAGGACTGAGAGATATTAAAGCTGTTTTGCTCATACTAGTTTTCTCAGAGAATTTCAATTTTAGGACTATGTGTCCATTTGCAGTTCTATCCACACAACCCACAGGTCTAAGTACAAAAATAAAAATGTTCAGAAATTATTAATTATTAATTTGAGGATGGCAAGTGCAGAGCATTAACTCAAGTGTGGAACCCTGTGTTGGCATGGGACACGTGCCCACTAATATACCCTGCAGATGCTTCTCCCTTATAACGGGGTTAAATCCCAACAAACCTACTCTAAGTTGATAAGATCACAAAGTCAAAATTACATTTAACACACATCAACTCCCAAACACTACCGCTCATCAATACAGTATAGCACTAGCTGTCTGCCCTCATTAGCACACAGCAGAAATGGCAAGTATGGTTTGCTGTTACTGTCCACAACCAACAGACTTTCACCACCTATCACCAGGCCAGGACAGAGTAAACAAAATGTGAGATAAAAGTTTACTGTCACTCTATTTATAAGTAGGTATTCTTGCCCACCTTGAAACTCAACTACTGTTGCCTATTTTCTCCTAGAAGCAAGAAGTCATTTCCAAGAACATCAGCAAGTTCCTTCTCCACAGTAAAACCTTAGACTGAGCACCACAACCTTTGAAACAGTTATCTGTCCAAATACTTTTAAAGGCGGACATCAAGAAGACGCACATCAAGCCTCCAAGCAGCTCATTACTGTCATGTGTCTTTTGACTGGCCCTATTGCAAAAGTGAAGGTAATACCGCTGGCCCAGAAATTTTTTACTTCTCTTCAATTCTGCTTTTCTGGAGCATTTATACTTTCCTTATAGGCTAACAATCTTTTGTCTCAAAAACATCTTTCCTGATCTAATGTCTCACTGTGGCATACAATGTCTAATACCTTCATTAACTTATTAGTTTACTATTTGCTCATATAGTATCATATATACAGTTCAATTTTAAAATAGCCATATTCTCCTCTTAATGTTTTACACTTGCACATGGTATCAATTTTATTTTTTATAGTAACTATTGGTGTCAAATCTTGTAACAACAAACTAAATTGGTTAATGCTTTATGGTTTGTATTTATAGACATTTATGACACCTGCAAGAGGCTTTTGTAAATGTCACTTCACTTAACATGCATAATAAAGTCACAAGAAGGTAATGCAGATGTCAGGAGAAAACCAGGAAACAAGACTTGAATGGTTTGAGGAGCCGGAAAGTTCACAGGCCATAACGGATAGAACCAGAACACAGGCTCTTAGAGAAAAACGGTCTTAGGGTGGCAGTGGTTGGGGGCAGAAGAACACAGACATGGTTATTGCTGACATGCTGATTTTCACATCTCTGAAAGACGGCTGCCGGAATTGTTAAACAAGTATAAAGCATTTAGCCTAGAGCTCGACGCAATCACTATTACTATAATTATTATTAATTATTATTCCTTTCATTCCAGGTGGTTTCTAATTTCTTGGATTTATATGGTATTTATAAATGATATTTATAAATTACAAATATTATGTTTATAATATCTTTAAATGATATTTCTATTTTATTCGATCCTTATAACTAGCAAATACTAAGTCAGGCTAAAAAGCACCTGGTTTCTACATTCAAGAGTACATTAGAGACTACATGTGGCTTTTGTAGCTCAGCCACTTCCAAGGCCTTAAAGACCCTGGTGAAACCTAAACATAAAAAATAAAACAACTTATTAGATAATCTATATTTACTATTTCCATTTTTTTTTTTACCTCAAACTCATCCCCTGTTATGGTCTGTTCATTTGCTCCAGAACTGTTTACTGGAGAGCGCCTAAGCACGAAGCAATGGAAAGAGAAGGAGGAAAACAGAGGATGCCCCATGTGTCTACAGCAACTCTGCCAACAGCACCCACCCCAAAACATCGCTCCACTCTTCTCTTTCTTAATCAAAATATATAAAGTGAGATAATCATATTTCCATGGATGCTTGGGTAAAAACAAGGTATTTCAGGACCGCCCAGGACAGTCTCCTCCAACCATGCAAGACAGCTCATCTTTTAACCATGAGTTTATATGAATACGCTAAAAATTCAAATAGAATCAGAAGATATGATTTAAAAATTCTCTCTCATCACTAAAAGCTCCAGCTGTCCTAGTCAAAGTAACTGTCGTTACAGTTTTTATTTATCTTTCCATGAAATGTTATCTATGCACTTTTGTGCTTATATACCTACAAATACACATAGTATTTATCCTGATTCTAAAACATATATACCAAGTACACAAAGTGCTCAAGAAGAATCCTATAAACTGTTCCAGTAATTTACTTCACTTTCATGTACATGTTATCTTTAAGAATTTTCCCTACTGGCACATAAGACTTTTTGAGTTAATCCATGTAAACTGGCATCAGAAAATAGGATATCAAATCACAGGTCCCTAGAAATACCTTGAGGAATGCCAAATTGAACTAGGAAAAAAAAATTAAATTCTGGCATCTTTGTTACAAAAAGTAGCAGCCTTGAATTCTTAAGCATTCCTAAGAATATACTTGCTACAATCCAACTTTTAAAATCACAATCTTAGATTGTTCCTAAACAGTTATGAAATTCTCTTGTAGTCTTGTGTGTTACTATTGCTCTATGTATCTCCAGAGCTCAAGGTACAAAGTCCACAAGATATCACAGCAAAAGATAATGGAACAATGGGGAAAACGTCAGAGTTTCATATGTGAAAGCTTCCGCAATTAAAAAGGAAATAGGTTCACCTAGAAAGACAAAGGGGATCGAATTGGAAGAAGGAGAAAACAGGTAACAGGACAGGAGCCTACCGCAGAGGGCCTCTGAAAGACTCTACCTAGCAGTGTATCAAAGCAGATGCTGAGACTCATAACCAAGCCTTGGGCAGAGTACAGGGAATCATATGAAAGAAGGAGGAGTTAGATGACCTAGAGGGGACAGGAGCCCCACAAGGTCCAAACATATCAGGGCACAGGGGTCTTCTCTGAGACTGTTTCTCCAACCAAGGACCATGCATGGATATAACCTATAACCCTTGCTCAGACATAGCCCACGGCAGCTCAGTATCCAAGTGGGTTCCTTAGTAAGGGGGACAGGAATTATTTCTGACATGAACTCAATGGCTGGCTCATTGAGCTTCCTCCCCCCTCCCCCCCAGGGAGGAGCAGCCTTACTAGGCCACAGATAAGGATATTGCAGCCAGTCCTGAAGATACCTGATAAGCTATGGTGAGATGGAAGGAGAGGAGGACCTCCCCAATCAGTGCACTCGGAAGGGGGCAGGGAGGAGATGAGGGACGGAGGGGAGGATTTGCAGGGAAAAAGGGAGGGGGCTACAGCTGGGATACAAGTGAATGTATAAAATTATTTAAAAATAAAGAAAAAAAAGGAAATAGGTTTTATGCAGGAATCAAGTTTTCACGGTCGCAATTATGCTTACCATGCACACTTCCAGCGCGAGCAGTGCCAGCTTCAGCAGACTGGAGAGCTTCCCACTCCAGCTGTCCTGTTGGGATGCCACTTGTAGACTCTTTCTGTAACACATCTCTGCAGCACCCATCATTCCTTGGGACTGATACACCTGTGCCAACCACTAAGGAATAGAAAGGAGGACAGATGCAGAGCATTCCAGTTTAGTATAGAGTATGATCTCCGACTCCCAACAAATTTAATAAATGCTAATAAACTTAATTTTTTAATTGAACTACTGGTATGCCCCAGGACCCTAAAACGAACGAGCCTTGTCACATTGCTTATGCTGCCAGCAACACTTCCCTAGACCTATCAAGCTGAAATGTAAGTATCTCCAAAGATGGCAAACCAAGAACATCAAATTACAATGCAAAAACTGATAAACTATGTAATACTAATAAACTATATAAATCAAAAGAAAGTTTGGACACCTGCAGCACCACCCAACAATGACGTCTCTAAGACAGAAACGGTGAATGATGATGTTGATACTATCACAGCACTCCTTCCACATACGCATTTCTACCTTTGTAAATCCCCAACGGCACAGAATTCATGAGAAAAGGCTGACAGCAACCAACAGCGGACACGTTCAGACTGGCAGGTGATTTTAACATGCCTGTTTCAGTGTTCATATGAAGAAACAGACTGAAAATAAAGTAAAATAAAAGTCCAGCAAGAAGACAAAGACACAAACAATGACAAAGCTTGGCTCACACTACCTACTTAAAAGACTGGCCAACAACTGCACAACACCTGGTTCACAATTACCCACGCAAGATTTATCCAATTGGAACTTATGCTGGATTATAAAGAACAAATCTCAAGCCAGACTTGCTGATCATGCTCTAGTCCTAGGACTCTGCAGGCTGAAGCAGGAGAATCACAAGTCCCAGGAGGACCGCCCTGGGCTTCTGTGGAGCCCCTGTTGCGAAAAACTATCACCAGACTACATTTCAAAAATACCACCAGCCTGAAATCATAAAATTACATTCTAACTAAATGCAATTATGCTTGAAATCATTAGCAGAAAAAATATCTAGAATATTTTCATATTAGACATTTTCCAAGATGCTTTATATAAAAAAACAAATCAAATCTCAACAATAAAGAACATTTTGAAACAAATGACAATGGAAATGCTACACTAGAATGCATATTAGACAGCAGGCAAGGCACTTGTGATGCAAGTGAAGGCTGGAGTTCAGAGCCTAAGAATCCATTTAAGAGTCAGGTGGGCATAATCCATTGTGATCCCAGCATTCAAGAAATGGAGACTAGAAACAGAGCAAGCCGGTGTGTCAGAGCAGCCAAAATGGTGAGCTCTGGATTGAGTGAAAGCCACTGAGCAATTGAGGTTGCAATGATAAAGCACCGTGACAAATTGGCTTGAGGAATAGAGTTTATTTTGGTATGCAGTTCCAGAGGGATAAGACTCCAACATTGCAGGGATGACAGCAGTAAGTGAAAGGCATAGCAATAGGAACAGAAAGAGATCACATCAGGAAGCAGAGAGAGCAAACTAGAAATGAGCTGAGGCCAAACACTATCAAAGCCCAACATCTGAGACATACTTCTTCTAGCAAGGCCAGGGCTTTTAAAAATATCTCTAACTAGTGCCATCAACAAGGGACCAGGTGTTCAAATGCCTGAGCCTATGAAGGACATTTTCATTCAAACCACCCTGGAACTATGAGCCAAAATAAACCCTCTTCTCTTAGGTTGCTTTTATTTGTTCATTATTTATACAGTGTTCTACCTGCATGTGTGCCTGCAAGCTAGAAGAGGGTATCATATCTCATTATAGATGGTTATGAGCCACCATGTGGTTGCTAGGGATTGAACTTGGGACCTTTGGAAGAACAGCCAGTGTTCTTAACCTCTGAGCTATCTTTCCAGCCCCTCCTTAGGTTGCTTTTATCAGATATTTTGTCATAGAAGCAAGAAAAGTAACTAAGACAAAACTATTACAAAACATCTTCAACATGTCTTTATTTCTTTTACATCAACTCCAAGAAAAAGACAGATGTCTGCTATTCTTTTCAATTGAGGAAATTTACAATCAACAACTAAGAAGGACTTAAAGTATTATAGAAACAGATCCTAAATGAATGTTGAATTTCCACAATACTCTTCACATTTGGAAATGGGCAAATTATGATTAATCTTAAAGCAAGACTTAAACAGAAATGGGGTATATTCCTCAACTAGCAGCACAGCATATTTTGACGTAGGACTCATAAGAAAGCAGCGGACTTACCTGCCACGCAGGAACAGAGGTAGAATTGGACATGACTGTTTTCTGCAGTTCTTCCAGCACAGCATCGGGGAGGGGCTTTTGAGACTCCAGGAGTGATTTACACTGAACTTGTCTTAACAGTAAGATTACAGCGGGCTGATCAGGGTTACTTTTTAAATTCTAAAAATTAAACCCAATATAGAAACATATCAAATAGGCTCTAAACTGAAATAAGTAAAAAATGTGCTTCATGATAACATATTTTTCCACCTTAATTTAAACTTTTTTTTTTTTTTTTTTTTTTTGCTATAGCAAAAGTGGGTACAAAAGTTAAATACACAAAAGGCTACCCAGCCTGGGAATACCAAAGCCTACATTTAAATACTCTTTCATATAAATAATAGGGTTATAGTGTTTGAGTCACTGAATATAGATTAAACAGTCCTGTTGAGCTGCTTTATTCTCAGCTCTTATTCTAAAATATGTATGTTCTGAATATAAAACTGACCCAAGAAATATAAAAAGTAAAGGTAATCACTATTTCAGTAGAATATACCATACTCCATGATTAATATAACATTTGTATTTATGGAGTATAGCACCGTAACTCAATACATATATTGTGATCAGATCAGAATAGTTAGAATTTTCATCTCAAATGTCAGCTCTGTAGGTTGGCAAACTTCCAACTCTTTTGTAGTAAAAATATTTGTGTACTGCTTCTCTCTTCAGAGAATACTTTATCTATCTTTTATCATTAAATCACAGTCCAACATATATCTAAAGAGTCTCTGAAGGCTTTCTTCTAAGACAGACTGAAACAATAAGATGAAAGGAAGGCTCATAAAACATTCCTTATTCTAGAGAAGACATCGCAACTGCTAATTTATGCTTAGTCAGCATCCACAATATAATTAATACACTGCCCTGGACTTAGACAGATAGAATTCCTCACATGAAAAAGAAAATGTATTATTCTGTTTTTCAAAAAACTCAAGGACAAAAGGGATCATGAAAGACCATTTTTTGCTGTAAAATTTGTTTCTCTCCGAAGACCTTTTCTAAGAGAACAATACACTCATACACTCTATGAAACACAAGCATTCAGAGAAAAAGCCACGTTTAAAACTCTCCTTTTTACTAGGTCCATGAAACTGATTTACTGACTGAATCAATACTGATGGAGTCCCTGCTGTGTGGCAGGAAAGATGCTAAGCATCTACCCACAGAGGCAGCAGCTGAGAGCCCCCCATTCCTGGCCCATGGTGATTAACAAGTACCGCCACCCGTCAACGTCCAGTTATTCTATGGCTTCGGAGCTTGGAAAAGTGAAGCAGATCCTTGAATGCGGTATTCTCAAAGGAGCAACCAGAAACCAACGAACGACACCCTAAACACAAGGCAAGGTGTACTGAGGTGGCTCAGTGACTTAGAGCATGCGGACCTTACAGAAAACAAGAGTTCAATTCCCAGCACCCATGTAATATAGCTCACAACTGCCCGTAATTCCATCATCAAAACATGGTACCCCTACGACCTCCTCATACACAGATATGCATACATAAACATAAGTAAATAATATCTCTTTTGGAAAAAAAAAAAAAAAGACCATGAGGGTTATAGCAGTAGTACAGTATTCTAATCCACTTCTAGCTGCTGTGAGCTTCTGGGCAAATACTTTTTACAAAGATTTCTCATTTGTAGAGGGTGACAATGATACACATGTACATCACAGATTGTTGTAAAGCCCAAAAACAATAATACTGAAAGGAAGGACCGATCGCAGTCAGTAAGCAGTGAGGATGCTGTCATCACCACTATCCTTGTTCACTCTCCCTATTTTAGGTAGGACAAAACTGCACGAGCTTCAATGTGTAAGTCCACAATAGTACCTTTGTGCACAGAGACTCAGCTTCAGATGTTTTTCCTGTGTCTACTAGACCAGTGACAGCTTGTGAGAGAGACCACTTTTCAAGTGACTGGTTGTAACTTTTCAAGATTTCCGTGTTCTTAACTGTAAAACAAACAAACAAAAAGATCAATGCTACTGTCTTCTGCTATGTCTTAATGTGCTCTCAAGAGGAGCACCACTGCTAACAGTGATCACGGCTACACAGTCAGGCTCTATCCAGCCCAGGCTGACCACAGACATCTCTGTACTCTCATGATTACAGAAGTACAGCCCCACACCTAGTACTGGACCACTAGAACACTACGAATCTACCATCAATACCTCTGACTGATATTCTAAATATATATCCTGAAGGAAAGAAGGAAAAAAATCAAACCCTTTCTACAAGGTAACTGGAGTAAAATCAGCTGGGTCTATTCTGAAGCCTTCCATGTTATCCACCAGAGACATCCCAGTGCAGGCGAAATACACGTCCGCCATTAGCAAAGGCTGCTCCAGGCCCCGTGTGGTCACTTCTGTCTGCAGCTCACCCAGAGCCCTTCTCAGAACCCTGCTCCTGAAAACACTGAAGCACTCATATGAATGGCATCTTTAACTGCACTCATTCTCAGGATGCTGGGACAAACCACACCTCGTTCTGATGCCTTATCTTCTTGTGCTGTTGGGTATAAATGCTCAGGTTCTGTTATAAACTCCTTCATGCACGCTAGGACTGAAACTGCTCAGCCCTTTCCTGTTTGGGGATGATTTGTTTTGTACTGGGATAAAGTTGGCTTCATAGAAGATATTCAAAAGCATTTTATCTCTTTGATATTCGAGAAAAAAATTTAAAGAACCGGTGTTATTTCTTCCTTAAATGTCTGGCAGAATTCATCAGTGACGTCACCTGGTCTTACAGTTTTCTTCAACAGGTCTCAGTCTGGGTATCCTTAATAGATATGTAGCTATTGAATTTATGTCTGCTTAGGCAAACTTTGTCTTACAGAATTTCACTATTTTGAGTTGTCAAATTTCAGGGCATGAGGTTGATGCTGAAATATTATTAATGTATTGATAGCTGTAATGACATACTTCCATTCAAATGCTGGTATCCTATCTTCTTTTTCTTGAATCATATAGCTACAGACTTATTAATTATATTGTTCTCAAAAAAACACACATTTAATTTAAATTTATTTTTTATAATTTATTCACTTTATATCCTGATTGTAGCCCCCTTCCTTATCTTCTCATGATCCCACCCTTCCTCTCTCTCTCCCCCCCATTCCCCTCCCTTATTTTCCAGAGAGAGGGAGCCTTCCTCCCCTACCATCTGACAGCAGCCTATCAAGTCTCAGTAGGACTGCCTGCATCCTCTTCCTCTGTGGTCTGGCAATGGGCCCCCATCAAGGGGAAGTAATAAAAGAGCAGGCTACACAGTCCATGTCAGAGATAGCTTCTGCTCTCCTTACTAGAGGACCCACATAGAGATCGAGCTGCTTACTGGCTACATCTGAGCAAGGGGTCTAAGTCCTCTTCATGCATGGTCCTTGGTTGTTGCATCAGTCTCTGCAGGGTCCCCTGGGCCCAGATTTGTTGGCTTTGTTGGTCTTCATATGAAGCTCCTGTCCCCTCAGTTGAAGGACATCTGGGTTGTTTCCAGATTCTGGGCATTATGAATAAAGCTGCTATGAACATAATTGAGCAAATGTCCTTGTTATATGGTGGAGCATCTTTTGGGTATAGGTCCAGAAGTGGTATAGCTGGATCTTGAGGAAGCACTATTCCCAATTGTCCGAGAAAGTGTCAGATTGATTTCCAAAGTGGTTGTACAAGTTTACACTCCCACCAGCAATGGAGGAGGGTTCCCTTTCTCTATATCCTCTCCAGTGTGTGCTATCACTTGAGTTTTTGATCTTAGCCATTCTGATGGCTATAAGATGGATTCTTAGAGTCATTTTGATTTGCATTTTCCTGATGACCTCGGAGGTTGAGCATTTATTTAAATAGTTTTCCACCATTCGATATTCCTCTGTTGAGAATTCTCTGATTAGCTCTGTACCCCATTTTTAAATTGGATTATTTCGTTTGTTGGTGTTGAATTTCTTAAGTTCTTTATATATCCTGGATATTAGCCCTCTGTCAGATATAGGGTTAGTGAAGATCCTTTCCTAATCCTTAGGCTGTCATTTTGTTCTGAGAACAGTGTCCTTTGTTTTATAGCTTTTCATTTTCATGAGATCCCATTTATTGATTTTTGATCTTAGAGCCTGTGCTGTTGGTGCTCTGTTCAGGAAGTTGTCTCCTATGCCAATGGGATCAAGGCTCTTCCCCACTTTTTCATTTAATAGATTTAGAGTATCTTGTTTTATGTTGAGGTTTTTGATTCACCTATACTTTAGTTTAGTGCAGGGTGATAAATATAAAACCCACATTTAAAAATTTTCTTGATTTTTCTCTTTTATCTAACAGATTTCTATTTTACCTTTATCATTTTCTTTTTTCATCTTGCTCTGGGCTTAACTTATCTTTCTTTTTTAGCGTCCTAAGACAGAAGTTGACATCTTTAATTTAAGGGAAGTTTTTCATGTTTCCTAATGTAACCATTTAATGTTATAAATTTCCTCTAAACTGTACTTTAGTCATGTTATACAGTTTTGACACACCGTGGATACTCACTCACTTAAAAATATTTCCTAATTTTCTTTTGGGCTTATTGTTTAGTCTGAGTTATTTAGAAGTTTACTGTTTTCCAAATATTTAAGAATTTCCCAGTTAACATTTTGTTGTTTGTTGGCAAAAGACGGGAACTTAATTAGGCTTCCTATTTATAAGACAAATGTAGCCAGCTGTAGGCAGCCTATTCTACCAAAGTGAGGGTAAAGGACAGACTGAGAAGACGGTGGTAGTCACAGATTAGAGTCACAGGCTCACTGGGACAGAGACTACTCACTCACAGGACCTCAGAATGTGCCCCACACCCCACCTTACCACCGCATTATCAAAGGTTTACAACAGTTACATTAATCATGACAAAGCTATAAAGAAAAAAGGCATTCAAGTGAAAAAGACACATTTGTAGAACAGAGGAAACACCAGGACCAGATTCAGCACTGCACTAATGCTGAATATGGTAGGGATGCTAGAACTAAACAGCTATTATTAATATGGTAAAAGCTTCCATTAATTAAGCAGGCAACATACAAGAGAAGAGCAACACAGATTCTGAAAAACCCAGACACAACAAAACACAGAAATCAAAACTACAAAAAGAACAGAATGTTCGTGACAGGTTACTGACAGACTGAAGATTGCTGGGAAAATAATTTCTGAAAGTGGGTTCCCTAATAAGGGGAACCAGGACTGTCTCTGACATGTGCTCAGTGGCTGGCTCTTTGATCATCTCCACCTGATGGGGGAGTAGCCTTACTAAGCCACAGAGGAAGACAATGCAGCCAGTCCTAAGAGACTTGATAGGCTAGGGTCAGATGGAAGGGGAGGAGGTCCTCCCTATCAGGGGACTGGGAGAGGGGCAGAGAGCAGAAGAGGGAGGGAAAGTGAAATTGGGAAGGGAGCTACAGCTGGGATACAAAGTGAATAAATTGTAACTAGTAAAAAATAAGACAAAAAAGAATTTCTGAACTTCAGATATCTGAACTGAAATCATCCAAATAGTAAAGCAAAAAGAAAAAAAAATACTGACTGTAATAGAATGGAATTTTCAATAACTACGAGACAGCTACAAAAGATCTAAGTAAAGCTAATGGGAATTCCAGAAAAGAGAACATATTTAGAACCATAATGACAAAGATTTTTCCCCAAATTAACAATGGACACAAAATCACCAGTCAGTGAGCTCAGAGAACACTGAGAAAGATGAGCACCAGCCAAAAAAAAAAAAATTCTCCCAACTATATCCAGCTACATTATCTTCAAACCATAGACAATCAAAGATAAGTCAACACTCCACCAAGAAGTCAGAGGGAAAAGAGAGATAAGACCATATCCAACTTCTCCTCAGAAACTAGAGAAGAGAATAAAATATTTAAAGTTTTAACAAAGAAGAGAGGAATTACAATTCTGTACCCTGAAAAAAAAAATCCTTAAAAAAAAAAAAGCGGCTTTCTCAAACAAAAAATTGAATGACTATGTTGCCAGTGGACCTACTTTGCAAGAATGTGAAATGAAAATTAGAGAGGAAGGAAGTTATAACAGTCATTGATCAAAATTCAGAGTTACATAAAAGGCTTTGTATCCTTTATTGATTTACTAATATGTAACGACTCAAAAATGACAGCAACAGTGTCATTCAATCAAGTTTGAGAAAATGAAACACATTTTTATTACCATGAATAGCAACACTGTATATGTTCTTGATTTAATCATTGGTGAAATCTGAATTAAACCATGTACACAAATGCTTTTTACAAGTTATTTGAAATGGGAATGTTGTAGAACCCCTTCTGGCAAAAGCACTACCATACCAGTGAGAGTGGGACAGAGGAGGTGTGACGGAAGCCAGGATAGCTCCTGAAAGGCTTCAGTCTTGCATCCAGTTTATATTGCCATTTTTAGCCTCTAAAACACAAGGTCAATGGGCAAGCAAGCAAGATTTTACAGAAGTGTACTTGGCAGCCAGCGGGTTGTTAAGGGTAACAACCCATTATTTCAGCTTTTCTCCAGAATGCTATTTCAGTTAGCAAATTAAGCCATGCTTCCCAAAAGGGCAGTACAAACAGTGTTTTCAGGAATCAACAAATAAATCAATGAATAGGTATCTATTTTCTATCGTATTCTACTTCAGACTAGAGAATGGGAAAGCAGGGTAAAGGAGGGACTATGGGAAGAAATAACTAACACTAAAGGTTTTGGAAAGCCATATGGAAACTTACTACTCTAGAAGATCCCTAATGTGAAAGAAATTTAAATGGAGTTACCATATAATGGGGGAAGAGAATGCCCAACCAGACAGCAGATGCTACCAATTAAAGCGCACAGCACCAGGAAAGGATTACATTTTATTGAGTCATTGGCCCATAGATCAACCCCTCAAATATTACAGGGTGCTAGTACTATTGGTTACAAAACGACAGCAAGGCCCTCTTGCTGAAGACACCACTTACCTATGTTATCAAGCAAGGAGAAATGGAGCTATTGACCAACTAGAATCTTTACCTCTACTGGCTAGAATGCATAGTGCAGGAAGGTACTATTTACAATAGCAGAGGAGAAAAGTAATCATCGTTTCACCAGGCTAAGCCCTGTGGCCTATAAGATATACTGATGTAATAGAAGCACAAATGTTGTGCTTCTTTAAAAATGGACTTAAGCCCTACCTCATGAAATGGAATCCACACCGGACACTGTTAGTGAGCCCCAAACATAAGACTGGGGACGTGGTGAGTCCTAGGAAAAAACCTACTACTATTATTCTGCTAAATGCACAACTGAACAAACTGACTCCCAATAGCTTATCACTATGCCCATAGATCAGTGTACATTATTCAGCCTTCTCCAGAGAAGCTTCTTTTTGCAGTAGATAGTACTTAACACAGAAACCCACAACTGGACAATGTATAGACAGCAAGAGACCTCGGAGCACTCAGCTCTTAATGAGATGTCCTTATTGAACTTCTGCCCTAAAGGTTCAGAGATCACTGTAAAAAGGGACACAAAAAGATTCTAAGAACCAGAGGTAGTAGATGGCGCCAAGGAAAAAAACAGGGTTGATGCAAATATGAATCCACAGAGACTGTGACAGCATGCATAAGACCTAAACAAATTAAAGTCAGACAAAATCATAGCATAGATAAGGGGAAGTAGGCTCAAAGTCCCACCACCAACCAAAAAGCTATTTACAATTGATACCTGCTGGAAGAACAATTTTCTCCAGTGGAGTGACAATGGGCAAATCAACCCCACTCCAGAGTATGACCCATGCTCAGGAACAATTGACCGTTGACCAAGAAAGAATGGATTTCATGGTTTTTTGTTTTGTTTTTCTTTGTTGTTGTTATGGCTTGGTATTTTTGTCATTTTAGGGTTTTCCTTTTCTTGTTTTTTGTTTTGTTTTGTTTTGTTAGAGAGAAAGAAGATAAAATTGGGTGGGAACGTAGGTAGGATCTGGGAGGACTTGACAGAAGGTTGAGAGTATGATCAAAAATATTGTATGCAATTAATTTTTTAATGTAAATACATAAAAATAAATCTTACGTGAGGCAGACACAGCAGAAAGCAATGCCAAGTACGGATCTACTCTTTTTGGCTGCGAGTGGCTGACCAAAGCCAGTTTATCATCAGCATGGCAGGCTGCCATCAGCCCAGCCCAGACAGCAGGGTCATCTAAACAAGAAATACAGTTAGAAGGCTTGTTCATATCAACATGCAGTTGCAAAACTATCATAAATAGAAGTTTATGCCTTTCCCAAGAAAAAGTAGTTATATCTTAAGAAAAATATTCACTTCCTTAAAGAAAAGCTAACTTGCATATCTAATCTTCAAGATTTGTAAATATTCTGAACGTCTCATAGAAGAATTAGTCTAAGTTCTTGTCCCACGGCTGGTTGGCTCAGTTCCTAAAGTACTGTGCTGTTATGGAAAGTGCAATTGGTTTCAAGAAGACACTCATCTTTATTACTCTGTTCCTGTTTCAACGGCTTAGTTTAAGGATAAATAAGCACATTTTGGTTTTGGTTTTTGGTTCTTAATAAAAGTAAGAATCAAAGGAAAAACACAACACTGAATATATGTTCTAACAGAAAAGCATGAAAGATATTTCATAATGCTGAGTGAATGCTGCTTCTGTGATTACATATCCCTGAAAAAGACAACTGTGTGATGCTGTATTTCATATTTAAGACAAAACTGTAAAACTCTATACAACCCTATAGAGCGTGGCCTTCTAGCCATCTAACAGTTTCCAGTAGTAACAATGGAAACACACTGGGGTGGTAAAATGCAATTCCTCACTACCTATACGGTCAAAGGCATAAATACAGCACAGCCTACTAGAATTAACAATAGCTGAGGTGACGCTGTAAAAGACTGATTGATTGATTATGGATGTGAGTGCTCTGTTTTCATACACACAAGAAGAGGGACTCACACGCCACTACAGATGTCATGAGCCACCATATGGTTAACTGCTCAGGATCTCTGGAAGAGCACCCAGTGCTCTTAACCTCTGAGCCCCTCTCCGGCCCCAGGTGGTGCTTTACATTTCTAGCATTACCACACCTGTCAGTTAATCTTGTTAATGTCATTGAAGCACTCTCTTGGGTGTATTGATGGTGTTTTCCAAACACCTCTAACCTCTACTTGAGAAATGATCTACCCTCAATGTGGCAGAGCCACTGTGTAGGCTATGGTGCCAGCCAAACAGAGAGACAGCGAGTGAGCTGAGCAGCAACTTGCATCTTGCTCTACTTCCTGACTTAAATGCAGTACGCTGAGCTGCCTCTCTTGAGACTATGCCTTCCTCATCATGTTAGACTGCTTGGACTTTCAAATTATGACCAAGAATAAACCCTCCTTCCTTGGGTGGCTTTTGTCAGGTACTGTCATAAAAACAAGAAAAGTAACACATGATACAAAACATAGCCCAACTTCCCAAAGTTAGCCACACACACAAATTCTATATTGAGCAATTTAGTAGACAAAGATAAAACACACTAAACCAGGCCAATGAAAAACTGAAATAAAATACAAACCACACTAAGCCAGGCTATGGAAAAACTGAAGTAAAATAGCCTCAAAATATGTCATTTGTATATTCAGTAACAGATAATAAGGTATCGCTAAGAAAACATTCTCATCGGCCTGTTTAAACAATTGCTATATTGTAATAATCAAGTAATATATAAAACTTTAAAATACAGTCTTAAAATTTCTTAAATCATAAAACTGCAAACCTTTTTCTTTTAACCCAGAAATGCAAAAAATTGATGACATTTAGATTAATGAAATAGATTAAAATATATTCACCTGGAGAAAGAAAAGCTGCCTTTTGAATGGTCTTTAGAGCAATATTTTCCTCTGCTGCTGTACTGCTTCCCATGGCCAACTGGTTTACTGCAGTATATAACAATGCCTTCTAAATAAGAAGACAAAGAAGTATGTTTATCAATTCTCTGCACAGTTCCCTGTTTTTAAAACCAAAGGGCCTGTATTTAATGTGATATAAATCCTAAAGCAATGAGGAACATATTTTGATTCATTAATACTATTTAACAAGTTAAATATTTATTTTCTTTGCATGAGAGCAAAAACTAACCTTTCCATGATTTGAATCCAGAATATGAGCCACACTGCCAGCTACAGCCCCTCCCTATAACAAAACACACTGTTTAGACAAATGCAGTTCCCACAAAACAGTAAGACTAATAAAATCTTTCCTTCAAATCATTTGAGAAGTTCAGTTTTCAGAAAACTTGCAACTTGTGAACTCTGTACATATCAACATATTACAGCTTTAAGAAAGAAAACCTGGCTGCTTTGATCATTTCACTTTTTCTATTAAAATACTAAAAGCTCAAAAGTTAGATGATTTTGTAGGGGCACCAAGGAAACATATGAACTGCCTAACAATATAAAAATACTGAAAGAAGGAACACAGAGAGAGTTAAGAATAATAAACACTAATATAGCTTATTCTTGGAAAATACCTAGCTGTCAATGAACAGATGAACTGACAATAAAAATCAGGTATCTACATACATACATAGACAGATAGACAGAATGAAATGGAATACTGCTCAGCTCTGAAGAAAAATGAAATCGTATTTTTACAGAAAAATGAAAATGGACTTGAGAATGTCATCTTGTGTCAGAAAGAAAAAAAACAAATAAACCATATGTTCTCCCTTATTTGTGGATCCTAACCTGCAATGGAAACATATGTGTATAAACAAATGTAGGTGGGGGTACAGTATAACAAACAGAAAGCAGAGGAAGGATGATATCAGGTAATGAGAAAGAACAGAATACAGGTCAAGGTCACATGAGTCAGGAAGAAGCATATAAAGCTAATTGTGTTAACTTTGTCATGGAATTTTCATGTTTTTGTGGTGGACAAGTGCACACAAGTGATTGTTAAAGTGCATGTGCCGGCTAGTCTTATGTCAACATGACAGAAGCTACAGTCTCTGGGAGGAGCGAGCCTCACTAAGATCAGGCTGTAGGTAAGCCTGGGGAACATTTCCTTATTTAGTGATTGATGGGAAGGGCCCAGCGGGCCTACTGTGAGTGGCCCCATCCTTGGGCCGGTGGTCCTGAGCTGCAAAAAAGCAAGCCACAAGGAGCAAGCTAGTAAATAGCACCCCCTGGCCTCTGCATCAGCTCCTGACTCCAGGTTCCTGCAATGATGACTTCCTGTAATAAAGTCCTTCAGTGTAAAAACAAAGAAAGAAAATTCGAATCTTAAGACCTCCATAGTCTTTAATACTAAATGTCAGTGTGCCATCAAGGTTCTTTCTGTCAATACTTAAAAAAACAAAACAAGCATGGTTGGCTACCATAAAAAGCTAAAATGTTACGCTCAGGATGCAAGGCTAAGCACTGCACTCAGGGTCAGCTGCTTTCGACCCAGAGAAGAGCATGTCTGATTGCATGCGGGTTGATGCCCCAGGTCCCGCCTCTGAGAAAAAGGTATCAGACGGGTCTGATGCTCTTTGGGTGGATGACACCTAAATGAACATCAGTACAAAGTCCCAATTTATTTCTAATATCAGAGATCAGACCTCTACTCTTGCCTGATGCATCTAAAACAAAAAGGGGGAACTGTAGAGAGCTGCGGAATGCTATGCCTTAAAGATGGAGCTGGTTTCCGCCTTCCACCTTCCCGATGGTGAGTACTCTCTGTCACGAACAACTCCATATTTGGCTAAGGCTGAGGATCTGGCTTGCTTCCATGTATGTGGACCTATCTGCATTGCCCACGTGGCATGCTGGGGCTGGCTACCCAGAGGCTATTTAAGCTGTGGGCTGGCTTTCCCCAGGGTCAGAAGATTGTTCAAGGTTCCTGAATAAACTGCATTGAGAAAAAAAAAAAAACAAAACAAAACAGAAAAACAAAAAACACATACACATACCACCAGAGTTTTGAGAAGGTCAATTTGAAATCTAAATATCTGAAATTCAATTACTGAAATGTTTACCTTAAAAAAATAAAAAGAATGATTTTGCCAGACATGATGGTTCATGCTTACAGTCCTACCCCTCAGAATGTTGAGGCAAAAGTATTGCCATGAGTTCAAGGCCACTTTAGACTATATCGTGAGTTCTAGGTCAGCTTGGGCCATATGAGACACTGTCTCAAAACAACAGCAAGTTTCAGGTCAGACAGGGTTCCTGCCTCTGCCTCCCTAGCATTCTCCATCAAGCTGGCTGGGAGGAAAGGCTCCTGTGGGGATCACAACAATCTTTACTCAAGGAAAAACTTATTTACATATAAATATCTTTTGAAAACCAACTAAAATGTTTGTTGTGACTGTTCTAAAAAAAATAAAGAAACAACAGCAAATGCAATAGTTTTCATCACGTGTATTTTACACCTGCATTTTATATGAAATGTGCATCATCAATGCTTTCAACACTGTACTTCAAATACAGAATGCTGAAATAAAGTATCAATATAAAACAAAAGTGTATTAAAAGAAAAGCAATGCAGCTGGGAGGCAGACGTAGGCAGGTGAGTTTGAGGCCAGCCTGGTCTACAAAGTGAGTCAGGACAACCAAGGCTACAGAGAGAAACCCTGTCTCAAAAAAAAAAATAAATAAATAAAAGAAGAAAAAAAAAGAAAGGAAAAGAAAAGAAAAGATGGCAATGCAACAGTCAGAACGGGATGATTCCAGAGTGGGTTTAAAATCCATCACCACCACCAACTGTGATTTTGCACAAGTCAACTTAACCTCAATGCCTTAAGCTTCCTTCTCCAGAAAGTGGACCGTAATTACAGAAACTTTATACAATTGCTAATGAAAATACATCTGTAACTGTAGCAGAGTAACTCAGGCACAGTGCGCACTTCATGCAGTGTCTAACAGTTGACAGCCTTCGAGACAATGCAGCCACTGAAAATAGCTTAAAACCCACTACTCAAATGGCCTCTGAATCAGAACCTGTGACATGTGCTGGGAGGCTGTTAGACACAGACCCTCAGTGCTGCCTCAGACCTGCTAAGTCATAACCTGCATTTATAGCAGCACTAGGTGATATCAATAAACAGCATGTTAACATTTCAAAAGCACTGGCATGAAATATTTTAAAAACAAATTCCTAAAAGTACTGAATAACTGACAAGCTATTTACCAAGCCCAAACTGAAAGTTAAAAGGGCAGAATCTAAAGACACAAATTAGAGTCGAAAGATCATTTATGCCATTTGTAGATCCTAATAATGGGGCTCTTCCGCCAGCAGGACAAGCCCAGGACTCATACAATGAGGGTGTATATAGGAAAGCTCAGGATACACTAAACCTCCCGAGGATGGCTTGAGACCCCGGCACAGAAGAGCCTGCTCTAACAATGAGCCCCAATTATGAATGTGGCTGCCAACACATCTCACAGAAACAAGTACAAATTCTTTCATATGAAGCTATTTTAATCCTGAGGTTCAACTTATGTCTAAAAATAATGTTCCAGAAAATATAGTCAGTCAAACACACAACTAAAGCTACCTTGAATGAAAATCAAGAGGAACAATGGACAATAAAAACAAATCTATAAAGACTTTAGATATCAGAATTATTACTAAATAAGTCTTCAAAACAAATTAGCTGTTGCTATTGTTTGCCAACCACTTAAGTGAGTGGCAGAAACTAATGAAATATAGATACCTGAAAATTATGACAAAATACAGTATGTAATTCCTCACAAAACATTGACTTCATGCTTCTATTGAGATTTTAGACATTAGTAGTGTTTTTATTATTACCTTTAGATGATTTTTAAATAAGATGATTTTGAGAATTTAAAAAACACAATCACTAATGCTTACTTGTTATGCATGTTACTTATTCATACAGGCATTGAGATAATCATTATATTTTCAGAACATAAGGGTCCTTCTACTTTGTAGTGTCCATAATATTCAGAACAGTTTGCAAGTACATGGAGGGTACTCAGTCTAGTATTTGTGCAAATAGGAATTGATTAAATGATGATGTTCTCTTCATTGTACTTACTATTTTAAAGAAAAATGCTATATTAAAACTATACTTAAGGTGGGTTAAGATGGCTGATGCCTTTAATCATGTGCTCAAAGGCAAAGGCATGTAGAATCTTTAAGTCTAAATCCAACCTGGTCTACATAGAAAATTCCAGACCAACCAGAGCTATATAGTGAGGAATTCTCTCTCTGTCTCTCCTCTTCCTCCTCCTCTCTCTCTGTGCATATATATGTGAGCATATATACATTTGTGTAAGTGTACATATGCATATACATATTTAACACAGCACAGGCAGAAATGCAGACATGACTCACCTTTGCATTCCGTTGAGTGTACTGAGCCACAACTCGCGATAGCAAGGACCAAAGAGCAGGGTCAGCGGGGTTACTAGAGAGAACATCAGAAACACTCAACCTAAAGGTAGGAGCTACTTTAACCACAAAAAGCTCAGCAAATATATTATGCCTAAAATCTTTTAGACACCTCAGCAAGTTCATATCATTTGCCCACATTTAACTGAAAATATCTTATATCTTTAGAAAGCATATTATACTATCTTCTATAAACACGAAGAGTTCTTATGTTGCTAAAAGATGAAGAGAAAAAAAATCAAATGTTATGGTCACAAAATTATGAGACAAAAACAGTGAAGAAAATGTAGCGTATGTGTGCAAAGGAACTACAAAGAAATTTAAAGAAACAGGATGAACTACATTATTCAGCAGGCGGATAGAACTCTAAGAAAAATACGGCATAAGAAATAAACTTCACATTATTTCTTTTTATTTTGGCCAGAGAGATGACTCAGGTTAAGGCACTTGACCCTGACCTAAAGTTGTGGTTTTCAACCTCATAATGCTATGACCCTTTAATACAGTTCCTCATCTTGGACTGACCCCAACCATAATATTATTTTTGTTGCTACTTCATAACTATAATTTTGCTACTATTATGAATCATGCTGTGGGTATTTCTGAAGACAGAGGTTTGCCAAAGGGGTTGTGATCCACAGGCTGAGAATCCGTGGGAACCCATAGCCAGCTGGAGCTGTACAGGTTAAGAGAGAAGTAACTCCCACAACTGTTCTTCTGTGTTACACACAGGTGCTACTGGCGCATAACTCACTCACCCACGCCAAAACAAGTGTAAGAAAAAGTTAACGTATCTAGCCAGCATAAGTTATTAATAAGAATTAAAAGTAAAATATATGCAAATACAGATAACTACCATTAAACATATGATTCTTCTTTGAAACAGGGTCTCTCTGTGTAACTTTGAACTTGTTCTATAGACCTGGCTGGCCTCAAACTCACAGATCTGGTCTACAGATATGTATTGTTACATATCAGGGAATGAACTGAAGATATTACAAACTGAGGAGTTTCAGACTTTTATATCAAAATAAGTGGAGCTTCATCGAAATAAAGAAAAATATTCACCAGAATAACAGGCAGTCTGGGTTCTAAAACGAGACTCCTAATTCACTCGATAGTCATAACAAAGCCCAAAAGTTGAACATAATCCCATCAGATAGAATTAGTCCCCAAATGAGGCTCACCTGTGGACAGCCTTGGACACCTGCCTTTGCACTGCCACAGTGCGGCCCTGGAGTGCATAAATTGCTGACGTGAGAAGGCATCTGTGATAATCGTTTTTGTGTTTGATATGCTTCAGCAACTCATTAAGTGCTGCTTTTGACAGTGTAATGTCCTGCACTGCCAACCCTAGAGCACATAGTGCTTGAAGGCTTTCTGTGGTCGGTTCCTTTAAAATAGAGCTATAAATAAACATTTAGTAGTCTGTTAGCCATTAATACAGTGGTCTAATACCTATTAGGAGGTTTTACTTAATACGAAAATTTATTTACTTAAAGATTCATCAAAATAAGCCAATTTTGTGCTTAATATATATTTTATTTACATTGAAAGATAATAGTTATCTGACTAGAGCAAAATAATAATGGCCTTTCACAGCATAAATTGGCAAATCTCATTTTATGTCATTATGTCTAAGTTTTAGAAACAATATAAATTGTCTTCTTTGGGTCTCAGTTTTAGGTAAATCATGAGAACAATTTTAGTGAAATATTTAGTTTTAATAAAATCCTATTTTATTAAAGGAAGGTCAGAAAACAGCAGCTCAGAGGCAGCTCTCCTTTGTCGCCCCAGATTGAGATAAGGGAGAGGTGGCTGCTTCCTGGGGGCACAACCTGCTTTGCAGGAAAGCAAGACAGTCCTAAAATTGGGGCAGGGACAGCGAACACCAGAAGCACCACGGTTCAGTATACCAAGGGCCCGACGGGTGGCTGCTAGTGGGAGCCTCTCCTTGCCAGAGGAGCTACAGCTGAGAGACTGAGACAGTCCCCTGGTCTCCTCAGCACGAACCTGACCTTGCATGCTTATAGTCTAGGGAGAAAAGAGACCCAGGGCCCAGTAGGGCTGGCACTGGAGAAAGGGTTCTCAGCC
Organism: Meriones unguiculatus; assembly: GCF_030254825.1. Taxonomy (NCBI): domain Eukaryota; kingdom Metazoa; phylum Chordata; class Mammalia; order Rodentia; family Muridae; genus Meriones; species Meriones unguiculatus. Next base: position 28,523,190 of record NC_083353.1, on the reverse strand, counting down.
CTTCCTATTGAAGTCACACAGGGCTGTAACTGGAAGACTTTTTCAAAACATCTTATCACTTTCCCTAACTGCTTGGAGGGTCAGAAACCTCTCCATTTTTTGTATCTTATCATGGCACATCAGGCAGTCAAGGTCAGTGAAGTTCAGGGGAGAAATTTCCAGTTTAACAGAAGTTCCTCCTTTGGGGGCTGAGGGGCAGTTATCAAGCCCATGTTTTCCTTGTCACAGGAACCAAGGAGTCTTCCCATGTGTGACGGTGGGACCATAAGCTTCCTGCAATGAGGAAGGGTTCTTTCCGAGGAGGATTTGCATTACTCAAACTAGAGGAATTACAGCCAGCTTTCTAAAACCAAACAAGCTTCAAGAACTCAGCAAGCATGGTATAAATACCCCTGTTCTCAGAGGCTCTCGTCTTAACTTGTTCTGAAAGCAGAAGCATGGATGTCCCACAGGTAGCTTTGGAGGAACCTGTTCTCAGGTTAACTTGAAGGGGAAGGAAGGAAGGAAGGAAGGAAGGAAGGAAGGAAGGAAGGAAGGAAGGAAGGGAGAGAGGGAGGGAGGGAGGGAAGGAAGAAAGGGAGGGAGGGAAGGAAGAAAGGGAGGGAGGGAGGGAGGGAGGGAGGGAGGGAAGGAAGGAAGGAAGGAAGGAAGGAAGGAAGGAAGGAAGGAAGGAAGGAAGGAAGGAAGGAAGGAGTAAAGTCTCTCTGAGGATCTCAGCAACTGGAGAGCAAGTCAGTTTAGAGTCCCTATGGTCACTTATTCTTGAAAACAAATAAGCAGTTTTACACAGATACAAAGCTATGAATTCAGCCATGATAGTTAACTCCAACTGTGACTGTCAATTCAGAACAAGGTAGGTCAAATTCCTTCCATTTACTTAAACAGCCCTAAAACATTTAGAACTTTACATTATTCAAATCTTATCTCCAATGTTTTAAGGCTCTGATCTACAAGTGTTAAAGTCAGCTATACATACCATTTGAAAAGCAACGACTTAGCTGCATCCATTTTTCCTTGTTTGTATTCTGTTATTGCCAGAGCTGTCAGAATATGAGCTTTGTCTTGCTCTGATTTAACAACACTCAAGGCTCTCTCATAGGCTAGTGTAGAGAAGAAAGCAAGCAAAATAAAAGCAATTCTAAGTAACAAAATATGACATTTCCTCCTTCCTAATCCCATTTTCAAATAAGATCTGACTAAAATTCCATCTTCCTTGTTCTCTTGATTTCAAGCAGACAGAGTAAAGCCTACCATGGTTTAGCTATTTCACAGTGACTCTGAGGGTACCTTACATTCTTCAGGTAACAGTCCCCACCTCTGCCTGCAGATATACTGTGAGGTAAGTCACCTGAGGTAGAAAAGGAGACCTGGAAGCACTAATGTGTGATCACATTCCCAGTACAGATCGTCAGAGTCACCGAGCAGAGAGTATTTAAGTGCACTATACACGCAGTGGTGGAACCCAGGCGTATCAGAACTTCCTCAGTTAACATTTTTGGAGAAATAAAAATGTATTACTAACAAAAGTTGAAGCTTTCACTTAACAAAAACTTCATTTAAGCAGTATAGAATACTAAGTATCTATCTTCAAATGCTAACCTACATATCCCTCACAAAGGCCTGTGCCTTAGTCTCCTCAAATGTACAATGGATGCTCAGCTCAAACTGTTTACAAGGATTATTCATGAGAGCATACTAATGAGATGACACATATGGCTCCTGACTCCTAGTCAGGTTTTAGCAGATACTGCAGCGCCAGGGCTGAAGAAATGGCTTAGCAGCTAAGAACACTTGACTGCTCTTCCTGAGGATCAAGGTTTAATTCCCAGCACCTACACAATAGTTCACAAATGTCCTTAACTCCAGTCCCAGGAAGTTCAACACCTTCTTCTGGCCTTCAAGGACATCAGGCACACAATCATGAACTGACATACATGCACTTATACATATAACATTTAAAATTTTTTAACTAATTAAAATACTGCAAAAGCTTCAAGTGATCTGATTACTTACCTTTGTTGCTCTCCTTATATAGTCCCTTCATAAACAATGCCAGTGCAAAACCTATGAGGTCCTCCAGTTCCTCAAGGGGCGTTAACTTAAAGGCCTGGATAGCTTTGTCATATTCACCAATGGAGCTAAGAAATAAGCACAACTTACTTAAGATAAAAATATTAAAGAAGATAAACAAGAAAGAGGACCCAGAGTAAGTTGATCAATCCTCACTTAGAAAGACAAATGGGATGGACAGGGGAAGTAGAAGAAAACAAGTAACAGGACAGAAGCCTACTACAGAGGGCCTCTGAAAAACTCTACCTAGCAGTGTATCAAAGCAGATACTAAGACTCATAACCAAACCTTGGGCAGAGTGCAGAGAATCATATAAAAGAAGGAGGAGTTAGTATGACCTAGAGAGGACAGGAGCTCCACAAGGACAAAATATATCAGGGCACGGGGGCCCTGTAGGAGACTGTTTCTCCAACCAAGGACCATGTATGGATATAACCTAGAAACCCTGCTCAAATGAAGCCCATGGTAGCTCAGTAACCAAGTGGGAGTAGGTGTCCTAGTAAGGGGAACAGGAACTACTTTTGACATGAACTCAACGACTGACTCCTTTACCTCCCCACCCCCGAGGCAGGAACAGTCTTGCTCGGCCACTGAGGAGGACATGGCAGCCAGTCCTAGAGATACCTAATAAGCTAGGGTCAAATGGAAGCGGAGGAGGACCTCCCCTAGCAGTGGACTTGGAAAGGGGCAGGGAGGAGATTAGGGAGAGAGGGTGGGATTGGGAAGGAATGAGGGAGGGGGCTACGGCTGGAATACAAAGTAAACAACCTGTGATTAATATAAAAATAAAATAAAAAATTTTAAAAAAGATAAAAATATTAATTTTGGTTTTACAAAAGTATGCAGATATAATTACTCAATCACTCTTTTTTTAAGATTTACTTATTTTATTTTATATATAAATGTTCTGTCTGCATGTACACCTGAACACCAGAAGAGGGCACCAGATCTCATTATAGATGGTCGTTAGCCACCATGTGGTTGCTGGGAATTGAACTCAGGATTTCTGGAAGAGCAAGCAGTGCTCTTAACCTCTGAGCCATCTCTCCAGCCCACTCAGTCACTCTTAATGACTCATCTTCATGTCCTTTTTTTACAGTAATTTAGTAAATAAAATATAATACTACTCAAGTTGTTGAAAAGATTTAAAATACTTATTTTAAAAAGATTTAAAATAAGTAGAGTAGACCAGAATGACTTAACTTCACATTTTTTTCTCTTAAATTATATGTAAAAATTTCAGCCCCTGCTAAACTCAAATCACTCTCTTAAGCTCTTTAGCTCTTCTTTTTTTTTTTTTTTTTTTTTTAACCTTAACAAACTTTACTTAAATCCCAAGTTATAAGAATAATTTCAGGCTGGCTTTTGTTAAAAAAAAAAAAAATTGTAATTTTTTAAGCTTACTAAGCTTACTGTTAGTTAAATATATGCTGAGTGTGAATCTAGAATCTCTAGTAAATTCTAAATCTTTAGTCAAGAATGAAAACCTAGCCTTTCTGAAAACTACTTACCCACACAACACTCTTTGGATGACATACAGACACAATAAAATTCCACATAGGAAATTTTATTGTTTTGTGTGTCAATCTAGGGAGAAAAACTAACACACATTAGGGATCACAGTAGCATAATCGCTGGCTGCTTATCTTCCATGAAGTCACACAAGCTCGGCTGCCATCACCTAAAGATCTTGAATTCATGGACGTGTGTCTGTCTGTGTGAGTCTGTCACATGTATGCTGGCACGTCCCATGGATGCTGGGACCTAAACTCACAACCTCTAAAGAGTAGGAAGCACTCTTAACTGCTGAGTCATCTTTCCAGCCCCAACTGTTATCTAAACTACTATTTCTGAGATTCTCCATTCTGGTATTTATCACTATAATCCAAAAGTTTTTTATAAATGTTACAAAATGTGTGATAAAAGCGTTTTAATCTTTAAAGCTATAAGTAGAAGTTTAAAGAAAAGCAAACTTTGCTTCTAATATTACTTTTGTAAAGATGAAAAATAAATTAAGCTCTAATTTTAAAGAAAGGGTATCCTTTGATGTAGGTGGATTTTTTTGTAAATATGTGCTGAAGTGGAATTTCTGGTTTCTTTGAAGTCTCAGTTTTGTTACGTGATATTTTGCTGTGAGCGCTCACGTGTGTGGCTTTGGCCAGCTGAGGACATCCATGGGTGGACTGTGAGGAGAGGACATAGATAGAGGCCCGCACACAGTGAGACATGGCTTTTTGCATCAACACTGCTGCGCTGACCTTCGTGCCTCCACACTTGACTTCGCAGAGGGCAATGCTCCAGAGAGCTTCTCAGGGCAATCCAGCTGAGTCTCGCGGCTGACTCGGTGCTGCTGCTTGGTGTTGGCCTTTGGACTGGACTGCTGGTGTCCTGATGCCTGAGTTTGGTAATGCCCTAAAGACCCATCGACCCTAATCAGCAGGAAGTGGATAAAGTCTATAGCCATTCTCCCTATTAATCTCCTACCTATGGGGTGGAGGGAAGTTTGTAAGGGAGGTAAAGGTGTTTAAGAACCCTAAATGAAGTAGGTTTGGTGAAAAGTCTAAGCTATAATGTGCATATACATTTCTTCAAATAAAAACTCTTTTCAGAAATGTATACAGGGAAAAAATACAGGAAAAGGAGTAAGGAGACTTCAGCTTTATGGCTTTTTCTTTTAAAAGGAAACCTGAAGCAAACTGACAGAATTTTAATGTGTTACACAAGTGGTGACTATTCATCAATTTACATACTATAGTTTATTATTTGCCATATGCCCGTGTCCAAGATATTTCATAATAAAAAAGGGGGGGGGCTGAAGAAATGCTCAGTGGTTAAAGCATATACTGCTCTTACAAAGGACCCAAGTCAGTGCCTAGCAGGGCTCAGTACTCCTGTTAACTTAGCTTGCAGAAACATCATTTCTGGCATCTGCACATACTTTTCACATACAGTCACCTAAAATAAAAATCTTTTTTTAAAAAAAGAAAATAGATAACCAATTTTCTACAGAAGGTAAAATTTTCTGCAAAAAAAAAAATATATGAAATATCAAACCTAAGGAGAAGATAAGCTACAGTTTCTCAGTCTAGGTTTCCTCTGTTTCAACAACTCCCTGAAATTAACAAGAGTTCTACCTACCTCCCAAATGAAACAGTTTGAAGGAATAGGCAACCAGAGGTGGATTGATTAATGGATTGATTCAGTTGCCGTGGTGATAGGAAGGAACTGGCCACCTCCTGCCTCCCTGTGAGCTCCTTGGAAGATAGAGGGGCTGAACCTAACGCTCCAAGCTCAAGTTAAAGTACTGGAACTAGACCACTCAAGTTGAGGGCAACTCTAAAGCAGAGAACTCACTCACGAGTCACAAACCTTCTCCCTGTGTCTCTGCACTCCAGCTTTACCTTGACCCCCTAAAGCAACCAGTCTGCCTGTCCTTCTCTAAGTCAGAAGACTTCGAGAACGCAAGGGAAGGTCTTAGCTCCACTGCCTGAATTCCTTAGGACTGTGTAAAGGAACTCCTAGACCACAATACTCACTCCCAACTAAAATATAGAGCCAATTAGGATAAATCCAATTCCCCAATGAGATAAGTGGGCTTCCTTAGGGAAAACCACCGCCTTGCTCACAAGCGTTCCTCATCCAGTTCATAAGCATCTGCTCCAACCTCACTTTTCACAAGACACATTCACACTACGTTTTAAGGGAGCAGAGTTTAACACATTCTGGCACTCAGAATAATGTATCCCAGTGCGCTGGACACTAGTCTTCATGTCTATAGTGCCCCAATTTTCCCTGAGAAATAGATTCACAGAACTAATGAGGGAAAATAGCCTTACCATAATAATCTGCCCCAGTTTCTCACTGTAACATTGTAAGTATGTTGGTCTTCGGCAGATTGTAACAGCGCAGCTGCCCTTTAAAAGAAAGGACAAGGTATTTTAAATTTTCTATGCGAAATATTTTTTTTTACTCATTCTTTCTCAGCCAAATCCATGGATTAATATTCTTTTCTTCCAATTCTGCTAATTCTTTAATGCTACTTATGGAAGCTTATTCATATTTCAGTAAGTTAATACCACAGAGGCACTTAAATATATTTAAATTTTAAGTTGCCAGTAAAAAATAACCTTCTTGTTCTTTTCTTCACAAGTAAAGCCATTTATTATTGCCTGTGAGTTATAGAAATTCTAAAATTTGTAATCTAAACATAGGCAATGACCATATCAATGGTATATTTTGATACACTGAAGTTTACAGAAGACACTCTTAAAAATATTTATGTAGGAAAGCAGAAAAAGGAATGCTTTCATGTGCTCTTGAGGCTATACACACAGAAACACTGAAAGACAATGAGTTAAGGGAAAACATAAGAGGTTCCTCTAGGCTTAGAATATACTTACCAATAGCTAAAGCCAACATTTTCTTCTCCCATTGTGTTCTCTGTAGGAAAGGGGAAAATGTCCTAAAAGCTAAGCTTTTTTTTTTTTATGGTTTCTTTCTTTCCTCTCGTTTATTTGCTTATTTGTTATGTATACAGTGTTCTGCATGCATGCTAGAAGAAGGCACCAGATCTCATGAGCCATCCCTCCAGCCCCTTTCTTTTCTCTTTAAAGAGGATCTGACAGGAGAAATATCTAAGAAGGGCTTTTTAGCTACTTGACATTGCATGAAAAACAATTTGCTCAGGTAGCACAAAAAAGCTACAGAGATTAAAACTACACTTCTGGTTGAATTTATGCGCTATTTGTGTCTCCAGCCTCAAACATCGTAACATATAAGACAGTTGCTGTGGTCAGTAAAAAAGGAGAGGTACATATCAAGTGACTGTGGAGTCACCCCTTGAAGTCTGAGGTACAGTGAAGCCAGAGTCAGCATGTCTACAATAGCAAGAGCACACTCAAAAAGGTAGCAAACACCTTAAGCTGTCTAGTCTTATGTGTTAACTGCTATATTATATGTTTTAATTACTCTAAGTTTACTGACACTGTAAGAAGAAAATTGTGGGGTTTTTGTTTTGTTTTATAAACATTTCTCCATCACCTGGAAAAAGAACTTCATTGTACAGCCTCCAGTACCATCTAGTGATTATTCCTTTGAACTGCATGCGAATCCACAAATGTTAAGTATTTGGTATACTTCATTACATCTGACCAGATGTCTTCTGAATACTGACATATATTTGAAGCAGTGTTGTGTCTTAAAGCTAAGCAATCGGCTCTTTTAACATTATTCTGTAGTTACTCATGAGATCAGCAGTTATTTTCACACTCACCTACCATTACCTCATACAGAAAACACTAGTTTCTTCCATTCTGACCAGGCTCCAGGCTGGCCACTCCACTCTAGCACACTAGCAGTGTGTTCAATATGGAAAACCACTCCTGTTTGGGAGTACTTGCTCTCACTCCATCGAAAATGCACTGTCCCACATTCTCTAACACTAGACCTACTCTAACTCTTCCTTAGCTACTATTACTAACCAGGTATTATTAGCTTCCTGAGTATCTCCAATTGAGGAGGTCCTGGAGAATAGGGCCTCTGTCTGCTTTAATTCCCTGATAAATTTCTCATGCCATGGATACTGCTTGGCACACAGAATCCCACAAACAGGAATAAATACGTAACAGATAATAAGGTGAGTCAAGCAAATATTCATGTTGTTGTTTCTTGTCTGACTAAAGGGGATAGATTTTTTAAAATAAAATCTATAGCCTTTGTTTTTTTGCCCTTCTCTGTCCCCCATCCCCTAGCCAACAGAACATAAAATACAGCTGGAAATTTGGAACTGCATCTTTTCACCTTCCACAAGGTGATATGAGGAAGATCAGGACAGGCGTCAAAACCGCATTATTTCTTTTGTCAAGAGACTGAACTTCAAAGGAATACTGACAACACAATGAATACTGTGCAGAAAGCATTGCCTACCTTTGGTATGCCTCTGCTGCTTCCCTCTTCAACTGCAGATGCTCGTTTAAATAACCCAACATTGAGAAAGCTGGAGCGTAATTCTGAATTCTTCCTGGAAATTCATAAATATCTTTAATTTGTATGTGTGTGCTTACTATATACACAAAAATAGCAGTTAAATTCTCTTTTTGTTTCAATATCCAAAACAAGAGATTACCTCTTGAGATTGGTGGTATTATTGAGAATAATGGCCTAATTTATCTTGAATACACCAGTGTTCATTTGATAGTTTTTCTAAGTCACTGAGTAACACTGAAGAATCACATGTGGTTTTCTAGTTATATCTTATAGTTTAATCATGTTTTCTTTAAGCCCTTGTAATACACAACTCTAACTAGGATGTCTCCATCAAATCCTTTCCCTCAGAGCTCAGGGAAGCCCTTGGAAGAGGGAACAGAATGAGTGTCAGAACCAGAGGAAATAGAGCACACCAGGAGAACAAGGCCGTATGAATCAAGGCTCATATAAAGTCACGGAGACTGAAGCAGCACTCAGTGTCTACATGCGTCTGCAGCAAGTCCTCTGTGTGTGTGTGTGTGTGTGTGTGTGTGTGTGCGCGCGCGCACGCATGCACGTGCATTGATTATATTTTAGCTATTAGCTTAGTATTATTATGGGACTCTTGAGTGTGTGAATGACTGGGTCTCTGATTCTTGTCCCTGCTCTTGGGGCTCTTTTTCTTCTGTTGCGCTGCTTTGTCTAGTTTCCATGTGACAGTTCTGTTTATCTTAATATACTTTATTGTCATGCTTAGTAAAAAAGCAAAAAAATGTTTTCTTTAAAGTAAAATTATTCACTCATTAAAACTAGGTCTGATGTTTATAAAGAAATTCCAGTTTCTGCAATTTTTTTAATTAGTTCTCACAGAATTTCATACATCTTTTTGGCTAATCAATTAAACCTCTTGTGATTTAATTTAGCAATAATTTTCTCTTGGTGGTTCTATTCCAAACTTTATGTTCTAAAACATAATTCAGTACTTCACACCAGGAGCAGAAAAAATGGATCTGGGCTCTTTCAATAGGTATTTTCCAATTTTAATATTGGAAGTGCATCGTCTGTCTACATTGGACAAAGGAAAGTATCCCTTCCCTAATTTACTTAAGAACTAGTAATACAGAGAAGGGTTTCAGGTCCCCTGTGCTGTTTAACAAAGCAAATATAAATCTTGTGTGACAGGTGGGATTCTAACAGCAGAGTATAAGGTGAAATAGCTAAAGTCCTTCTCGTCTCTAAATCCCTAAGGTACAAGAACATAAAACCTTCAAAAAGAGTTTTTTAAAAAAGCTCCATGCTCCATGTTTTGCAAACTCAGCAGGACAGATATGGATACGTACTCTCATCACATCTCTCTTTTTTCTATGTCTGCTATGTTAGTATTCCTAGCCAAGCACACAGCATTTGCATGAGTCTATGAAAATGGTTCTACCATTTAAAAACCATCTGTACACACTTGTTAGAAGGTGCTGTGTTCATCACTTCCGATTACCTGCATTTTATCAGGAGATTTACCTCTTTATGTACATCCTTTAAGTTACTTATACAGTAAGGAAACTCATAAGTAAGATCTCTGAGTGGACACGTCCTCAGCTCTGGGGACTTATCAGTGTCCTTCACACTGATCAGCACACTGCAATAGAGGACAACGTCCCAAAGTGCTGATGCCAGGAAACTCAGACCTTCTTCTCAAGTGGCCCAGACGACCCACATAAGAGAACTGACTCAACAGAACCCTTTCTGGGCAGAACCCTTTTCTCTCCTGCTTTTTAGTTCACGTTATCCTGTGGCTTCTTTCTGTTATGACTACCTCTGCCAAGTGCTCACCCTCAGAGACCACTCTTGTCACTGAAATCCTAAGCAGCAGGCACCTTCCCTTTCATGTCACAGGTAAGAAACTGAAACGCAGTTGTACAGTATGCCCAAGAACTCTGTACTGATGCCAAGTAGTGAAGCAGAGATAAAAAACTCAGTGGTGGTTTTATTTTAAAATATAGAAAATTATTACCAGGGAAAGCTAATAAGTTTCACCATTCTGCCAGTTTCCTGCATCTAAATGTATTTTTTCCAGTATCTTACAGGGTAGTCAGGAGTTAAAAGGCAAGGTTAAAGTCACTGGGTGAGGGTTTGGCAGCTCACATATATTATCTTATCTAACTCTCCTAACTATACCTGTATAACTTGAGAATTGTGATCTTCTCTCCCCCAAAATGAAATACAAGTTAAGGGAAATAAAATGTCTGGTCCCCAAACTGAAACTGAAGAATTCAGAGGAGTAACAGCAGCAACAACTCAGAACCTTTAACGTTTATCATGTGTCCATTATTACAAGGAAATCTTATTCAGTAAGTAATAAAGGAGTTTTAATCACTCTTTGAAAGCCATTACTTTGATTTAAAAATACTTCGATTTAAAAATTGTACTCCTTCCAAGTAACAAGAAAAAAGCAAATTAACATGTGAAATAACACTAACATTTAACATGGATGGGTGAATTAAAAAGAAAGCAAGTCATTTCAGTAGTCTGATACTGCGTCAAATGCAGCCAGTGTCTTACCCACATATTTGCAGAGAACGCACTGTGCTGCAGGGACAGCATTCATCTGCAGGATGTTGTACTGGTAAAGCTCTGTCTCTCTGTTGCTTTTATCTTGTAAAGTTGTACAAACCCAATATGCATAACCTATTGCTCCTTCAGTCTTGAAAAAGAAACATAGTGAACTTATAATATTTCAATAAAACTAAGAAATAAAATATACTTCAATAACAACAGTGTCATAGCTTAGTCTTCTTTAAGTGTCTTTAACAAAAGATGCCATGAAAAAAACAAAAACTGTTGAGATCAATTTAAAACCACTTCTCTAATCCTGAGTAGAAGAATCAAATACAACAAAAAGTAGAAAACAGAGGCTTGCCAAGTAGGCTGCTTTTCCCCTTCTCAGACCATCCCCATAGGTTAAGTCAAACTAATCCAATGCATTCTCAGAGTCTAGGTTATCAACTAAAGCGCCTCTTCACTCATGTTCATTCTTCTTATAGTCTCAATTTCTTTTCAACATTACTCTTACTACATGTAATAAATCTCAGTGTGGGGGCTGGAGAGACGGCTCAGTGGTTAAGAGCACTGACTGCTCTTCCAGAGGACCCAGACTCAATCCACAGCTCACACTACAGCTGAAATCTGTAACTTTAGCCCCAGGAGCTCCAGTGCCCTCTGCCGGACTCCATGGACACCAGGCACACACTTGGTGCGCACATCAAAATGAATAAAAAATGTTAATCTCATTATAGCTGAAGATGACCTGGAACTCCTGATCCTTCTGCCTGTACCTCCTGAGTGTCACTACTTCCAGTCTCTACTCATTTTCTTAACAAGGATATTTTGAATTCTCAAGAAGAATATTGAGATTCTTACATGCATACTGAGCTCTGTAGTGTGCCTGAAGAGATCCATGGTGTCGTAACTTCCAATTCTCTCTGCAATAAGAGCCTATTAAAAATATTTTAAAGTTTTAATTAATTTAAAAGGAATAAAAATAGTGGTAATAAATGCTTCTAGAAGAACCGGACATTTACTAGCCATACTTCAAAGCAGAGTTAAGCTTCATTTCCAGTGCTACCATTTTTAACTAAGCCTGTGAGTTGTGTCCTGAGATAATTATTTTTAAAAACAAAATACTGTCAAAATAGAAAACATTTTCCATGTAGGTCACTATGATAATAGTTACTAACCCAGAGCGACACAACACACCCTGAACAGTCTCAGCCTGAGACTGACATCAGGCAGAAATGCAAACTCCGGTGCTCCCTGTCCAATAAGTGACAGAGAGCAGTGCAAACTGCCCTGCTCCCGTGCGGCACTGCACCTAAGTAGGACAGGAAATTGCCTTGCTACCTCTACCACCAGGTAACTGGAATTAGACTAAGATACAAAAGCACAGTAAGACATAACTAATCAATGACGATGGTGTTCTGATACGTGCAGTGCTCCTACTGTTGCTACACCACTTAGTAATTCAATGCTGTTCTTGACTAGACAAGTCATCCTGGTGCCCAATGCTGCTTTTCAGATGATTTGATGCAAGCAAAAACAATCAGTGACAGACCCAGACTAGAAACAAGTAACCTGATTCTATCTGGCACTACAAAAATCTAAACAAGGTAAAAGAGAAAATACTCATAAATGCACAACCCAATACAAAGATTTCATAGAAAATTAGAAAACAATAATCAGAACGATCTTTGTAAATGTATGTTTTTACAAATGTAAGTTTAATAAAAGTTCCAGGTTTATTTTTTAGGCAAAGTAATAATCAGAGTCATGGGATTCAAGTTTAGTCACTAGCAGCTATGACACAACATTTAGGATGTCTTGAGTTTAAGTTTCTAAATCTTTAAAGAGTATAACAATAGCTACACCTCAAAGGATTGACAACAGATAAGCTAAAATATTGTATGCAAAAACCTAATCACATGGTTGGCATGCAGTAAGTTTTCAAACATGCACATAATGCTATCACCTATCACTAGTGTGAGGTTATTTTATATTGATAAATTTATTAATAACTGTTGTATATCTTACTTGTCCAATCCAGCACAATAAGTAAGATGGATCAAGGGACTGAGCCATTTTGAAAGCTTCATGAGCTTGCTAGACAAAAAAAACAAAATAAATAAACGAATATCACATCAAGCAATTTCATAAACATCAATGGTGTATAAAGTATAAAATAAAAGAAGTCAAACTTGTCATGATATACATAAATATAAAATTTCATTGTTCAAGCACAATTAGAATGCAATATTTTAACTACAGAGTCTTAGACCAATGCTGTGTGCAACAAATTCCCCTACAGGTTAAGAGCTCTGGTCCCCTACAAAATGACACTATAGGTCTCTATCTTACCTCGATTGACATCTATTTCTATCTAACTCTAATCTCTAGGCCTCTATCACCTAGTCTGCAGAACTTTCATATAATCACATACCATGTGCTAACTACATGTGAAAGAAATTGCTAAGTAAGGCTGACTCGATCCCCTTTACTGAGGGAGTAAGAACTCACAACCAGTGAAGCTGAACCTGTGGACCTGGAGAAAGTAAAGTTAACAACACAGTTCTATAATGGGCAGGCAAGAGACATTAAAGATACCTCTCTTGGACTATAAACTTACACACTTCCTGTCCGCTGCTTTAAAAGCAACAACACACTTATTCCACACTGCTTTCTGCTGCATCAGGAAAGAGACTTTTCTTTAGGAAGAAAGCTCATGAACGCTTGTGGCTAGTGGTCCTGAGACTGAACCTAGGGCTCTGCCCATACCAAGTGTGCATGCTTTCACTGAGCTACAGCTACAGTATTTCACATTTCTCAAAATGTATTTTAAAAATTTCTTTCAATTTACAGTCTTCCAAAGCTGATCATTTTTTACACTGAGTGAGTAATATATCCTCAAGAATTATGGAAGAGTTTCTTTGTTTGCTTGTTTGTTTTGTCAAAGGATGGGATTCCGCACACTGTAGAGCTATGGCATTGTCACTGGACTTGGGAAGACTTCCCAAATATGGCCTATGAACATGACCCAGGTACTAGGGTCCAGCTGCTCAACTGGGACGAATTCCACTGGGACATTTAAAGGCAATTAACAGTTGCTGAAGCCCAAGTCTAAATTGTAATACTAAAGGTTAAACTTAAGATATTAAAAAATATTTGTCTCTCTTATCTTCATTCACCCAGCCTAAATGTTGTACAGTAAACTCTATTATTTATATTGTTACCAAATTAATTAACAAGAGAACTGTTTTATCTATAAAAATTACCTAACGAGGCTGAAGTAAGAGGTTGGCTACTACCCAGTGAGTTCAAGGCTAGCATGGATACACAGAAAGGTGCAGTTTCAGAAGGGTGAAAAGGTTTTATATGAATAGAAAATGAGAACTTTCCTGAGTTTCATGGAAAGAAAAATAAATCTTACATATTCATTACTCAACATAATATAACAAATGCCATCAATTAACTATGTTTGACATATTGGATACATAATACATAAAATATTTCATTTTTAACAGATCAAAACTAATAATGATACCTCAATGTTTTCAGTCGCAAGGTAGAGCACTCCTAAGTTGGTCCAAGCAGCAGCATTCTAAAAGAGATATTAAAAACAAACAGACTTCATTCAGAGAAGCTTTTTTTGCAGTGACCAGCAGCTAATACAAACTCAAAACTAGTCAAAGTGCTAAAAAATAATAATAGTAATAAAGTGACTGTTGAGTATTCAGCCCTAAACAGAACATCTGTAGCACACTGTCGAGGCTCAGGAAACACCTCAGAAGACGGGGTAGAAAGCACGGAAGCACTGGAGGATGGGAAGGGGTGCTCAGTCTTTTGAACCTGACATTATTGGATGTTGTACTCATGACACACAGCAGATGTATTCATGATCTTGCAAGATCCATGCAATACTCAGCGCACCAACAGTGTACTGTGGATCAGGGAGGAGCTCCTGAGACCCCACAGCTTTCTCAGGACTAATGGTTAATGGAGGAGAGGGGTCCTTTTTCTTCATGGTGTAGCTGCTGGGAACTTGTGCATTTGCCACCAAATAACCCCATGTCCCATGTCCATGCTCATGCAAGCAGTCCAAATTAAACGCAGTAGTTTGTTTGTTAACAAAACAAACAAAAAAATTAAGACATGAAAGTAGGAAGGGAATCTGGGAAGATGAAGGGGATCAGAGGAAGTGGGAAGAATGTCAGAGCATAGGGAGTTGTACATAATCAAAACACATTATGTATGTGTATAAAATTGTCAGAGAATAAACTAAACTCAAAGTAGTCCTCACAACCACATGCAAACACACACATCCGTGCATATGTGTGCACATGCGCACACACACACACACTCAATAAATAAATATAATTTTTTGATTGTTTTTTGAGTCAGAGTTTCTCTGTGTAGCCTTGGCTGTCCTGGACTTGCTTTATAGACCAGGCTGGCCTCCAACCACAGAGCTCTGCCTGCCTCTGCCTCCCAGCACTTGGATTACAGTCGTGAACCACTGCGCCTGGCTAAATACAATACTTTTAAAGTGAGAGAGATCCTGCCTCAACACAGTGGAAGACGAGAACCAACTCCTAACAGTAACTCTATATGGTACACACACAGCTGCACTCACTCACACATCCATCCACATACAAGTTACATGAATTAATTAATTTTAAAAGAAAATTAATACACTGAGTTTTGCAGTTCTTTTTGTAGACACACAGAACACTTACAATTTGTTCTGCCTGGATTGATTTGATGAAACAGTGCTGAGCAAGGGCATAATTGCCAATACCTGAAACATACAGAATTTAAAGTAAATACAATGTGTTGCCTGGAAACAAATATCTTATAAAATAAAGTATTACTCTATCCTCACCACGGTAGCATGCAACCACACCAAGTGCGTTCCAATATAGGTGATTTTCACTGTCCAGTCTCACTGCCTTTTTCAGACACTAAAAAGAAGTCAAATTAAATTATTTTTTTTATTTCTTGAATATCAGCATTTATATAAATAAAATGTGGTTTAATGTTAAAATAAAGTATAAACAGCATCTTTCATAAAATCACTTGTTTTTTTAAGTTCATAAAGTTTTTCATACATGCAAAGATTTCTGCAGTAACTCTGTAAGGTCATTCATGTTGCTGCCAGTTTCTGCCAAATGTCGTGCTTGGTGATAGTAATTAATTCCAAGATCGCACCATGTATTCGATGTAGACATCAACTTTAATGCTCGACCATAACACCTGCAGAAAAATAAAAATAAATAGTTAGATGCTTTTAGAGTATAGTGTTCTAATTCGACTCTAACGCCAATGGCTGGAAATCTCTATAAATCACCTTCCTCCGAGATGCAGGAGCTCATCTTTCTTTAATACTTCTCTTCCTTCTTGCTGACCAAGAAGGACGCCTAAGACACGTACACGCACTTTAGATGGTGAAACAGCATGCAGACTGGTGCAGGCGTCCCCAGCGAGCTTCCACAGGCAAGACACATCGCCTCGGTGCTGCAGAGCCCTGAAAGACAAACAGTGGCTTTCCAGATTCCGCCCAAAGCTGAGCTGTGTGCCCCTCAGGACTGTGTATCCTCAGAACAGAAGAGCTCCATGCGATAGTGACCAAGGGCAATGACTAGTGAGGCTTAACAGAACATACCCTACCACCTCCACGCTAAGAAGAGAAAAAGCTCGAGAAAAGATTACAGCAGGGGGAACTGGGTATTTTATGTGGCAGGAAATTCTGCAGGTTTTTTTTCTTCACCATAATTGTTGGTGAAGACATAGCAGAAAACAAATAAATATTAGAAAACACTGAAGGACAAAAGTTTAGGGCAACTTTGTGACTGTTTCAGTTTGGTTTTGATACTAAACTAAATATTCTGAATGTGTGCCTTTTGTTTGGCTAATGAAGGCAGTGACTTTGTTCTAAAAGCTTGGACTTCCCCTGGAAAGATTCGAAAATATATTAACTACATTTGTACCAACAAGAGCTGGTGGAGCAGAGGATTTTCACTGAGAGTAAGATAGCAAAATGTAAAGCTCTACATTCAGGAGCAGGTGAGAAGAGCTTGAACAAAAGCTCAGAAAGTGCACAGGGGAGGTGTGCAATTCTTGAACATGTCCTCTCCACCTTTCTCAGCATCTCAGTTCAGGCCAAGTCTCAGTAACCAGCCACTACAAACTGCTGTGTCACAGGCAGATGGGCAAGCAGATGGAACGCTCTCACAGCCTTTTCTGCTCCAGGAGGCTAGCCAAGATCCATTTCCCAGTGTCTTCCTAAGAAACACTAGTCACTACTGAAAACCCACCCACGGTGAGTCAGGGCGGAGGACACTATTCCTAAGTTCCTTCCAGTATCTTAGTAGGACATTTAAAATTGACATAGGAGAAAAAGAAGGAAAACAGTAGCAATCCTAACAGCCCAAACTCATGTCTTTTCAACTTTAATTAAAAAAAGTTTTTAAATCAGAGCTGGAAGTTCTCAGTGGTACAGCTGCTGTTGAGAGGTTGCTGAAATGGCCTTTGAAGTGCTATCCTATCCTCTTGTCTTGGCTTCCCAAGTGGCTCAGATTACAGCAACGCATCACTGTGCCCAGGACAGACTTCTTGTTGTTATAGCTGTTGGTGTGTGTGTGCGCGCGCACACATGTGATGCCTGTGCACATCTGACTAGAGGCCATCAGAAATCCTGCTCTATCCTTCACTGTCTTATTTTTTGACACATGGTAGGTATGTCCCTGAGCCTAGAGGCAGGCTGACAGCCAGTACAATGCAGTGATTCAGCAGAGTTACAGGTACACGTGCAGCCACAGTCAGCGTGAGTGCTGAGGATGTAAACTCAGGTCTTCACCCTTGCCCATCAACAGCTCTTACCTACGAAGCCATTTCCCTGGTCCCTAACATGCGTGCTTTTAAAGTCATATAACACAAATAACACTGCACTAGACGTAAATTTCCTGGATTCTTTTCTTATAACACTTTTTTCCTTAAATTTTCTCCGCAGGATTAATTAAAAGCTTTTTTTTTCCTTACCTTCAGCCCATGCAAAAGCCTGACTGAGGCCCTACTGAAGACTGCAAAGCATACTCTGTGTCTGAAGTGCCACGTGTCAATCAATTCCAACAGAGACACCCACTTCAAGATCAGGAGATGGAGATCTAAGACACTTTGCCAGAGCAGCGGCTCCACTAGGGAGCCTCCCCTACCGTTTCCCTCATCTCTGTGGCACGGCAGCCACTACAAAGAGCACAGAAGTCTCTTTCTTCAGGAGTCAAATTAATTCAGTTTGTATACTATAGAATTAGTCAGCTAGTCTGTTATTCTTACGTTTGACAGTCCTAATAACTGCTCTATCTAGCAGCATAGGCATGAAATTGTATTTTAAATTTAGTTTTCTTATACTACCACAAAAGTAAGAGTGCTAAACAAAGGTGATACTAACCAAGTGAAATATTCCAGTGCTTTCTCCACGTAGTCAACACCTTTTCCATCCAGAAAGTCCACTAAGGCCGCCTTGGCCATCATCAGATAGCATTCACCCAATCCTACAGCAAAGTGAGTTTGTGAAGGTCATCAAAAGATACAAAGCAAACACTGAGAATCAACTTGGAATAAACCTATTGCTTTCTTAAGAACACTTCCCAGAAAATATACAGTGTTATTTTATAAAATTACCTCTAATTTTGCAAAGGAGATCTCAAATGTCAAGGTTCCCTTGAAATAAAAATGTACTAAACCTCACAGAAAGTTATCTGTACAGAGTTCCTTGACTACAGGCTAATTATTTTCTTCAGATGTCAGCTTCCTAACTAAGGATACTGTTACTCTCTATCATATGCATTTAACATAATAAAAATAGTATCTGATCTTTTACATTAATATCTGTGTCTCAAACTATACAGTAAAAATTAAATCAAGTAGTAAATTCTTCAAGGGTCAGGAAATATTTCATAAAAGTGAGCTCTTTTTTTTTCTCTTGAGAAAAGTTTTATAAATGGTAAAAGGGGGAGAGAAAAAAAGAAAAGAGAAAAATGACTCCAAGCTCAAAACCTGCAAATATTAGGGATTGAAATAGAGGAGCTTACATAGCAGCCTAGATAGTTTTATGAAGGGATAAGAAACAACCTCATAAACTTAAATTATAATAGGTGGCAATGTTTTTCCTTCTATTGCTAAAGCAGTGTTAGGAAGGGATACTAAAGAAGCAACTTAAATCAGCTTAATTATAAAAGAAAGCAAATTGCATCTAAAAAAATCTAAGTAAACTTCTATAACTTACAAAATAACTTTTAAAATTATTAAGATATTCTGGGAATATACAATTACCAAAACATAGTGTGGCGGTTTGAATGAAAATGGCCCACAAAGGCTCATAGAGAGTGGCTCTCTTAGGAAGGTGGCCTTGTTGGAGTGGGGGCTGGTAATGAGGTTTCAGATCCTCAAGCCAAGCCCAGTGTCACTCTCTTGCTGCTGTCTTTGGATCCAGATGTAGAACCCTCAGTTACTTCTCCAGGACCATGTCTGCCTGTGTGCTGCTGCCATGCTTCCTGCCATGACCACAATGGACTAAAGCTCTGAACTATAAGCCAGCCCCAATTAAATGTTTTCCTTTATAAGAGCTGCCTTGGTCATGGTGTCTTCTCATAGCACTGGAAACCCCAACCAAGACAAATAACATCAGAAAAAATTTGCTCAGAAGATCTATTTGGGCTCCATTAGCTTTTGCTCTATTTGTCTAAAAGTAAAAGCTCTACAACATTACTATTTATGAACTGTTAGGAAACAAAATTTCATGTTTTTACAATCAAATACATATCACACTGTATGATAAATTCTTGTTCAGAGACTTGCTATGGACTACATTCTTTTCAAGTTATTTGATACAGGTCGGAAGAAAATTTACTTGATGTTTCATAGTTGAGCATTATTAAAATTTAAAAAGAGAAGGAAGGAACTTTAAAAAAAAAACTACCTTTTAAGGCAGGTACATAGTCCTCTTTTTTTTCAATGATCAGCTGATACTGAGCAATGGCCTCCGTGTACCTGCCCAGGATTTGCTGTATTGCTGCCACTTTAAACACACTGTATGTGGAGTCTGGGTTCAGCTCACTGGCTCTTGTGAAGGATTTCAAGGCTGTTGTATAGCCACCTCTGCTTAAGTATGCCTCTCCTAATGACTCCCAACAATTGTAGTCCTTTGGGTCTGCCCTTAAAGCGGCCTGTAAACTTAAAATTTTAATAAACAGTGAGAGAATTAAAAGTAATATAACTATATCCACATCTAGAAGGAATATATTAAATAAGCAATTCAATTAAATCATCCACAAGTCCTCTGAGTTACAAAAATGGCACTTAATGCAGTTTTCCCTATGTCTTTAATAATTCGAATGATTTTAATAGTAAGAAGATTTTGTGAAGCGATTTTTAGAAAATGAGCACAAAATGCTCTTTTGGGAAAATGTTGACCATAATCTTTTTCTTTATTATCCATCAGAACTCCAGTTTTCTGTGCCACCACGACGCATGGACATCTTGGCCTGCCCCAGTCCAGCAGCCTGTCAGTCCCCCTACTAAACCCGTCAAGTACAGTACTAAGAAGGATGCGTACATATCCAGTCAAATTGCATTTTTATAAAAAAAAAATCAGAATATTTACATCCTAGAAAGTAACATACATCAGAAATGACTTATCTTGACTCAATTATATTTTCACTCTGAAATACAGTTCAAACCAAATGACTAAAATAATCACACATGAGCCCTTCAAGCCTCAAAGGCCTCTCCTGCCGAAGTCACATGTTAATGTAACAGCAAAGGTCCTCGCTTTCTATTACTGACTGCTCCTGAGGGGACCTCTTGCATTATGATGCCAACAAAGACTTAACTGGCTAACCCCTCAGCTACAGTCCATGCCTCCGTCCACTTCAAATTCTACTGCCTTGTAGGCAGTAAGCACCCAATAAATCATAATCAATTTTGTTATCTTTCTCTCAAAATGCATCTCGGTAGGAGGCCACTTATAAAGGTCATATGGCTACCAAGGAAATGTAATCAACACTACACCGTTCAAATGTAAATGTAAGATGCCTTACTCAGCCACTGCTTGAGAATGTTGACCAGCTTTCAAATAGTAGAGTCCTCGCCTAAGCCAGGCCCACTTTGCTGCTCCAGCACTTGCCTTTTGAGTTACTGCTGTTAAGATACCTAAAGCAGTTTCCTAATGAGAAAATATCAATGTGAGGGACACCAAATGTAAAAATACAGAACTACTATGCAAAGAATACAAATGTACTTTCAGTTCCCATTTCTAATCTTTTAAATTCACAACGAAATACATAAAACTAATTTTTTTTTTTTCAGAGCTGAGAACCGAACCCAGAGCCTTGCACTTGCTAGGCAAGCGCTCTACCACTGAACTAAATCCCCAGCCCTCATAAAACTAATTTTAATGATATAAAAGTCAGGTCTAGAAGTTGGCTACACTGGTAAAGTGCCTGACACATAAACACAAGGACCTGAGTTCAGAACCCCAGATCTCCGGAACCCATGGAGCAAGCTGGGTGTGGGGAATGCTCCTGAAACCCCAGCACCAGGGGATGGGGGTAAGGAGATGGACAGATCCCTGCAGTTCACTGCTCAGTTAGCCTGGCCCAGTCTGTGAGGGTCAGGTTCAGGGAACAGCCTTCTCTCAAAAGGTAAAAGACGACAGGCTATCAAGGAAAGACACCAGACGATGACCTCAGGCCCACACACCCATGCATACACGTGTACCCATCTGAATACCATGCATACATGGATGTACCACATAAAAGTACACACAGAAAAGTGACAAGTAATTTAGCATCTACCAATGAAAAGAAAATGTAGTCTACAAAAATTGCAAAGATATTCCCATTTTCCCTACAATGAACAGTGAAAGCTAAGGTAACTTACAAGCAAATATAAAAGCATTCCCATTTACATGCTAGGGGAGAGACTAAGAGACGAAAGTGTCTGCACAGACCATGTCTTCCAGCTCCACACTGAGGTCAACTGCCGCAGCTCCAGACTCAGCATCCATGTCATCTAATTCAAAAGCTTTCCTGTAACACCCTCGGGCTCTGCTTCTGTCTCCAGCCACATCTCGGTAATAATGGCCTAGGTAGCAGAAAGCTTTACCCATGTAGGCATCCAGTCTCGCAGCCTTGGAAGTAAGCGTGGACAAAGAAAATTTAAAATTCATTTCAGTGAATATAAAGGATATAGCACACTGATTAAAGAAACTATCTTATTAAACGTATAGAATTATGCCAAACAATCCTTTACTGTGACAGTTAAGACAGACACAAAGGCTGGTCCACATTGCCTATAGAACATAAATACACAGTAAAATTGACATTTCTTTGATTTAAAAAAATGTGAAATTGGCACCATTGTTAAATGAATATGCTCTCATGAGAAGATACAAACTTAAGACATAGTGTTAAACATCTGTAAAAACAGGAAGCTAAAAATCCAGGCTCATGCAACCATAAAACTACAGAGCCCATCAGCTAAAAGAGCATTGCTACCAGTCATCAGGTCTTGACTTCTATAATGTATATTTCTGAAACAGACACTTTTACACTTCCATGATTTAAATCTTTATCTAGAAAACCCCATAGAACATTCTCACAAAACTTCTATTCTGAGAAACGAAATGCAAAAAGATATTTCAAGCAAGAGTGATTTGCCACCTACTTTATTTTTACAAAAAATCCACTTAATTTAATGGCACTTGTTTACCTTCAGGAAGTGGGTAAGAGCCTTTGCTTTATCTGTCCTTGTTTCTTCACCCATCAACCAGTACGTCAACCCAAGCTGGAAATGATAGTCAGCAACTTCCGGGTCTTTCTCAAGTGCTCTCAGGAAACTAAATCACCAAAGGGAAGTGAAAAGGAGTATTAGTGTGTGTGTGTGTGTGTGTGTGTGTGTGTGTGTGTGTGTAAAACATAAGGAACTCCAAGAGGACCTAGGTTCCCAGTACCAACATGGAGGCCCAAGACTGCCTGTAATCCCAGTTTCAGGGGATCTGATGCCATATTCTGAACTCTGCAGGTTCTAGGCACACATGTGGTGCATATACAGGGAAAACACCCACCTACATATAATAATTAAACATTTAAAAAAACAATTCCCAAATTTAAACATGTCACTACTCCAGGATTCAGATTATAATAAACAAAACTGATGTTACTGAAAAAGAGCTTTAAGAAGCACAGTGACCTCTGGCCCTGCACATGTTCAGGGCATAGACCATATATTACACTGCTAATTGAGCATTGTGATCAACAAACTGGATTAGAAACAGATTACACAGAAATGTAAACTTCCTAGGCTACAAGTGAAATTAAACACCCACGCACCTGTACATATCTACACACATGCACACACACGCCACATAAATCTAAAACTGGAACGTTTATCAAGCTCATCTCAAGTTTTTGAGAAGTAAATAAGGTATGACTAGAGCACAGGCACTGTCGATTCTCACCATGTTTCTGCTTGCAGGTAGTCCTTCTTAGTAAAATGAACCGCAGCCTGAAGAGCATGAACCTTGGCTAGGTCAGGGTGAGAGGCCACAAGGTCTTCCATGATCTGTGGAGGAGGCACTTGTCAGTTCCATATCCCACTAAAAACAATGGGGACTAAAGAGACAGCTCAGGGCTTCCAGAGACCCAGGTTCGATTCCCAGCATCCACATGGCGCTGACAACATTTATAACTCTAATACCAGGAAATCCCAAGTCCTTACCTGACCTCTCAGGGCCCCAGGCATGAGATGCACCAACATACATACAGAAAAAACACCCATAACACATAAAATACAATAAAATATTTTTAAATTGCTTTTGACTTTTATTTCTTAGTTGGGTTTGTTTATAATTTATTTTATCCTATTTTTGGTTCTTGGGACCAAAGCTAGGGCCTTCAACTTTGTAAGCAAACACTCTAGCACTGATCTAAATGCCCAGTACCCTCTCTTAGCCTTCAAATCATGTTCCATTTGAATGAAGAGCACCAACCTTCATAGCCTCGCCTACAGCGCCCATGTTCAGATGAGCCAGGCCTTGGAGAACCAGCAGTCCTGGGGTCTTATCTGCATCCGAAACCTGGAAAATGACTGACAGTTGCTACACAGCTCTTCAGACAGTTGCACCCCCATTCTCGTTCTACTTAAAGAACAGCCACACAAGAAAGGGCCTGAGAGACTGTGGTCAGAAGCCCTACCTAGTTACACCACTATCCAGATTTTCATTCCTTAAGCACTCAGCTGGGGAAATGTCAAATAGAGCAGAAAACGAAGGGCCGGTTAACAACCTTGCACACACTCATCATCCAGCTACAAAATAGTAAACTCAAAGGCCATGTTCCCTGTATACGCATCCTTTTGTCAGACCCCCAGATGAATTTAAAACAATGTCAGATAGTGTAACTTCTCACGTGTGATATTTCAGCATACAAATTTAAGATAGAGCCATTTGTAAATGACAACCACGCTACCACTCTCCCATTCAAAATCAACCATATACTTTCATATTGTCAGATTTTCTAGTTGCATCATCAGGCATTTGAGAGGCTTATTTTAGTCAAAATTCAACCAAGGTACATAAATCTCAATTAGATGAAAACTCTTGTTAAGTACCTTTTAATCTACAGGGTCCCCTTCTATCTCTGCTTTCTTCCTACAGTGTAACTGTGAAAATACAGGCCATTTGTCACAGTTTTACAAGGTCAAGTTTCTACTGAGTATGTCTCATGGTGTTTGACATTCTTGCTAGTCCCTGTGTCAGTAGGTAGGGTTAGACGCTTGACCGATCATGGTTTCATGTTCTAGCAGTGACATGCTATGTGTACTTGTCCTGTTCTAGCAGTGACATGCTATGTGTACTTGTCCTGATTGTGTGAGGCCATCTTTTTTTGTCCGTGGAAGCCATTGACCCTCAACCTCTACATCTAGTCATTTATTAAAGGTTACAAAATGGAGAGTTCTATCCAGTTTATCATTGTTCTGCCCTTATCACACAGACTACTCAAACCAAGAGAAATTTCTCCTCCCCTTATCATGTTTGGCTGTCTTGTGGAGGAGTTCATAGAAGGCCCAATAAATGCATTTACTCTTTCCAGTTTGTTTGTTAGCATAACCCAGTGACAAATTTTTGAAAAGTTGCTCCGATTTTTTTCTTTGTGGCAGTGTCACAACACATGAACTTAAACGTATTTAAATACAGAGTTTCTCCTCCGTACGTGCACCATTACCTTGGTGGCCCAGCACAATTCCTTCAGCCAGCTCCTGTACTGTTTAGTGTGGTTCTTTAGTTTCTTTGCTTTCTAGCACAACATAATGTTTTGTGCTCGACTTACAAATTTTGTGTCTCAGATATGGACTCTTACAGATTTAAAAAAAAAAAAAAACAACTTTCATTCTGTTTTTGTGTGTGTGAAGAAAGGTACTGGAAAGGTATCAATAAGGCATCTACATAAGATACACAATAAGGAGAGACATGGAGAAAATAAGGTATTGGGTTTTCTGGAGATAGGGTCTCACAGTGCAGCGCAGGCTGGCCTGGAGCTCACAGCCGACTCTGCTGAGCCTCTGTACCTGGGTAACAAGCTTGAACCACCACATCCCGCTAAACAAGAATTCTTGACGGAGGCCAACAGCTGCTGTCACTCTAAAGAAACATGATCAAATGCAAAACCCTCTGAAATACACACAGCACTTCAAGGAACAATGTTGCTAAAACTCATGATTTGCCCATTATGTTCTCTCACTAAGAATTTCAAATTAAACCAAAAGTCTTAAGAAAACAGTGTCCTCCTTTAAAGACAAAAATCAACATCTATGTGTGAACCAAACCTTACATTTTTGAGAACGAAGCTATTAAGCCAACAACTGATCAATAATCTGTAAAACATTTTCTGAAGGAAAAAGTTAAAGTCGTATATCGTGAATAAACAAGCAGTGCTACTGCAGGAGGACAGAAACGAGATAGGAGAACAGGCACTAACACAAAACAGAAATTCTTCTCATGAGATGTACTGAAGGCTTTAACCGGAAGGCAAACAGTGAGGGGTTCAGGAGTGTGGAAGATGTATCAGAGCGTGGAGAGGTGACTCAGAATCATGTGGTCAGGAGAGATGGGTGGAGACGGAAGGTGACACTCTTGCCTACCTGACCAAGAGTGCGAACTGCTTCCTCCCAAGATTCACAGTCGGAGAGTTTAAGCAGAGCTTCTGCTTTCAGACGAAGACAAAGATTCCTCTGATGAAGACGGGCACCTGACGCACCGACATTATCTATAGTCTTCAGAGCTGACAAGATGAAGGGCACAGGAATTAATCCCCAGCGGTTCCATTTGCTTGCTTTTTGAGAATGACATAGGGAGCCAGGTGTGGTAGCACACACCTGTAGTCCCAGCACTCAGGACAGCCAAGGCTACATGGAGAAACACTATCTCAAAAAAAAAAAAAAAAAAAAAAGAATAACATAGACCAATGAGACAGCTTAGAAGATAATGGCTCTTTTCTGGCCTGACAACCTGACTTCAGTACCAGAAACTACATGGTAAGAAAGAGCCAAGTTCTACAACCTGTCCTCTGACTTCTACACTCATGTCATGGCAGGTGTACATGTACATGCACACACACACACATCAATAAATATTAAAACAAATCTGTAGATAGATAGATAGATAGATAGATAGATAGATATTAAAACAAAAAACTTTTGAAGAATGACTATGAGAATAGAGGGATAGCTCTGTGGTTAAGAACACTGGCTGCTAGGTTTGACTTCCAGAACCCACAGGGCAGCTCACAACCATCTAGTTCCCGGGGATCCCACATCCCTTCTTCTTCCACAAGCAATGTGTGAAATGACGCACAGAAATACATGCAGACATTCTGATATATACAACATAAAGTCAATCTTTAAAATGTAAGATTTTGCCTGGCGTGGTGGCGAAACACCTATAATCCCAGTACTCGGGAGACAGAGGCAGATGAGCTGCTGGGATTTCCAGGCCAGGCTGGTCTACAAGAGTCCAGGGCAGCCAAGGCTACACAGAGAAACCCTGTCTTGTAAAACAAAAACAAAACAAAACAAAACAAAACATATATATATATATTTTTTAAAAAGAATAACATAGCATACTTATAGTGAGCAATATTCCTAATATGTATTATATACAATTATATAGAAAGAAACAAACAATTCATACATATGCAAATAAACTCTCAAATTCTTCTAGAAAGATCTGAAGTTAAAAGCAAACACATGAATTTAAGACCTCTATCTTCACATGGTATGTAACACAATTGAAGATGCTTAAGAACAACAATGGCTTCTAGCCCTCTGCATCTGGCAAATTAAGGACACTGGGAGGGGAAAGAAGCTGAACTAAAACAGACTGTCTAAGGACCTAGAAGGGGAAAGATGCTGAATTAGAATGGACTGTCAAATACAGAAGTCTAGCTGGTCAAGAACAAAGAATTTTCTCTCATCTAGATCTATGACATTAAGAATTCATAAAGGTCCAACATACCAGGAAGTTCCTTGTTGGAAAGGCAGAACATCCTAAGCCCCCACCTTAAAGAGAAATAGACTAGCAGACACCACACGGATTTGGCATGTATGTATCTTCACCAGTTCAATTTAATTCAACTACAAATTTAGAATAAAAAAGTCCATCATTTCTAAAATAGTTTCTCAAGTTAGACAAAAACAAACAGTATTGTTCTCCCTTACATACAAACCCAAAGTATATCAAGAATACCTTGATTGCAAGAAAGAATGGCTTCCCTGGGTCTGTGCATTTTGACTTGGGCTTCCGCTAGATGACACCAGGCAGTTATGCAGAGAGGGCTTTCTTTCAGGCCTAGAAGGATGAAATATTACACATACCATGGGTTCCAGGAATCAAATTCAGGTCCTCAGCGTTCACAGCCCTTACTGACTGATCTACCTTGCCAGCCACACCCTGTCACAGTAATTCTAAAACCACAAATCAGAACATAAGATTTTACTGCTTAGAGCTTCCATGGGTAACTGCTGTCCTCAGGGGGCAGTATAAGCTTTTTAACAGTGTTTAACAGTTACTTCCTGTCCCTTCCCATGCCCAGACTCCATCCTCAAGGCTTCCTGAACGACCCTGAACAACAATTTTCTCCTTAGCTGAGCTCCTGCACAAACATCTTTCTTGATCCAAACATTCCGCCACCACATACACATTTCATCTACTTTCCTCACTGTCATTCTGAAGCTTGAACAGAAGTTTACCCAAAAACACCACACCTACAATAACTAAGCTAAGCCTCTCTATTTCTAAGGCTTCCTCAAAGTTTCTCTATAGTACAAAGGAAATCACTGGGACACATAAGGTCAAATTTTCCAGTCTTGAGTTGAAGACTTGAAATTCAAATCTAATAAGCAGACTCCAGAGTATATGTCTACATTTTCCTGTTAGTTTATCTTCTTACAGGAGGCAAAAACATTGGTCCCTGTGGACTGAATCCCCACTGCCCATACTAAATGCTAGATGCTGTACATTCATTACCTTCGGTTAGGTGATTAACAGCATCTTCATACTTCTTGTTTTGTAAAGCTTTAACACCTAAGCCAATGAGGCCTGGACCGCTTTTTGGATTCATTTCCACTAATTTACAACAATATTGCTGTCCTTCATCTATCAGACTCCCTAAAATGAAAAAAAAGTAATAATAATAATAAAATCCGTTATGAGCATGCATATATACGTAAAACTACACCAAATTTTTAACTACCAAAATCTATATACATAAATCTCAAAAGTTGCTTTATACATACTTTACCAAACCCTGTTGCAAGAACTAAAAACTTAAATAAAGCAGCAAATAAAGAAGATATTAATACCTCATTAACACATTTAGATACTAGAAGTAAAACCACCTTAAATATGTACTAAAACTGAAAGGTTTCAAAGGAAAAACCTGTCCCTACAAGTCCATGGGCTGTCACAGAAACCTGTCCCTACTAGTCCATAGGCTGTCAAAAAAACCTGTCCCTACAAGTCCATGGGCTGTCACAGAAACCCGTTGCTACAAGTCCTTGGGCTGCCACGTTTCCTTTTCCTATTCAACTCTCAGCAGTGTTTCCTATTCAGCCATATTATCTTTAGTATCTTACTGTTTCCCTGAGGGCCATAATTTACAGCTCGAGGGACAGCAGCTGACGCTGGTGGACTTCTCCAGCATCCTACTTTCAATAGATGCTGCACTAGACTCAGGAAACGGAGTGAAAACTCAGTCACAGTCTTCTTAGGTTTATAAGTTTAGCAATACACTGCACACATTTTTCACCAAACTGTTTTTGCCTATATAATAATTGTGCTTATGCATTAATTATCTAAAGCGGCAATAATCTTAACTTCTTTTAGTAAATTTTCTCCAACCTCAAAGAAATTAAATGTTCCAATTTCTAGAAATTCATATAAAAAAATGAAAAATATGACTTGTTTTTATAATTAACGAGGAACATTCAACACTTTAATAAATTGTTTAACCACACAGGCAAGTTCTTAAGAAGTAACTAAGACAGACAACTTGAAAGAATAAGCACCGGGAGGAAATAAATATAATTAATAACTTAAAGCCCTGTTGTTTTAACATCTATGGTAAAATATGTATCCTCAAACCACATATGAAATCATTGTCTGAATCAGTTATTAAACTAAATTATTAGCACAATGCTCATAATATTTCAATATAATGTATATCAGATGCATACCAATGAATAATTTGTAAGTAATGGTATATACCGATTTAGAACTCCAAATGAGCATCCAAAATAAACAAAGTCATACTAGCTAAAAAATTAAAATTTCAGCACAATATGGTAAAATATGAAATTAACTGGAAAAAATATCACTCTGGTTAGTTATGATGCTTCCAGACATGACTTTACTTCTGTCAAGACCATTTCACCGTTGTCTCTATGAACTGGAATTTGGATTCCAGTTGGTTCCACACCCTCATATCGTCCTTCGAGAGCTGCAGTCTTCCTATGTCTACACAAGGTCTTCCCACGTCTACACAGGGTGTGTCCACGATGACACATCTCCACTCACATCAGGACAACTGAAGGATCTGATTTGCTCAGCAGAGGATGCTGAGCCCACTCCCAGCATCTGGTTCAGTATCTGTGATGCAAGATTTTAGAGTTTGCATTTCTGACGAATTCTCGGGTAATACCGATGCTATGTCCAGGCCAGGAGAACCACACATTCGCTAAGACCACATGTTAGCTATAGTGTTAGTCTAACAGACATACAGTGCCTTTGCTGCCTTTGTAACTAAATGAAACCTTCTAGAGGAGAGACTGATAGAAGGTATAGCATGCACGGTAAGCATTTATTAAATGAGCCTTTGAAAATGTAATTCATGACATGCTACTTTTTATAGCACAAACCGCCTTTATCACAAGCATACCTAGAATGACAAAAGAAAAAGATAGTTATGAATGTCTCCAAAGATGATCCACAGATAACAGCACCCAAATTACATATGGGTAAACACAGCATGGGCAGGTATCTCCCAAAGGCCAAGATAAACAGGAGCAGCTTTGAAAATAAGGGACCTTTCTAATATATTCCCTTTGCTAATATCTTGAAGAACAACTGCAAAAACAAAAGACATTTGGCACAGGCCTGTAACTTCAGCAGTTGCGACACAGAGATCAGAGAGGTTCAGGAGTTCAAGGCCACCCTCAACTACATGCAGAGTTTAAGGCCAGCCTAGAATAGAAGAGCCTCTGTCTTAAGAAGTGGGCGGGGCCAGGTAACACTCCCCACACATTTGGCCAGGAGGACCTTTGAGACACTCTACAGCACTGTCTAAAAGCAGAATCATATCATTACATTACGTTGCGCTACAACAAGTAATGCAAAAAGGGACAGGAATTGGAAAGAGAGCAAAGAGGGCCACACAGGAGGATGTGGAGAGAGGCAAGGAAAGGGGGAAATGGTGTAATTATAATCTCGAAAGAGAATAAAAAACAAGTAAACAATTATTAAAAACAGTTAAACAATATTATGTTTACTTCTCAAAAAGGCAGGACAACTCGAAGTCTGATAAATATTAAAACTCCAAGGATAAAACTGATGGATAAAAAAATAGCTTTATGGCATTCAGTTTCCTAAATTATACCACAATAAAAGGTTTGGTTTGGTTTTTAAAATCATTTCTGACATACAAAAGAAACTGGGGAACACTATAAATTGTCACTTTTAAATAAACCTAGCTTTGGAGTAAGAAAAAAATACAGCATGATGGCACTCATTTTTCTATGTTAATCACCTGGATTTTCAAATACTTCTAAGACATCAAGCCTCTTGTTATTTTTCATTGCCCAGATCTTTGCTCACTCATGCTAAGCAAGTGTCCTACCCTGGGTTGTCTCCCTGGACCCCAAACACAAAATCATAAATAACCTTAATGAAGCTGTTTTCGGCTTGAATTTAAAGAGCCAAGAGCCTCTCTGTCCTCTTACATTTCAGCTACAAGGCAAAATAAATGAAAACAGTCTTTCAGCGCATAAACACAAAAAGTACCTTTCAACAAACTGCAACTAGAAAAGTTATTCGACTCTGTTACATGAAGCTTGAAAACACCTTAGCTTTAGTTTGCAGATTTCCTATTTACAAACAATTGATGGGCTGTGACTACTTTAAAAGCTCCTTTCAAATAACACACTTTTCACATAAACCATAGTTGTTGGTTTTTGTTTTTTTCTATTTTGGGCTAAACTTTGAAACTAAACTAAACTAAACTTTGGGAAAAAATCTGCCCTTCTTTTTAAGAAGTTCTATTTTGTGGAATAGTTTGAAGAGAATTGGTGTTAGCTCTTCTTTGAAGGTCTGGTAGAATTCTGCGCTGAAGCCATCTGGTCCTGGGCTTTTTTTGGATGGGAGACTTTTGATGACCACTTCTATTTCTTTGGGGGATATAGGACTATTTAATTGATTTACCTGGTCCTGATTCAGCTTTGGTAAGTCAAATCAATCAAGAAAATTGTCCATTTCATTTAAATTTTCAAATTTTGTGGCATATAGACTTTTGAAGTAAGCCCTAATGATTGTTTGGATTTCCTCAGTGTCTGTAGTTATGTCCCCCTTTTCATTTTTTATTTTATTGATTTGGATCATGTCTCTCTGCCTTTTAGTTAGCTTGGCTAAGGGTTTGTCTATCTTGTTGATTTTCTCAAAGAACCAGCTCTTGGTTTCATTGATTCTTTGAATTGTTTTATTTGTTTCTAATTGATTGATTTCAGCCCTGAGTTTATTTTCAGCCATCTACTCCTTTTCGGTGTGTCTGCTTCTTCTTTTTCTAGGGTTTTTAAGTGAGCCATTAAGGTGCTTGAATGAGCTGTCTCGAATTTCTTCTTGAAGGCACTTAGTGCTATGAACTTTCCTCTTAGCACTGCTTTCATTGTGTCCCACAAGTTTGGGTATGTTGTGTCTTCATTTTCATTGATTTCTAGAAAGACTTTAATTTCTTTCTTTATTTCTTCCCTGACCCAGCTGTCATTTAGTAACAAGTTGTTCAGTTTCCATGTGTGTGTAGGCTTTTTGCTATTTCTGTTATTGTTGAGGTCCAGCTTTATTCCATGGTGATCAGACAAGATACAAGGGATTATTTCAATCTTCTTGTATCTGTTGAGGCTTGCTTTGTGACCCACTATATGGTCTATTTTGGAGAAGGTTCCATGAGGTGCTGAGAAGAAGGTAAATTCTTTTGTGTTTGGGTGTAAAGTTCTGTAAATGTCTGTTAGGTCCATTTGATTCATGACCTCTGTCAGAGACATTGTTTCTTTGTTTAATTTCTGTTTTGTTGACCTGTCCTTTGTTGAGAGTGAGATTTCACCTTACACCCATGAGAATGGCCAAGATCAAAAACTCAAGTGACAACACATGCTGGAGAGGTTGTGGAGAAAGGGGAACCCTTCTCCACTGCTGGTGGGAATGTAAACTGGTACAACCACTCTGGAAATCAATCTGGCGCTTTCTCAGACAACTAGGAATAGCGCTTCCTCAAGATCCAGCCATACCACTCCTGGGCATATATCCAAAAGAGGCTCAAGTACACAAAAAGGACATTTGCTCAACCATGTTTGTAGCAGCTTTATTTGTAATAGCCAGAAGCTGGAAACAACCCAGATGCCCCTCAACTGAAGAATGGATGCAGAAATTGTGGTACATCTACACAATGGAATATTATTCAGCAATGAAAAATAAGGAAATCATGAAATTTGCAGGTAAATAGTGGGATCTGGAAAGGATCATCCTGAGTGAGTTGTCCCAGAAGCAAAAAGACACACATGGTATATACTCACTCATAGGACAAACCCACTAAAACCTGTGCATCTAAAGAAACTAAGCAAGAGAGAGGACCCTAACTAAAATGTCCAATCCCCATCTGGAAAGGCAAAGAGGATGGACATCAGAAGAAGAAGAAAACAGGAAACAACCTAGGAACCTACCACAGAGGGCCTCTGAAAGCCTCTGCCCTACAGACTATCAATGCAGATGCTGAGCCTGATGGGCAACTGTTGGGCAGAGTGAATGGAATTTTAGGTAAGAACTGGGAAATAGTAAGAGCTGGAGAGGACAGGGTCTCCACAAGGAGAGCAACAGAACAAGAAAATTTGAACACAGGGAACTTCCCAGAGACTCATACTCCAACCAAAGACTATTCATAGAGATAACCCAGAACCCCTGCACAGATGTAGCCCAGGGCAGTTCAGAGTCCAATTGGGTTACATAGTAATGTGAAGAGGGACTGTCTCTGACATAATCTGATTGGCCTGCCCTTTGATCACCTCCCCCTGGGGGGGAGCAGCCTTACCAGGCCATAGTAGAGGACAATGCAGCCACTTTTGATGTGAACTGATAGACTAAGATCAGAAAGGAGAGGAGAACCTCCCCTATCAGTGGACTTGGGGAGTGGCATGCACGCAGAGGGAGGAGGGAGGGTGGGATTGGGAGGGGGGAGGGAGGGGCTTATGGGGGGATGCAGAATGAATAAAGTGTAATTGATGAAAAATTAAAAAAAAGTAATAAAAAAAGAAGTTCTATACATTTTTTCCATTCATACGTTCCTTCCTATTACTGCCATGATATTCCAAGGTCAGTTATTCCTTCTTGGAATCTCTTGGTCTAATCACTCTAGTCTACTGCTGTCCATTCTAACTTAATCTTAGTTTAAGCTCCTGTACTGCATAAAGTAATTCATTCTGATACTTTGGTGCTTCTTCAAGGTAGTTATCTTGAAAACAAGAAAAAGATCTTCTTACTTGTCAGTGGAAATTCTAAGACTAAAAGGAAGAACATTTGTTTTCATACAGAGCGGGAAACTTTAAGGAGTGATAAAGGAGTGTTGCAATGAGCAGAACCAACATAGGTGCGATTGCCCAGCCTCCCTGTTATCTCCAGAACACAACCATATTGTTCAACTATGACAGACGTGAGCCATTCATATAAAACGTTCCATGTAGTTAAAGATTTTGCAACCAAGTGATAAAGATTCACTGCGCTAGGAAAGTTCTGCAATAATCCTGTCACCAGCTGGCTACTGCAGGTGCTAGGTCCAGTTCAGTTTATCAGTGATTTCTGTGAACTTATCTTGAGTGAATAAAAGCGTGTATAGGAGTGCACTCCCGTTATCATAAAGCACCCTTTTCAGCATTAACACTGACAAGGGCAGAGGCCAACCTGAACGATCCCAGCGGTCAATCTGCAGGAACATCAAACTAGATGACAGGTTTACACGGCTCCAGATAAGCCGCTCCTGACAACCCAGCGTCTACGGCATTCACACCAACACCCCGAAGCTCAGTGTTCCCACAAGTCCTTTCCACTGCACTCAAGACAGACGGAACATAAGCCAGCCTACTCAGCCGAGCAGGCTTCAGTTATTCCTCCTGCTCTATCAGACAGCTCTATTTTCCTACTCCGGTTAAAAGGGAGGAAGGTGAATCTAGTACCACAACTCTGTAGCTGCCAACTGAACTGCTTGTCACACCTGCTGCACCTGTCATCAGAGAAAATGCAAGACATCTCTCAAGTCCCCCCGTCACAAGGACATCACTGATGAACTAGTACCTTTACATCCCATAAGTCCTGACTCATCTACTTCTCACACTATCTGGACATAACAACACTATGTAACTATATTTCTTTTATGTCCAGAAACACTAATATATTTCATACAGAGTAATCACTAAAGCAGTACTTGATTATTTGCAATATCATTCTTATAATTATACACCTCTGGGAAGCAACATAAAAAAAAATTACCTGACTCAATTAAGTACAAACAAATCACTTCTAGTGGATACTGAGCGGTAGGATAGATAGTTATCATTTCTTCACAGGCCTTCTTCAACCTAGTTGCCTCGTGAGGAAACTTGAAAATACAAGAGCATAAGAAAGTGAATTCCATTAGCAGTGGAACATACTGACGGACATTTTCATAACTAGAAATAAATAAATTCACTTACTTTGGATAAGCACTCAATGAAATGCCTGTAAAGTACTTGGTGATCTTCACTGGGAATACTCTCTGCTAAGTCCAGTGCATTCTCAAAGGCAGTTAAAAGCTGAAACAAGTCAAAAGCTATTATGTAGCACACTTAATGAAAAAATGTGGCACCCTCTGGAGTGTACTAAAACTACTTTATAAAAGCTAAGCCTTCAACTTATGTTTGACCCTCATGATTCCTCCGTTTGTTTACTTGTTTTTGTGTTTGTTCGGTCAGTTTTTTTAAGGCAGGGGTCTCACTCTGTCCTCCAAGCCAGCCTTGAACTTGTAGAAATCCTCCTGCTTTAGCCTCCCAACTACAGAGATTACAGACTGAGACACCACAATCTGCTTGGTCCTGACAATTTGAATGAGCTTTAAAAAAATGTGTATGTAAGCTTTAAATTACATCTAACGCCAACTGACCAACAGACTATATACTAAACTATTAAGTGACAACTATAAATTTAAAACATTAGCTTAATAAAGCATTTTTCCATCCCTGCTGACTGCTACAAAGTGGCTAGAACGTTATCTTATATGGTTCAATAGTATCACAAGCACATTCTTAGAGTAGGAAATCTTTAAGAAAAATTATAAAGTTAGGTTATACTTTTGACAAAAAACAAACAAAACAGATACAGTAGAAGTATAACTGATTTTGAAAAAAATCCTGAAAGAGACCTTTTACGTATTTTGCCCAAGAACCAAAAGCAGAATGGAAGACAAGCACTTTACACCCTCCATTTCATTATATAAGCTGTACATTTGCAAGGGTATATTCACGACTTGATAAAATCCACTATACTAGTCACTGTCTCACTGCTGTGACCAGAGATAAAGATTCATTATGGCTCACAGTTGGTGGGACAGTCCACCATGGCAGAAAGCACAGTTCGTAACTGTCATGGCAGTAGCATGAAGCTGTGTGCTCACATTCGAGCAGCCCAGGATGTGAGGAGGAGGGGGAGGCTAACATTCTGTTCCCTTTTGATTTGGTCGAGGAGCCCAGCCCCTGGGATGGTGCCACTCACATACAGGGAGGTTTCCCAGTACAAACACCCCAGTTACTCTTTACTAGCAAGCACACACAGTCACATCATAGATGTGCGGATGCTGACTCACTCAAGCTGACGGAAACAGTCATCACAACCAACCCCTATCTCGTCACCTCAACATCTCTCTGGAAATTAGAAAGATAAAGATTGTAAAAATAAGGAAAATTTCACTTTTCTAATAAGGGTTAGTAAGGATAATGATCTCACAGGAAAGGAAACTTAACTTAATATAACATAATTAAGTTTTTCAAATAATAAAGTATTACAAATGGAAAAATAAGTGACCATTTTTTCTGAACAACCATTATTTAAACTTCATCCCTTATCTTTTTATTTGTGTAACACCTAGAAATGAATTCTTAAAAGTATGTTATTAAGGACTAAGAAGAGGAGCACTAAAAGGAAGAATGGCAGAATTCAGATAATGTGAAGGGTAAAAAAACAGGGCAGGGGCTTTAATTAAGGAATGGGAAAGGAGGGAAATACAGATGAGGGAAGGAGGAGCAGAAAAATAAAGAATTATTTTTTTTAATTTATCAAAAATTACACATCGTACATAAAAATTTATGTACATATATGGTTTAAATGAGGTTAAACCACTTGGGCTGGCAATGCTCCCCTCAAGAGCCACACACTACCTAATTAAAACACAATACCAAGCATGATAAACTCAGCGTGGCAACATTGGCTATTGCTCTTGTCCTTGGTTGCCACCCAGAGGCCTAAGGTAAGTCCCTGCTGGTGAAGATACCATGCCGTTCGGGCACAGGACTGGGAAGATGGGAGCTGGATCTGAAAGCATCGCCCCTGAACTTCCACAGCCTGGCAGCTGCCAAAGGAAGAGGACCAGCCAATAGTCCTACCCAGCTACTGAAGCCTATCAAGCACAACAGTGAAGCCTGGCAAGAGATCCTAAAAACGCAGTGGTGGCACTCGTATCTCAGTGATAACCAGCAACTGTCCAGTTGGACTTAAGGCTTGCTCAACAGGAGGAAAATCACACCTAGTTCTGGAAACCTAGCCAGCTACTGAAGGCTAGTGAAGTCACGGGCCTTAGAGGAGAACCACATCACTAAACCAGCACGGTCCACTACATACACATAAGTGTAGCACCTACCTCACTGAGGAAGCTTCTCTTCGCAACAGAGCGCACTATAGGAAAACCACAACTGGTCAAAATGCAGAGGACAATTTAGGTCATGGCCTAAATAGATACAGCTTTAACACAACTCCCGCATCCAAGACTCACAGAAAATCACAGAAGTGGGGACAGAAAGACTGTAAAAGCCAGAGGATGAGGAAATCTTCTATCAAACTGTGTCTTACAGCAATTGCAGGGAAGCACAACTGTAATACAATACAGACCTGAGCAAGGAAAACATTAAGAGACAGGTTGATGGAAGGAGAAAATCACATGGGTCCCCGCCCCTAGACAAACAACCACAGGAGACTAAGGAGTGCAGACAGCGAGAGGAGTATTCCCCAGGGAAGTGTCTCCTCACTGGTCATTTGATACCAAATAGTCAGCCCTGAAGTCATACACAGGCAACCAACACTGAAGCCAGGGGTAGGGATGTGATGGACGAGTTGGAGAACAGACAGAAAAAGGAGCGAAATGTTGCAATTATATTTAATTTTTTTTTAAGTAAATTAGCTAAGAAAAGTACAGGAGGTGAGGAGAAAGTGAAGAAAGAAGTGAATATGATCAATGAATACACTCTGTATGAATGCCGTAAATACGCATGGTTAATACATGTTTATTAAAAATCGTCAGGTATTGTGATACACTTCTATAACCTTTAGTTTGCAGGAGACTGAGGCAGGAGGATCAAGAACTCCAGTCCAGCCTGGGATATAATGAGACCCTGTCTCAAAGTCAAAAAGAAAACAGAGCAAACAACAAAAACGTGTGTATGTGTGAGTGTGTGTGTGTGTACATGAGTGTAAATATGTATGGATGTGTGCATGCATGTGTGCTAGTATGTATATATGCATGTGTGTTTGAGTATGCATATGTGTGGGCATGAGTGTGTATGTGTGAGCGTGTATGTGTCTATGTGAGTGTGTGTGTGTGTGTACGTGTGTGAGCATGTGTATATGTGTGTGTGCATGGGTATGGATGCTTATGTGCATTTGTGTATGTGTGTGCATGTATGAACGTGAGTGTGCATAAGGGTGTACTGTGTGTGCATGGGTATGTGTGTTTGCATATGTGTGTGCTTGTGAATACATGTGTGCGTATGTGTATATCTGTGTGTGGGATTGTATGTGTGTATGTGTATGAGTGTGTATGCATGTGTGAATGTGTGAGTATGTGTATGTGCCTGTGTATGTATGTAGGGGAGTATGTGTCTATGAATGTGTGTATTTGTGTCTGTGTGTGAATACATGTGTGTATATGTGCATGTATCTCTGTGTGTGCATGCATGAATGTGTACGTGTGTGTATGAGTGTGCATGTGTGTGTGTACACATGTGTATGTTAAATGGAGACTGGGAATAGCTCAGTGTTCAGTATGGCCCTAGAATGTTGTGCAAGTCACTAGATTCAGCTGCCAGCACAGAAAAAAAAAAAAACAATACGGAGAAACAGAGAGGGCAAAAAGGAAAGAAGAATGAAAAAGGAAGAGAGGAGGAAGGAAAAGATGAAGGCGGGCGACATGGGGAAAAGAGGAGGGCAATAACACAAAGGAGAAGGGAAGAGAAATGAAGACACAGAGAAACACGTACGCTCAGGAGTTTGGGGCTAGGCTGGGCAAAGTCAGATACTACTTTTTTTTAATGAGTTATCGTCCATGAAGTATAAGTAAGTAAAAAATATATTTAATAATTTAGGCGTAAGTTTGATACTGTTAACATACAGTATTTAAAAAAATAGTAAGTCTATTCTATAGATAGAGATTTAAAAAACTGATGAGCCTCCCAATTTGGTGACTACTAAGTTTCTTCCACAACTGATGCACACAGCTAAGTCGTTATTACTACAGCTTATAATTTGGATCTAAACATCCTTGGAAGGCATGTGTTGAGGGTTTGGTCACAGCCTGTAGGGCTCCTGGTGGGTGGTAGAAGCTTCAGGAAGTAAGGCGGTGACAGGGAGGTAGGTGGCCCTGGAGGGGATACTGGGCCCTGGCCTTTCCTTCGGCTCTTTCCCTCCCAGCCCTGACAAAAGGAGCAGCTGCGTGGACTCCCCGCCACGATGCCTGTCTTGCTCCACACAAGGCAGCAGGGAGCAGTCAGCCACCCTGAAACCTCTGGAGCTGTGAAGCCCGGTAAACCCTCCTCGCTAGCTGGTTCCCTCAGGCATCTCACTGGGCGACAGAGTGTGACTAGCAGAGACACATCGTATTCTCACACTCTCAATCCTAAACCCTTTGGGGTCGGCCTGGCACACAATACATCCTCAATACAATCTCTAAACAAAAGAACAAACTGACGAGTGAGCGAGTGAACATACACAGAGTTTCCACTGTGTACAGTCTGGAACTGTTAAGGTTTTAAACTGTACTCAATTTAAGAAGTGTACACTGATAGGCATTTATTATAATAAAAATTAGGCTACTTATATAACAAGTATATGAATGCCACCTACAAAGTACAACTTCTAGAAGTTCCAGCAGTTTGATGAAAGTCAGTTTGTACATAGTTTCCTTTCTACAGTAGCTAAGTTAATGACCTGTTGTGGATTCTTATGAACAAGTATCTGAAAGTCTAATGTTCTAAGGCCCAAGTGTACCCCCTCACATTCCAGAGACTGTAGGGAAAGGTTTCTCATTTCATCAGCAAGAAAGAACCTCTATGAATTTAAAACCGAGCATCCACAGTGCTCACTGTCCTGACACAAAGTCCTCTGCTGTTACTTCATTAAGTTATCAATTCTCATGATGTAAAGCGTGAGAAATAAACAAGGTGTTACCATCTGCTGTGTTTCATTATTCTGATCTTCTATATTCTCAGACAGCAACTGTGTCAATTTTCTCCACAGCTCATGAAGCTCTTGTTTATCTGCTCCATCTTCTTGACGTATCTTTATCAATTTATACCATGTCCGAGACACCTATTGACAAGGAGATATAAAATAGTTATGTTACCATAAACTTAAATGTTAAACCTAAAGACCAAAATTATTTCATTCATTAACATGTAAAAATAGCAAAAGTATGATACCCCATTCTATATGAACTCCAACATAAAAATAAGTTAATCAGGTAAATGTCCAGAGCCCTTCTTTCAAAAATATCACTAAGATATAAGAGATATGACATCCCCAGGCCCACAATTCAGAAGGTAACCAAATGGCTCACTAAGCCCCAAGGGTACACTACTTAGTAAACTTCAGCCAGTTTTCAAGTTTAGAAGTCAGGATATCCTAAATTTGAATTGTAATTCACAGTTTCTAAACAAATTTTCTCAATTTCTCAAATTTTTTATATCACACTTTACCTTAATTTCTCAAATTTTTTCATATCATTCTTTACCTTAAATTTTAACTTTCATTAAAGCTAAATGAAAGCTTTTTTCTATCATACTTTTGTTGAAAGTACCTCAGAAATAATTAACCAACCTCTAGGTATTTCTTTTCCTGGTGATGCAGATCCACGAGCTTCCTACAGACATCACACCACTTCTGCCTGTCAACACTTACGTTAAAGAAAAAGAAAACGAAAACTTAATTTGATATGAGAACACCCAAAGTCTTAAAAGCCTGAAACATTTGAAATTACAGTGTTACTTTACATAGCAAGCCTTTCGTAAAGGATGAGGAAAGGTCACCTCACTATCTTGATGCAAAATTTTAAAATTTTTAAATCCCAAACTGAGTCAATCATCTTGAGAGTCTTTCAGTCTATTTCAATCACAAGAAATTTTGTGACAAACTTACAGAAGAAAATTGCTTCTAAATTCTCAGTAAATGTTTACATTCCTTCTCTCTGTGATGGATGTTCCTGGTTTTTAACTTGACTACATCTGGAATTAACTAAAATCCAAGTTGGTGGGTACAGCCGGGAGGGATTTTTCTTGACTGAATCATTCGAGGTGGGAAGACCCATCTTAAAATCTGGGCCACATCTTGGGGTGGCAGCTACATGAAGGACATGAAAGAAGGACGCTTGCCCTTTGTCTGCTTGTCCCCACTCTGGCAAGTCCACTTCTCCACTGGCAGTACGGCCTACTTCTCTGGGATTCCTGAGTTTATCAAAGCTCACCATTAGATTCATGGACTTCCCACTGCTGGAATAGTAGGACCCCAGCCTGTAAGCCACTCCAATAATAAATTCATTTCTACATGTGTAGATTCATTCTATCAGTTTTGTTTCTCTAGAGAGTCCTAACTAACACACTTGTATATAATTTCTAATCACTCTATTCTAATTCAAGCTTGTAAAGAAACTAGCCTTTGCCACATATCCCTACCTTTCATAGAGATCCAACAGCTTCTGGTAAACAGCAGGTAAATCATCCTTAGCATTTACGTGATTACACTTCTCGTACAAACTTGCTAGCCCCTAAAAGAGGAAGCAAAATGTCTCATGTCCCCACACTTACTTACTGTGTGAAATAATGTACTAACATATAAAAATTACCACAGTTTACAGATGAAGTATGTGTGGAATTTCCTTCCAAGTAAACTGAAGGTAGAACAGAATCTTCACACTTAAAGTGTTTATATTTAAAAACTCATTGGGTAGAAAGTTAAAGACTGATAAACAGTATCTTTGGCACCTGAAACTAACTCTCAGATTTATAAAATTTATTTTTTTTCATGAGATAGATTTAAGTACTTATTTTAACACTGGAATTTATATTTTGAAAAATGGAAAAGAAATGCTTTCCCTAATTACATTGAGAAATAAGCATGTCTCCATACCTGCCAAGCGAGTAGCTGCTCTGGCTCCAGTTCGGCAGCTTTCTTATAGGCACCCTGGGCCTGCTCAGGCTGCTCTAGCTCAGCTGCAGCAACACCAATAAAAACCCAGGCATTATAGTTATTTTTCTCTTGTTTTAACACTGTCTGATTAAAAAAATTAAGAGTAAGTCATTACATTTTGGAAACTACCGAACAAGCAACAAAACAATAGTCTGTTATGAGTCACACTGCATCTGCCACCAACAGAGCGCCCTTTAGAACGGTGCCTAGCCAGGTACTGTGAATGAAAAACCGTAAACGATTTGGAAAAGAAGGTGTCTTTCTGAAAAGTGCCGAGGGATCTTGATATCCACATCAAATGCCTCACCCACCTCATGATTACGCTGAGGAGAAAAGAATGGTAATGCCCAGCCCCAATCTTGCCTACATATCACTTTACCCACTCCAGTATTTTCTTTTCCATAATAATATTTTGCCATTTTAAAGACAGATTCCTCATGGCAGTTAGAGGTAAATTCACCCTAATATAACTATACCAAACATGTTCAAAATAAACAGTGGCAATGAACGTTGAACTCATACCTGCCATTGAGAACGAAGGTATATAGAGATCATGCTTTCAGGAATAAGAGCTCTTTGCGGTGGACATTGGAAAAGGGAGAAAACAGGGAACAGACCAGGAGCTACCACGGAGGGCCTCTGAAAGACTCTACCCAGCAGGGTATCAAAGATGCTGAGATTCATAGCCAAACTTTGGGCAGAGTGCACGGAATCTTATGAAAAAAGCAGGAGACAGAAAGATCTGGATGGGACAGGAGTCCACAAGTAGAGCAACAGAACCAAAAATTCTGTGAAAAGGGGTCTTTTCTGAGACTGATACACCAACCAAGGACCATGCATGGAGTAACCCAGAACCCCTGCACAGATGTAGCCTATGGAAGTTCAGTGTCCAAGTGGGTTCCCTAGTAATGGGAACAGGAACTGTCTCTAACATGAACTCAGTGGCTGGCTCTTTGATCACTTCTCCCTGACGGAGTGCTCCGCTTACCAGGCCACAGAGGAAGACAGTGCAGCCAGTCCTGATGAGACCTGATAGGCCAGGGTCAGAGGGAAGGAGAGGAAGGCCTCCCATCAGTGGCTTTGGGGAGGGGTATGGGAGGAGATGAAGGAGGGTGGGCAGGATTGGGAGGGGACAAGGAGACAAGGGGCTACAGCTGGGATACAAAGTGAATAGACTCTAATTAATAAAAAATAAATTAATAAAAAAAGAAAAAGAAAAAAAGAAATAAGAGTTCTTGCTGCTATAAAGTAGAAAGCTTAAAGCAAGATTAATATGTGCATCTACACACATGTCCAGCAATTTGTCGCCACTGTACTGTACAAGCTGCACTCTCTCCAACACCGCTGCCTCCTACAAAACTCAATACAGTCTCTGCCAAAGTCAAACTCTAACGCTAGGGGCTTGTTCTGCTATGCCACAAACACCGAGCACTGAGAAGCAACTGCATTATCAGTTGACCCAAGCTATCTATCCGTCAACTACCAATTACCAATTACTGTGTATCTGAGATACATTCTTTTAAGAAAACTATCACATACAAAAAAATGTGGGGAAAATAAAAAATTTTGAGAGAACACAGAGGAAAAAGTACCATACTGTATGTCCACAAACTGGAGCCAGCTTCCTCAAAGGAATGCTTATCCTGTCTTGTGAAGCTCCGAGGGACAGAACCACAGCAAATACCCTCTCCGGTAGTTTTTCTTTAGTCTCAACCAGTTCTGGGTTACTACAGATAAGAGACATCGGCCATGGCTTTGTTCTCCACTTTGTTCTCCCATCTATAGCTGGATTTTGCCATTATAAATTATAAGCTACTTGGTGAGATTTATGTCACATTTTTG
The DNA here is from genome assembly GCF_030254825.1 of Meriones unguiculatus. Classification (NCBI taxonomy): domain Eukaryota; kingdom Metazoa; phylum Chordata; class Mammalia; order Rodentia; family Muridae; genus Meriones; species Meriones unguiculatus. The sequence goes on along the minus strand of NC_083353.1, from coordinate 28,479,206 downwards.
CAGAATACCTATAGAAAGATACCCATGCTAACCAATATAACAGGGACATGGGCCAGCAAAATGGCTCAGTGGGTCACCAAGGATTAAGGAACTAAGCTAATTCTCTAAAACTCACACAAAGAAGGGAAAAGAGAATCGATTCCACAAGGTTGTCCACTGATCTCCACATGTGCAAGCCTATATAGAACACACACACACAGTAACAGTTATAATAATAACTATTGTTATTACTGAGAAGCGTAAGCACACGTGCAGCATTAGTTAGGTACGCTCAGTGCGGGAGGAAGCTGTCCTCTCATCTCACTGCACATATTCTCCATCCTCCACTTGGACAGTCTGTACCTTGTGTCAGGGCTGCATATGCCTGCTAGTCTTGATCAGCAACACACTTTTATGAACATATCTCTGACATTCAGAGCGGCTGGCACTGTCCCTGAACTCACAGACAAATAAATAATAAATTTTGCGACCACTTAAGACTGCCATCCTGCCGTGTATTCAGCCAGTTTGTTTATCCTGCCTTTAAGAGTTCAATGGAAGAAACAACCTGTAATACACAGGTTTGTTCTTAAATTGCATATTCTTTCATGCCGCTGATCCAGAGAGAAATGCATGTGTGTCAATATGTGTGCTATGACAATCATTCACTGAAAACAGCAACCAGGTCAGCAACATGGATATAAGTTAATAAGTCTGTTGAGGTTTCACTGCTATGCTTGCTTTCCTCAGTGCTTCCAGACCAGTAGAGTTCAGTCTCTTACAAAACTGTTAAAGACTTCTGTAAAGTGTCACCCATTCCTTCCCTCTGTGATGCTTTCTATGCTCATCAATAAAAGAGTGGGAAAAAGCCCTTTGCAAGAGACAAACTCACGAGACAGCACTCAGGCAGGCACAGGCAAAGACTCACATGCACCAGATCACACAGGCCCAGAGCCATAAACTGCACACAGACGGAAGACACAGGGAGGGAAGCAGGAACTCAACACTGGGTTTGCTCCAGGCTAAACTACTCCGAGAGGAAGTACTTTGATCTTTTTCCCAGTATGTTCTGGTGCCTCGGAGGCCATTAACTGATGCGCCTACCCACTGAATTCAATTTCTGTAATGGTCTTACTATAACAACTGTAGGCCTCTGGACTCTGACTTTTTAAGCCCCGTCCTTCCTGCCCCTTTGGTTTCATCTCTCTGTTGATCCATAACTGTCATACCTACTCTGTCACATATTCTTGACTCTCTTCCTTCCTCATTCTACCATCCATAACTGACAGATTTCACCTTAATAACAGAACTTCAAACGGGCACTTACTAGAGCAATGTTTGCTTCTAATTCCTATTCACAATTTTTCCCACCATGAGTAACTGCTTGAAACATGCTTTTGTCTCAGATATCCTTAGTGCAACTCAATACATATGTCACCAAAAACAGAAGCCACCAGAGAAAAATGTTCTTTCCCCCCCAAACACACAGCCAAATCAACAAATAGAATCCTGTATGGATCTGAACCTAACTTTTCTCCTGCTAAAAGAGATGAACTGAAGGCCTCTCTAATGATCTGGACCACACCCTGTCGCCTCCCTAAAGACTTCACCTCTACCACCTCTGTCTCTCTAGTATATTCAATTTATCTCTTTAACTGGAACATTCCCATCAACACGCGAGGAAGCTTTAGAATCTTGATTCTTCTACTCACTGGTCAGACAGAAAGCAGAATGTCAACTTACCTTAAAATAATAAAAAATGCTGGGTAGGCAAGGTAGCCCAGTGGTTAAGTTCCTGCTACTAAATCTAACGACTGGAGTTCAAGCCCCAGGACCCACAGTGTTAAAGGTGAGAACTGATTAATACAATTTGTCCTCTGACCTTTACAAGCACAACACACACAACAGAGACATTTTTAATGTAATACAAAGATAATAATAATAATAATAACGCTAAAGTACAGTGGTATTTTGCAATGCAAGGTGCTTATGATACTTCTGGCTTTGAGAAGTATCTTTAGCAATAAAGAAAATTAAGTGCAGCAATAGAAGCCACTAATAAGGAGAGAGGAGTCCAACTGCTATACAAATTCTACCACTTGACTGAATTAGACAATAAATGATTATATCTTAAAATAACCCATGAATTGGTAGTGCATTTAACTGCCAATGAAACGATATGCTTTACCTTGCAATGTTTCAAAGCTTCTTTATATTCTTTGTTTCTGATGGCATCTCTTGCACTTTTTAGAGCAGTCTTCACTTCTTTGCTAGACATTCTATCAAGACAAAAAGCCACAGTGAGCCTACAATAATACCTCCCTAATGATAAGAGTCCCAATAGGCTTAACCATCTGAAAGAGAGACATCTGATTCCTTCTCTCTGGAATATGCTTTCCCTCCTACCATACACACAGTTCATTCCCTCAATTCTTCAGATTTCTACTCAAATGTCTCCTCTCAATGGGCCCCTCCCTGGACAAGCTACTTAAGATTTTAATCCTTCCATCTCCTACCTAAAGCCACCCATATTTCCTTATACTCTCCCTTGCTTTTTTAATTCATAATGCGTAACACATCTATGTCTTTAGTCTATTATATGCATGTTAACCACAACAGAATTGCAGTTCTGTATGAATAAGATTTTGCATGTTTTGTTGTTCCATCTCTAGGACAAATGACAAATGATGGTGACCAATAAATATGTGTTGAAATGCACCTGTATCAGAATTATACTCTACACTTTTAGTAAAATACAAATGATCTTATGAACAAGGACCTACAATATATAGTAATCCCAATCCAATTTTAAAAGCAAGATCTCTAGTGACAATTCTGGAATTTCGGTTTCTTTAAAAAAAAAAAACAAAAAAAAAAAAACAAAACACACACACACACACACACACACACACACACACACAAGAAAGTCTTCATTTTAATCCCATGTGGGGATTTGGGACTTCCTTGCAGCAGCTGACTATGGTTTGCCTCGTGCTCTAGCAGGGCGTGGTTTGGCCAGCTGCAGACAGTTTCTATGATTGTGTGACATTTGGAACTCTGGAAACTTTTCAGAAGGTGTATAAATGGTAAAGCCCTGACAGGTGATATGGGTGTTTTTTGGTCATTCAGAGAGATTGGCTGTGGTTTGTTAATAGTCATACTCAAAGAAGAAATAAAAGGAAAGAAATTAGAGTTGGGGATCTCTATCTTCTCTCCTCTCTATCCTTTCTCTCCTATCTAGGGGTAGGAGGTAAAGCCAGAGGTGGAGGAATGAAATATGGCTGGAAGAAGAAGAACCCACAAGGCAGCAAAGACCAGCTGCAAAGAATAAGCTCAAGACAGAGAAAAACATAAATAGCTTTAGTAACTAAGATGGAAGAAATTTTTAAAGGCTAAGAAAGTTATTCTAATAGTAGATTCTGTAACGTATCATCAAGATGCGAACTGTATTCATAGTGAGGATTACCATATTACTTTTTCTACTGAAAAGTAAGTATAAATGTTTGCATATGAATACAAGAGTGGTGACTTTGCAAGAACTGTAACTTCTTTCAGCCATGAAGAGATACTACATATGTCCAAGTGTGGCAGCATATTCCTGTAATCCCAGCACTAGGGAGTTGGAAGCAGGATAATCAGAAGTTTAAGGCCATCCTCTGCCACATAGCAAGTTCAAGGCCAACTTCCCATAAATGAAACCTAACACTTTTTTACACTAATTTAAATTTTTTAAATTTCAGTTTAGAAATTTTAAAGATTTTACTTTAGAGGCAATTTATTTTATTTAATATTAAAGTACATTAATATTAATATTAAAGTACATTAATTTGATTTTAAATAAAGCAGCCCATGTTAATATTTTACAAGTTACCAACTTACCCAAACCAAATGCAATCACAATTCTTTTTTTTTCCACAATACAATTCTTAAAAGAGAAACATTTGTATTTTCTGCAGACTCAACCTATTTCTACAGACTTCAGATATTCAGGGAAACAAACTGAGCCGCCATCACAGCCATACACTACCATACACTACCATCGTATTCAAATACAGTTAATGAACTCAGTAAACACTCTCTCACAGCAAGCGTGCTAACATATTACACAAGCAGAGTGCACGGACGGTCCATTAACGCGGTAATGAACACAGTATATTAACATGCTCCACTAGCACAGTACACAAATACTGCACACTGACACGTTCTGTAAATACTACAGCCTAACACAGCGCACTAACATTGTAAAGGCAACATGTTAACACAGCACTCTCATGCAGTGCACTGATACAGTGCATTAACGAAATATACTAATGCTGTACACTAACACAGCACACTACACAACACACTCATGCAGTGCACTAAGGCGGTAAACTATACACACAAACACAGTACACTGATACACTGTAAAGGAAAACTGCTCACACAGACACTAACACTGCATACAAGCAGTACAGGAACATTTTACACTAACACAATCTATTCACGCGTATGCTAACAACATTCACTAACACAGTGCACTAATTTAATGCATTACAGCAGCACACTAACACTCTGCACTAATGTACTGCGTTACCGCAGAACCCTAACACGCTGCAGTAAAGCAGTGCGCTACCGCGGTACACTAACAGTCTCCTAACACAGCACACCACAGAATACCACCAGCACACTCCAGACAAGCTGAAATGCACAAGTACGAAACAGAAAAAAGAAATCTACAAAGTTAGAGATTTGAAGATAAGCTTGCTTTAACTTAAAGAAAGCTAGCACTCAAAATAATATACAAATTAAGACACTATAAAGTCAATTTATGTGTGATGATTCAGATTTCCCAAATATAATTTAGTATCTTGCTACAATAATTAATTTCAAACTGCACCTCACATTCTGCCATCTTTGAACGACTACCTTACCTGAAAGTATCTTGATATTGACTTCGAGGTGAACTAGAGAAGAAATGCTTTCAGTCTGCAAATCTTGATGGCAGGGTTAACAGCGTGGATTTCACATCAAGTTTCTCAAGCCACGTTCCTTCTGCAAGGTAACCTGCAGAGCAAAAAGAAGAGGTCATCGAGGATAGCTGACCTAGACAAATAGCGACAGCCAAATTAAAAAAGAAACAATCTGCATTGCCCACGTGGCACGCCTGGGTTGGCTACCCAGAGGCTATTTAAGCTGTGGGCTGGCTTTCCCCAGGGTCAGATGATTGTTCAAGGTTCCTGAATAAAGTGCATTGAAAAAAAAAAAGAAAAAAAAAGAAATCCAAACTAAAAGAAATATCAAAAAAAAAAAAAAAGAAAGAAACAAAATAAAGACGACCTGGGGTGGGCGCACACACGAGGAAGAAACGACTATCTCCGTGTGGGCTCCAAGCGCATCAACGTGAGATAAAATACAAAAAGGCCCTGCTGCCCTGAAGAATACACTCTAACTGAGGAGAAACATCTAAGGCTTCACATGAACCACTAGAGAACCAAGTGCTAAAATTAAAAGGCAAAGCAATTTAGAGAAGGCGTGCTGTGTAAAGTAATAACCCACTAGAAGCCTGAGCACAACAATGTGGAGAAGAAAGGAAATCACTGCAGTCAAGACATTGTATAAAGAGAAAGGAGAGAACAGGAAGAGGAGAGCAAGAGGGGAAGCAAGAAAGACAGAAGGAGAAAATCACATTGAACAGACCAGAGTAGATGCACCCAATATCAGAAGCAAACTGGGGAAAGTAGAACAGAGCTGCCTGAGCTTACAGATCTTGAGCCAGGTGGGCAAGCTTAGATTAAGGACAGCAGGAAAGCTTTAGAGACTGTGTAAGCCACTTTTAATGCCCACTAGAAACAACTGCACTTTCTGTTGGTAACAGCTGCTGCACTCAGTACCTTCCATATCTATGTGTTTCCACATGGAACTTTCTTTAAATAGGAGAGGAAGAGGCCATTAACCTTTTCTATTTTTTTTTAAATAAACACTGAAAAGTTGACCATCAACTAAGTAGCATACAAAACTTTTTCTTTCATGAAAAATTCAATGTCCAAAATTATCCCATCTATCCCTATGCTCATTTTAGGATATTTTCTTCAATTCTAGGCACTTCTAAGACTATAACGCCTTTGAAAGGCTGCAATATTATTGTACAACTCTAATATTTTCCTATCACTTGTCCTTCCTCCCAAGTTAAAATTTAGCATACTAAAAGATGCTAAATACATTAACTAATTATCAAAAGAAAATGCATACATTTTGCATACTTTTATTCAATGAAAAATTTCCTACTACCAACTTAAAAGATTTTTATTCAAATTAAGCTCTAAAAGCAGCAATAACTATATTTCAGAGTTAGAAAATAAGCCACAACAAAAAGTAATACTAACCCTCAAAGTTATCAACTATGGATAAATGAATTGATATAACTACTCCAACTAAAGCTAAAAGAACTTTAAAGAATATTCAGGATGCACATTCAAAGATTCCATAAAATAAAAAATAACAATAGTAAAAACCAGAAATAGTCATGACAAAGAAAGTTATAAAATGGGAAAAACAGTAACAATAATCAAGTAACAAAAGTCTAAAGGTATTTGTTTTGATCTGTAGTATGATACAAAAAGAAATCTATCATTAGTCCCTCTACAGAAGGACCTAGAAGGCATCATTAAGTCGAGAGAGACTGACGGCTCGTGAGTGAGCATGGCACTCACCTCTTACCATGCCTGCATCTTCTTCCTGAACTGAATGTCAAGCTGTTCCTTACCCATTTTTCACCTACATTAGGTAAAGACAAGCATAAGACAGTGACTTATAACACCCAAACCTTCTACATTTTTAAAAATCAGTTCACCATGATCAAATTTAAAGCATGAGAAATAATTCTCATTGACTTTTGATCTTTCATCTTTCTATAGAGCTACTGATCTTCATCTCTAAATTTCTGAGCTGGTGTAAACCAGGACTTATACTATTTCAATCATGACTGCTTTTCACCTGTAAAATGTCACAAGCCTGAGAACACAGGCATATAAACGAAGGTATACAATCAAATGCTTATGACAGTAAATCATAAAAAAATTTACTTTAAAACAATTCTTTGGTATACACATAATTTGTTAAAGAACAAAGGAAATTTACATAATAGTGAAATGAATGTTTATTCCTAAACAGAGAATTGAATCTTGGCTGGATATTTGATATGGCAAGATACAGAATATCTTCAAAAACTTTCAGAAGTTTCAAAATCACTATTTTGATTTTAGAATTGTCAATGCTGAGAACACCCCTTCCCATATGCAAAAGTGACAATTAGAGCTATTTTAGAAACTTTGAAATCCTGTCTTCATCTCAAACCAAAATTCAATCTCTGATTTTTCTTTCCTTTCTTTTTTTTTCCCTGTTTTTTTTTTTTTTCCAAGTGAGTCACTGAGTTTAACTAGGGTTACTCCCATGAACATGAATGCAAGTTATTTACTGGATCATGGGCAACTTAACAGTGGTTACATCACTGAAGAAAATAATTCTCCTTCTCCTAGTAACCATTAATTGCCAATGGCTCCTCAAGAGGGATCCTTATCCACAAGAAAATGATGATGGGCCTGGCCTTATGGTAAGGCTTATGCAGGTAGCCACGGTTTCTGTGATTTCATGAGTATATGTGTGTGCCATATCCAGAAAAAAGTATTTCACAGCACTCCCCCCCCCCGAGTTCTTACATTCTTTCCACACTCTCCCCACAACGCTCCTCTAGAGCTGGGAAGGGATGGTATAGATGCACCATTTAAGGACGCATACTCAAAATCACTAATTCTTACATAATTCTATCTTCTATCATTATTATACTGTAGTCCCATTCATGACAGTGATACAAAATTTCCTTTTCAGGGCAAATGCAGCTAATATTATTTATTATGTGACCCCAAGTAATGGACTTGATCTCTCTAGATGGCTATTTCTTCATTTATAATATGGGGAAACTAAAAATACTTAAGAAAAAAAAGTTTTGCAAATCAAAGCATACAAATGTGATTACCCCAAAAGAATGAGAGCTCAATTCATTTTCCAGCCTCCAGGGACCCAGGCACAGGGTCAGTGCTAATTTATATCAACTTGACATAGGTTAGAGTTGTCTCAGAGAAGGAAACCCCACTTGAGAAAATGCCTCCATAAGACTGGGCTTTTGGCAAACCTGTAGAGCATTTCCTTACTTAGTGACTGGTGTGGGTGCCCAGTCCACTGTGGGTGGCCACCTCTATGATTTATGCTTTTATGAAACCCAAATCAACAAGCCAAACAGCAATTTTTTAAATCAAACATTCTAAGACAACTTAATCTGAAGATGTATTAATATGATTCATAGATGCTAAGTAATAATGGTAGGAAAATTTTAAGTCTTTGTTTTCCCTAAACCATTATGTGTCTGTGAGAGCAGAATTGAGAGTTAGTCCCTATTGATGAAAACACTTCAGACACAGAAGACAGAGGAAGCAAGCTGGATCTGACCTAAAACTCTCCCCTTGGGGACTAGCTTTCATGGTGCTGGAAGGTACCATGTAATTGACAAGAAGAAGTAATAAATAATCCTACCCAGCTATGACATCTGCCATACACACAATGACCAGAACAGCAAAAGATTCCCAAAGGTACAAGCAATAGTGGCACTAATATTTGAGTGCTAGCCAACAGCTGTCTAATTGATGTAAGATCTGCTCAACAGAAAAATTCTTTCCTACTACTAGAAACCTAACCAACTATTCATTCCTGGTCAGGCCTGGGAACAACATAACAGAATTTTTAATTGTTCTATAGAGATGTGTGCTCTTTCTCAAAAGCAAGAGAAAGTCATATTGTTTGAAGCCCCTTATATAACCAATCTGTGTTGGATAGTCTTACGTCACCTTGACACAAGCTGAAGTCATCTGAGAGGAGGGAGCCTCAAATGCCTCCATAAAACTGGGCTGCAGACAAGCCTGTGTTCATTTTTAGTGGCTGATGGGGGAGGCCCAATCCATCGTGAATGGGACTATACCTGGGCTGATGGGCCTGGGTTCTATAAGAAAGCAGCCTGAGTAAGGCATGAAGAGCATGGCAGGGAGCAGCAACCTTCACAACCTCTACATCAGCTCCTGCCTCCAGGTCTCTGTCCTGTTTGAGTTCTCGTCCTAACTTCCTCTGATGATGAACTGTGATGTGGAAGTAGGAGCCAAATAAACCTTTTCCTTCGCAAGTTGCTTTGGTCACCACAGCAATAGTAACTCTAACATAATCTTGTTGAGTAAAAACATGCAACACATGACTGATGATCCAGCTTCCAAAGTCTAGATCACTGAAAGGCATGTACCAACACTCACTCGCGTCACTCTTTTGGACACTCCTTCATTTTCTAACTGTGTATAATTGCTTCTCCCAACCACTCAGCCAGCTTATTCTGACTTCTATTTTCACGTTACTCATAATTCAAGACCGAGTTGAAGTGCCAAGCACACAACCTCCACCATACCAAATTCACACCAATCTGATTCTGTAGCATCTATGCATGCCCTCTACCAGCATCTCCAAAAATATATTCCAAGGAACATGCTTAAAGGCATTGCTCCCTGGTGCTGGAAATTTGTGTCTACCATACAGATCTCAGTCTTCAGTCACAATATACACTGGCATTTCCTCTGGGAATCCGAATACCCCAACACAGCTGAATGCAGCAACTCTGAACATCTACCATCCCAGAACACTCACCTCTCGGAAAGCCAGCTGACTTTTGAAAACACTAGCATGCTCCAGAACACAACTTAGAATATTACTCCTTTTGGGTTCTTGTGGAATTTTTTCATTCAACTATTATTCATATTTTTAAAACCTTTTCTAGTCTTATTAGACTTTTACAAGTATGTATATCTGTGTGTTTCCCAAAGGTGACTGAAAGGTTTTGGGAAATTCTGTTATTACTTTGGATATTTAAAGACCTGCAGTGGACCATAAGATAGACCCAGACTATTCAACCCAAGACCTCTCCAACTTCTAAAGAGCAGAGTATTTTTACTGAAGCAACCTGTCCCTAACATGGAAATCATTAGCTGATGATGTAAACACGATAGACAGACAGATAGATCTGAAGCTCTTGTGGAAATAATTGCATCCCTCTGTTATATAGTAATTTCTTCCAAATTAAAACATACCATTTTGGAGAGATACTCCTTTAGACTCAAAAAATAAACAAAGATTGTAAGGCTCAAGAAATAAACATCTCACAAATCTCAGAAACCATCTGAACCTTACATGATTAACCAGGCTCCGCCCCCAGGGTAAAATAACTGTAACAGCAAGTGTGCAGTAATGTGGTGCAGGATACTCTCCAAGTGGCTGAACTATTAACAGGTTGTACAGGAAGTTTCAAGAACACAGCCTTCACGAATCATCACCCACATTGCAATGGGTTTTTCAGTGATGCACCTACCTTGAGTCACCATTACTGTAAGTAACCCCACACCCATGCTCTGCAAACTCAATAAGCTCACTAGTTCAGCAAGATGAACTATGGTGGAGTTATTCCGCTCTATCACCGGTGTCCTCTCTGGAGTGAATACATGTTTGTTCACGTTGCCACAGGAAGACACATAATGCTCCAAAATCCATATATCCAAGCATATATCCAGTACTTCAGGACACAATATCAGCAAAGCACAAAGTAATGAAGGCTAAGTGAGATTACATAAGAAGGCCCTAATCCAATCTGTCACCCTTAAAAGAACATGCACATGCACTGACACAGCAGGTGCAGACATGCTGAGAAAGTGACCATCTACCAGACAGCAACAATGTCCTCAAAAGACACCACACCTGGCAAAATCTGGACTTCTGAAGTTCAGAATTATAAGAAAATAAATGTCTGTTGTGATATTTTGTTATATCAGCTTTTGCAAACTAAACCACAGTCCCTATCCTGAATGTTACCTAACTACAGGAACACATGCACACATCAAAGCTCCCTTGCTCCAAGAGGAACTTGGTGATTAACAAAAGCATTCTGTGCTTAGAAGGCAGTCACTACAACAATGAAGAAACCGGAAGTAAAGTGACAGCAAGCAGAAGGACTGGAGAAAGACTGCTAGAGGAGAGGAAGTGGGAAGACACTTTATCCTTGTAATAGCAAAGAGCAATGAATAAATGAGAGCTTAAAAGTAAAGACTGACTTCAGCTCAACTCAGAACTTTAAATACTTAAACCCACACAAATGCAGAACAAGCTTCTCCAATGCTGGAACATTACAGGAGGAACATTATAGGACCTACTGAACATCACGGAGCAGAAGCCTCTTAGATTCTAGCAGCACACTGTCTCTGGGTCGCTAAAATACCTATGCTACATCAACCCACTGCAGCAGCTTCTCTCACACTACAAGGGCAGAAAAAGATGTGCGCCTGTGGTCAGAATAAGGGTCTGCAGAAACAAAGTCGCCAAGAATGATCAGTGTTCAAAAAACCATCACTATGCCTAAAAAGCAGGCCAAACATAAATTTTATAAAACTAAATGCCAGCTGATACTCTTGCTGTAAGCATGGTCTACAGTCCAAATCAGCACAATCTTGGGGAGTGCGTCCTATTGAGGAGGCAATCCACTTGGATGAGCTTCCTTACTGTACTGTTACTTTACGTGTGCTGGGTGTCCTACCTGCGAGTGTGAACTCCGCAGGGACAAAGAGTATGTTTTTGCAAATCCATACAAATCTGCAGGGAGATGCTGCATTAACGTCTCTGTTTCACTAATAGAGACGAAACAGTGTATTTCACATAAAAGCATGTTACACAGTAAATACACAGTAGCTCAACAGAACACGAAGCACATACCACTAATATATTAGATACGTAAGATATTTCCTTTATTATAATTATCCTGTATCAAACGCTGCCACACAGGAGGATTGAGCTTTTAAATAAACAGCACAACTCCTCCTTTTACTGCCAGAAAATCAAAACAACCGGTTTGATGTACCTGAAACTATCAGTGAAGAATCTGACTTTGAGATAGAAACATGCTTCTGCGAGAATTCTCCAAAGGAATCTCGCAATCAAAAAGGGAACAGCTGATTATTCTGCACCCAACAGTGTTACTCTCAGCCTATGTCAGTTAACCGCACACTTACAGCCCACATTTCTTCCTTTTAGAACCGGTTCCTTAGGCCCTTTTCCCCCTTTTGCGACTCTACGAGCAAAGAGCAGCAAGCTTTTCCGTATCTGGAACCTAAAACGTCCTAGGCCCGGCTCTTCACCGCATACAAGCACAATCCTCACTGCCCCGGCAAAAAGAGGCAAGACGATAAGGCAGGCTGTGCGACTCGGGTTCGGGAGCGCCGCAGAGATCCAAACCACTGTCCAGACCACTCCTGAGGTGACCCGGCCTTAAACACCCACTGGGGCACAGTCGCATCGAACTTAAGTGACAGCACTCCCACCTCATCACCGCCAAGTTCACTCTGTCAGCGAACATTCACCCACGCCGTGCTGCGCGAAAGGGAGACCATCCCCAACATCACCCGCCATGCCCAGTCCTTTCTCCCCCTAAATACCACTTCACCTGCCTTTAGATTTCAACTTCTGCCAAAACCGAAAGCAATCAGAACCCACCTGGTCTTACGGGACTGCCACAGAGTACAAGTCTGGAGAGCGCATGCGCATTTCTCCAGCCAGCTCTTGGGTAAGGGGAACTGACTGAGCTATCTTTAACTCGAAGTTTGATTACAATGGTCTTTACATGGGCTGAGAGCGCGAGTCCTCCCTTGCGCATGCGCCTGCTCAGAGCCTGCTGGGAGCTGTAGTTTCGCCGTGCCCACCACCATTACTTTTATAATTAGAACCCAAACTCCTAGTTGAGGGTCCCGTCCCTGCGCAGTACGGACTTGGCCGCCGCTTCTGAACGACCATGCCCGCGACGCTGCTGATGTGGGTGTCGGTGGTCGCAGCGTCCGCGCTCGCAGCGCCGGCCCCCGGAACACAGGCGCAGGGGCTGCAGGTGCCCAACGTAGTGCTCGTCGCCAGTGACTCCTTCGTAAGTACCTTGAGGACCTGGGCACCGACGTCGGAGAGAGCGCGTCGTGGGTTGGGGGGTCCTGTACGCGCGTACCGGCATACGTTTGCAAACATGTAAATTAGTAGAAAGAAGGCGGTCTCGAACTCTGGCTGCAGCGATCCTTCTGCCTCAACCTCTCCAGTAGAGAGTACGGCCGAGCGCCACGGGCACACATTTTTACCTTTCAATGCTAGACTCGGTCCACTCAAGCCTTTTGCCATTGTTAATTAATGTTTAGCCTATATCCTAGATCAATTCAGTTATGAAGGGAAACGCATCGTTCACTTCCATAGAAGTGTACTCGTTTTCCAGAACCACATGTCAGTTACCTACGTTTGCAAGAATTAAGGTCTGGGTGAGAGAGGAAGGAAACTTAACGTTATTATCTACAGCAGTGGTTCTCAACAGTGTGTTGCGACCCCTCCCTCCGAAGGCTTGGAATGACACTCCTACAAGGGCTCACCCAAGACCATTGGGAATATCAGATTTTTACATTACAATTCATAACAGTAGCAAAATTATAGTTATGAAGTAGCCACAAAAGTAATTTTTATGGTTGGGAGGTCACCACAACATGAGGAACTGTATTAAAGGGTCGCAGCATTAGGAAGGTTGAGAACCACTAATGTAGACATTTAATAATTGTGTTAGCGCTGATTTAAATATTAGTTGTTAAACTTTAATCTACAATCTTGTTGTTTTTAAACAAAAACCCAAACTTTCGATTTTACCAATAAAGACTCAGGAGCCAGATACTGGAGTGAAAGTACTACCTTGGAGAGGCCGAGAAAGCACCCAGCTGACCTTCCTACTCAGCAGACTCCCAAAGGAAAAAGCCTTTTCTCCTTCTCCACACTGTTAAATATCCTTCAAACTAAGTGTCCCTCCTTTCTAATTCTTGTGCATCTATCTAGCCATCCTCTGGACTTCCTCTCACTCTCTACGGTTTTTTTCTTGTGTTCACTTCCTGTCCTCTGGTTACTTGCTTTGCATTTTGACCTAAGGCTAACTTTATTTAACCCTGTTTACAGAAAGCTTTTAGATTAAATGTGTGTGCTGGGACTGAGCCACACCACACCCACCTGTTTACAATAAACAGTTTTTGGATTAGAGGTGTGTTCTAGGGCTGAGCTACACCATAACTAAAACCAGGTTTTTCCAGTGAACAATCTTAGAGTTCACAATGTGATCAAATATCCTATAACACCTTCTTATATTTTAAAGAAGTTACATGTGTATATATAATCTTAAATTTTAATTAAATTCAAATGGAAACTGAAAGGACTCCGAATTGAGGAGAACACTTGAAAAAGAAGACTGATAAAACGAATTTACAGTTTCAAAACTTAGGATGAAGCTACAATAATCACAATAGTGTGTTACAAGCAGAAAGATAACATTCAGATCAGTAGACTAGATTTAAGAGTCCAGAAATAAAGTCTTATAAACAAGTAGTGCTGGAAAAATTAAATTTCCACATTATAAAAAAAAAAAAAAGTTGGGTCTTGCCTTTCACTGTGTGTAAAAATTAAAAATGAATCAATGACTTAAATGTCAAAGCTAAGACTATAACTCCTTCACAAAAATGGAAGTCTGAATTTTTATAACCTTGAATTAGGCAATTTAAAATGAGCCAAGATTTTGAAAAAGAGATTTCCTCATGGAATATACACAGATGGCCAATAAGCACATGAGAAGAAGTTAATCATTAGGGAAATGTAGAGCAAACCATAGTGAGACACTATGTAGAGCAAATCACTTCATCCCCATAAAGATAGCCAGAATCAAAAGGGCATTTGGGTTATTTGAGAAGATAAAGGGAACCAAAGGAAAGGGAGGAGGTAATATAGAAGTAAATATGATCAAAGTATGAAAGTGTTGCAATAAGCCCATTATTTTCAGTTACAACTTCTTCAGTAGATATATAATGTGTGTGCGCATATATGTATATATATATATATACATATGTATATATGCGCGCACACATAGAGAATCACCAGAGTCAGTGAGAATATGGAGGAATTGGAACCTCATACACTGCTGTTGACAATGCTCTGTGGCCTGGTGCAGCCACCTGGAAAAGCATTTGACAGATTTTGCAGCGATTAACTAGTTACTATGCAATCCAGCAATTCTATTCTTAAGTATATATGTTCCTGTGTGTGTCCAAGAAAAATGAAAGCATCGTCCACACAGATGGTTTTACATGGCAATATTATGCTTCTTAATAGCAGTATTGCGCTAGAAGATGAAAAGTAAAAGCAACCTAAATATCCACCCACTAGTAAATGTATACATGAAATTTGGTAGTAGTATTCAGCAAGCAAAAAAGAAATCTGAAACCCATGTTTGTTACACTGTGGCCAAACCTAGAATACTCAGTAAGAGAAATGATGACAAACTGCAATTTATATGACTCCATTTATATGAAATGTCCAAAGAAAACACCTAGGTAGAGACAGAAAGCAAATTAGTAGAGGCCTCAGTTTTGGATGAGTCCAGGGTGATGGCTGAGGGTTCTTCTGGGAATGACGAAAATGTTTCAAATGACTTTCTGAATACATAAAAAACCTTTGAGTTGCTCATTTTAACTATGTAAGTTGTATGTAAATTGTATGTGGATAGAGTTTGTTTTGTTTCATTTTTAAGAAAAGATAAACAGTACTTCTGCCTGGGCCATAAAGGACATGGGCACCCCTCTCCACACTCACTGCCCCACCCCGCTGCTGCACCCACACTGCTTTTCATTTTGATGAGATTCCAGAGGTGAAGAGTGGACAGGAATGTATGAGGCAGATAGGTCTGAGAGAGCTTTGTCCCGGCAGATAAGTCATTGTTTGACTCTTTGGTTAGGATAATGCTTTTCCTAGTTATCTTTAATTGTCAACATGACATAGCCTAAAATTATCTGGGGGGGAAAGCTCAGCTGAGAACCTGCCCAGATCACTAGATCACACTGGCCTATGGGAGACTGTCGTGATGATCCACTGACACAGTAGAGTCCAGAGCACTGTGGGCATCATCCCATGGCCAGTCTAGAAGGTTCTGGGCTCCAGTAAAGCCCTGAGCCTAAGACAGTGAGTGAGTGAGTGAACCGGAGGCTGGGCCAGCACACAGTGCTCTTCACAGTTTCCGCTCTTTAAGACCCTGCTTAGGTTCCTGTCCCAGCTTCTCTCAGCAATGAACTGTAACCTGGAACTAATAAATCTATAAGATGCTTTGGGCCATGGTTATGTTTGTCACAACCACAGAAAAGAACTAGAACAGTGCTTGAAACCTAAAACTTTTCCTTTGATCCTCCTTGACCCAGAATGATAAGTGCTCAGAAGTGCACTTAGGATTTACTAAAATTTATAGCCATATCTGGCATGTAGCTCACATGTACAAAGCCCTGTGTTCAATCCTCAGAGTAATCAGCAGTGGTTGAATTTCTTTATTTCAGGATGGAAGACTAACGTTTCAACCAGGAAGTCAGGTGGTAAAACTTCCCTTCATTAACTTCATGAAAGCACATGGCACCACCTTCCTGAATGCCTACACAAACTCTCCTATCTGCTGCCCGTCACGTGCAGGTACGAATGTGCCATAAGGTGCCTAATGCTAGTGGAAAGAGTCTAATCCCTAAAAGCACATTCATGTTTAAAATATCATCTGCAAAAACCTATCATAGAGTCACATTTAGTACCTAATAAAAATGCCTCAGGGTAACTGGTGTTTCTAAGGTGTATAGTGAATGTTGGGGTCATTTGAATTTATAACTTGTTTTTATGAAGTAGGGATTTCTCTTGCCTGGGAGCTGTGTAGTCCCTGTGTTGCTGTTTCATTTTCTCAGATGAGAGGTACTCACACTTCAGAGAGTTCCACTTCCGGGAAAGTCTTTCTGTGGGGGTTTAGAGGAGTCAGCAGACTCTCTGGAAGATTCTTTCCAGTCACAACTTCTCATAATCATGTTTATCTTAAGTTTTCCAAATTATTGCAGGTTATATACTTCATCTCTTTCTATTCTGTCCCAATTTACATCTATCCCAAATCTCGGAGCCCACCTTAGTGTAATAATTTAACAAATAGGCACAGTTCCAGTGACAAGCATGTCAGTGACTATAGCCCTAAGTTTTGAAAATGAAAATTTGCTTTTAGGAATCTTGTCTAAACGTTGTTTTCCTGTGCCTCTGTCTGTGTGGGCTGTGATGACCTGCCATGGAACCCTGATAACATGAAGAGTTATTTCTCTATGAGCCAATAGAGCCATAGAGATCACATGTAAAAATGTGTTTGCTCGTTTCTATACTGTGTTGACTAGGTTGAGCCCTGAGCTAAGGTGAGGCGATTCTAAGCCTCGATGGAAGCTTCCATAATGGAAGTAGCCCAGTTTCCTTAGATGCAGAATGCCAAATGTGCTGTGTCCCACAGAGCAAATATGGTTGTCAGTTGGAATAATAAATGAGAAAGTGGTTCATGAACTCTGAAGGTTTCACAAAGATATTTTTCCTAGAAGCAGCATATTTTGACAAGGAATGATATTGATAAAAAATTATTAGCGTATTCTCACTGTATTTGGTGATATTGTAAATATCTTCTAATGTTTTATAGATATTCCTCATACATGGTTACTGTTATTAGCCCAATTTGCAGAAGAAAACTAAAATAGAAAGGTTGGTTGGATAACATCTGAGGGTGTACCAGAACTGTGGTTACTGGGATTCATACTCTACCACGCTCAGAAAGTATTTGTTAGAGAAGAAAAGAGAGGCATACAAAATGGCTCACATGATAAAAGTGCTTGCCCCATGGGCATGAGACCTGAGTTTGCATACCCAGCACCCATGAATTTAAAAAAAAAAAAAAATTAGTAAATTGATGTAACAGTGCATGCATTTAATGCTAGCACTGGGGAGGCAGAGACAGAAAGAGCCCTGGGGCTTGATAACTGGCCAGTAAAGGCAAATAGGAAGCTGCAGGTTCAGAGAGAGCGAGGGGGGGGTTGAGACAGACACAGAGAGAGAGAAAGAGAGGCAGAGACAGACACACACACAGAGCTTATCTCAGAAACTGTTAAGGAAGATACTATAGATATGCACATGCACACAGAGAAAAGAAGGCATATCCAGCCTACCATTTCTGCACACAGAAATCATTAAGGAAAAGAAGCACTTGTTAAAAGTTTTAGAAAATGAGAGGGAGCACAGAGCATCCTTTCTTATTTCCTTTTCCTAGAAAAACCTGGTGAAGTCCACAGAGGAAGACAATGCAGCCAATCCTGATGAGACCTGATAGGCTAGGGTCAGATGAAAGGGGAGGAAGACCTCCTCTATCAGTAGACTGGGGGAGGGGCATGGGAGGAGAAGGAGGGAGGGTGGGGTTTGGAGGGGATGAAGGAGGGGGCTACAGTTGGGATACAAAGTGAATAAATTGTAATAACTAAAAAAAATCTGGTGAAAAGATAATTAATAAGAAAGTTCTTGAAGATATAAGGGAAGAGAGGTCTATAATTGTTAGTCCTATAACAGGGTTTCTTGGACTTGCCAGCAGTTAAATAAACACATGGAGACTTATTATTTAAAAGCTTAGGCCTTAGCTGGGCAGAATCTCAGCTAGCTCACCCCAACTAGTCTAGCACACGGCCAGTTCTTTACCTCTGTTCCTGTTCACATCACTTCCTTCCCACATCACCTAACAAATCTTCCCACATCTGAATCTTCTCCCAGAGCCTCTTTCCCTGCCTGGAAGTTCCCACTTCCCTCCTGCCTTTGCTATTGCCCATCAGCTCTTTACTAAAGCCAGTCAACAAGTGAGGAAGGTGAATGTTGACAAAATATGAGGCCAGTGATGGGCCCTAAGAACAACAATCCCAAGTCCAGCCAGTGCTCAGCTCTGTGCTGGGTGACAGTCAACAATTGAATATACAGACACAGCCTTCACACAGTATGCCAAAGATTACCCCACTGCAGTCCTCCAACTTACCGTTTAAAAAATAGCTTTCTTGACTGAAAATATGATAATGATGTTCAGGCCCTATATTTAATGCCAGCCATAAATAAACAGCCACCTTAATCAACTTAATCTCTAGGCCTTGGTGGGTTCATCTGAAGAATAGGAGTACTAACTCCTTGTAGGGTTTTCCCTTTGATAAAATGAAGTAACAACGAGAAATGTCTGGGAACTACTCCAACTGGTGCCATTCTTCTTCCAGATCACAGACTCTGAAACAGCCAGCCACACTCTCCAGGTAATTGCCTTTAGAGTTGAATTGTTACGCTTTACCTTAACAGCCTCTTTTCTTTCTCTTTCTCCCCTACCCCCCACCAGCAATGTGGAGTGGCCTCTTCTCTCACTTAACAGAATCTTGGAATAATTTCAAGGGTCTCGATCCAAATTATACAACATGGATGGATGTCATGGAAGAGCATGGCTATCAGACACAAAAATTTGGAAAACTGGACTATACTTCAGGACACCATTCCATTAGGTAAGACTTAAACAGGCTGAACCTGTTGTGCCCCAGTCTGGTGGACCCCAAAGATCACCAAGGAACTGATTCCGATGCAAATGCAGTGGGGACTTTATTACAAGCTCGAGCTTGGGCTCACCCCACAGTGGTTCTTGAGTGTTGAGCCCCAAGGTCAGGGACAGAAGGGTTTTTATTTAAGGTTACAGCAAGGTTTGGGGAATTCCAGCTTGGCAGTTCTATGATTGATTGACATTTAGCAAATATCAGGTGTTCAGAGGGCCAAACCATAATTGTTTTACTCATCCTATTGCAAAGAACACGTGGGTAAACTTTAGGTATTCACTGATTAGCCGTTGCTAGGGATGATGGTTAAATATTATCAGAGGTGAGAGGTCAAAGCACATTTTGGAGGGTTTTTCTCCTTTTGAAACTAGTGTTTATGCCTAGGGCATTTACCCTTAAAATGAAGTTTCTTTTTCAGAAAAGGGGTTACACACTGTCCTCTGCTACTGCACGTTTGTGTGCCCATTTTCTACTTAATTTACCACAGCACTGAAAATAAATCTCTTAATCCCTCAATTACACTAATTTGGCTAAAGCTAGACTTCCATTAATCTTCTTAAAATATTAAAATTGCTAATATTCTGATGAGGTTTTTTTTTGTTTTTTGTTTGTTTGTTTTTTGTCTAAAACATTAACATCTATAATTAATGAATCTTAGCAGCCAGGCATTGGTGGTGCATGCCTTTAACCCCAGCACTCAGGAGGTGGGGAGAAGAGGGGGTGCAAACGATCTCCATGAATTTGAGGCTAGCTTGAGCTACAGAGTGAATTCCAGGACAGCCAGGGCTACACAGAGAAAACTCTGTCTCAAAACAAACAAACAAAAATTATAATAGATTTTAATATTTGTAAAATAGTTTAACCTGTGAACTATTTTGTGAGTTTCTGTTATATAATATTTTGTTTTTTGATCCACTGCACACAGTGTTAATCCACTAGAGACTCCAAGCACACTAGTTAGTGAAGTCTCAAAATGGATCTGAGGCTAGTGCAGTGACTGCTTCCCTCTTCTTTATGGAAGTCTCCTCAGGTGACCTTGGCCCCACATCTCCCACATTTCCTTATAGTTGAACCACCCTGATTGACTGTTACTGGAGCTTGAGCTAGCATGGGATGGTCTGATTGGCCTTCAGTCATTCAAAGGCTGTTACACTGGACAATAAAGTTAGATCTGCACTTTTGAGTCTCATCTCTGGAGTCTGATTCCTGGGATTCTGGGTGGGCTCTGTCACCATTCACCACCCCTGCTTCCCCCGTTCCTGATCCCCACAGCAATTATAGTTAATAGGTTTTAATATTTGTAAAATAGTCTAGCCTGTGAATTATTTGTGAGTTTCTGTTATATAATAGTTTTTGTTTTTCGTTTTACAATCTTTGTAACAGTAACATTCTTGCTACTTACCTTTGACAGTTTCCTAGAACTTAAAGCCATTGTGACTTCTCCTTCATTTTAGTAAAGCTTCAAAACTCAGGCAGGTATCTTAGCTAGGGGTTGGCTCAATGACAGAGAACATGCTTAGCATGCACAGGGCAGTGGGTTCTTCCCACACCACCACAAAAACAAATGAACATCTGAGCATTGTGGTATAGAGTGTTGGTCTAGAATCAGATTGCCTAATTCTGAATTCTGCTTTCCCTACTTCTCAACTGTGTAATCTTGAACACACCTGTTCTGAATCTCTCTGAACTTTAATTAGTGTGATGACTAAGCTAGATAATTAGTGCAGAAAAGTGCTAGCATGTATATCTGAAACTTACCGAAATAATATTTGCCTACCCACATGATTGGCCCTGGCTGGTGCCTGGGGACTTGGGTTCGGGAGGTGTTTTTCCACCATTCTATAAGAATTAAGAGGGGGTTGGAGTGTTTGTATGGTATGGTTTATGTTGAACAGCCAGCTTTCTTCGGAGACTAGGATTTTTCTATGGGCCAGGCACAGGTTATCCCTCAATAGAAACTGGAGTACTGGTTCTCTGAATCGGGAGAACACTTCCTGCATTGAACAGAGACAAAGCCTCAGTCCTGCAGTCACAGTGCCACACGGGAAGAATCCAGAATATCCCAGCGCTCTTGGTGGAAGTTTGCTCGCTCCCTTGGTCTTCACTCTAAGTGCCTTTCCTTATGCTGATTTTGTCCACTTTGATGGAAAAACATGTTCCAAGTCCTGAAGTCCCTCCTACAGGGGTGTGACCTTGGGTCCACTAATGCTTGGGGCTCCCAACAAAAACACAGTCAGGACTTCACGCAGCAGCTGTGCTTGGTGAGTGATAACAGAGTGACCGTATACTGATGAGAGATGATAAGTAAGAAAACTGAAAATACCGTAAAAATAGCAAGCAGGTGATGGAATGAACAATATTCCACCAGAACTTGAGAGCACTGAAGCTTCACAATGTGATTTTATCTGGAAATGAATCGTACCTGCAGATGTCTCAAAATAACAGACTCTGGAATTAGGATAAATGCTAAATGTGCTGACTTCAACTATTACAACTTAGTATTTAGATAACTCCTGCTTTTCTTTTTCATTTTTTTTTACTTTAATCCTTTTCTGTAATTTGTTTTTTAATTTTTATTATTATTTATTAGTTTATTCACTTCGTACCCCAGCTGTAGTCCCCTCCCTCGTCTCCTCTCAATCCCACCTTCCCTCCCTCTTCCTCCATTATGTCCCTCCCCTAGTCCACTGATAGGGGAGGTCCTCCTCCCCTACTGTCTGACCTTAGCCTCTCTGGTCTCATCAGGGCTAGCTACCTCACCCAGCCTGGACATGGACAGGATTGACATATTGATAACTCCTGCTTTTTTAAAGTGATTTAGATTCCTTTTATTTCATGGAATCATACAAATTTCTCATGAAAATATTCCCCTTTATTTTTATGGAGAAAACATGCTTATGGTTGTTTGACAACTGCCCTTCATAAATTCATGTATTTAAATACTTGGTCTCCAGTTGGTATAACTATTTAGGAAATGTGGTTTTATTGCAGGAGGTGTGTCACTAATGATGGGCTTTGAGCTTTCAAAAAGCTCACATTTCCCGGTTAATTCTCTCTGCCTTGTGCTTTCGGGTTGAGCTGTGAGCCCTTAGCTACAGTTCCAGCACCGTGCGTGCCTGCCTGCTGCCATGATACTCCCACCATGACAGTCTTAACCCACTGAAATTGTAAGCCCATACTCTCCTCAGCCTGTAAGAGCCACCAATCCATTCTCAACTTATAGAAGACCTAGGTTTCCACTTTTTCAAGGATTGTGACTATAGCCTACTTGTCTTCTGTGCCCGGCTGGTTTCACTTAACACGGTGCCTGCGAATGTCATTTTTCTGTGGCTAAGCACTCTTCCCCTGTATATATGCCACACTTGCTTTCTCCTCTCACTGATGAATGGATGCTTAGCCTGTTTTTGTCTTAGCTATATAAATACTGTTGGAGTGTGTTAAGGGTGCAAGTGTCTCTTTAATATGATCTCTTAATTACTCTCATATATGTTGTATGTGGAATTGCAGGATCATCTGATAATTTCATTCTTAGTTTTTGCAGGAACCTCCAAAATTGTTTTCTTTCTTTCCTCTTTTTGTTTTGTTTTGAGACAGGGTTTCTCTGTGTAGCCTTGGCTATCCTAGACTCACTTTGTAGACCAGGCTGGCCTTGAACACACAGCCATCCACCTGCCTCTGCCTCTCCAAGTGCTGGGATTACATGTGTGGGCCACTGTGCCAAGATTCCCAATTGTTTTCTTTAGTGAGCTGTACTAATTTATATTGTCAACAATTTTTTCTACCTCTTCCCCAGCACTTATTCTCTAACCCTTTCATCTGTTGCTGTTCTTCTAGGGTACAGTGATATCTCATAGTTCTGATTTTTGTTACTTGCTGGTGAGTGATGCTGAGAATTTTTTCATATAGTCATTGGCTATTTGTGGCTTTTACATCTACTGCCCACTTTTAGTAGTATTGTGGGGCTTTCCTGCTGTTGGTGTTGAGCTAAGTTCCTCATATATTCCGGAAGTTAACTCCATGTAAGATAAGATAGCTTACAAATGTTTTCCTTCATGCGTAGATTGTTCTCATGCTGTTGCTCTGTAGAATCTTTTTATCTTGATTTATTCAGTTTTGTTTCCTTTGCTTTTGGAGTCATAAAAAGAAAAATCTTGGAGGCTGAAAGATAGTTCAGTGTGAAGAGCATATACTGCTCTCTCAGAAGACCCACGTTCAATTCCCAGCACCCACATCAAGTTCCTCACAGTTAAATATAACTCCCTCTCCATGTGATCCAAGGCCTCTGGCCTCTGTGGGCAGCTGCACGCAACATGCATATACCTACCAGCCCCTCCCACGTAGTTCCAGGGTTTTTATTTAAGTCTTTAATCGTTTTGAGTTGCAAAACCTTTCCCTCATTAAAAGAAAAGTTAATCCAAAGCAGGACACAGTTCTTCATACTATCCTATTTAAAATTGTTTCCTCTCTTTCTCAGTCAATCAAGTAATAAATTGTTTGAGGATAAATGCTCTGTCCATCTTGAAACTTTCATTTTTATTTATGAAGTGGTTGTGACCTTTTATTCTGAATCGAGATAATGACTGGTGGTCAGACTAAGGAGAGTGCTTGGTCATCAGAGAGTGGCACTACTTGAAAGGAATTAGGAGGTGTGGCCTTGTTGTTGGAGAAAGTGTGTCACTGGGAGTGGGCTTTGAGGTTTTCAAAAGCCAAAGCTAGTCCCAGAGTCTTCTCTTCCTGCTGCCTCCGGATCCAGATGTAGAACTCTCAGCTTCTTCTCCAGCACCATGTCTGGATATACGCCCATGCTCCACGCCATGATGATACTATACTGAACCTCTGACACCATAAACCAACCCCAATTAAATGTTTTCCTTATAAAGAGTTGCCATGGTTGCCAGGTGTGGTGGTGCACACCTGTAATCCCATCACTCGGGGAGGCAGAGGCAGTAGGATCACTGTGAGCTGGAGGCCAGCCCTGTCTATAATTTGAGTCCAGGAAGGCCCAGGCAACACAGAGAAACTTTGTCTTGAAAAACAAACAAACCAAAAAGAGTTGCCATGGTCATGGTGTCTCTTCACAGCAACAGAACACTGACCAAGACATTGACTTTGAGTGGCAAAGGCCTTAAGTTTCCTTCACTGTTGTAGTATCACTTCCCAGCATAGTGCCGGTATGTGGCAGGTATGTACTTATTTAGGACGTGAATGGCTGAAAATAAGAGTAAGTGAACTTACACTGGTCTACCGTTAGCTAATCATTTGATGGTGCCATTCTGTTGAACTGCAGTCACTTCTCTTGATACAGAAATGACATTAATACATTGATCTCGCTCTTTCCTTCTCTCTCTCTCTCTCTCTCCTCTGTGTGTGTTGCCTGTTTTTAAGGATTTTAGAGTTTTGAAATAATTGAAATAGTCTCAGTTCCTTAAGTTCTTCATTTTGTCCTGTAAAATTTCAAAATTAGTAGGAGAAAAAAAACCACTTAAATGTATTGTTTTGAATGCTAGCATAACGGTAGCTTGCAGCATACTTAGGAAATGGAAGCAGATTTTCAGAGCTGTTTGCATGAGTGCTGCATGTGCCCACACAGCCACTGGGCCAGCATGCCGGCCAGAGCTTCTGTTAATAGTATGTCTGAAAGGTTATATGAACTTTGACATATATTTGGATCTTTGTATATGAATGTAAAAACGAGTTTCAGGGAAAAGTCTCTTGATATCGTACTCTATAAACAGAGGCACCAAGTGTTCCTAAAAATGGCCACTTTTCACATTTTTTATGTTGGGGGGAGGGGGATTGGGTTTTTGCCAATAGTCCAAAGTGGCTTTGAATCTCACGCTCTTGCTACCACCACACCTAATTTGAATGTGGCCACTTCTGAATGTGCGTACATTATCAGCAACATTATGAATTTCTTTATTACAGTGCATCCATCTTTCTGAACATTTACTGACGGTATGTGTGATATATGAGTGCTTTTGGTAGTGGGTTTAGTTTGGTTTTTATAGTCATGCTGGAGATTGAATTCAGGATGCTCTTGTTTCCTCAGAACAGTTCTTAAATCAGTATTGGTTGAACTAGTTATTAAAATGCCACTGCCTACAAGATCATGAACAACTCATCTGTCTATTTAGAGTCCCTGATTCATGAGTTTTGCTTGCACTGAATAACTTTGGACTGTTGAGATGGTTCAGTGGTTAAGGAAACCTGCCCCCAAGCCTGATTGATAATATGGTGCAAGCCTTTGGAGACACAGTAGTGGAAATAAAGAACTGACCCCCACAGTGACCTTCTGACCTCCAGACACACATGTACACACACACATACACGTGTGCATGCTTAATATTTTTTTTAATTTTACACATATACAAAAATACATGTAAGTAACCTTAAAAGTTGTTTCACTCAGAAGTGCTTTGAAATTTGGGGATAATTTCAAAGGAGTTTCACTAAGTGACTCCTTAGTCATTGTGCTTTTTCTGGACCCTTAACACTGCACATACTGTGTTTATTTTAAATTCAGATTTGCTGTTTCTTCCTCTCAATTAAAAATGTTTGTATTGAGGGGTAGAGTTGAAAAAATAGTTTGTATTTTATTCACCAGGTATTTTGATCTGTTTTTCTTTAAACTGTCTTATCACTGTATTCCCAGTCTCTAAAATGATGGTTCTCAGCCAACAGCAGTTTTTCCCTCCTGGATGATATTTCACAATGTCTTATTGACACTCCTGGGCGCTGGCACTTTCATCTGATCCTCACTGTTAAGAGCCATCTACAGTGGTGAGCATAGACCCTTCTTCCATAAAGAATTATCTCATCCAGAATATCAGCAGTGCAGAGATTGAGAAGTCATGGCTAATCAGGTGCTCTGTGCTCAACACTATGCCCTCAGAAATGCCACACTTAAAAGTGATGGCCAACATTGTCAATTGGAAGAATAAACTTCCACTTTTTCCACTTACGTAGAAAAAGAAGGAAGAGAGTGAGAGCAACAATTTGTCTGTTTGAGGAGCTTTTTTATTATTATTCATTGATAGTTCCATATATGTATATGGTGAACTTTAGTCATCTTCATCCCCTACTTCCCTCACTCATCCTCCATCCTCCTGTTGCAGACCATGATCCCAACAAGTTCCTCTCCTACTTTCATGTTTCTTGGTGTGTGTGTGATCCACTAAGTTTAATTCGGGTTACTTTATGAGCATGGGTAGGGCACCGTTTCCTGGACTATAGGCATGTTATCAGGGGCTATACCACTGATGAAAGTGTCATGTTTGTAGAGATTTTCTTTTTAGGGTTAAAAAAAAATCAAAGGAGAGATGGCTCAGAGGTTAAGGGCACTGGTTGCTCTTCCAAAAGTCCTTAGTTCAATTCCCAGCAACCACATGATGGCTCACAACCATCAAGAATGAGATCTGGCGCCCTCTTCTGGCCTGCAGGTGTACATGCAAACAACATTGTATACATGATAAATCTTTTTTAAAAAATCAAAGGCAAATGTTAATTTATAAGTATATGGAATTTGGTGGTTGATTTTATAGAGAAACATTTAAAGTTAAGTTTCTAATACCAGTGTAATAAAGATTGACATTAAATGTGGTAGTCATTACCAAGACTAAGGGCCTGGGAGACGGACTGTTGAGTAAAAGCACTTGACATGCAACCTTGACGACCTAAGTCTGGATTCCTACATCCCACATAAAAACAGGATACAAGTGGCACATATACAAGAACTTCTACAGGATAGGAGGTGAAGATAGAACTGGGCTGACGCTTACAAACCAACTATGCTAGACTATACACATAGTACATTGGCAAGAAACTAAAGTGACCCTGCTCTGAACACGGTGGAAGGCAAGCACTCCCAAAAGTTGTCCTCTGATGTCCATTCACATTCCGTGACACATACACACACATATGTACAATGCACTAAGGCTACAAGATGATCTTGACTTAAAACAACATCCATTAAATTTATGAACTAACTGATACGTACCAGACTGTTCTTAGATACTGAAATACAATGATCAAACTGCAGCATTCTTGAGTGTCATGAAACTTATCATCTGTGATGGTTAGTTGAATTAGCAACTTGACAGTATTTAGAACTAACTAGTAGGCAAGCCTCTGGCCACACCTGTGAAGGATTATCTAAATTAGGATAACTGAGATAGGTATACTTGTCCACTGTGGGTAGCAGTATTCCTTAGGCTTGGGTTGCAGGCTAAAAGGAGAAAAATGCACTGAGCACAGACTTTCATCTCTCTCTGCTTCCTGACTAGAGATGCGATATGGCCAGCTGCCATTACTACTCTGACATGGTAGGTTGTACTCTGAAACTACAAATCAAAATAAACCTCTTCCCTAACATTGTTTTTGTTAGGGTTTTTATCACAGCAACTGGACAACTAATACACCTATTTCTGATATTTCTAATGTTATCAGAAAATAAACAAGGTTCTGTCTTGTTTGACTAGTTAAAACTATAAAGCCCTAAATCAAGTCATCTGTCATTTCATCTTGTAGTTATATATGTTCTCTGCTCATTAAGATAGATTTCTTTTAAATCTATTCAGGAGAAACCTTTTTTTGTTTTGTTTTTCATTTTATTTTTCAGGAGAAACATTTTTAATCCTTCCAAACAAATGAGATCTAGAGGGATACTTCCCAAATGAAAGAACAGATACATGCTGATTTCATAGCACTCAGAACTTTGGTAAGTAGTGCCCCCTTGTGCAGCTCCAGACCAGCAATAAGAGCTGTCCAGATAGAACTAGAGTGACAAAGGGGAGACCGCAAAACTCAGAACACTGACAAAAGTAGCTTCTGCAATTCTACTACCTAATGAATGTCTGGGTTGTTTGTTTATTTTTCTTTCAATCTCTGACTATTATTTTGTAATCTAAGATATATTCATTATACTTTTAGATGCTTTTTCCATAATAATGTTATTTTTAAGAAAAATAGCCATTTACTTTGGTCATCTTAGTAGCTTCTTTTAGAACTCTCCATTTTTCTGTTTTTAAAATTTAGTGTCCAGAATGATATTCTCAGCATCATCTTTACAATAGTGGAATATGTTTTGGTTTTTGTTTGTTGTGTTTTGGTTTCTGGTTGTGGTTTTTTGTTCATTTGTTTTATTGTTGGTGGTGGTTTTAGTCTGGTTTTATTACCCAGAACCCTTGCTTGTGATGGCTGAACAGCCTAGAAAAATCTGGAGATTTCATGTCCCATGACTCAAGTTGTTGCTTTGCTTTGCTTTGTTTGTGGTATTAAAACCTAGGCCTCACATATGCTGAGCATACTCAGTTAAATCCCCAGCCTGCAGACCATAGTTCTTCCCTTCACTCACTTAAAACAGAGGGGTAATACTTTTGAGTTACTAAAAATCTTAGGGTTCTTTTACTAAAGTAATACAAGTTTAGCTGTGGATAGTAAAGTTTACCTCCTACTTTAGGAAATCTGTTAGATAGGCTTCACTGTTTCCTTAATGGCATGTGTATGTGTGTGTGTGTGTCCTCTAATTAATGTAATTTTGAATTTGATGAACTCCATAGAGAGAGGTCATCAGTAGTCACAAAGAAAAAATAGGAAGGAGAAATGTCTTAACAATGACACCCAACTCAGCATGAACAAATCTTTTGGAGGGCATTAAAGGAACCAGACTTCTGTTAGGCAAAATGAAGTAATAATCTAAAAATTGTATCAAGTCTTGACTATAAACAAAGCAGCTGGCAGAAAATAAATTCAATGCTTCATCAAATAGGTTGGATTTGAGACTACAGGAAATACTTTGTTCTCTAAAAGTAATAATAAAGTTGGAATTGTTCCATTATACTCTGCACACCAGAACCTACTTTATATTCTCTGATAGAGTCCGATAATGATTACTAGTGTTTTTGTTTGGTTGGTTTATTTTTTCGTGATAGGCTTTCTGTGTGTGGCCATGGCTGTCCTAGAACTCAGAGATCCACCTGCCTCTGCTGGAATTAAAGGCATGCGCCACTATGCCTGGCAGTCTCTCATCTGTTAGAATTAATTAGAATATGTTAGGTGTAATTCTGCTAAAATTCTACTTTTGATGCTTTTATTAAAATATGTTAACTGTACTGTTAAAAATATTTGTATTATAGCTACTTCAATTTCTTATCTACCTTCAGTGATCAGGTGAAAAAAAGAGGAAAACTTTTATTTGGCCTCATCCTGGGCCAATGGTCATTTTCTTGTCTGAAATTTTTCCTGAGTATTGTTTTAACATGAAATATAATTTTGCTAAGGTTATTATCTAGATTCTTTTAAAAAAATACTTATTTTACATATGAGTGCTGTATCTGCATGTACACCTTCATGTCAGAAGAGGGCATCAGATCCCAGTACAGAAGGTTGTGAGGCACCATGTGGTTGCTGGGAATTGAACTCAGGACCTCTGGAAGAGCAGACAGTGCTCTTAACCTCTGAGCCATCTCTCCAGCCCTATTATCTAGATTCTTAAAAAATATTTCTTAGTCTGCTAGAGCACTTCAAAGGCTTTTATACATGAAACAAGCATCTTGGCAATGCTGGGTAAGCTCCATAAGTAACAGCGTCAGCTTCATAAGCCTAGTCATTTCCTGAAAACATCAAGAAGCATGTGACACAAACTAAAGACTTCCACAGCTTGAGCTGGATAAGTAATGTGTAAGTCAGCACAAAAACGTACCCGGTTTATAACAAATAAGAAAGCTGTATCACTATTATGGTAGGTCAGACCTCGGCTAAACTGTTTTTTTTCCTGAGAGAAGCTAGAACAGGGAACATATTAAAATCAGAATTTAGAAACACAGGAAGTACAAGTGGGAGGTAGAATTTTTTTTAACTATAAAAACTTTAGTGATGCAAAGGAATTATAGTAACTTTGATTAGGAATAGTCTCTTCTGAGAGAAAGATACTAAAATTCTAGGAATATGAAATATTTTAACTAATATCTTAGTTAAGCTGACTATTGTAATAAAATCACCAAAGCAGCTTGGGGAGGAAAGGGCTTACATCTCCTCAGCACTGTTCACCACTGAAGGAAGGCAGGACAGAACTCCCAACACGGCAGAAACCTGGAGGCAGAGGCTGCTGCAGAGTTCATGAGGGATGCTGCTTACTGGCTTGCTCCCCATGGCTGGCTCCTCATAGCTTGCTCAGCCAGCTTTCATATAGAACATAGGACCACCAGCCCAAGACTAGCACCATGCACTATGAGCTGGGCCTTTCCCCATCAACCACTAATTAAGAAAATGCCTTACAGCTGGATCTTATGGAGGTGTTTTCTCAATTGAGGTCCCCTCCTTTCAGATAACTCTAGCTTATGTCACGTTGACCTAAGACCATCCAGAACAACTAAGTATCTTTCTCAAAAAACAAACAAAATTAATCGTTCTAAGTAACCTGTCATAATCTTAGTACAAATGAATATTCAATTGTTTTCTGTAGCTTTTAAATCTGTAATAAAAACTTTTTGGCTGAAATGTTATCTAACACTTATCTAAACGCTTACGTCTAACACTTATCTAAACGCTTACGCTTGTTAGTCTTAAAATCGGTTCCCTGTTGCGTTCATGCATTTGTTTAGCCAGTTTCTAAGACCGCATGAGTGTTTTCTGATGTGCTTGTCTTTTTACCCCCTCAGTAATCGTGTGGAAGCATGGACTAGAGATGTTGCATTCCTGCTCAGACAAGAAGGCAGGCCCACGGTTACTCTTATCCCTGACAAGAATAGGAGGAGAGTGATGGGAAAGGACTGGCTGACTACGGACACAGCAGTCGACTGGCTAAGACAGGAAGCAGTTAACTGTACCAAGCCATTTGTCCTTTACTTGGGACTGAATTTACCTCACCCTTACCCTTCACCATCTTCAGGAGAAAACTTTGGCGCCTCTACATTTCACACATCCCTTTATTGGCTTGAAAAAGTAAGTGCTGTCTGGGTGCTCAAAAGTAGACACTGATGCTGGGTATGGCAGCACACACCTTTAATCCCGGCACTTGGGGAGGCACAGCAGGAAAGTCTCCATGAGTTCAAGGCCAGTGTGGGCTACAGAGTGAACTCCAGGACAGGCAGGGCCACACAGAGAAACCCTGTCTCTGAAAACCAAAGTGGGGGGAAAGGAGATGCTGACACCATATGCAATGCTACCTGGCATTAGCTCGTGCTTTTATTATTCTTATGGAAAAATTAGGAATTTACACCTTTAAACTAAACCAGTAATGAGTTTGTTAAAAGAATAATATTCTGGAAATAAAATGTTATAATTTGTTAACAGTATAGATTTACATGTGATATGTCTATAAAAAGGAACTGAAAGACATTATCTTTGGATTGTGGGCAGACCTCACTTCCCCCGGTTAAGGATGGCAAAAATAACTATATGGAATGGGGCTGCAAAAAACAATCTTAATTGTCAAAGGAAGAAATTATCATTTCTTTCTAGAACTTTAAAAACACATGTCAAAATATTTAACATTTTGCTTTAGGTATTAAACAGGAATAGCATAATGTATTACTGATGCAAATACAGAAATGCTTGGGATCAGTGTTATAGAAAGAATGCTGAAGACACTGTGAGCAGAGCCCACCTTCCTGTGTGCAGCTGACCTGCAAGCATGGGCACTATTCACACCGCAGGTCAGAGGCTGCACACAGGGAGCCTGGCCCTGCTCACACTGTACCTACTGCGCTTTTTCCATCTTTCTTTTGTTATCCACGTTTGTGAAGTGTCTCATGGATTTATCGCTGGGAGACATCTCTTCTCCTATTGACATCTGAGGAAAGCTTACCAAAATCCCAAACACTCCTCCTCCAGATAGTGTAATGAGGTTTACTCAGCCCACTCCTACTT
Organism: Meriones unguiculatus; assembly: GCF_030254825.1. Taxonomy (NCBI): domain Eukaryota; kingdom Metazoa; phylum Chordata; class Mammalia; order Rodentia; family Muridae; genus Meriones; species Meriones unguiculatus. Next base: position 28,446,807 of record NC_083353.1, on the reverse strand, counting down.
GGGGAAGTGTTGTGCTTCATAGCCATTCTTTTCAATCATTCTATGTATGAAACATGACATTCACCACAGATACTCATTGGAAGAAATGGATACTATGACTTTGCTAATGTAAAGGTTTGTTTTGTTCTGTTTTTTTCCTTTCCTTTTCAGGTAGCTCATGATGCCATCAAAATCCCAAAGTGGTTGACTTTGTCAGAAATGCACCCTGTGGATTATTACTCCTCCTATACAAAAAACTGCACTGGGAAGTTTACTGAAGAGGAAATTAAGAACATTAGAGCATTTTATTATGCTATGTGTGCTGAGACAGATGCCATGCTAGGTAGGTGGTATAATTAATAAGCAATTACATGAAAAAAAGGATAATATTTTTCCAACAAGTTGTGATTATGCTAGATGGGCTTGCAGGAGCATCTTCAGATACTTCTTAAAGCAGTTGCTTAGATACCTGAGACTTAGAACTTTGAGATTCTTGACTCATAAAAATACATTAATAACAGAATAAAGGGCCCTTTCTATTTTAATTATTCATAAGTTCTCAGATGTGTTCATACATAAAGAGAGTCATAGAAAGCTGTTTTCTATTTGAAGCAAAACACAGTCAGCCTTAAGCAGGTATGTGCGTGGCTGAACACAGGCGTGTGACAGGTGACTGTAAGGCAACTTAGCTCCCAGGAGATGAAAAGCTTCACACTCCAAGAACCTAAGGATTTGCCAAATGGTCCTCAGGGGCCCAGTAGAATGGACACATACAGGAAGTAACAGTAAAAGAATCTCTGATGTTTCACCAAACATTATTCCTCCTCTCCACCCCCCAACCCCCCCAGGCAGTTTCTCTGTGTAGCCTTGGCTGTCCTGGACTCTATTTGTAAGCCAGGCTGACCTTGAACGCAAAGAAATCTGCCTCTGCCTCTGCCTTCTAGAGTGCAGATGTTAATTTCTTACATATGCTTTGTACCATTAGGTGTCAACTAATACTTTTATATAAAGTTAGAAAAAGTCACTTGCTGATAAAAGTCGTAGATAAAATTATCTTTATAAAATCATTCATACATAAATTAAAATTAAAAATTCCAATATGTATCTTATGATTACTGGGAATGTCAGTCTTAGGGGTGGAGCAGGGATAGGTTAAGGTGCTCTGAAAAGAACTTAGCACTCATGTTTGTTTCACACTATCATTTTAAACATGTTTAAAATGCATTCTAGATGCTGGAGAGATAGCTTAATAGTTAAGAGTACTTGGTGTTCCTGTAAAAGACCCATAGGTCAATCTGTAGTTCCAAAATGGCCTACTTTTTAGTGTCAAGTCAGATGGTAAAGAGGTCTATGTACATTCTCTGTATTCTTCTCACTCAGAAAAATCAACAGATGTCCAATCAGCATGTAAAGTATCCTAGAAATAAATGTTAACAATCAGGCTGGAGACAGAGCTCAGCTCTTAAGGTTAAGATGCACAGCCAAGAGGACAAGAAATATATAACACTAATTTATAAGTCAAAATTTGGAAGTTATTGCCTTTAATATGTTAAATAACATAAGCAGATTAAATATGGGCCCACTGATTTCTGAGATCTGTTCATTTTTAGCTAATCTCTTTATTAGTTCAAAGGTAAAACATACTCGCTGTGTGAAAAATATCTTCAGTTTAAATAATTAACACCTCAGTATTTACTGTCATCTCTAATTGGTCTTACTGCACATGTACCAGTATCATTTTAACGTCTCTATTAAAAAACTTTTTAGAGAGAATTCTTTGTTAGTATTTATAGTAGTTTCCACATTTTTCATACCTACAAACAAATTCATTCTCCCTAGAACCTGTAGAGTAAGGCTTACCCCCACCTCATATCCATTTCCTCTGGTGGCTGCAATTACTGGGTGTCCTGACAGTCAGGCTCAAAGTCCTCTCAGACAGGCCTGCCTCCATAACATGACTGTGGAAGAGTTCTCCCTGTTCACATGTACTGCAGTTTCCAGTTCCTACTGAAGAAACCTTGTTTTAAAAACAACAACAACAACAACAAAAAAAAAAAAACCAACAGTATTTGGATGAGGTTATTTTCACAACATTGTGTCACTTACTTTGCTACATTTTAAGATAGAACACAACTGCCTTGGTGAAATGTCAGCAGCATCTTTCTATACATGAAAAACCTTTGAGGACAAACAGCCAATGTTATTAGTACTCACTGAGGAAATAGAATATAGCAGAAAGAAAAAAAGGAAGCCATGTGGATAAGTTACCTAAATAATCAGTATAAATATGGGAAAGTAAAAGGAATTTTCAAGATCTCAGTGTGTGTGAGAGACAGAGAGAAAGAGAGAGAGAGATGGAGAAAGAGAGGCAGGCAGACAGACAGAGACAAGGGTGGGAGAGTGTTTCATGTTGTCCAGACTAACCTTGAATCCACTATATAGCTGAGGCTGACCTTGAATTCCTGATTCTTCTGATACTATCTCCTGATACTATCTCCTAAGTATTAGCATTAGTACACCCCACCGCTCCCTCGTAATGACAGTAATATTTGTTTCTTTAGCCGTAACTTTCCCTGACTGTTTAGTTGTATGTTAGGGTTATTTTTATAAAACTGTGTCTCTTAGTCTTTCTCTTAACCTGGCTATCAAATAATTGAGACCCTTTTATATTTGTTTAGTAATAAGCTTCACAACATAATAACTGGGCAGTTATTACTCTATTATCAACCCTCTAAGCTAATCTGGTTTCCTCCCAGCATACATTCCAGAAATACTTGCACTTTGTATCTTTGTTTGAGCTCCTTCTCTCGGTGTTTCCTGGATCTCTGTCATGGCTGAATCCCCTGGCTGAATCCCCTACTTCCTCTTCTAACTCCTCCTCCTCTGGCTGGCAGGAAGTCCAGCCCTATTCTCTTTCCTGTTCAGCAATTGGCTGTAAGCTGCTTTGTTGACATATCGGGACAATTGGGGAGCAGTGTTTACACAACATTTATTTCATTGATATTTCCTGAATGAACTGGGGAATGTCTCATCTGCATCCTCAGACTGCTTTCAGAAGTTGCAAGTACATCTTCTAGAGTGAAATGCTGTGCACTGGATACTGCTGTAGGTAGTGAGTACAACTCTTGAAGTGTCTGAGTGGAAAAGGAAATTAGCAGATGCTGACTAGCGGAACAAATGTAAATGTGATGTAAACAGTGGAAGGCATGGACAAAAGGAATGGTGAGACTGGTGTGCTAACTCGGAAGATGTAAGTAGATGCTTCTGAGGAAGTGGTTTGTGAACCAGAACTGAGAAAAAGCCAGCCATGTAAAAAGCAAAAAAGATATTGTAGCCAGATTCGGCAGGAAATATAAAGGCCTCAGGATAGAGAAGTAATTGTAATGTCTTTAATATGTTATTTCTTTTTTAGAGAGAGGGGGGAATTAGATGTTTTAAATATACTTTATACTTTTAACTCTATATACTTTATAATATATAATTTTTCATTCATGAACATTAAGAAAGAAGTACATAGAGAGAAAGTTGCATCCCAGAGCACAGATGTGGGTTTCATAAAGAACAGTCAAGAGTTAATATATTCTTAATAATATTCAGTATAGAGCCCAGCAGAGTACCTGATAGTCAGAGGTTCATCGAACAAACACAAGGCAGCCAGCAAGATGGCGCAGCAGGTGAAGTGCTTGTCACCAGCCACATAGAAGAAAGAAGACCAGACATCTGAAGGTGTCCTCTGACCTCCACCCTAGTGCTATGGCTCATGTGTGCATACAGACATATATGCATATATGATAAACATATAGAAATAGATAGACACCACGGTTTAAAGTATATGACTGCAGTTGTAAACAAACCACACCTCAGGAAGCTTGGGGAACAGAGTGATTAGGTGTGGAAGAGCAGAGAAGGCTTCACCAGCTAATGATTGAGCCTGCTCATCAAAGAAGAGTGAAATTGTGACAGGAAGGGAGGAGAAAGGGCATTCAACATAGAGGCAAAAAGGCATAAACTATGCCACTCTTTAGGGTATACTATGTGGTCTAAGACTGCTAGATTTACCAGACAGTAGAGGATCCTAAGTATATAGAGTAGATGAAGAACTTGTGTGTCCTGCCAAAGAATTAGACAGTGGGAAGCTGTAGAATGTTAAAGCCTCAGGCTATGCCACACTGAACATGCCCAGTATAATCTGGAGTTTTAATTAGACTTGTGACAAGACTTGTGACAGATCTTTTAGAAATAAGGCATCCACCAGAGTGGTCAAGGCATACTATTGAGGGAAAGAGGAGCGGGGTGGGGAAAAGAAGACCTGATTAATAAGCAGTTCCTTAACTCTGTAGAGCCTTGGTCCTCCACGTTGACTGGACCTTCAAATGTGTCTTTGTGCACCTTAGATTCAAGATCTACCAAAATAAAATTTCTCCTGTCTGCACTATGCTTTATTGTGATTCTCATAATTTCAATGGCAGCAGCTTTCATGGGCAAAGGCTCTCGGTATGTTACTGCTCTGTTATCCCTATGGCAAGCCTTGTGCTATCTGTGTGGCTCACCTTTCTCTGAGACAGCTTTAGGCACATGAAGTGACAGTTGCATAGGGGCAAGGAGAAAAGGTAGCAGGAATTGTGGGTCAGTAGTGCAAACTAGGTTTTACTGAGATGGTAAGTATCCCAACAAACTGAGTGCAGTTGTTTAAAATTAGTGTGATAGACTGACATATGAACTAAAGCTAATCTGAAGATCTATCTTGATTTTACAATAGGTGAAATTATTTTGGCTCTTCACAAGTTAGATCTCCTTCAGAAAACTATTGTTATATATACTTCAGACCATGGAGAGATGGCCATGGAACACCGCCAGTTTTATAAAATGAGTATGTATGAAGCTAGTGCCCATGTTCCTCTTTTGATGATGGGACCAGGAATTAAGGCCAACCTACAAGTACCAAATTTTGTTTCTCTTGTGGATATTTACCCTACTATGCTTGGTAAGTACTGTGCTTGGTAAGTGATTGTGGAGATATTTATTTGTAATGCTGGGGGGAAAAAAACAAACAGAAGTACTCAGAATCTTCCTAAATTGAGCGTCTCTCTGTGTCAGATTCATACTCTGAAGAGCAAGGACAATGGCCCTCGGGTTCCTATGGCCTTCATCCACTTTGGTCATTCTCTCTTCAAAAGAATCACAATTAGGATATGACTATAAATTAAGACACTTTGAGTAAATACTATTTATATTATTATGAAAAATAACTTTATGTTATTTTATAACATAAAGTTATAATATATATTATATATATGTATATATATAATATACACAATATTCAACTCTACCACTACCTCCCTAAAATATAAGTTTTTCCACTATAGAATCTTCTATCCACTTTTTACAAGAGGCATTAGTTACTTTTCTGTTGCTGAGACAAAGCACCATGGCCAAGGCTACTTTCAAAAGAAAACATTAATTGGCTTATGTTTTCAGAGGGTGAGAGTCTATGATGGTGGAGTAAAAGCACAGTGAAGTGGCAGGAACAGCTGAGACATCTTGATCTACATCCATAAGGCAGAAAGAGCCTGCCACTGGTTGGTTTTTTGAGATAGGGTTTCTCTGTATACAGGAACTTGCTCTATAAACCAGGCTGGCCTCACATAAAGTAATTTTGACTGTGGGCCTTATGTGCCAAGTATTGTTTTCAAATTTTAACTTTTGGTTCATTCACCGAAAATGGACATTTAAGGTAGAAGTACTATTATACTTCTTGTAGAAATGAGGAAATAGCCAAAGGAGTTACTAACTCACTCAAGGTAACAAGGTTCACAGAGTGAGCACCTCAGTGTAGGCAGTCAGGTTACAAATCCATGTATTATCTCTAGTCTGCAATACTTAGTGGTGAGGAAATATAAATGTTTCTAAATGATCACATAACTCCAGAAGTAGTGAAGGAAAAACAACAACAAAAAGACCACTTTACTTCTGTTCCAAAGACATTGCTGGGATTGCTGTGCCTCAGACCCTAAGTGGATACTCTTTGTTGACGCTGTCATCAGAAGCATCTACAAGTGAGCAGACATTCCAAACCCACCGTCCACCTTGGATTCTGAGTGAGTTCCATGGATGCAATGCAAATGCTTCCACCTACATGCTCCGAACTGACCGCTGGAAGTACATCGCCTACTCTGATGGTGTGTCAGTGCAGCCTCAGCTGTTTGGTGAGCTTCTTGATATAGTTTAAGTGGCGGGAGCTGCTCAAGAGCTTCAGGAATCGTTTTTAAAATAAATGAGTACCTGTTGCCTCTCATGCTGGGATAGGCTACAGTGGTTCAGCCTCATGTTAGAGTAAGTGTTTACATCTAGCCTCTTTATAAATCCACATGTACTGTGTAGCCTGTGACCGCTGATGGTAAAGAGTGTTTAGTGGTATGAATTGTCAGTGTTCAGCTAATAAAAGAGGAGCAGCTTCTTCACACATCAGCACCTGAAACCAGAGACAGCATAGTGAGGCCTGCTACCCAGGGCTCATTCAACCCTGCTTCCTGGTAGGATCTCCCAATACTTGTTTTGTTTCACCAGTCAATACCTCGAGTGTAATGATACACCTAGGTTTCATCGACTCTAAATGATTATTGCCTCACTCTTGGGACATCCGTACGTTCTCAATACGTTATTTGAGGCTCACCACAGCCTTATGGGATTGAGTCATTCTCTTAGTTTTACAGAGAAGAAAAGTGGTGTCAGAGAAAGTCTGCTACCTGTGCAGGGCCTCAGAACTAGGAAGTTATAAAACTAAAAGTTCAGCATGGGCCCAACTGCAAACCCCTGGTTCCTTCCACTGTATGAAAATACGTTCTAGCATAACTCTCTGTGAATTTATTTCTAAACAGCATTTTTTGATTTAGAGTGTTTCTTTTGTCCCAGGTTGTACATAAAACAGGTGTCAAGGCCATTTTTAATATTTATTGCTTCTTAAGTTTGCATCATAGTTACAAATAATAAAATTATTAGCTACAAATAATTCTTTAGGTCCAAACTTCCTTAAGCAGGGATTCCTGGTTTCCAGTGGAGCAACTCATATATATTAGACATTGTTAAATGGAACTCACAGATGTTGTTAAATGAAATCCACAGAGCTCCTCCACCAAGCCCAGCAAACCTAACCACATCCAAACAGTCCCTGGAGCTTAGTGCCATGTAATCAAGCAATCTTTCACAACAGCTAATCCTAAAGGCTCATCCTAGCTCTCTATAAGGATTCCCCCCCCCTGTTTGACCATTGATGAAAAGTAGTATTACAATCTGCTGTCTGTTCCTAGCTTCTGATCTCGTCATCCTTTCTCAACTTGAAAAGCTGTTGGTGGTTTTCCTCCCAGCCCCGACCTCCAGCAATAACGAATCATGAGACTCAAAATAGTTTTACAGTTACCTAGGCCATATAGCTAGGCTCTTCTCTGACTAGCTCATAACTTTAAATAGGCTGTTAAACTAATCTACGTTTTGCCACATAACTGGTTACCTCTGCTCAGGTACTATGCTTCTGTCCTCCTCCCATCTTGTCGGATGCATCTCCTGTGCCTGCTCTCTCCCATAATCCTTTCTGCCTGCCAGATATAACACCTCCTATTTCCTGCCTAAGTGATAGGCCATCAGATTTTTTAAATAACAGGCGATGCATCCATAAAATACACAAATATTCTCTCAACAAAAAGCCTTCCTCCTCTCTTCCCTTCTCCTCCCACCTCAGCTCATCACAACACTTTGTCTTTAATTAGATTAATGAGTTACTAAATTACTAAAGAAAATCCATTTACATCTTTACAGTTGGTGAAAATTTTCTCTTTACAACATTCTGTAAAAGACAAATGTGACTGAAGGGTCATAGGTGCACCAACTATGATAGTATTGTCTAGCATTTATTTACAGACTGCTCTTTACTAAAGAGGTGCTATCTTTAGCTAGCTAGTAAAGTTACATATGCCTCAGGCATCTCCTGACCAGTGTACCCAAACAGCCCCGTACAGACTTTTCCCCACTCAGTTTTCCTTATTCTCTGAAGTTAATGCTCATGAGTCTTTGACTTGCTGTTTATCCAGTAGAATTGGTATTCTAAATTACATCCTCTGTGTTCCCATCCCATGTAAAAGAACATGTGTGGATCTGAAACATTATTGAGAATATTGTCATCATTTCTCACTGGTTTTGGTTGAGAAAAGTAGTTATTTTTGTGTCGTATTGCTCAAATGGACAGTATTGATTAGTGTAACTTTGAGAATTCTAAACAACAGGCTGCTTTAAAAAAAATAAGATTTAGTAAAAAAAAACAAACAGGGTTTACTCGTATGAGGAATTGTTAAACTGAGAAATGTAAAAGTGGTTATAATTAAGGCATTTATAAGTATAATTGTTAAGATCAAGAAACAGGAAAAGTTTATTCTAAGCCAGCTTACTAAAAATTATGAGGATTTGGCTATTTTTGGCATCAAAGAGTACATAAGCAAAAAAAAAAAAAAAAAGTGGGATGGCAGGATGATGGCAAAAAGATATTTGGTCATTCATTAACAGGAGTGCTGTTTGGTATATTATCCCTAGCCATTGCTTGCTTGGCGATCATTGGCCTAAGATGGCTGTGAGTAATCAAGACATGTAGTGTCAGGGGGACATGGTTGTGTATGTGGTGTGCTGCTAAATGAAAGGTCAGTGTGTGGCATGTGAATGCATACTGCCCCTCTTATACTAAGAAAGGAAAAGGAAAATAAATCCTAATACATTATCTGTCGCAATGAGTCTAAAAAATGATTTGAGTGTGTAACTACTTTATTTCTTTTCTTTCAGATCTTTCCTCAGATCCAGATGAGCTAACAAACGTTGCTACAGATTTTCCAGAAATTACTCGTTCTTTGGACCAGAAGCTTCGTTCTGTTGTAAACTACTCTAAAGTGACTGCTTCTGTCCATCAATACAATAGAGAGCAGTTTATGTTGTGGAAACAAAGCGTAGGACAGAATTACTCAAATGTTATTGCACACCTTAGGTGGCATCAAGATTGGCAAAAAGAACCCAGGAAGTATGAAAAAGCAATCGAACAGTGGCTCACTGCCGACTCAGGAGCAGTAGACTGTTGGGGTACACTGTGTGAAGGGTGGAACTTCTGAGAGAGAGAGAGAGAGAGAGAGAGAGAGAGAGAGAGAGAGAGAGAGAGAACGAACAGAGATATGCTGGGAGAGGAAGGCAAACGCAGGAGACTCACCAGTGGGCACGGAGGTTAGTGAACTGACTGCAGCAAAGCAGAGAGGTAGTGCTAGCCGCATGACCTGACATAATGCAGGATAAGTCGGGTTAAGCGAGAAAGCTATCTGGAGTCTGCCCAGCAAAAGGCCTAAGCATTAAAGAATATTAAAAGATTCCATGTCATCATTTTACTGCCAGGATGTCCAAGAGAGTTTGCTGTAATAGACAATAATAAAACTTTCTCATTATCTACATGAATATGTAGATAAATATTAAACTGAAACAGCTTTAGCAATTGCTAATTTTACTTACTTTGAAATATGTACTATATCTTAAGTGCCAGTGATTACAGAACTACGTATTTTCAAAACTGGTTGTACTAAGATTTTATTGTTTCAGATCTCTGACAGTTTAATGACAGAAGTATTTAAAGGATAAAAGCAAGCATTCTTGTTGTTTCTCTGGGCAATGTAGAATATGAACTATTTTTAACAACTGTTGGTTATCACTTATGATGCTTCATGATTTATTTGTTGCTGATGTAACTCTTTGGATGTACTTAATGTTAGAACTATTTAATGGGACTTAGACTGTGGGCATAGCTGCGTTTATTTCTTTTGTTTTAAAAAAAAAAAGATTATCTGCAAAAGGTAAAGCTTCAAAAGGCAGAACAAGACGCCTCCTTCCTTTCTCAGTCAGCTTCCTCTCAAGGGCATATGACTCCCGTTACTTATATCATTTTGTGGACTCGCTGTATATTTGCCACCAACCAAATTAATATATTCTTTACACACAATGCAGGCATACTCACAATTGGTAATATGCTGTTTATAGTGTTTCTTCTCACATATTGTGATTTGGCTTACTATTTTCAATTAACAATGGATGCTGAGAAGTAAAATTGCTGAGCAAAAATCTATAAAATTCTACAGATTTTCCCCGAGTTACTTCTAAAGCAGTTCTAGTAGTTGTCCTTCCCACCAGAAATGCACGCCCACACCTCTCAGGCCAATAAAGAGCACATAAAACAAAGATATTTTACCTTTATTAGTTGTGAGTGCTGACATTTTTTTCATACATCTAGTAAGCACTAGACTTTCCAACAGGATGACCTTTTCTATGTCAATTATTGGCTATTTTCTCTATTGGTTGTTAGCCTTGTCTTTCTGTTACATGCATGCTTTAGACAGTATTAGCCTTGTGAAAAATGAAAGAGGAAAAAAAAGGGCTAAAAAAGGGGGGGGTAGAGATTGTTTAGTGGTTAAGAACACTTGCTACTCAACCCGAGAACTCAGATTCAATCACTGGCACCCACATGGTGGCTCACAACTTGTCTGTAACACCAGTTCAGGGGAGCCAGTACCCTTTTCTGGCTTCTGGGGGCCCCAAGCAAACATGTATGTAATGCCCAGACATAAATATGGACCAAACACCCATGCACAGAAAATTTTTAAAAATAAGCAAGCAAACATTTTTAAAAGTACAAGAATATTTTTCCTAGTTTATCTTTTGATACTGACCTAGAATTTTTTACATCTAGAAATTTGTATTTTCTTGTAACATATTTATAAATCTTTGTATCAAATAAAGATTATGATTTTTAAAATTAAAATTTTTAAAATTATGATTTTAAAATGAATCTTTGTTTTGTGGTTTTTAAACTATGGACCTTTTATTTAGTAACTGTATCTTCTCGTACTGCATTTCATTATATCACATCTTAGGTTAAATGCATCATCTTTCCCTCCACTGATTTGACTGAGCCAAGGCCCCATCCAGATGTCCTTCCTGAGTCCTCTGCTTCTCACAGTCTGTCCTGTTGATCTGGGGCCCAGTGCCTCATGGACTAGTCTCTTGTGTCCCAGCCAGTCTTGTTACTATTTCCATACAAATTTGGAATTATCAAAGTTTGTTAATTATCACAGTGGCTGTCTGGTGACTCTACTGGGTGTCTCGGATCCCCCACCCACCTCTCTCTCTGACAGGATCTCACTATGTAGCTCTTGCTGGCCTGGAGCTCGCTATTCACTCACAAGTTCTTTTTTTGTTTTCTTTTGGTTGTTTTATTTTGTTTTGTTTTGTTTTGTTTTTGTTTCCAGACATGGTTTCTCTCTGTAGGCTTCGCTGTCCTTTACTCACTTTGTAGACCAGGCTGGCTTTGAACTGGCATAGATCCACCTGCCTCTGCCTCCCAAGTGTTGGGATTAAAGGTGTACACCACAAATTCTTGTTGGGGGTTGGCTGCGGTGTGTTGCTGGCCCCAAAGATCTTGTTCCTGCTCAGAAAAGCACAATCTTATGTAAACCTATCCTTGTTGTGTAAATCTGCCTAAGTCATATCTGGTTGATATAATATATTGATTAAACAGCCTGTATCTGGGCAGAGCAGAAAGAAGTAGGCATGGCTAAGGTTCCTGGGCTTGGAGAGGACAGGAGAATCGTGGGAGACAGATGGAGGGGAAGCGAGGAGAAAGAAGGACACCATGATGGGTTAATGTGGAGAAAAGGGGCCAAGAGGAAGGACTCCACTAATGGCATGGAAAGGCCCAGATGAATACAAGCAAGAACCATGGAATTATGGATGGAAGGTAAACCAGATGAGGAGGATTAGTGGATGGGGTTTGGGAGATGGATGGTGAGGTTATTGAGCCAGCGTAGGTGGAAGATCTGTCTAGCCCCAGGTAAATCAGGCATTTATAAAATCTAACAGGTGTCTGGGTCTTATTATTTGTGATAGCTGGTTAAATAATACCACAGGACTAATAATAAGCGCTATAAAGCTCAACACTTTTTTTTTATTATTTACTACAAGAAATTCTTGATAGTACTATCTGGAGCCTCTGGCAGGCTTGGAAGCTGATAAGTCAGTATCATTAGAAGGTGGTTTTGCTTCACTTTTCCTTTCACATGATAAATACTGCTGCTCCCAGCCAAACAGCATCTGACGTGAGGTATCCTCACAGAGAGCAAGAGTCACAGCAAAATCCTTTGTCACCATGATTGCCTTTATGGTCATGAGAAAGATGCATGATATTATGCTTTGATGTTGCCAGATGCTTTACCAAGCTGGAATGTAAAGATATTGACCCCAGCAGGGCTACCTTGGAAGGGATGGACATCTCCAGCTGTTCATTGCTTTCTGGTTTCCAGTCTCCTCCTTTCAGCAATTGTTTGTAAATTGTAACAGCACCCTGGGCCCATCCAAAAGCTAGCCTCTTCTGTGATAGCTATTAGCATGTGTGACTATACTTAACCCCTTCCAAGTTCTGATCACTCCTTTGATTCTGCAGTTAGGAGTCAAATGGGTAGAAATTAATAGCCCTGGGAAACTGAGTCAGATGGGGGAAAAATATAACATACCAGATTAAAGGTGCCCGTCAAATATTAGTTTGGATTGTAAGAGACCTCAGTGGAGGCTCTGCAAGCAGGGTACAGGATAAAATTTCTCCACCAAAGCAAAAGAACATATCTCTCAACCAGCTGGGCAGGGAATTATTCCATGCTGCTGCTGCTGTTTGCTTGCTTCTCGCTTCTCACATATATGAAACCCTAGATCCAATTCCCAGCATTTCCTGTCCCCCAAAAGGGCCAATACACATCCTTATACCCTGGTCACTGCTTCAGTGCCATTGCCAATGCCAGGTAGTAGGTGATGTCAGAAAAGAAGAACACAGATGTGGGGAGAAGGCCAAGGTCAGCCCATCCCACCGTTACTCCATCACAACTGATTCTGGAAGCCTGAGCAGCTGTTGCTGCCATGTTCCCTAGAAAACAACTATTTTTTAAAGTCAGTATCTTATCCAGTCTTTCTAAAATTCAGTGGAATGAAGTTTTGGTGGTAGAATTTTGCTTTGTACCTTATGAGAACATTCCGACAAACTGTAGAATTACTTTGAGAAATAACTGAACTAACATTTGGTTGGGGAGACACTGGCTGTAGGTAATGCTCAGAGAGAAAAGACTGGACCACTGGGTACAGTTTTTCTGTACCCAGAAAAATACCTTGGACAAACCCTGTGGAAGGAGTGTGAAAATGAAATCAGGACTAAAATTCTCCATTGTTGGCATTCTACCTCTTCCTGCAACGTCCCAGCAAAGAAAGACATCATCACAGACACACTCTCTGATCCTGCTGGGGCTCCTCTAGAAGACAATGCACCAATATGAAAGGCATCTTATATGATACATGAATAGTGAAGCCTGGAACTTTGCTCAAATTTATCTTACGTGCATTATATATTCACCAAAATATAGTCACTGGACACATTTACTGGTTATCTGCCATGTATCCGGAACAGCATGAGGCACTGGACGTATAATGAAAATAACAAATATCTACAATCAAAATGATGGACCTTAGAGAATCGGATTCCTAGAGCAAGAAGCAGGGAAGGATCCCACCAAGCCCTCCCCGCTCATGCACCTGCGGGATGCAAACACTGCTAGAGCCTGGGAAGCAGCAGCAGACACCCACACCTCCCTGGCCCATGACCAGGAAGTAGGAGCAATTCTGCTTTCACCATGATTAATGTGATGGGTGCACAAAAGACAAATAGAGGCTTCCAACGCGAAAGCTGAAATGTGTTTGTGAGGTAGGGCTAAACGCAGCAGCATTAAAGCTAAACCATTTCCTGTGAGCTGATTTCTTTTTTAAAAATTGGCCACGGTATCATTTTCTTAGTCACCTTTTCTCTGGGCTTATCGGAGGCGTAGTCCCTCCTAGCAACCTCCCATCTGCTGGAAAACAGAATCCGGGGAAAGAGGAGCCTGCCTGCATGACACATCCCTCACTGGACTGAAATACCAGGGGGCTTCAATGCATGAACCACCATTTGTATAAAAACCTGTTAGGGCCCTCCTCAGACTGGCAAAATGAGTTTGAGAGTGGAGAGCCGCTGCCGTGCTCTGCTTCTAGTAATGAGAGTATTGGAAAGCATCTGCAAACCTCTGCTGCTCCTAATTGCCAGGCAACAGTACGACTAAACCGCTCTCACTGCAAGCAGAAGAAGGTATAACCTCATCAGAGATTTACCTAACACCTGCTCAGAAACCAGTCAGGAACGTTAGAGGTGGGGAGTAGCTCTGTGGCGGACTGCTTGCCTCGCTGACCCTCTGGGAGAAATGGGAGAACCCTGCCGGGTTTCTCGCGCGCTTATGTTGCTCAAGCTAGTGCAGACTGTGGCATTACAAAATGTCTTTTTGCTTTTCCTTTTTTTTTTTTAATCAAAAGTAGTATCTGTATCTTTGTTCCTTCTAACAATCACAGTTAATTGGTGGGGGAGGGGTGCACTCTCAGGCAGGAGTTTCCTATCTCTTCTATTGCTTCTGAGTTAACATTAATTAGCCTTTGCAGTGGTCACACACACAACTTTTTTGTCTGGCCATAGACCCACAGGGCACGGTTTTCGGAGCCCAGGGGTCCACCGAGCCCGCTTGGGGCGGCCCAATGGATTAGACGAGGTTCTGCTGGGATTGGGGGAGGGGGCGAGATGCGGAGAAGGTGGAGAACAGGATCATGTGTGTTCCTCGAATGTACAACCCACATTTGAGTGACAAATGACGAGGGCAGCCTATAAAAACAACTAAGCGCAAAGCTACCCGAACCCATCTCGCCCTGGATGCGTGCGCTTTTTCAACTAACTTTGGGAAGTCGCAGAGGCCCAGCGGTGGCCCCCACCCCCTCGCCTCCTCTTTGGTATTTTGGGGGAGTACAGCCCTCAGCGTTACCTCTCCTTCTTCCGGACTAAGGATGGAGGAGGATTCCTTCAGCCCCTCGGCTCTGCCTCCCGCCTCCAACCTCTCCATACCTATTCTGCCGAGCTGGGGTCTCAACCTGACTTCGGGGCAGGGAGCCTCTGTCCCGGGACCTCAGTCTCCGCCACGCGGGCCACTCAGCCACCGGATCCACCTGGTCTTCATAGGGATCATCCTGGTGGCCGCGGTGGCGGGCAACACCACGGTGCTGTGCCGCCTGTGTGGCGGCGGCAGCCGGCTCTGGCCGGGTCCCAAGCGTCGCCAGATGGACTTCCTGCTGGTGCAGCTGGCGGCGGCCGACCTGTACGCGTGCGGGGGCACCGCGCTGTCGCAGCTGGCCTGGGGGCTGCTGGGCGACCGGCGCCCGGCGCTCGGCGACCTGGCCTGCCGCCTCTCGCAGCTGCTGCAGGCGTCGGGGCGGGGCGCCTCCGCCCACCTGGTGGCCCTCATCGCCCTCGAGCGCCAGCTCGCGGTGCGCCGTCCGCAGGGCCCGCGGCTGTCGGCGCGCGCCCTGGCCGCCCTGGGCTGGCTGCTGGCGCTGCTGCTGGCGCTGCCGCCGGCCTTCGTGGTGCGCTGGGGCGCTCCGCCGTCTCCGGCTGCCAGCGCCTGGCTCGGGGAGCGTCGCTGCATGGGCATCTTCGCGCCCCTGCCGCGCTGGCACCTGCAGGTCTACGCGACCTACGAGGCTTTCGTGGGCTTCGCCGCGCCGGCCGCTATCATGGGCGTCTCTTGCGGCCACCTGCTGTGTGTGTGGTGGCAGCGCGGGTCTCAAGCTGCCGGGGCAAGGGCGCCCTGGCCGGCTAGCCCAGCCCGAGGCCCCTTGCCCAACGCGCTGCCCCACGCCAAGGTGCAGAGCCTCAAGATGAGCCTGGCGCTGGTGCTTCTCTTCGTGGGCTGCGAGCTGCCCTACTTCGCTGCCCGCTTGGCGGCCGCCTGGTCGTCGGGACCCGCGGGTGACTGGGAGGGAGAGGGCCTGGTGGTGGCGATGGGCGTCGTAGAGGTGGCCAACAGTGCCCTCAACCCTTACGTCTACCTCTTCTTCCAGGCAGGCGACTGCCGGTTCTGGCGGCGGCTGCGGAGGTGCCTGGGAGTTGTGTGCTGCCAGCGGGAGGGAGAAGGCGAGACCAGCGATGGGGCTGGGGACCACCAGGCCCTCCACCGCTACCGCTGGCCCCACCCCCATTATCACCACGCCCGGAGGGAGGAGCGGGACCAGGGCTGCCTGCGCCCACCTCCGCCCCGTCCCAGACCTCCGCCCTGCTCCTGCGAAAGTGCCTTCTAGGAGCTGCTGCACAGACATTTGTCACTTGTCACTGTGGCACAGTCTCCAGGCAACACTGGGCGTAAGGGGTCTGCCTAGATCACAAAGAGTCGATCTGTCTCCAGGACCCCTGAACCTGTCTGCTTCCTCCATGTTGTCTGTCGTACGTCCATTTAATAAGAACAGGTCTTTCACATCCAGTTTGTTCTCTTCCCTCCAGTTCCTCTCATATTGCCCATTTGGAGGCCAAACTCCTGGAAAGTTGTTAAAGACCATGCAAGATCTAGAGTTATAATTTTTGCAATTCTCTTTTATACTCCCATTGTGTTCTAGATAAGACCAGCTACTTTAACCAACTTGGCAAATTTTCCTTCGCTGCTGTGTTATGATTTTTGTTAATTTTGAATTGTGCTTAACTCAAGTGCATCTTTGGCAAGCAGCAAATTTGCTGTTCTTTCTGAGAGGATAATCCCCATAAGGCTCTTCCTGGGAGACTAGGAGTCCTACTAGCGATGCTGTAGAAAAGTAATCATTCTGACACTTCAGAGACATAGCATTTGAAAAATAAAAACATTTCCCACAGAGCAGCTAGAACATTTTTTTTAACATGGTAATGTGTTTTCTGGGGAGAAAATCGGTGTGGCTTTTGTTTCCAGTGAAATGTCCATAGAACAGAAACTGAGAGTGCAGGAGGAGAGCATCAAGCTTCCCTTAGTCCTTCCCAGTGTGCCTTGTTCTGTAGGACACAGCTCTTGTGCCCAGACCAGCTTCTAAGTCTGTCCAAATTGAACTTCTAAGGGCAAAGCCTTGGGCAAAGTAGACAAGGAAAATGGTAAGGCAACATGCCAGGGTGGGGCTCACTGTTCAAGTGTCAAGGAGATCTACGGGAGAAAGCAGGTGCCCTGCTGAGGTGAGCAGAACTACATAAAAACAAACCCGGCAGGTGCAGAGGCCCTGCCTACAACCCCAGCACTCTCAAGCAGAACCGTTAGCTTGCAGACTCCATAGTGAGTTCCCGAATAGTCTGGGCTACCCTGTCTCAAACAAAACAAAACAATGCCTGGCTTATTCATGTGGACTGGACAGAACTAAATCAGGAAACAGTTGATGCGTGAGCCCCTCTTAACTGTCCTCTCGTCTGGGGGAGGCGCAGTATGTCCAAGCTCTATACCACATGCTTAGCACCTGAGACCTGACAGCTTTCACACTTCCTGGTTTCCTGTCTGTAAGTAAAGGTGCCTCTAAGAAACAGAGGGAAAGGGACTGGCTTAAGCTCACTTATACAAGTAATGACCTCCGCGGATTGTGTTTTGTTTGTGGTTATATCTGCATGCTTCTACAACACGTGACACATAGGAGGCACTCTACAGGTTTGTTGCATGGTTTATGATGAGTCAGGTATAGGTAGGTCGCATAGAAGGTAAGCTAAAGGGAATCTTCATTAAGTGTGCCTTACATTCCTCCAGAATTATTCTTCTTTCGGATACACCAGTTCAGCCCACAGGAGGCTGTGACAGAAGGGACTTAGGTCCGTCCTCCTTTGTACCACTTGAACATTTGGCATCATCTTCCCCAGAGAGGCTGACCTATCCAGCTGAGCGCTACCAAGAAACGGCAGCTGTGGGACAGCTCCTCAAGGCTCATTCATCCCACTGGCTCAGTCCAGCAATAACCCAAAGGTGTTTTTGTTAGAACCTAGTGAGGGCTTCTCCCAGCAAGAATGTATCCTTGCATCAGCGATCCATGGATTCGACATCATGTTCCCTACCTTCTTGCCACCAGAGGGACCTTGCTATAACAGAAAGACGTCTGTCCAAGGAAGGTCATGAGAGCCCAGAAGCTGTCTCTAAGCAGTGCTTAGACCTGTTGATGGAAGCCAGACTACCGCTGTCTTACATGAGGACATGAGTTCTTCTATCTAAATGTGAGGTGAATTTGGCTCTGAATGTTAGATTCTTAATTTCCACTGAAAGTCAACTATGCAAAGCACATGATAGTTTGGTCAAATTGACCCTTTAGTATATTTCTCAAACACCTTCTGGCCTTAGTGCTCATTCAAAATGCCAGAGGTGAAAATGTTCCTCTAACCTGCCTCTGCCTCCCTCAGTTTCCTAGCATTGTGATCCACACAAAAGAGATTGAGTGAGACACACACAGCGTAGAGCAGAAGACAGCTGGAATGTATTACAAGGAAAGTGGGCTGTTCTTAAGATGTGAAGGTAGACAGTGGACAGGGAGATAAGTGTGGAGGAAAGCACTCTTACAGCCTGAAAGTGGACAGTGGACAAAAACTATTGTTCCAACCTACATTTTAAGGCAGGCTTTCTGCCATGTCTTAGAGTTTCTGAAACAGACTATTTCCTGAAGGGCATGCTTGTCCAGATGATTGATAGGCTCTTTGGACTCTCAAGGAAGGGTACAAGGTCAAGTCTTGTTTTCTGTTTTGTTTTTACCAGAAATTCTTCCACTAGAGAGTAAACTTATAATCTTCCTGGCAGTTTAGAATGCCATTTCTTCACCAAAGACCAGAGACAAAACTCAGATCTCATTATTTTGACCAATAATCAAAGCCCTACAGTTCCTGCTCCTGGTTTTACAAGCTGCTAACTAAAAGAGAAGGATCAATACTCAAGAGTTTTCAAGTCTGCTAACAACTGGCTGGCAACATGATAGCAACGAAGGAGGACAAGTCATCTCCACTACCAGCACACAGAGTCTTTCCTTACAGCCCCTCTCCTGGCCCCCAGAGCCCAGCCTCCCCTACTGAGTGCTGTGCTGGAAGAGTGGAAATTCAGAAGACTATGCCCATGGTTGAGCCAAAAGGACCCCTGGAAGCCCTTTCCCATCCTCCAGAATTTGAACAATAAATGTCACTGTGCTTCAGGGGTCCTTGCTTTCTTTGATCCTCTCCACCCTTATGAGGATATTATGGTCTGAAATAGATAGGCCAGTAATAAATAGGCCAGCCAAAGAGAGCATACAACCTTCTTCACAAATCCAAGCCCAGGATACAGCATTAATTTTATATTTATTAATAAATAGTTACTAATAATTATTTTATGCGAGGAGATATGTCAAACACTGGAAAAACTAAAGTGAGCAACATGCTTTTACCTCAAAGAGACAATAGCAGATGCAGTAGACAATCTGACAATCTCACCTCAGTGCCACACTTTTTGATAGGGGTTCAGCCAGGAGATGTGGGAACAGTGCAGAGGATCATCTGATAGCCATGACGGACTGGGTGGTTTAACGCAGTCATTATTTTTGTCATCACTGTGGTTCTCATCACTGGTTGTGGTTTTAGGGGATTCCAGTACACACGGCAGAGATGACGTGGCGTTCTGTGGCCCACAGCAGTTAGAGCTCACAGCAGGAGCGTGGCTCATTCACACGAAGAAGCAAGCAGTTCCATGCAGAACCAGGTAGTGCTTTACAGCCTTCACGACCAACTTCAGTTGGTGTTAATCGTGAGATTCTCGAGAGAAAAACCAGTTCTACAGTTATGAGCCACATCTGAAGCAAGCTTTAGTTCAGTGCAAGTCAGGATGATGGCCCCTGGCCAGGTCCATTTCTGGGCTCCCAGGAAATGGCACATTTTGCAGAGGCTTAAAAAGGCAAAACCACAAGGCCACCACATTTCCCATCAGGTCCAGTCAGGGGCAAGTATACCTGCTGATGCTCTTCCTGGGCACCTCCCGCCCCCGTGTGATCAAGCACATTGGGTGCAGACAGGTCAAGCAAGCAGGGCAAACAGGAACCTACCCTTAGTAGCCTTAACTGCAAACAGAACCTTTAATCTGCAAGGTATATTTTTCTGCTTTGCTTTCCCATTACTTGTTCTTTTTCCTGTTTTGCTGTCACGTAAGACAGGCCTCAGTCCCAGAGGCTCCACAACCTTCCATAACAATGGCCTAGGAGAAGCTGGGCTATAAAGACTGACCTGGCTGACTCCCTTCTCTTTGGGAGGGAAAGGAGCGTTGGTTGATTTGAATGTGAAATGTTTCCCACTGGCTCGTGTGTTTGAATACCTGGCTCCCAGTTGGTGGTGTTGCTTGGAAAAGTTATAGAAACTTTAAAAAGTGGGGTCTAGCTGGAGGCAGTGGGACACTGGGGAACAGACCACATGGGGTACAGCCCTGTGTCTTCTCTGTTTTCCAACCACAAAGTCAATATAGCAAAGTACCTCATATGTCCACTGTCTAACTGTGAGCCACTGCCACTCCCATGATTCTCCGCTTCCTGTCACACTGGCCTATATTCTAACCGTGGGCAAACATTTGCTTCCTTGTTTCTGTCCTGTATTCTGACGCCACAACAAGAAAAGTAACTAACACAGCAAAGTGTTCTAGACCATGGGAGTAGCCCTGCTGAAGCATGGAGCATAGAACATGACCAACAAAGACCACAGCTGAAATGCACACTTTAAACGCCCACAGATAATGCCCATAGAGCCTGAGCTGCTAGGCTGTGTGGCCAAAGGAAGAGCCAGCCTCAGCTGAATAAAAAATGATTTGTGTGTCGGGCCCGGAAAACAAGGAGCAGACTTTGAAGAATTTAATCTGAGTTATAAAATGATCAAGATGAGTCGTGGAAAGGTACTTTCAGTGGCTACCTCAAGGACAAATTAACTGAAAGGGCAGCACTTTATTGATGCAGAGACCCATAGGAGTACAGAGAACGTCCAAAACAAGATTTGCGCTCCTGAGATGATAAATTTCAGCTGGCTCAGTCATCACTTCTTGCCTTCCCTACCAGAAAAGTTTAACAGTTTCATCGGGCTTCGTGTTTCTATCTCCTAGAACAAGAAGTCCAGTGGCAGAAATGCTCCGGGTTGTTTAGCTGATGAGCTCTTACACTCACAGACTGTGATGGGAACTTTATGTGTCAGCTTGAAGAAGTTAAATGATGTCTAGATGCCCGGGAAAGGAGCATTTGCAGATATGCGGGGGGGGGGGGGGGAGGGGGGAGGAGTATATCCAGAAGAGGTTAACCTTTCAATCAGTAGACTGCATATGAAAGATCTTTCCTCACCAATGTCGGTAGGTCTCGTCCAATCTATTAAGGACCTACTTGAGTAAAGAAAAAAAACACAGGGAAAGGTGTTAGGAAATATAATGCAGCAAGGGGTTTATCTCGGGCTGGCCAATGCCAAGATGTACCCCTGAGAAATTGTGCCTTGCAACAGATCTGGTGCAAAAGAGGTTTATTGGGGGAGGGGAGAGGAATGAGGACCCCGGGAAGGGATAGAGGCAGACAAACAGGGAACACAGAGAGAGCTGGGGTGGCTGGTGATCCTTTTATCTGCAGCGCACATGCACACACACACACACACACACACGGGCAGGGGGCACCTGGTGAGTGCAGTTGGTGAGTGCAGGTGATAACATAAGCAGTTGCTAGTTCCCTGAGAGCAGGCCAGCGGAACTGCCTGTACACTAACGAAAGGGCAAATTAATCTACAGTCTCTTCTTGAATTGGGATAACATCCTACTCTATTTTGGGACAGAAGGGCTCCTGTATCAGAGCCTGCAAACCCTAAACTTTTCTTTCACAGCCCTCCCATAAACACATCTGGTTCTCAGGCATTTGTACTTTGAAGTGATATATATACCACAAGTTTTCTTGCTTCTCTGGTTTTCACACACATGGAATTGTCAGCCTCCATAACTGCAAACCCAAATTTCATAATAAAGTCCTCCTGTATATCATTGGGTTTTATGTTCCTGGAGAAACCTAATACCACTCATCTTTTCCATCTTTCTATTCTGCAATCCCATGCAGTAGACATGACATTCAGGCTAGTTCCTTTTGAGTTCACCAAATGCTTACTGCATTTTTAGGCATAACATTCAAATATAAGCATGCCCTCTAGTTGTTCTAAACAACTCCCTCTTTTTTTTTTTTTACTTTTCATAAGCAGGGGCATTTCTTGAAAGCCACCGGAATATTGTCCTATATAGTTCACTGAAACTGCAGCATGTGTGCTGGACTGTCTAAGAACTGCCAAAAGTCCTTTGCTGTATTCTGGACCCAGGTTCCTTGGAATTTTCCCATCCCCTGTCTCCCACCCCACCTTCCGTGACTCGGCACCAACGGTCCTGCCGTCACTAAGGCCCAGTGTGACACAATTCCACTGCTGCCTTATTTTCCCTATGCACATGCCCCATACTCTCTATAAAGCCACCTTTACAACCTGGCCTGTCACTGTCTCCATCTCTGCTCAGAGGCAACCATTTTGCTTCCTTGCTGGTCCCAATAAATCTCTTGCATGAAGTCTGTTGTGGGTTGTAATTTTTGTGGCATTCCTTGGCTCCCAATCACTGAGATACTCTTCACTGCATAACACTTTCAATATGTCTATTGCTAGATCTGTAATTGCAAGGAACCTGGAGCTACCATTATTTGGATGGGACAAAGAATAGTGGATAGGCACTGCATGGGACAAAAGACGAAATGAAATAGGTTCTAAGCAAAGAAGATGAAATGCTCGTTAGGAAGACAAGACTAAACTTTTTACAGAAGCTGTGAAAGTGTTGTCATGTTTTTTAAAGGTGATTCTCACGATTCTAACAGGAACCTTCTGACTGCCAGCTATAAATTTTGAGAATTCTCCAAATAGAAATACAGAACACCAACTAAAGAAATTAATTTGAAGTCCTAAATTTTGTAGATTTAGTTAAGATCAAATCATACAAAGATGCCTTTAAGTAAGGAGTTTCCTCTAATTTTAACTAAATCTGAAAATTTAATGTAGATCTAGACAACTGAATTTCTTCTCCTGGAACCATTTATAGCTTAATGGAATTGAGGCATCCTGTTAGTGCAGCCATCTGTTACTGTTGGACCTAGGAATTTGAATTCTTTTAGAAAACCTAGAGATTTGGTTATGTCTTAGTATGGTAGCTTGAATAAATATGACCCTTGTAGGCTCACAGATTTGACTATGTGGTCATCAGGGAATGGCAGTATCTGAAAGAATTTGGGGCATGGCCTTATTTAAGGAAATACGTCTTTGGGGTTTCAAAAGCCCAAGCCAATCCCAGTGTTTATCTCTTCTGGATACCTTTGGTTCTAAACATAAAACTCTTGGCTATTTCTAAGGCACCATGTCTGCCTGCATCTCCCTGCTATGATGACAATGGACTAAACTTCTGACACTGTAAAAGCAAGCCCCAATTAAATGCTTTCCCTTATAAGTGTCGCCATGGTCAACACTTCACAGCAATAGAACACTGATTGAGACATCTAGTCAGGAAAACTAACTTTGCTCTTCATGTTTAGACACTTGCTAAAATACATCATACGGAAGGGCTAAATTAAGTGAACTGACCTTGAAAAAGATGACTAGAGGCAAAACTAGATTCACATATTTGGAGTTTAGAACATTCAAGTTGACCCCTGAAATGAAGTAAAACCATCCTTTCTAGTCACTGTTAGACTTTCATGAAGCCATTGCACACAGGCCTGAGATGCAAGATGCCAAAGGAATCTGTGCACATAGGAAAATTCACATCACAACCAGATCCCAGATCCAAGCAATGCGGCAGCAGTGATTTTAGTAGAAGAATGTGAAGAATTCTATCTCTGTGAAAACAAAACAAAACAAACAAACAAACAAAAAACTAAACACACAACAACAAAGAAACAAAAATAAGCAAACATAAATCTATGATGTCACTTGACACAAAATATAAAACAAAAACAAAACAAAACAAAAAAACAAAAAACAGGGGTGTAAGAAAGTACACAACCAAGAACCAGCTATAAACCTTATGTAAAAACAGAACAGCTTGATTTATTTGTGAAGAAAAAAAGCAATTTTAATGGTGTTTTTTTTTTCTAAGTTAACTTCCTACAAAGCATGAAATAAATTAGAAAAACATGAAGGCTTTTTTTTTTCTCTCCTATTCCTAAAAATGTTCTCTCTGGAACACAGGGAGATGTTTTTATAGTAAAAATGAATGTTCTGATAAAGGTAATCAAACTTGGAGCAATGTAATTTAGTGAGAAGAGCATAATATTCAAAGTCTGAAGAGCCAGGTTTAACTTTCATCCACATAGGGGCAAAATAAATTTAGATATCTTGCTTTACTTTTTATTTCTTATTTTTTTAAGTGCTGTAAGATAGAACCCTGATCTCAGTCACCATCATTTCAGCTCCTCACTATTTTTGAATTTGTGGTTTCTCAATAAAACCGTGGTTATGTAATTTCCTTTATAAGATTTATGTATGTAAAGAACTGTACTAGGTAGGAGTGGAGGAGTCTTGGTTTCTTTCTTCAGAGTCTTGTTATTTTTTTAACACTGGGCTAAAGTATAAAAATCCAACTGAATAATATTATGGGAGAGAAGCAAAAGATGTTGGGACTCCATGATGGAAGATGGACACCTCTGAATGGTACTTCATAGTAGGAAGCAATGGCCATGGTGGATTGCTTTCTTAGCATCCGTAAGCCTTTTCTAACATTTCTCAGATTTGTTTCAGAATGGATCTACCACTTTAAGAGTAGTCAGGTGTTTTGAGAGAACCCCAAAGCTGACCTATTTCTCATACTAGGCTGAAGCTTAATTAACTACTCATCAATATAAAGCCACTGCCTTTAGTATCATGTGTTACTCACCATGGAAATAATCCAGTCAGAGTGAATGAGCATGAAGGGAATTGCAGAGAAATGAGAATATATCCAAGACAGCAAGCAAACACCAACTGAAGTAAAACCTTAGCAAGGGAAACGAAGTCCCATTTTAGCCTGTTGTAGAATGGCGTACCACTTTACCAGAGAAACAGAATGCTCCTTAATGTACTGTTATATCAAGTTATTAATATTTACTATTGATATATCTTTTAGTAAAGCTGTGGTTATTCCTAAACAGCTGTATAACCAAGTCACCACAGAAAGACTAGGATTTATTTAGTTAACCTAGAACACAATGCTGGGCAATAGTAACTCCGTCTTAAACCTCCAAGCCCGCATAGTTTCATACCCTTCAGATTCACCTATTATACTTGCTTTTAGTGATATCTTAGGACCGGTTCATCTCTCCACATCATTTCAAGACCTCTCCTCCAGCCTCTGCTCTCCCAGCTTTCCTCCTGCCACTTCTCCTCCACCTCTGCCTCCCACTCCTTCCTCTCCTCCCACTCTGAACCCTATACTCCCCATTGCTCAACATTGTGGCTGGTTGTTTTAATTGACATTTTAGAGAACAAAAGGTGGCATGTTTACACAAACTTGAGACAGGTAATGCTTAGAATAAGTATCAAAATGCAATGTCTGGATTAAAACCAGATAGTGGGGGAGAGAAATCAGGATTTGAATGAACAAGGGTAAGGTGTATGCATTCCAAAAGAACATTATACCAACAGTGTACTTTAATGTAGTCTATCAGCCAACATGTACAAAGAAACTGTATGGAACACTGCCCTTGACAGTAGAACAAATCTGTCAAAATCAAAATTATGACTTTTGTGTTTAAAGATATTAAATGAAGAATCATAATTTTCATGGTAAACCATTGCTTAAGAAAAAATCAGCTTGTAATTACCAAAATTAGAGGATGTATTAGTTAGTTTTCTGTAGCTGGGATAAAATACCCTGACAAAAACATCTTAAGGAAGAAATGGTTTATTTCAGCTTTGCCCATCATGGCAGAAAGGCATGTCCTCAGAGGCATGAGGTCAGCCAGCAGTCGGGAAGCAGAGTGATCCCATTTCATCTACACACAAGAAGCAGGAAGAAAGGACAAGAAGTGGAGCCAGGCCTCAAAGCCTGGCCCCAATGATGCAAGGCTCTCTACCTCCCAACCATTCAATAACCTTCCCAAGCAGCACCAGCAGCTTGGGAACATTTATTTCCATGAGCCACTAAGGTACATTCCTCACTCAACCCACAGCAGAGAATATTATTTGCGAATACTTTTCATTGAGAATTTTATTAATTGATTAGCTAATGTTTGTTATTATTGAAGTTGCATCAAGTACAGGGAAATTCTCACACACAATTTGGGAAACACTCAGATATCTATCAATTATCACAGACATCTGTTCCATTTCAAAATAACCTGTTGTATGTAAACTTACTGCACTGTCCTTTTCCATAGCCAGGTCAGAAATGACAATGATAAACATACAGGAATAGATGGTTACAGTAATAGCTCATAAAGAATCGTCCCACACCCATCTCTACTCTGTATAATCTTCACCCACAGTAAGACTAGGCTTGGTCACGCCATCTGTTTTAGACAAGGAGACATGAACAGACGTTTCACAAACCAGATGATTGATAAATATTTCTACATGGCTCCTTGCTCTTTCAGAAAAGTTGTCCTGATATCACCATTCCATGAAGAAGCCCAGAAGAAAACACTGCATGGGAGCAGAGGCTCACTCACTTGGTCACTCCAACAGGGTACAGCCTCCAGCTGGGCCCCAGTTCTACGTAATCACACACTTGAACCAAGGAGAAAGCTGCAAAAACTCTGAGCTAACCTCAGAACTGTAACGTAAACCTTTAGATACTGGAGTGATTTGTTTCACTCAATAAATAACTAAATAGGAGAAAGTGCAGAGGCAGCTCAAAGCCAGCTTGAGCTATATAGCAAGACATTTCCTTAGAGGAGGGAGCAGAAACCCCAGGCTTAAATTCCAGTCTCCAGCAGCTTGTTGAAGTGGAATATTTAACTGCTTACCACACAGATTTATGAATCAATGTGAAAGAACCCAAGAAAGAAACTAAAATTCGGAGTCTAGACTCAAGTCTTGAATAAGACCATTTTTCCACGTGGTGAAATTCTGGTTGACAAACTGGGGAAGTCCTGAGTATGATTTTGTTAAGCCCAGTGCTATTGTCTTACATGACTAATGCAAACCATAATCAAATTGTTTTTTTTTTTTAAATGAGGTGAATGTTCTATTTGGAAGACTTAACACTAAAGAACAACAACAAAAAAAAATGTAAGGATGGCAGCTATCTCTTTCACCACATTTGACTAGAAGCCCCACGTTTTATGCTAATTAAAGAAATACAGAGTTTTGTTTAAAATATTTTAAACACCTGTGATAAACTACAGATTTTCTCCAAGAATAGAGGTGCTCTGGTTAGCAATGAAAATGGTTTAAATATGAATGCAATCCATAAGAACAGTAACAACAATAAAAATAGAACAGTTTTTCTCAATAAACATAGGTCAGTTGCTAGAAGGTCTCATTCTATGAAGACATCAATTTCAATCCCTAGTGAAAGGAGTCTGTAAAACTTGCCACTGTGTTTCCATGCTTCAGGACCTTACGAAAAGCAGCCCCGACACAACAGAATGACATTTGCAGGGTATAATTCTGCAGAGACAGAACTGAGGTTGATCGCTACAATAACATTCCTGTGTTTTAAACTGTCACACCTTAATTATTTACATTGCTCATTGGTCCAATAGCATAAAAATAGAGAACAGCATCTTGAAATTTATCTCATTCCATGATCAGAGATAAATGGCTTAACCATTCTTCCCATTATTTTCTGGAGGCAAGTCCTTGTTTTGAAAGGGTTAGACTAACTTTGTAACCTATATGTCTTCTAAAGCCTATAGTTTTGAGTTTTAGGTCCAGGTTAAGCTAAAGCCTTTTAGTACCTTTCCAGAGAGTGAAGGAATGTGACCCTATCTGTGAGGACAGATATAAAAAAAAGGGCAAGCAAGCAATGACCTTCACTCAGCAAAAGGAGGACCAGACCTTTGTCCTTGAGATAGCGTTTCTTAGCAACGAACCTAGACTTCTTCTGAGTAGCTTTTGACCTCCAGCCAAAAGTCTGTAGCCCCTAATCTTCAAGGATGAGCTAACCACCCCCACCTTAAATTGCAGCTGCATCCACTCTTGGCAGGACTGGCCAAGCTTGAGCACCTAAGACTAACCAATTATCTTACTTTATAACTTCCTCATCCAATCCTAAATTGCCAAAACTGCAACTTCAAATTTCCCGCAATTTTTCTTTTAAAAACCTAAAAGCCTTTGTCTCCCGGTGCCACTCTTTGCTGACCGGCAGGGGTGACCCCGTTGTACAATGGTTAATAAACCTCTTGCTTTTGCAACGAGTCTTGGGCTGGGGGAGTTTCTGGGAAGGGCACGATTGAACTCCTGAGCTGTGAGACCCCAGGTCTTACATTTTTGGTGCATTGGCCAGGAAAGGGCGTGCCCCTTCCCCAACCCTCATCAAACTAAACTTGGAGGTTGAGCTCGGAACAGGTTAGTCTGTTTCTGTCTTACCAATCTGTTTCTTGTCAGAGATGGCTGCCATGAGGCAGCCTCTCAATTAGATTTCTGTGGTACCAATCTGTTTCAGTTTAGGTGCTTATCTGGATCTTTTTGGCCATCTGATCAGTCATTGCGATTGACAGACGTGTCAGAATATCGCTTGACTGGGAACTCGGGGACGCCCCAGTTTCCGTTTGGGAGGTTGGATCTGAGACGGTCCTCCTCCCGTCTGATTTTCGTAGAGAACAACCGCCACCAGGCAGCCGTTCTATCAGAGCACTGTGGTACCACTCACAAGGGTGTCCTTGTTTGATTACTTGCCTGATTCTTTGTGTTTCTGTTGTTGTTGCCTCTCTGACTCTTTTGACAGGGAGATGGTCTAGCTCGAGAGCATCTGTAGAAGGGGTTCAAGTCCCCTGAGTGGTTCAAGGCCACTCGCTGGGAACGGTTTCATTAAGGCAGACAGACATGTCATTAATGCCAAGTCCATGGGACATCCTATAGGACACTCAGCTTGCCCCTTTCTGTGAACAGGGAGGAGCAGAGAGATTCTGCTCCCCCAACAATTTAAATCCTGTGTTTCTCATGTATGTATGTATTTTTCTGTGTCTGTTTCTTTGTAGACTTGGACTGATGAAAATTCGGACAGAGGATAGTTAAAATTAAAACTAGTTCTCGGCCTGGGAGTGCACATGGCTGCATGGCAGGACACCAAGCAGTGTGCTCTCCCTCCCAAGGGAGCCAAGGAGGGAATGCTTTCGGGTGGCTGGGGAGACATGTGGAGCTGGGGCTGGAGCTTGGGCAGGCGGTGCTCAGGCACTTGAGCGTCTGTGGAATAACAATGCATGCCCAGAAGGGCATGGGCTTGATGCATGCAGCCCCTTGTTGTGATGGACAGCCAAAGAGCACGGGGGAGGGGAGAGGCCCAGCCAGGAAGCAGGTTCAGGACCTGCGGGGGAGGTAAGCTAGAGTAAAGCTCACAAGGGAGCCAAGGGAGCAGGCAAGGCTCATGGGCTTACTAGGTGGAAGTCCTTAGACATGGCTAGGTGGGGATTGGCACCGTAGCAGCTCCACGACAGGAGCTGCTCTGGCTGCTGAGAGTGAGGAAAAACTCCTCCCCCTTGCCTTCATGCCAGCTCAGCAGGAAAGTGAGCAGCAAGAGCTCACCACGCCCTCTTGCTCCTCTCTTCCCTCCTCCCACCTAGGGGGCTTGCAACTTACAGATCAAACAGTAATTTAGGGAAAAAACTGCACTTGCTGTAATGTTTAGAATTACAGCTGAGACTGTCTGTTTAAATA
Source organism: Meriones unguiculatus (assembly GCF_030254825.1). NCBI lineage: Eukaryota > Metazoa > Chordata > Mammalia > Rodentia > Muridae > Meriones > Meriones unguiculatus. Next base: position 28,417,049 of record NC_083353.1, on the reverse strand, counting down.
TATGGCCATTATATGATTGTTTTCAACTGGTCTTAAATGGTTGATATGATAAAAAAATAATTGGGTATGTTTTAAGGTTAAATTCAAATTCTTGTTTTAAACACGTATATATGCCTATGTGTTTGTAGGGTCTATAAATGCATATGTTTAAATAACAACAATGTAAATTGCCACATGGTGTGGCTCAGGAAAAGAATAAAGGTTGCAAAATCTCTGAGTCAAAATGATTTTATTTCCTTTTAGGATAAGAAGAAAGTCTTATTCTAAGTTGATATTGGTTCTGAAGATTGGGTTGTTTTCACTGATAAATTTTGGTCTTAAAATCTGGTTTCGACGTTTAAAATTATGGTTATGCTTTGTAAATTCACTCCTAAAGAAGATACTTTGCTTTGATATTGCAGGGACGAGTTTTAAAAATTGTTTAGATGTTTAAGAGGATAAAACATCTACAGTTTATCAGATTTTTTAAGCAATAACTCTTGGGCAGTCTAACAACGAACTTAAAACAGTTTCCCAACCCTTGGGAAAATTAAAAAAAAAAAAATTAATGAGAGTTTTCCTGTTGTCTGAAAAGAAAGAGTGAGCAAGAGATATTAAAAAAAAATAGCTTGTCTAAAGCAAAAATGTAGGTTAAGCCAGAAAAAGAAAGCTAGGAACCTAAAAGTATATAGGATGTTGCAAAAGGTTAGTGGATGTATTTTAAAAAGCCAGAGAGTTAATATGATTTGAGAAAAAAAACTGTATTTAAATATGTTATAATTCATTTAAAAGGCTGGTGATTCTTCATTGCAAAATGTTTTTTTTTTTTTTAATGCTCTTTTAAGGGGAAAAAATTCTGCCTGATAGGTTTGGTATGGCTAAAATAATTCATACAGTTTAAAAGTGTTCTGTACTGTTCTGTTATGCAGTTGGTTCTAAAACTTATTTGATCACTATGTTAAAACTTTTTGTTGTGGGGGATTATGGATGCTCCACAGTGTTTGCTGTGTCATCAATAGCACCTAATGGCTATGTTTGGTATTGTCAGTCACAGCCTGTGCTAACACATGGCTAGCTGCCATGATGGTTCAGGGATAGAGAGCACGTGAAGCTGTAGTTTTGCTGCCATATTTGTTTAGGGCTTCCAGCTGAGTTCAGTTACACGTGGCCAGCCGCCATGCTGGTTCGGAGATAAAGAGGGTGGAGCCATGAGTTTACCACCATTTTGTTTAGGTCTCTCAGTTATGTTCAGTCCTCTAATTAGTGTTAAGTGCAAAGCTTTTTACTGTTCAATTTTAATACAAAGTGGTAGGATCAGCAAGATTTACTAGCCCCTCTATAAACTGTATCTAATTAAAAGGTTTACTTTAATTTTAGTTCAGAAAGAGCAGACTTAAAGCTACGCTAACGACTGCAGTTGGTTAAGATGTTGAGCTCTACCTAGTGTCTTTGTATAGGGTTTTTTTAAGGTTAAGCCTAGGATGGGTAACTATAAAGTTTGCCTATTTGTCTTAAAATATATAGTTCTAAAACATACATGTCAAAAATATGCTAAAACTAGATTAAATAGCATTCTGTTTTATAGGACACAGTTTAAAACAGATGATAAAAACAAAGAGTAACTCAAATATGCTGGCCCTCAAGCTTATCAGAGATCTGATGAATATGGCATTTTAACATATGTAAGTTTATTGTGGCAGAAAGTCCCAAAATCCTGGCAGTAGCTCCCCAAGGTCTCTGAAAAGATTTGGACAACGACAGATGACTGCAACTCTGGATTATGGTATGCTAACCACTGGGCAATACTGCCCCAACTGGCCCACTGCTAGGGCCCAGCCTAAACTGTAGACAAAGCCGGGGACACCTAAAGAGCTATTGTCTCACATTGTAAAAAACAAGGTGAGGTCAATCTTTCCTGTTCCTCTTTCCACAGCAGCAGTTTCTCATCCTCTATGCCTGATGGCTGGACTGCCTTTGCTCAGAAAGCCAGGAGACCACAGGAACCAGGGACACTGCCTAGGTGATGGACTAACTAGTCCTCTCTGTCATTTTAGTTGGTACATTTACTTAGCTCATAATTTATCCTTCTCAGCTCTCTGATCACATTGACAGCTATGCTAAAAGGCTAGGCTTAGTTACAGTAACTTGGCAGCTAAAGAGCAGACAGTTAGGTTCACTATCAGCTCATTGGACAGTTCATTAGTTAGTTAAAACTACTAGGTACTATATCTTTTGTGTAAAAATAAAAAAACAAAAAAACAGGTTTGCCCTGCTCACAGGCTTTACATCAGTTGCCAATGTCTTACAATAATAGTTAAATAAAAAAAATATAAAGTTTATATAGGGTCTGAGGATATAGGAGTTCAGGTTATAAAAATCTAAAAACATGTTGGTCTACATACTGATCAAAGTGGCAATTTAATGGATGTCAGGTTAACACTTAAGTAAAAAAAAAAAAAAAGTACAAGCAGTTTCTCACACAGGCAATTTTACTTAGCCAAAATATAGGAGGGTTTACTCAAGGTTGCACAGAGCCTGCTGTCTGGTTACTATGGTTGCACGGAGTTTCTCAGGGTCAGAGCAGTCCGCTGTAAGACCACCAAGGTCAGTCTGTGAGAGATTGGACTTTGAAAAATAGCCAAGAGGCTGAGTTCTGCTGCTCAGATGCCGTTAACTCCAAAAAGGCTGCCACATGGACACACTTAAGTTGTTTATAAAAGATATAAAACAAACAGCTGACTGGTACCCATTCTGTTGGATATAGTTTTTACCTGTTACTCTCAAAATGTTGCTGTATTAGATTTGCTGATATGTTACTTTTCTGAGTATATATATATATATATATATATATATTTCCTTTTGTGTACCAAAAATTCATATGAGTTTATAAAAATCAAAAGGTCATGAGACCTAGATCTGGCATAGCTCAAATGGATTCCAGAAGTTTTTCCCTGCTGTTGGGATTCCTCACTTTTTCCATTTAACAGACAAATATTAACTTCTGTCTCTAGTCTGAATTTGTCTCAGCAGATTTTCACCTGGTTGACTCCAGGCTACAAACTAAAATCTGGACTTGTTGGAAGCTGACATGACTGCTCCCTGTCTCTTCAATTGGATCAACTAACCAGAGACTGTTAAGGACTGCCTCATTGACCAGCCTTTGACTGCTCCTAGTAATCTTTACCCATGTACTCTCCCCAACTTTTGACCAGTATTTTAGCCTCTTTCAAACTGAGATATCAACGATCCAATCATCAGCATGAAGAAATTCCAGAAGACGGATCATTGGCCCATTGTCCCATTCTACAGGCTGAAATGTTGAGTCAAAAGAAAAAAAGAAAATTTTTTTCTTAAGATAAAATTCTCGCTCTGCAGTGAAGAGCTTAAGATAGCCTGAATATAACTCCATTTTGAAATAAAGATCTTGACTGGGAACTGAATTCAGGTACCAGGAAATATCACAGAATGTACACCTGGCAGAAAACAAAGTTAACTCTCCTAGCAACAGCCTGCAGGAAATATAATAGAATAAATGCTTCATAGAAAATAGAGACAAACTCCCTGGCAATAATCAATGGGAATCGGTTAAAAATCGGGTGGGAAAATTCTCCCCAATGTTTCAGATATGGTTTAGAAAAATAGCCATTGTGATTATATGCCTTAGCCATTGTGATTATGTGCCTCAGAAAAGGTCACCCCGCCCTGCTAAACTTCACCCAATTCTGTAACGCCAAGGCTTGTGCCCCCCTGCTTGCTGCCATGGAAACACCCTGCTCACAGACTTTCCCTTTAAAAATCCTGTTCACTCAGAGCTCGGGGTCCCACTTCTCTACTGCTGTGCCAGTGAGACTTGGGTCCCGAGTTCGATCGCTCTCGTAATAAAGCTCTCTTGCAATTGCATCGAGTCATCTCCTGGTGGTCTCTGAGGGTCCCGTGAACCTGGTGGGGCAGAAGAGGATGCACACCCACAGCGCTCCCGTGCTCTGCAGGTGCCCGGTTGGGCCTGGGGTGGAGCCTCCGCCTCAAATTATTAAAATAAAGAATGAGAGTGCATCAGAGTGCTGCATCTTTCATGTTCCTGCTTAAGCAAAATACACCTAACAAAGAACTTAAAAGGAAATAGATGTTGAATTCTATCAATTACAAGAGCGAAACTAGGCACCTGACATTGTGTTAGTCACTGTCTTCATCAGGGTTTTATTGCTGTGAAGAGACACCATGACCAAGGCAAGTCCTACACAGAAAAGTATGTAAATGGTCTGGCTTACAGTTTCAGAGGGTCAGTCCATTATTGTTGAGAAGCATGGCAGCACGTAGGCAGACCTAGTGCTGGAGAATTCTACCTTTTTTTTTCTTGGTTTTTCAAGAAAGGGTTTCTCTGTGTGTATCCTGGCTGTCTTGGACCAGGCTGGCCTCAAACTCACAGAACTCCACCTGCCTCTGCCTGCCAAGTGCTGGGCTTAAAAGTGAGTTCTGCACGTTCATTTGCAAGCAGCAGAAAAGAGCAATGGGGGTCGGGGGGCTTGATCATGACACCTCAAAAACCGGGCCTGGTAACACGTTTCCTCCAACGAGGCCACATCTACCCACTTCAACAAGGCCATACCTCCTAATAGTGCCACTCCTTATGGGCCAAGCTTTCAAACACATCAGCCTATGGAGGGACATACCTAGTCAAACCAGCTCAGTCATTTTTCATCACTGTGACAAAATGCCTGTGAAAACAACTTAAGAAAATTTTATTTTGAATCGTTTTACAGGTTGCAGTCCACAGTCACATGTCTTTGTTGTTTCAAGGCTTGCAGTAAGATAGATTTATTTTGGCAGGCGAGAATTATGGAGCTGAGCTACTTCCTCATGGCTGGCCACAGAGAGGTAGGTCGTGGTCAATAACAAGATAAACTCTTGAAGGCACAGCCTCTGTAGCTTACATCTTCCGACCAGTTCCTACCTCCTGTTTGTTCAGGTTAAACTCACCAGTGGACTAGGAAATTGAAGATCATAATGCCACAGTCAGGTCTTGTACTCCAATCACTTCTTTAAAGCACCACCAGGCGGGGACCAAGCCTTTAACACATGGGTTGGAGGGAGGCTATTGTTAGCTCTGGGGCAGGAAAAAGAGAGCTTTGAGAGAAAAGCATTGAGTCTGGATAATATGGTACAGTATATATTCTGTTTGTAACATGCATAGCATAAACTTTGTTGACTTATTAGCATCACAGATACTAAAACAGGAAGTAATAGGTTTTGGTTTCCTTTTAAAGGTTTTCAAGGGAGGATACGCTCCTTAGACCAGTTAACCTGAGCCCAGTTAATATGTAACTTATGTTAAATGATGGGGTCACAGAAACACTTTTTAAGAAAGAAGGACTCAATTATTATGTGACTGCAATCAAGCTGCTTTGGGCCAGCCACAGTGGCACATGCCTATAATCCCAACATTTAGGAGGCAGAGATGGGCAGAACTCTGAGTTTGAAGCCAGCCTGATCTACCTAGTGAGTTTCAGGCCAGGTAAGGCTACATAGTGAGATTGTGTTTTTATAAAATCCAAAAGAGGCTGATCTACTTCAGACCCTAAGTGATGGGGTCCATAGGCTTCTCCATGCTTGCCGGCTCACAACCTTCTCTGACTAGGATTTAAAGGTTCTGGATGCTCTAACAGACACCTCAAGTATAACCATCCCAAGTGTGTTGACACAGGCAATATCCCATCAGGATTTGCAAACTTCTCCCAGTTAAATAATTTCCTTCTCTGCTTCAACATTCTTCCTTGGGCACCTGTAACGGATCCCTGGACTACTTTCACTTTGAGTCACCCCATTCATGTATCACTGACTGCTCAAAAAAACTTGAATTTTTAAATATTTCATATATCTACTTTATTTACATCATTTCCTCCCACCTCAGACTCCTTCCTTAAGTTCGTCGCCTTTTTCTTTCATTGTTATTGTTACATGTATAAAGAAATTAGTGTATTGACACAATCTGAATCCATTTAGTGTTGCTTGTATGTTTTTAGGGCTTGCTATGTGGCATTAGTTAAGCCATTAGGCGGCTCATTCATGGGGAAGACTGATTCTCTCTCTCTCTCTCTCAGTTGTCATTAAATGTCCGTAGGTCTTGATCTATGGGTGGATGTGTGAGATTTCCCTCATTCGCATGTCAATGTTCAGGTCTTGTCTAGCAACAATATTGCTGATTGAGTGTGGCCTCCCCTACTATGTGGGCAACAGAATGGCCCAGTCTTCTGCATGTTACAACTAATGGAAGGACAGTGACTCAGCTCCATCCACGCAGATGAGGAGACTAAAGAACCAGGCTGCTTCTATCCTACGCTTGAAAGCCATCTTAGAGTAAAGACAAACAAGTTCATTCCTGTTTGTAAGTCAAGCTCTGTTTCTCAAGGATTGGCCTATGCTCTGCCTGTAACCTTAACTACCAATGGTCCTGCATTTCCTGGTCCAGGAACGGCAATCATGTCTTTGATTCAGCGGGTCATTATTATGACTAACTTACTATGCTTACGTTCTGCTCTGGTAACCCTGCCTATTTTGCCAGACAGATTCCCCATTTGGAAACCCTCTATCCCTGAGCTGCAAACACCTTGTCTTCCTCACATCCAGGGCTTCTCTCTAAAATCCTGACTTAGGGTGAGACAGCCAGCTGTCCAGTCCTGGGTGCACCTCTAAAATAATGCTTGTTTTAATTAGACAGTTAGAGATTTGGTCTTTCTCCTCACAATTTTCAGGTTTAAAAGAACCATTCTGGGAAGTGGCGGAGCACAAATAGGAATATAGTCTGATTTTTGGAATCATTTGGTATGGAGGCAGCTCAACCTAGGCTGAAGATCAAGCAGATTGTACATCTGTCTTCCTTAAACCACTGTATTCAATGGGTTTTTGTTACAACAGATGGACTTTTCCTCTACAAAATATCTCCAGGTTGGTTTTTGACTGTTTGTTTGTTTGTTTGTTTGTTTTCCAAGACAGGGTTTCTCTCTGTAGCCTTGACTGTCCTGGAACTTATTCTGTAGACCAGGATGGCCTTGAACAAGTGCTGGGATCAAAGGCGTGCACCACCACCACCACCACCACCACCACCACCACCACCACCACCTTGCTCCAAGGTTGAATTAAATTAGACAAGACTATGGTGCATTCCTTCAGGGGATCTCTGAGTTCCCAGGACATGCTGGTGTAGAGTTAGAGTATGACGCTTCTTAGGGGCTTTAAAGGATGGTTTGTGGCTGTGGCTGTAGCCAAACCATTACCATGAGGTCTGTGTACTATTTTCCCTAAAGGATGTCATTTAATACTGACTAGACCTTATATCCATCTAAAGGTAAGAGTGTTAGAGACATCTTATTTACACACAATACAGGAGCAGCTGTCAGACGCAGCAGGCTATGGTACCCACATTATCCGCCATGCCTCTCCTGCCTTGCTAGCAGAACCTGGTCTTACTCAGGATCAACGTGCTCATAAGCTGTTGCCAAGTAATCAAATGAGTACCTCAGACCTTGTGGCAGAAAATAACCATCATTTAATTATGTTCATGGATTCTGTAGAGCTGGAGTTTAGACCAAGTACAGCAGAATAGTTTTTCAGTGTGCCATGACACTGTCTTGGAAGAGAGGAGCCAAAAGGGTTGGGATCTCCTAAGAGTTTCCCACTTTGGATGAATAGCACCTTGGATACTCAAAAGCTTGGCTCATCAGGATCTGTTGACTCAGGTACCCACATGTCCTTTGAGTGGCCTTGAGAGAGCCAGACTTTTTATCAGGCTAAGTTGGCATCCCAGTGACAAGGCAGAAGCAATATCACCTTGCCTCAGGAATCAGGCAGCATCCTTCTCTGTCACACACCTGCCAGATGAAAAGGCAAGAGAACATAATCGTGTCCTTCTGATGGAAAGAGTGTCAAACAGGCTGCTGTGCTGTTTTTAAGCTGCCCCGGCGGGCAGCCCTCGGGTAAAGGAGCTGTGTCCCAATAAAGGAGATAGCTAAACAACTGCTGTGCTCTAGATATGGTTTGACTGTGTCTTTCAAAGCTTTGTGACGCTATCACCCTCAGCTAAAATTTCACTTAGAAGTTGTACTTAGGAAAAACAGAAACATTCCTATTATCTTTCTTATAACCATTCAGGAGTTGTTTAATTATGAACAGCAAAAGCCCTCTCAAACTGGATTAAGATAAAAGTCATTGAAATTAGGAAGTCCAAGAACACAAAATAGTTTTGGGAAGGGCTGGATCTGATTGCAGAAAATGTGTCACAAGAAGCATGTATCCCTCAGCTGTCCCTTTTTTGAGGCCTGCATCTCTGTCGCCATGATGACCAAGGGCCCTCCAGCAACATACCAGCCTAATGCAGCTAACGGAAAAAGTCGCTCTCGTTTTACCTAAGACCAGCAAAACTCACAGGACCACCCTTACTCCCTTGGACATGTGACAAAATGTGGGTCATGTGCATGCTTTTTTTTTTTTGTTATTATTTTTATTTTTTTGTGCATGCTCTTTTTTAAGTTCAGGTGGGAGTAATGATAAACATTGGCCCTGCCGGGTTTTCTGCGAGGAGAGTTGGTCTGTATCCCTGTCCTTGAGGTAATACTAACTAAAGGATCTGGGCAGTGAATACTAGTCGCCCTCTGTGTAAGCTTCTAGCTTTACCATTCTGACCACTGTGTTAACTGCTTTCAGCTGGCTCTTCAGCCATAGACTTTAGAAATGCACTTCTAATTTCTGAAACAACTTTTTATTTTACTGAGCATTTTCTGTTTATTCTGTCTAAGATTTCAATTTATTGTTTTTTTATACATTTCTATTATTATATCTCTACCATTATTATATACTTAAAATGCAGATACCAAAACCTTACCCTGTGCAAGCGTGTTCTGGAGTTCACTCTGCAGTGGTGGTGCCGTGGCACTGAATGTTATTATGAGGAGAAAGAAAACATTTCATACTCACACGCTTGGAACATTAGGTTAAGGAGACTTTGCTTCTTTCTAAACTTGTTATTATAAAATGTACAAAAACACCGAGAGGGTAATACAAAGGAACGCCCACATAGTCACCGCTGAACTGCGACAGTTGTTAGCTTTTGCTGTGCTTGCTTTTGTGTTCATGTCAGTGGCAGGATAAACTGCAGATCGCTCGCAGGCTTCGTGATCGCGCCTCTGAGCACGCAGCTGCTGAGACAATCTTACATAACTCCAAATGCATGGTTTCACTTAAGGAAATCAGCAAGAATTTTCCCTAATAACTTATACTCAGCTCACAGACAAATGTTCTCTGTTATCAGTATAATTTGAAGAGGTTTTTTTTTCTTTGAATTTAAATCTAATTGAAATTCATATACTTCATTTTATCATTTTGTTTCAAAAAAAATTTTGGCCTCTTAAAAACAATACTGTGTTTTTAAGGGGACTAGTTATCTTGCAACATTTTAAAAATTCTTTTTTAAATATTGTCTATTTTGTGTGTGTGAGAGAGAGTGTGTGGTGTGTGTGTGTGTATACACAGGCACTTACACAGTTGCCATGGACCACCGGTGGAGGGCAGAGGGCAACGTTCAGGAGTTGGCTCTCTTCACACGTAAGTTGAAGGTACAGAATTCAGGTCATCAGACTTGGCAATAAACAGTTTACCCAGCAAGTCATTTCACCAGCCCACAGGCACACTGACATGTCGCTAAAACACTGGCTTTCTTCCTGATGTGGGCAGACTGGACAAGCCAGTTTAGTAAATAGTAGCAATATTCTTGGAATCTGTAAACCATAGAAATATATCCTGCTAACTAAGAACTACATTTATTTCAAATTCAGCTTCCCTTGTGCTGACCCCAAAAGCAAATGGCAAAAGGAAAAGAGACAATAAATCTTATCTCTTGAAATTAAATTATTACTTTTACAGATTTTACAAATATAGTCTCTCTCTCACACACACAGAGAGACACTTCAGTCCTAAAACCAGCAGATGAGAAAAAGCTAGGTGGGGAATCTAGGAAGGAGACCCACAGTATCCCAGGGTACTGGGAGTAGCGAGGGAGGGTAGGTGGCAACGTGGAAGCACAGGGCTTCATGACCCAGGGCCAAAGGCTCATTTCTGTTTTTACTAGCTAACCAGGAGGAAACATCAGACTAACTCAAACTGCGGAACATTAAAAATGTCAGCGTTGCTGAGCACGGTGGCTCGCACCTTTAATCCTGGTACTTAAGAGGCAGATCAGTTCTTGTCTCAAAAGGGAGTGAAGAGAGGGAGAAAAGTCATCCAGAAGAAAGACAGAGGACCATTTTATTAGGGTTTGGAAAACAAAACAAAAAACAAAAAACAGAACAGGCAGACTCAAAATCGTAACAGCTGAGAGTAATCATCAGTTTTTGAGTTAGGGTCTAAGAAAGTCAACATGTTCAGCAATGAAAGTCAGAAATGCATGGCAGAAGTGGAAAGGAGATTCAGACAATGAGAAAGAAAGCCCAGAGTGTCAGGAAAGCATGCTTAGGCTTTTGACAAGTATCTGAAAATAGAAAAAGGTAAAAAAAAAAAAAAAAAAAAAAAAGCTACTGTTTTTTTTAGTTTGAACTTGGAAAGTGGGCAGGCTTAAGAGTGCTTTGTGGCAGAAGCTGTCCAAGCAGGGACAGCTTCCCCGTGAGGAGGGCCTTCTAAGAAGTAAAAGCACATTTCATCATTAAGTGTGTAATTATTCCTCCCACAGGCTCAGCATGTCATCAGGCAAATCAGATTTTCGATAGGGTGGACTTCTGGGCTGGTGATAAACAGGCAGGCCCAGCTGGATTCACTGTTAAAGGAGGAGTTCTAATTGTCAGAGCAGATCAGAATCTACAGAACTCAGATTCTACTCTTTTGACCATGAGGAAATAACTTTCCCTTGACGGGACTAAACAAATTCCTAATATCTCCCCCTTTTCATGTGGTACTTACAATGTGGAGCAATTATGATATTTCCATCTCTACTATTACCAGAGAAATAGAGACAGAGTCTGAAACTATCCATGAGGGAAGAGTTCCGTCTTCAATGGCCTCCAAGTGTTAATCCCTGAAACACTATTCCCAAAGAGTTGAGGCTGAAAGTATTTAAGAGATGAGTTGGAACTGGAGTATAGAGGGGTTTAGGGCTGATGGCAGAACCTGGAGGATGACCTTGGGAGCTCAGATAGTTGGAATGAGGTTGCAACATCACTGTTGAACAAATTAATTAATGATGAGGCACACAGCAGATTTTATATGAAAGATGTTTATTAGATGGAGATGAAAGAGAAAGAAGGAGAGAGGGAGAAGTGATAAAGGAGAAAAAAGGTGTGGGTGCCCCAACAGAGAAAGGGCAGAGGGCAAGAGCCAAGAGAGAAAGAGGGCAAGAGAGGGACAATGTGGCAGGTTGGTCCCTTTAAGGAGCAAGGTAACCACACCTGCCAGGTGTGGCCACCTATCTGGGGACACATGATGACATCAGAGGTTGCTAGGCAACCAAGAAGCAGGTGCCTAAACACTAACATTCCTCCTTTTTTCTATAATTAAAAAATGAGGAGCTTGGGCTGCTTCTCATGTACGACAAGTTAAAGTATATAAATTTAGGTTCATTGGAAGCAGCTCTTGGTTGCTATGCAAGAAGGTAAGAGAGAAAAAGAAAATAGCAACAAAACAGCCAGATTACATGGTCAAGAGGAAAAGGGGAAGACCCTGCCCTGGAAAGTTTAGGGTAGAGGGTTGCCAGCCATGTAAGGCAGGAGGTAGGGACTGAGGAATGCTGGGAGAACCTGGAGCTGCTTGTCCTGGTTCTGAAGCACACCATTCCAGCCTTTTGTTAATAAGTGAATTATGAGTGTATATTCTCTTCTGGCTACTTTCTGCTGACCCTGGGCACATAGTAAGGAGGTCAAAAGGCTAAAATGCTGGCCAAATCCAGGAAGAACAGGCTGTTTTGATGCTGTCCAGGGTCTGTAAGAACAACCATGGCTGGAAGGGAATGTGCAGGTCCAGCTTGATGGAAGTCTGAGATCAGACTGGAAAACTTGTGGTAGGTGCTTTGGCACAATGTGGATATAGGAAACATCTGTGTCTGGCAGGATACTGAAAAATATATATAGGCAGAAGACAAAGTTAAGTAGGTTATGGAGAAAAAAAATTTAGGTGTACATTTAAAACTTTTGGGAGAGCAAACAGAGGTAGAAGGTTTGCATCAAGGAGACTTGAACGTGGGAATCGCCATTTACCTGAGGGAACCTCCATTTACCCAATTACTGACAGTAATTTAAAAGGTTTTGCTTTGGATCTGTCATTTAAGGAAATTGAGGCTATTTGGCTACAGAAGTGTGTAAACTTAGAGGCTCCTAAAGCGTTCACTTTAAGTATAGGTTTCTACAGTTAAAATTCTCCAGAAGACATCCCAGAGGAGAATCTGGAGGAACAGACTAATGGACTACTCCCATTGGGAGGGTAGAAGTCAGTGACCTGTCAAGGCATCCCAAGAATAAGGTTTAACCCATTAGAAATGGTCCTACCTGATCCAACAGCTTGTCAGCTTTGGCCAGAGAACAAGGGCACAGCTTCCCGTAGGAGACACAGTTTACCTAGCGCTAGGATTGATTGTCATAGGCAAGCGTGAGGGAGAGAAACTGTGCACGTAGAGGGAAAAAAATCTCTCCCAAGGGAATGAGGAAGTCCTAAATGGAGATCGGCAAAAAGGGTCAACCCTAGCCAGTGAAGACTGTGGCTGGGGGGAGGGTGTCCCCTCCATCTCAAAAGATAGTAGGGAGTTGCCAGAAGCTGACTGGAAGGTTCCCCTACCAAGAGAGACATTTCATGGTGATAAAAAAGGTAAACTCACCAATCCAGTGGCTGGCCAATGAGGAGAACTCACCAATCCAGCCAGAAAGGGAAGTCCCAAAACCAGGGAAAGGGGAGGAATCCCACCTTCTGAGATAGGCAATAAGTACAGTACTTATCTGGAGCCCAGTTGACCTGAGAGGTGGATTTCTTGCAGCTTATAAGAATTATTTTTAAGTTTTATGAAGGAGATAAAACTTTAGACATTTTAGCACCACAATTGTAATCTGCATTGAAATATACATTATAGAAAAGGCAATAGACATACACATTTGTGTTAACAGCATAAGCATTCTTTAAGGTGAGCTCTGAACAGGCAGAAACCTTTCCTGAAGTAGAAGGGGCAAAAGCTCACTTGATCTTAACCATTAGTATACTTACACATTATGGAGATTTAAAATCTTGAGCTTGGAACCATGATGGTGGATGGTATAGTAGAATGTTTTTGCATTAGAGTTAGATTAATAAATCAGCGCTCTACTGATAAAGGTCAAAGCTCTGGACAGTCAATATAATAAGCATAGTAACAGAAGGAAATATTAAGCCTTTTTACATATTTAGTATATCTTAAATCACCTTAGACTTTTCAACCTTTATAACTTGCATTTACCAAGCTTAAAACATTTTTTAACCCTCAAACATGTATAATTTCTGTTTACCAACCTTAAACACTTTCTGAGATGTTCAAACGTGTATAACTTGGATTTGCCAACTTTAAGACACTTTCTCAGACCCTCAAACAATATTTTTTTTGAGGGGGGCCTTTGTATGTACCATGAGACATTAGTGAGACTGCAATGAACACTTATTGTCCTTTAGCTAAAGGGATGGTAAAAGGTTTCATTCAGGCCTGTTTCTTGAGTCTGGCAATAAGGCATATTGTGTCTAAGTAGGATAATAGCAGCTCTAGGACTCCGGCTTAAGGCTTGGTCTCCTGCACATGAAGAGAACTGAGAAGACCTCTGAGGTCTCTCAAGACAGAAGTTGGCAACCTGTCTGCAGAACCCCAGACCTGCAATGTTACCCTGGGCTGGGCGAGAGTGGTGGAGGTCGCTGAATCAAGGAGCCATTTATCCTCCTCCAAGCCAAGGAGCTGGAAGGCTGGAAGTGTCTATGGCTCTTGTGGCTCTTGTGCTGGTTAAGCCTCCATGGCTTGACACAGAGGACAAGCCTGCATGGAAGCATTTTGACTCCCAGAGGTCAGTCTGCCAGCGGGCAGCCATGGCTTGTAGAGGCAGCTGCGGGATCAGTGCCCCCTTTGACTGCATTTGAAATAGTCACCTGGCAGAATTGACTTTTGGCTATACCCCAGCGGGATGGGGCATTGCAAACCTCTTGTTTTCTGTGCGGGAATGCCAACAGCCTCAGAGCAGCAGCCAAGATCTGGATCATAGTTTTTGCTGTAGATGAGCCTGTCAGGAAAACTCCTTATTATTTTTACCAACTCCTGTATGGTGACTCAATGAACATCCTCAGCTGTTTATTAAAGATGGCAGTGAGACCATGTTTGTATCTGTAGGACTATAAATACGTTTTTGGACATCTATGAGATGACTATTAACTTGCATTTGTTAGCCATTAAATATTAGGACTTTAGGTTTAGTCCCTGTTAAGGTGGAGCCTTAAAAGTCATAAATATAGTCCATTAAAGTAAGAGTACAACAGTTTTTAGTATGATTTAGTATATAAAAAGTTCATAGCTTATAAGAGTCTAAGGTTATATTATACTATAGATTAACAATAATACCATTTTTATAAAACAAGACCAAGCATATTTAACCTTTTGATAGTAAAGATAAAGCACAATGACCAAGTTTTAACATAAATACCTCTAAAATTAATAGCTCTTAATTTAGAGTATTGGTAAAAACCTGTACGTAGTAACTGTGAGTTATGAGTTTTAAAACCAACAATATTGTAGAACAGTATAAAGCAATTTTAAAATTACATTTGAATTTATTATAGCAAACCAACTAGCCAGAAAGCCTAGTGGTGAATCCAGATAATAGGCAGCTCATGGCAGGAGAAACAGCACTTATTAACTTAGGAATTGATAAAGACATAGGCAGTTAGACGTACATTTTAAATTAGCTTAATTTGAATAGACATTTATAACTTTGTAATTTTAGCATTATTAATCCAGGGTTGAATTATATATATATAGTAAAACATAACTTTGAATTTTTATAAAAATCCATACCAATTTAAAATGAGGCTTGTTGCTGTGCTAGTCTAAAAGGAGATAAAATAAACAGATAATTATGATTAAAATTGTTTAGTTTTAGATTTTTTTTTGAGAGTATAAAAAGTAACCAGAGAGTATATTTTATGAGATAGCAGAGAGAAACAGACAAGACTCTTAGTGTTCCTGGATATTAAACATTTGAGTTTGGCAAATATAGGTGAAGAAGCCAGAACTTTTCCTAGCGCGGCAGGTCATGGGCTTAGTCTGGCTAGGCCCGAGAACTTTGGTGCCTGGTACCAGGGCTTTATCAGCAGTAAGGTCGAGTTCTCATAGAAGGAATCTCATCCATGGGAAAGGATAGGGGCAGATAGGCAGCTTTAGAATGGAGGTAGGAAGTGGCACAGTGGCTTTTTAGGGCCTATAAGAGACTGCAGTTTTGCAGCTCCAAAAACAGTTGGACAGAAACAAAGTAGTAAAAGCTTCGGGTAGTAAGAGAACCCACAGCATTTGTTTGTTTTATAACCAAGATGGCGGCCAATCATGTGACTTTCCTTAATTGCCCTAAGATGGCTGTGAAACCATGTGGAGGTGGCAGTGGAGCTATAGCTCCACCCTCCTTTTCCCAAAACCAACATTGCGGTTAGCCATGTGCATAAGGAGACCAGGTGGTTGCTGGTCAGATGGCTGTCCTGGCCCAGCTTAAAACTCTCTGCATGCATATGGCATGGACGTCTGTGCAACTGAAAACCCTTCTCTGCAAGCCAGCCTCTAGCATCAGGCATTTCTCAGGAAATTTAAAATCTCACTCATGGGACCTGAAGCAGCAGTGCAATTCAAAGCAATCTGTGTGTGCACAGAGTTCCCAGTATTTGTTACCTAGAAGCAGGCTGTGTCTGTCTGAAGCGGCGCTAGAGTGGTTTCCTCAAGCCAATTTTGGTGCAGTTATGTCCACTACGTCCCCAGTGCTTGGAGCACCAGTCGTGAGCAGGGGGACAGATGTGTGTGTAAAGCAGTTGAGAGAAAGTGAAGATTTTTAGGCATAGGTGGTTAGGGATAGATAGGCATTCATGGTCTGAAAGAGGTCCTGGCATGAACAGGAGAGAGCCCTTCCTGGCCAATGCACCAGTGTTGGAACAAATTAATGAATGATGAGGTGCACAGCAGATTTTATATGAAAGAGGTTTATTAGATGGAGACAAAGAGAGAGAGAGAGAGGAGAGAGCGAGACTCCATGGGGAGAAGAAAGGGGGGCTCCCAGACAGAGAAAGGGAGAGGGCAAGAGCCTAGAGAGCAAGAGAGCAAGAGAGGGATAACGTGGTCCTTTAAGGAGGAAGGTAACCATGCCTGCCGGGTATGGACATCTGGCCTGCGACACATGATTATATCATAGGTTGCTAGGCAACCCAGAAGAAGGTGCCTAAATACTAACAATCACCATCTGAGTGTGGATCAACTGTGACCAGATAAAATTAAGATGTCTGCTGAGTGCACGAGGTACATAAAATAGCGTCCCTAGTAAGAGTCTAACAGCGATAACCCTTTCCCACCCTGAAAATCCAGAGATCCGATGGCCAGATTGTTCACCAAAAACAATGAGCATCTAGACTGGAGTTTTGGTCTTGCTCACATTCAGCTTCCAGGAAGGTATGTGAAAGTAGAAGAAAGATAAAGCAAAACAAACAAAAACCAAACTAGGAACTAGAGCCTCCAAACACTTCTGGCATTTCTTTCCTCCAGCCAGGACAGAACAAAGAAGTATCCACTAAAGACAAGGGCAGAACAGCTTGTTTTCAAAGTTCTTGCTCTAAAACTGCCTAGCTGATTCATTAATTTATACTTAAAGAAGCTTTAAAAAACAAAAACAAAAGGCAACTGAATATAGTCTTGGTTCTGAACTGGATTTGGGGATGATAGGAAGTAATCCCTGTTAACTTTCTGCTTTATGATTGAAGCTGCTAACCTTGTTTTTAGGAAATGTGCACCAAACCATTAGGGCCTGATGGGCAACCTACCTGGAAAAGGCCCCAGCATAGAGGAAAGCTGAAGGATGAGCTGCATTAACCTCATTTCTTCTAATAGCAGCAAGTTACTCTAGCCACTGCTGTCTGAACATCCCGCATACTAAAAGACAGTCTTTTTTAATAGAGTCTTACCTTAGCTGTTCCTGCTCTCTAAGGCCTTTGTCTTTTTGGTCTCTTTCTTTGCTGAGACTCTAGACTGCAGGTATTCTGGGTGCTGCTCAAGGTCATGAAGCAGTAACTTACATCTACAGGCCCTTTACTGGAACTGCTTGGCTTTGCATACATTTGCTAAGCCAGGCTTGGTACTCAAGACTTGCTACAGATCTTGTGCATGAGGTAGCCATTCCATTGGACCTGAGGTGGTCACATGCATATGACTTGCTATTCTTACTGTTTTCAGCAGACACCTCCTGTTTTGCTTAGTTAAGCCTCCTGTTTTGCTTGGATATGTTTACTTGGAAAGTCCCTTGTGGTTTGCCTATATAAATGACTTACTCTGTAATAAAGATGGCACCTTGATCAGAGGGCTGTCTTGGTGTCCCTCCTTCGTGTTCTCTGTCTCTTTTAGCCCCTTGTGCAGGTGGTTGCTATTGGTGGACACCCATGTTTCTCCATCTCCTGTTAGGAGCTGTGCATTCATTGCTGAATGTCAGGTCATAAATTTCACCTGAAAGAAAATTCAGGAGAAACCAAGAAATGTTTCACCTCCTGAGACCTCCAGGTGTCCCTCATTTCTGGTGTGTGTGGCTGAGTGGCTGCTCTCTCTCCTTCAGGCTGTGTGTGTCTGCAAAAAGGGCACAGTAGGGCTTGTTCTTTCAAAAGGACTGCACTAAGACTATTTACATATGTATATTTCATTCCAGAGGCTATTACCATGACTCTTTAACTATACATTTAACCCATCCCAGTTGAGATGTTTATGATTAAGTAAAGCTTACATTGTTCTCTTTCCTTCTAGTCTCAGCTAGTACTTTCAGACAGAAAAGAAAGTTAATGGATATCTCAAAGAGCAACACAAGTAAAAAATAATTATATCTACAAGGAACTCTCAGTATCTAAAAGATAAAGTATAGTTAGCCTGAAGTATATTTTCAAAAGTAGAATTGAAAGAACCCGGTGGCAGCTTAGCTCTGAGGATGATGTCAGGGGCCAAAGGAGCCTTCTCATGAGTGGTGAGAGAGTATAATTCCTCCAGAAATGAAAGCTCAGAAATGTGTACAATATTCCTGCTAAAGAAAACCCATAACCAAATTGGCACTCAGCATTTTTCTTGGAATCCATAAATTTGTACTTCTTTGTCCCCTCTGTTTCCGTATGTAACAATATTGATCTCCAAGGTTATGATAGAGACATAGATGTTCTTCTTAGCATATCTCTTCTTTACATACTTGAGCAGAGATGGCTCTCCCTAAAAAATCTGAGCTCGCTAGCTTGACCCTTTGCCGATGTTTTAGAAGTTGGCTAGCAAATCTTTGCTAATGCTTAAAATTAATATTTTAACTTTGAACATAATGGAATTGAATATAATTATGACATATCAGGTCAGACTATGCCAAATTACAATAATAAACAATCACATAACTAATAATTTAAAAAAATCACACATTTTCAATGCCTGTGGTGGTCCTCCATTGTCAGCCTGATAAGATGGAGAAACACCTACAAGCTTGGTAAAGTACACCTACAGGAACGTCTCTGACAGTGAGTCCAGAAATCATGGAATGGGTGGATTTCTTGACATTGCAGGGAAATGATTGAGGAAAGAATGTTACTGGGGTTTGTATTTTATCATTACTCCTTACTGGATTCTGCTCCTCTCTGGTTCCCAGCTGCCAAGTAGTAAGGAGCAACCTCTGTCATGTAGGCTTATTGTCCACAGCCCTGTCTGTCATTTTTAACAAAGTCTCAATCACTCAATTTTGCCAAAGAAGACCTGGGAGCCAGATGGCTAGAGGGAAAGCCTGCTGGCTCAGAGAGGCAGAAAAATAAAACATCCAGCTGACCTTCCTCCTCAGCTGACATCCCCAAAAAGATGCTCTCATTCTCCACACCATCTCAAAAAACCCTCAAACTGAATGTTCCTCCCTTCCACTTCCTATGTCTCTCTCTCTCTATCTGTTCTTCTGACTTCTATTTTTTTTTCTATGTTCATTCTCTGTCAACTGATTGCTCGCTTCACTTCTTGACCTGTGATTGTCTTTATTTCTTCCTGTGTTGAATTAAATGTGTGTGCTAGGGCTGAGCCACACCACAATTAGAAACAGGTTTTTCCAGTAAACAACACAATCTTGGGGGTTCACAGTGTGATCAAATATGCTGCAACACTAGTGGACCTATAACCATCCACTGAACCCTCTGAAATCACGAGCTAAAAGAGATCCTTCCTTCCTCCCTCAGGTTGTTCTTTCGTGTATTTTGTTTCAACAGTGAAAAAAACTACCTAATTTGTTCCCTCAGTACAACAAAAGTTAATTTTTAGCCGAAGCCATATGTCTTTTGCAGTTGGATGGAAGTTGGTGAATTGCATGGGTTGGAAATGGAGAAGTATGAGATTTTTGTTACCCATAGTTACTTGGGGCCCACGTTGGTGGGGGTCCTCTATCTGTAGTGTGGTTCACTCTTGTGACAGGTGAAAATGTAACTGCCAAAGCTTCTAGTAAGCTCTTCTCTGTTAGTCTAGAAGCACACACTGTGTTCTTAACCCAAACCACATGATCAGCTAGAAAAGTAGGGCTATGAATTTATAAAATTCTGGGTGATCAGCACTCTTTTTCTCATGGCTTCTGGAAAAACTGTGACGTGTGATGAAGAGAAAGGGGTTTGAGTATTATAATAGATAAGATGCACTGAAAAACACTATGCTGGTTTCAAGAAGAATGGTCCTCATAAGTTCATATATTCGAATGCTTTGTCCCCACTTTGGAACTACTTGAGAAGGATTAGGAGTTGTGGCCTTGTTGGAGGTTTGTCACTGGCTTCAAAAGATATGACATTCCCAAGTGTTCTCTCTCTCTCTCCCTCCTATTCCCAGATCAAGATGTGAGCTCTCAACCTCAACCAAATGACAGTCACCATGCCTGTCATTTTCTGCTCGGGGCAGGCCTGGAACTCAGCCTCCAGAGGAAGAATGGGTGTTCCATTTCTCTCAGGAGCAGCTAGAGTGCTTTAGAGCAAGTCCCATGTGCTAGGCCAGGGTGTAGAAAAGGTTTTCCACAGCGTTACAGTTTAGCTCTTTTAGCATGAGATCACCAGTGGCAATGGAAGCTCTGGCATTTCAAAACCATGGTGATACCAAAGTGTTAGAGAGCTGGGTTAAACTGCTGTGCTATGTACAGCAAAGGTGGGGGGGGGAGTGCAGGAGAGGGAAGCCCATGCCTAGTTGGCTTGCAGCTGAGGCACAGGCCTGGTGAGTCCCAGGCTCAGCAGGCTGTAGGGTAAGGCCCTGTGAGATGTGGCTGGCGGGGCTGATTGCGGAATCTCAGGCAGTCTCATAGTGGAAGGCTGATTGTGTCACACAGCCAGTCACTAGCATGCATGTACCCCCAGCAGCCCATTTATTTGAAATCAGGAATTTATAAATCTTTGGGCAGTGGGAGAGATTTTGAGGGTGAACATGTTTGATAAGCCAGGGTCAGGCAGTCAGGGATACTTGATTTGCATGTAGTGATATAGTGCCTCATTTTCCATACAGGAGCGTGGTCCTATCACAAGAAAGAGAATGCAGTACTTAATTAGTCTAAGAACAAATAAAGGTCACTTATTAAGACTAAGATCCTTAGCAAGGTGAGTCATTTCTAGGGATACATAGTTAGCTGAAGCTTATCAGGAAAGGATCTGGCCCAAGGGTTGTATAACCCTCCTTACAAGACCTGGAGATCAGGGGAGACTTTTAGAACCCTGCTGAGAAAAGGGAGTCTGTCACCATAGACCAAGAACAAATAAATGGCTATCCAGAGATGTCAGACTTCAGAGACCCACATGCCTTTGCTCCATCATGAACTCTAACCCTCTGAAACTGTAAGCCAAGTTAAATGCTTTTTTTTTTTTTTTAATTATAATCTGCCTTGGTCTTAAGGTTTTACACAAAATAGAAAAGTAAGACAGAATACCTCATTTATTTTTCTTATTTGCATCACAAAAGCACCAGCATAAATATCTGTTTTGAGGATATAGGGAACCCAGATTGGTGAATATTCTTTAAACCTCTCTGTAGTGAAAACTAGTAGCATTCAGCCTTCACCAGCCCACAAAACTAATGAAGGCAGTGTTTAAATTCTCTAAGGGGAAGTGTGTGGTGCTGGAAAATCTGCTTAAAAGCAGCCTTTCACTCAATATGCAGGGCTCAAACACCCCAAATTTCAGAAGTGACACTCGAAACTGTCCCTGAGAGTCCAGAAAACAGTGGAAAAGGTGGTGTGCAATGACTTCCCAACCACCACTGGGTGTCACTAGAAGACTAAGGTTAGAAATAGAGTGTGTGTGTGAGAGAGAGAGAGAGAGAGAGAGAGAAAGAGGGGGGGGTAGGGAGAGAGAGGGAGAGAGAGAGAATAGAGGTAGGGAAAATGTAAATCATTTATAAGAAGAAAAGTAGAAGGTGCCCCAAGATGGTCCCAGGTACACTTAGAGGGAGCAGTGGGAGTTGTGAAATCTACTCAGCTGAAAAGACTTTTACATGGATTTAAGGGCTGTTGCTACTACCTAATGTATATGACAGTGCACACATGACTTTGTGTGTTCATGTGTGTGCACCTGGGAAGTAAGGATTTGTTCTTCTATCCATTACAGCTTTCCAAGCATTTAGTATTATCACAAGACCAACTACTACATTAATACTTTTGAAAAGATAAAAAGAAAAATTTATCTTCATGCTATGTATGTTGAGTTAGAAACAGATTGAAGGCCAATGGATCTAAAATATTTATCCCTTAAAAAAATGTCAGATTATGGGCTGAAGAGATGGCTCAGTGGTTAAGAGCACTCTGCTCTTCTAGAGGATCTGAGTTCAATTCTCAGCATCCACATGGCTGCTCACAACTGTCTATACCTATAGTCTCAGGGGATTAAATGTCCTCTTCTGGCTTCCTCAGGAAGCAGACACACAAATGGCACATTGACATACACGTAGATAAGATACTCATACACATAAAGTAGCTAAAAAAATTAAATGTCACATTAGAATAAGGAAAAAGAAAACTTTTCATTTCTAATTAAAATCCTTATCTAACCATTTGATGCCACAAGCTGGATACCGCTAATGTGTTCTATGAGTCAAGAAGATAATTTGGAACAAGCCTGGAGAGATGATGAACTTGCTAGGAGCTCTTGCAGAGGACTCAGGTTCAATTCCCAGCACACACAGCAGCTTACATATAGCCCCTCGTGATTCCAATTTCAGAGGCCCTAATGCCCTCTTTTGACCTCTGAGGGCCTCTATATGCATGTGGGGCACACTCAGGAACACATACAGACACATAAATTGAATATTAAAAAAATAAGGCAATAGATAATGCAAATACTATTTAATTCCAATTTTGTGACTTTATTAAATGATATATCAAAACTAGATAATTACCCTGTTTGGTAAGTGAACCAAATGGTCAGAAGGAATATTGTTCTATAAAATATTACTGGCCATCCTAAAACTATACAGTGAATATAATAGCATCAGGGAAACTAACAATGAGCTATTATCCTGGACTTCTCTGTCTTTACTTGTTGGGTCTCAGTTTTTATTTATAAGCCAAACATGGTGGCTCACACCTGTAGGTGTTATGATTTGAAAGATTTTGGAGGGTAATTTGAGAGACTCATTTGAGCTCACAAGTTTGAGACCAACCTACACCACATAGCAAAACTTTGCCTTGAAAGAAAAACTGCATGTAACACACCAGAATAAATGAAGAAGATTCCCTAGTTTCAGGTACCTCAGTCCTTTGGGACTCTAAAGGTCCCAATGGGACTAAAGGTCCCAATCACTGTTAGTATGTTGAGTACAGGTTATAATGCTCAATTTTAGGTTCACAGCAGAATCATTTTGGAAGTTAAAAATATATTGAATTCCTTCTAAGATTTTACTTCATTGATCTGGAGTACAGACTGAGCAAAAGACTTTTTTTTTTTTTTTTTTTTTTAAATTCCTAGGCACATCTAAAGCCTAGCCAAGGTTAGGAGCTATTGCATCAAAGTGTAATTAATTTTGCAAAATCTTTATTATTCTATGTGAGAGGGCACATGCATGCTATAGCATGCCTGTGTGAAGGAGGTCAGAGTAAGACTATGTGGCTAGAACTCTGGTGGACAGCTTTGCAAGTACCTTTATGCTATGAGCCATCTTGCTGGCCTTTTTTTTTTTTTTTTTTTTTAATGGGTCTCTGTGTTCAAGTGCTCCACCTCGGCCCCCACAGCTGCTGGCTCTTGCCTTCTGCCAGTTTATAGAGAACTTTTGTAAAGCTGTAACTTACTTAGCTTCCACATCTGGGCGTATGAGGAACTCTTATTGTGTTGTTTTTAATACAAATAAATACAAAAAGGGAAATAGGCAGTTAAATTTTTGAAAGTGGAAACCACTAATTTAAAAAAAACGTTTTAAAAGTGTACATACGTACCTGCTTATTTGCATCTCAAGCAATAATGTATTTGTGTTAAAGAGACCATATTATACATGGGAACCTATATGCTATGTCTTTCAATGTTTTTTCCAGCATGGAATTGGACCTTTGGGTGTGCAGTATATGGCTATAAAGTTTTCGTACGTCCCTGTTGTATTTTATCCAACCACTGCCTGAGCTGATGATCGCTCTAGGTATTATTTCGTTGCTATATACAGTCCTGTACGTGGATTACGTGCGTCACGAGGCTTCTGCCAATGGTTTTTACAAGGTACTTTCTTAGGCATGAGATTGCTGAATGGATTTGAAATCTGGATAAATTTAATGTCCAATTTGCAGACCAATAATTTAGAGGCCAATAATCGTCTTTAAAAAAAAATTATGTCACTGATGCTGGAAGGGCCAGAGTTAGAGACTCCGAGGCGTGGCGGGAACCAGTACTTCCGAGCACGTGACCTCGCCCCGCCCCTCGGAGACACGCCTCCGCCGGCGCGTGCGCAGAGACTCCGGGAGGCGGCTGGAGGGGCTGGGACGAGGACCCCAGCTTTGAAGGTTGGGTTCTCGCGGTGCGGGACGGGGTTCGGGACCGGGGGCGGAGCTTTCCGGCGCGCTGCTTCCGGCCAGACGCCGGGCCGGGCGTGGACTTCCGGCGGCGGCTGGCGGCGGCCGCGGCGGCCGCGGCGTCTGGTTCGGAGCGCGTGGTCCCTCGTGGACTGGCCTGTAGTGGCTCTTCCGGGAAGGGTCCTCGGCCGCAAGCGGGACCGGCCTGCGGCCTTTAAACGCGCGCTCCCGGCATGTGCACGTGAACCCTGAAGGCTGATCTTGTGAGGTCTCAGGCGCCCCAGATGTTCTCCGCCGGGAGGGCGGTTGGGGCGGCTGTAGTTGCCGCGCTCTGTCTCCAGCTTCAGGCCGGCTTGTTAGCCAACGCAGCTGGTGTTAGAGCTCCAGGGGCCGTAGGGATGGCAGCCAGCTGGAGTTGCCCGGAGTCGCTGTAAATGGTAGAGGCGCGTTTTAAAGCGGTTCTCGTGCCCACGCTCTATGATGAAGGCTTATTCAGCATTCCGGGATTCCCGTCCAGGTGACCCCTCCTGATAATCTTTAATACCAGACACTGGCAAGAATTTGCTCCGCTGCATGACTTAAGTTTAGCAAGTGTTCAGCTTTAAATATTTATGAACACTGTCTTGTATTTTAGCATTCCTGGATTTAAATTCAGAACCATCTTTCCTGATCATATGTATGCAACACCGATATAAAGATCTCTACACATTTTTGCTGAACAGTTTTTGTGGTTTTCAAGATGATTTTTTTTCAGGCCGCATGTTTTTTACAAATCGCTGGCTGCTAGTTAAACGAAAGTAAAAACAAGCAACATATTAGTTCATGAATCTTCAATTTTTTGTGAGTAATGAACATTTACATGTAAAGTGCCCAAGCAGTAATCACTCAATAAATGTAGCTGGTCTTAATGTATTCATTGTCATCCAAACTGATAGAAAATTGACTAACGAATTTCCCCTCCCTGAGCCTAAGAGCAAGGGCGTCACCCTTGAGATAAGCTTGGTAATGGGTGGTGCAAGTCCCCACTCTTAGTAAGAGCATCATAGTCATTGCTCAAGAGAAGCGACACGTGAGTACCTTTAGTTTCATGTCTTTTATCTCCAGTAAATGTACACTTGAATGAATTGTCTACATTAGCGAGGTGTCTAAAACTGACATCTGCTTAGCTAATATGTAGTTTTATGAAATTCTCACTTTAAGAAGCCTAATTTTAGGGATCTGCAAACAAAACCCCACTTTTTTTTTTTTTTTTTAAGGGAATGGTGGAACAGAACTAAAATTTAAGGAAATCTATTCCTCTATTAGGGTAGTTGACTAACTTTCTGCTTTCCTTTATTTAGTTAAAGGAATCTGTTATTTTAACTCTATTGTATACATGGTGACTGTGGTTAATAATATATTGGATTTTTGAAAAAGCTAAGTGCATGTAAACTGTTCTCATCACAATATGTTAATTATATATGGTAACTCACTTATTAACTAGCTAAATTTAGTCATTCCACAGTGTATGTGTGCTTCAGAATATCATGTTGTATGCTGTGAATACATAAATTTTATCTGCCAGTGTAAGAACACTATACTTAAAAAAGATTCTACATTATTAAATTAGAGGAAATATGTAGGCATATGTTGGCTTGCATGAATAGTTTATAAGATTAACAAAATATACAGTCTTAATGGTGAACACATGAACTCATTGTCTGAATGGATTGTGATATTCACAGTATTTAATTAAGAACAATATGAGTGTAAATTTTAAGTAATCATCACATACCAAAAGTAGTACCATTTATGACACATTAAGAAAATTATTATTTGAAAAGTAATACTTTCCTAAGCATATGCAAGGCTATAGTCCTAATTCTCTGAAATTGTTATCACTTAGAGCCCTTCCTGTTCCTTATCAGTCCCTTCAAAGTTCACTACAGTTTTTCTTGTTTGGAGGCAAACCTTGTAAATGTTCTGTGTTCAAACACTGAAATTTGTGTTTGGTTTTATTTGTTTGGTTGTCAGGAATGATTAACTTTTAGAGTTAGTCTACATGCATTAGATTTTGTTATTTTTTTGGTGTGTGTGTGTATCTAACTTCTTATCTAGTACTAAGTTTTGACAAAAGCTGTACAAAATTCTGTAATAGTTCATTCCTGTAATAGGAGGTAAATGCTTTGATACAAACCCCTGTTTTTCTTGAGTTTTCAACAAAGATTTAAAGTATTCAACTTGAATACTAAAAAGAATAACCTTAACTATAAGAAATAACATTTCTGAGAATATTTGTATTATCCTCTTGCTTTTCTCTGTAAGTTTATTCTATAAACGTATTCATGGGGCCCAGGGAGATGGCTCAGCCCTTAAGGGCACTTCGGCTCTTCCAGAGAATGTGAACTCAGCGTCCAGCATCCATATGGTCATTTAAACTGTCTGTAACTCCAGTTCTAGGGGATCTGATGCTGTCTTCCAGCTCCTGGGGCACCTGACATGCAGGTAGTGTGCAGACTACCTGCAGACAAAATACCAAGACTAATTAAATAATAATGAAATATTTTAAAAGCATGCATTCGTGAATGATCTGCTACGTGCTTTCGCATATGATTAAAAACTGAAAGCTTACTTTCACATTTTGTAAACGAGTTTATTTCTACTGCTATACAGCATTCCATGGAATGAATATACAAATTATTCATCCCGCAACTAATGATCTGTGTTGTTTCTTGTCGTTTGCTGGTGTGGTCATTCTTCTGACATTCTTCAAGTAGGATATTGGGTCATGAATGTTAGGCCTTACTGGGTGATGCCAAGAGGCACTGACACTAGCTTATGCCATCCTAGGGGTTACGCCATATTCTTGCCTATCTTCTCTAGCGTTTTTGCTAGTCTGCTGGGTGGAAATATTCTGGCTTGGGATTTGCTTTGCATTTTCTTTCATCTTCCCAATGAGGTTAAACATCTTCACATCTCTATTGCCCACTAGGACTTCCTCATCTGTGAACTGTTCATGTCTTCTGACCACTTTGCTTATTTGGCATTTACTTCTGTCCACAAGAGTTCTTCACACGTCCTGTGTCTTACTTTGTAGGGTGTGTGTGTTGCATATTAAAATTTCTTTCCTTTTACTTCAGCCTATTTCCCCATTCTCTACTTGTTTCTTTACTTTTTTATCGTTTGGTTTCCTTGTGTTCTTTCCATGAAATCTGATAAGACTGTAGTTCCAGCTCTGAGGGTGAATGTTCCCACTAGGAATTTGTTTTTTTGACCAAATCAAGCCAAAGCAGATGACCATAGATACAGGAAGTTGCAGCTTCTCATCAGCCACAAACACCCCCAAATTATGGTGATTTTTATTTTTATTTTTATTACCTTTTTATTTCTCCTAAGACAGAGTCTTATTAAACAGCCCTGGCTGGTCTGGAACTCACTATGTAGACCAGACTAGCCTTGAACTCAAAGAGATGTGCTTGCCTCAGCCTCCTGAGTGCTGGGATTAAAGATGTGTGCCACCACACCTGGCCCCTTGCTTTTTTTGTTACAATTATTTTTGCTTATTTTATTGTGGAATAATTCTGTAAAAGAGCATATATCATAGTTTTTCAAATAACAGTTGTGTTAGTTTGGGTTTTATTGTTGTGAAGAGACACCATGACCATAGATAGCAGCTCTTTTACGGGAGAAAATATTGGAGGCAGGATGATGACATGTACTTCAGAGGTGAGTTCATTATCACCATGGTGGGAAACATGGCAGCATGCAGTCAGATTATATGAGACCGCAAAGCTGTCTCCACAGTGACACATGTCATCCAAGAAGGCCACACGTAATAATACCACTCCCCATGGGCCAAGCATTCAAATACTAAGTCTGGGAGCCATTCCTGTTAGAACCACAACAGTCAAATGCCAAATTAAGTACCCACCCCCAACCCACATGGTAGGGACAGAACTCCAGCATTTGTTGGTCAGCATTTGCAGCCCATCTAGGGTAACTAGAGCAAGGGTTGACTGCAAATTCCAGAGTAGTTCCTAAGCTTAACTTGTGTAAAGTTTATACATGGTGTGAAAGCTCTCAGTTCTGAGAACCCTATCAGTACAGACATTCTCCTTTCATTCATGCATGTTCTAGACCCCAGGCTTGTGGTGCACTCAGACTTCCACCTGGCTTAGTTGCGCCCATTGTTAGTCAGTAAATTCCCTTTTCTTTTAATGTTATTATTTTTGTTTGTTTTTTGCTTTTTGTGTTTTGAGACAGGGTTTCTCTGTGTTGCCTACGTTATCCTGTACTTGCTTTGTAGACCAGGCTGGCCTTGAACTCACAGAGATCCACCTGCCTCTGCCTCCCTGAGTGCTAGGACTACAGCTGTGGGCCACCACGCCTGGCTGTAAATTCCCTTTTCTAAAGCTCCCTTCTAATAAACCGCCTAGAGATTTTATTTCTAAGTAAATGTTTTCTGTTTTTGTACGCTTGCTTTTAAATGAGTCATAGTTTTTCCCTCCTGACATTGTAAGGTTGATGGGTTGGAGTCATATAATCTAGGTCCAAGTCCTCCATTAAACAAATTGGATGTGTGAGGAACTTACCCGCAAAATGTAGCCTCAGGCTGAAAGGCTCCAGGAGGGTAGCTTCCTGTTTGGTCAAGAAAAGGTGTTTTTAACTCCTTGTGAAGGTGGCAGCATCAGTGTTTAGAAGGTAGGTTGTGAGGGTCATCTTCGTACAACTGGAGTATTGACGTTAACGTGTGATTCACGGTTTTTCAGTTTTACACAACTGTACGTTTTTAACACTAGGAGCATTTCACAGTATACTTTTTGCTGTGTTTAATAGCAGTGGAGTTTCTACTGATAATGTGGGACATCATTTTCATTCACTTCATTTCCTTTTCCATATTTAATTCTTTATCCTGTGTAAGGCAAAGTTGTAAACCTTATACTGTGATAAAAAATTCATACAATTATAATATTGCTGAGGTGAAACTGAAAGGTGCTAAGGCGCTGGACTGGCGGTTTACGGGCTCTGGCCGCACTGGACTGGCGGTTTATGGCTCTGGCCGCACTGGACTGGCGGTTTATGGCTCTGGCCGCACTGGACTGGCGGTTTATGGCTCTGGCCGCACTGGACTGGCGGTTTACGGGCACTGGCCGCTCTGGACTGGCGGTTTACGGGCACTGGCCGCACTGGCCGCACTGGCCGCACTGGCTGCTCTGGACTGGCGGTTTACGGGCACTGGCCGCACTGGCTGCTCTGGACTGGCGGTTTACGGGCTCTGGCCGCACTGGACTGGCGGTTTACGGGCTCTGGCCGCACTGGACTGGCGGTTTATGGGCACTGGCCGCACTGGCCGCTCTGGACTGGCGGTTTACGGGCACTGGCCGCTCTGGACTGGCGGTTTACGGGCTCTGGCCTCTCTGGACTGGCGGTTTACGGGCTCTGGCCGCACTGGACTGGCGGTTTACGGGCTCTGGCCTCTCTGGACTGGCGGTTTAATAGCTCTGGCCACACTGAACTGGCGGTTTAATGGCTCTGGCCGCACTGGACTGGCGGTTTAATGGCTCTGGCCTCTCTGGACTGGCGGTTTAATGGCTCTGGCCGCACTGGACTGGCGGTTTACGGGCACTGGCCGCTCTGGACTGGCGGTTTACGGGCACTGGCCGCTCTCACAGAGGGACCAGGCTTGACTTCCACGCCCACCTGATGTGTACAGGCCTCTCTAACTCCACATCCAGGGGATCGGACGCTGACTTCTGGCCTCCTCAAGCCCCAGTCAGGCATGAACATGTGGTGCACAGACATACACATAAAATAAAAACCAAAAAAAAAAAAAAAAAAAGGATATTATTTAAAACCTAGGATTGCTAAATCTTTAGAATTATTTTATTTTGATTTGGAAGGCTATGTCCGATGTAAACATCTATTGAGGGCTTTTAAGATGATCAAATAAGTATTTGGTTATTGAAAACGTACACATAGCATTTGGTGCTAGAGATATAGCTTAGTTGTTAGAGTGCTTTCCATGTATGCACAAGCCCTGGATTTGATCCCAAGCACTGCATTAACCTGGTGTGGTATCTAAGGCCTGTAATATTAGGGAAATGGAGGCAGGAAGATCAGGGTGCAAGGCAGCCTAAGACACATGAGACTGGCTCAAAACCAAGCATGTCTTGTAAACATCTGGCTGTGTCGCTTTGCATCTTGAAGAACATCTGCGGAGTGGCACATGTTATAAATTGTTATTCTTGAGGGTAAGTCAGACCTGTAGCCCTTGAGACTGTCTCTGTGGATAATATTGAATAATTTCTTAGTCCTGATTTTTTCTTTATCCTTTTTTGGTTTTGTATTTTGTTTTTCAAGACGGTTTCTCTGTGTAACCTTGGCTGTCTTAGATTCTCTTTGTAGACTATGCTTGCCTCGAACTCACAAGAATCTGCCTGTCTCTGGCCTTCCTGAGTTCTGGGATTAAAGGCGTGCACCACTGTGCCAGATTTGTTTACCTTTTAATGTCTACCTTTGGCACACAGAATGAAATGCCAGACAAAATTTAGAAGTATAGGCTAAAAAGGGGCTTGTAGTGGTTATACCTTTCACTTAGATAATAACCAATATTTGGTTATTTAATTTAAAAAAAGTAAGTTTATAGGAAGGAAGCAGGATAGTCTGAGCATTTTGCTAACAACCAGTTTTAGAACAATTTAGTTTCCTGGGAAGCCCCAGTTTTTTTCATGTATCATTTAGTGATTTTACTTCATTGACTGCCTTTAGTTTTCTCTGGTTATTACCTACCTGCAATTTGAGGCAGGTGATAAAGTAGATTATCATCATTTGATTAGCAGTTATTAGGTGTGGTCTCGCCTCTCTGTACTGGTCTTGCCCCTTGTGCTGTCTTCTACTGTCCTGTAAATGGGACTTGCTCTAGGGATTGGTTGTTTCTCCCTCCCACATCAGAAACACTGTAGCCAGCTCGCTCTGGCTGTGGTGCCTCACTGTAGCAGCTTTCTATTGTGTTTTCATACTTGTTCTGTTAGCACCCATTTTCCAGAGAAAGTGGGAACATGTAAAACTTCCTTGCTGGTGACTTCTCAGTGCTCTTAGAACAGCTGTCCTTGCCTCTGTCACCACTAGTGTGATACAACCAGCTCTTACCTCTAACCAAGAGATGGCCAATCTTGCTCATTATCCTCCACTTTATGTTTGGTTAGTCAGATTAAACAAGCCTTTTCTCTCCGTAAGGCTGTCACTCTGTCTTTTGCATGGATTTCTCTTCTGCCAGTGCTTCGCATATCTGGCTCCTTTTAGGGGAGGGGCTTCAACTTGATTAGCTCAGTTACTCTACAGTTCTTTGCAAAATTTCCTCACCCTGTCAACCAATGTAATTTCATCATGATTTACTTTAATGTCATCCGTATTTATATATCCATTCTCTATCAATCATACTATGTAGAACACAGTCCTGGAGATAGCAGAAAGCTTGCATGTCCTAACTCCCAAAGTGACAATCACATAGTCATTGATCAGAAAACCTCTCTAAAATGATGTCTATAACAAGGAGAAAGCTCTGCAGGAGAATGTGGAAAGAGCTCTTTTGTAATTCTGTGGTGGCCTTTGAAGATTACCTGCAGCCATTCCTTGAGCATCTTCTCTGCCAGTGTTGTGAACAGCTGTGATTACATGTTACCGTGGCACTGTGACCTCTGTCATCTGTTGTAAGCTTTCATTTTCTCACCTAATAAAGGAATTGAAGTAGATCTGCTGCAAGGTAACAAGCAGTCCAGGCACCTACCAGCCCCTGTACCTTAATATCTGTCAGGGGTGAGCTTACTTTGTGAGGTCACAGTCGGCTCCTAAAGTCTCAACACTGCTGTCGTTTTAGTTCTGCTCACATGGAGTCAACAGACTGTGATTATAGTCTTAAAGTGTGTGGAAGCTACCGAGTCACTTTCCAATTAAAAAGACTGAATATTTGTTCTAAGAAAAAAAAATGCATAGTCTACAATTCTCTTGTATAAGTTATCCAAAGGGAAAAATCGTCTTAGTGTCTTTTTATAAAAATGGAATAATCTATTCAGCCCTCTCTCCTCTTGCACAGAGTAGTTATCTAGTTGGATGGACAAAAGTTGGCCATGTGTTCATGCACTTCAAGTGAGCCAGTGCAGCAGGGCATCCAAGAACCTATGGGACTCCTTCAGCAGACAAAAACAGTGCAGAGAACAACTGGATGTTCTTTAATAGTGACTGTGATAGGGAATGAAAGTGCAGTGACGCTTTAGGCTCTTGAGGCTTAGGCATCTGCTCCAAAAGTTCCTTCTGAAGTATTGAAAGTAACCAGCGTCTTCCCTGATAGTGGGAAGTCTTCCTTGGTTTAGCAGATGTTGGATCCCTAAATCAAGGTAAAGATGAGCATAATCTAGTGCTTATAAATGTTTTATTCTATACACCTATAGAAAAATGCATTCATTAGTTCCAAGAAATCCAGACTACAGAGAAACACACAGTTTTTCTCCTTCGTTTTCCTCCTCACATCCTTTCCTGACTTGTCTTCTTTCTCTCCTCACTAAATAGCATGGACCTTCAAATCTCTGAACAAGATGATGAAAAGAAGTACACTTCTGTCTGTGTTGGCAGAGAAGATGACATTAGAAAGTCAGAAAGAATGACAGCTGTTGTCCATGACAGAGAAGTGGTCATTTTCTACCATAAAGGGGAATATCATGCTATGGACATTCGCTGCTACCGTAAGATTTATTTTCATTTATGGAATTTGTATTTGTTCCTCATTAAACTATAAAAATTCAGTTTCATGAATAGATATATCAATTCCTTTTCAGATTCTGGAGGACCCTTACACTTGGGAGAAATTGAGGTATGTAAAATTAAATTTACTCTAAGCAAACTCAGATGTTTCCTATATTCTTATTTTATTATATATTCCTTATTCGAAGATTAATAATTTATATTCAATTCTACTTTAGTGCTTTGAAGATGATTGCCTCTGTTCTTACCTAGTCATATCGTAAAATGCAAAGAAAACCATTTTGCAGATAAATGATAACTATGAATATCTTTTGGCCTAACAAGTATGCTGAGATAATCTACCCCATGCATATAATTGCACAGATGTTTGACTATGTACAGGAAAAGTATATTATACTATCATTACAATGGAAAACTTGAGACCACCTCATTAAGTACATTATAACATAGTCATGTTGGGGAATATTATGCACTCATTAAATTAATGAAGCAAGCCTATGTGTGCAGGTATGGAGAGATGTTCACAATGCATTTGAGTATTAAGAGCAAATGGAGTAGTTCCAATGAGTCTAATGCATTCACTTTTTATTTATATATTGTATGCTTTGAATTTTATGAGTATATATTTTCAATATAATAAAAAGTTTTCAAAGTATTTTAGAGAAACTACATTTTAAAATCTTATCTGAAGAATTTGGGGAAATTGTCTTTGCCTTCTTAGTTATCTAATTTCTGTCTTCTATTTGTTTGTGGGTTTTGTTATGTTTTGTTTTGTCTAAGAAAAGAACAAGCCTGAGTTTCACTCTCTATGCACTTGCTATTTGCCTGGTAACTATATCTGTTCTTGTTCCTTATGTTACAGGGCATGTATTTAAGTTATAAAAATGTGACTCTTTGCTGATACCTCTGTGGGAACCCAAATTAACATTCCTCTGATTCTGGTGCACTGGGCTGTAAGCATATGTTGAGAATGCTATAGAATTGTCTCCAGTGTTTTAGCCTATAAAGAATTTACTTCTCAACATGTGAGCTACAATCTAGCGCTCTTGACATGTTGGAGCCTCTCAGACATGCAAAACCCATGGTTGGCAATACTTCACTAAGGCAATTTAAAACTTGGGATCAGCTTGGAGACCAGCCTGGTCTGCAGAGGAAAGTTCAGGACAGCCAGGGCTCCATGGAGAAACCCTGTCTCAAAAATTTTCTTAAAGGTTGGGACCACAAATCGCTTATTCATTAGCCTTGAACTCATACATAGGTCTTACAATTCTCCTAGAAGATAGTGAAAGTTTCTCTGGAAGCACCAGAAGCCCTGTCCCTTTTCTGTCAAGGAAGTGACATTAATAGAGATAAGGCACTGTGATCTTCGTCTGCTGGAGCTCCCGCTCAGTGTGTTCTAACCTGATACAGAAAGGACTTGATTGTCCGCAGATTAGGTTTCTCTTTGTGCTGAATAACTTGTAAGTGGGGGAAGGGTGGAGCGCCACCTTTGTTTGTTTGTGTTGTGCGTTTATTCATTTGTCTGGACGATCCCTGTGAGCAAAGAGGATCACTCTGCAGAGGCCGCTCTGGTCTTCATCAGGCTCCACGGATTGAAAACCCAGATGAGGCTTAGAGGCCAGTGCCTTCACCTGCTCAGTTGTTTCACTGGCAGACTCATCCTTGTTCCTGACTCAGTCCAGGCTGGCCTCAAGTTCAAGGTCCTTCTGCCTCATCTCCTCAGTACTGGGATGACAGGCAAATGCCTGCTCCTGGAGCTGTTTTTTGTTTTTTTTTTTTAATTTTTTATTAATTACAATTTATTCACATTGTATCCCCCCTGTAGCTCCTTCCTCCCCTCCCAATCCCATCCTCTCTCCTCCTTCTCCACCCATGTCCCTCCCCCAGTCCATTGATAGAGGGGAGGTCCTCCTCCCCTTCCTTCTGATCCTAGTCTGTCAGATCTCATCAAGGGTGGCTGCATTGTCTTCTTCTATGGCCTGGTAATGCTGCTCTCCCCTCAGGGGGAGGTGATCAAAGAGCAGGCCAATCAGTTCATGTCAGAGATGGTCCCTGTTCCCATTACCATGGAACCCACTTGGACACTGAACTGCCATGGGCTACATCTGTGCAGGGGTTCTAGGTTATCTCCATGCATGGTCCTTGGTTGGAGTATCAGTCTCAGAAAAGACCCCTGTGCTCAGATGAAGCTGTTCTTTAACCCAGCTCTCCTGCATTGGATTCTTAACTAACTCAGATTTGTCATAACACTTGAAATGTCAAGAGTATTAATCTGTTATTTTTCTCCTCCAGGATTTCAATGGACAGTCATGCATAGTTTGCCCCTGGCATAAATACAAAATCACTTTGGCAACAGGAGAAGGATTATATCAGTCTATAAACCCTAAAGACCCATCAGCAAAACCCAAGTGGTGTTCCAAAGGCGTAAAGCAAAGGATTCATACCGTGACGGTGGATAATGGCAATATTTATGTCACACTTTCTAAGGAACCTTTTAAATGTGACTCTGATTTTTATGCCACTGGAGAATTCAAAGTGATTCAAAGTTCTTCCTGATAAAAAAAATATATGGCAGCAACAACAACAACAAAAATGTGTATGTTTGAAAAGATTTTTCGGTCTTTTTTTTTTTTTTTTTCAGTTTCAAAGATGAATTTTTTCCAACATATATACAAATATCTTCAAAAATCACAGATTTTGTCAGGGGCTGGAGAGAAGGGCTAGTGCCTAAGAGCTCTTGCTATTCTTTGAGAAGACCTGAGTTTGGTTCTTAGCACTCACAAGTGGCTCATAGTCACCTGTGACCTGTGATTCCGACTCCCAAGAGATCTGATACCCTCATCTGGCCTCTCTGCGCACCTGCACACTCAAGTCATTTACACATAAATGAAAATAAAAGCAGATGTTTCTTACAGTCTTGGATTTGGGAGGTTTAAAAGCACATTTACTTTGGTATGATTTCAGGGGCCTGATGATGTTGGTAGAGTACTTTCCATCTGTCTCAGGACTGATTGGAATCTGTACATTATAGGCTTGAGATAATCAGCTTAAGAAGGATGGAGATAGCCTAGAGTAAACACAGTCATAACAGATAAAACAGAAAACAGGAAAAATTTAGATGGAAAATAGATCCCCCTTAAATACAGCAGGTTTTATTTTGGAAAGTTTTCATATGGTCAAAGTTAACAGCAGAATGAATCTTATCGCTTGCTTCACTAGTTCCGAGCATTCTTTTCATATTGCTATGTCCACAGATTGCCTACCTCCTCTAATTATGGTTTTTATAGGTTTAAAGGTAAAATTTAAATACACTGAGATTCTCAGTGTATTTAGATACTTTTGCTTACAAATGGTTAACATGTGTTACTTGTTAAAATTGCCTCCAAAAAATGAGGGCAATGTATATTTTGAACATAAAAAAAAACTTAAAGCTAGGTGGTATACACCTCTGATTCCAGCATTCTGAGGCAGAGGCAGAAGAATCTTTGTGAGTTTGAGGCCAACCTGGTCTACATAGCCCCAGGCAGCCAACACTGCATAGTGAGACTCTATCCAGGGGGCTGCGGGTGCTAGATGTCAAAACCAAATGTCTCTTTTTTTTTTGGGGGGGGGCGGGTTTTTTGTAGCCCTGTCTGTCCTGGAATTAACTGTATACCAGGCTGTCCTCGAACTCACAGAGATTTACCTGCCTCTGCCTCTGCCTACCGAGTGCTGGGATCAAAGGTGTATACCACCACTGCCCATCTTTGACTTGTCTCTTGTCAGGGGTGATTTTTGAAGTAAAAAGGCCACACACTGTAGCCAAGACAGATGTAAAGCCTCCTATTTAATGGGCCAAAGTACTTTCAAATAAGAGTTTAAAATAAAATAAAAGAATTTTAGAGAACATGGTGTCCGTGGGAACATCTAGTCCCATAAATGTGTGGGCAGCAGAGATGGAGCATCTCGTTGCTTAGCATCTACAAGCAGGGTTGATGTTCACTTGGCTTGCCCTGGTTTTACTACACCAGTTATTTGTGGCCTGGCTGTTCCGGCTGCCTGGGACCCTATTGTTAGTCAGGATTTAGAGTAACACCCTGGATGTCTGTCAGGTAGAACTTAGCACTCAGTAAAATGGAGGTATAAATGGGGCCAGAAAGGGTGTGAAGGTTATGAATTCAGGGCGAATACACTGAAAAACAAAACCAAATCTCAAAGCATAGGAATTTTCATGGTTTGGGTGAGTTAAGTATCTTAACCTAGTACTTAGCATGCTAAAGGACTTCACCTGGGGTGGAGAGGTTGGGATTCCTGGCAAGATGGCTCAGTGGCTAAGTGTACTTGCTGCTCTTTTCTGAGGACTGTAGTTTGGCTCACAAGTGCTTGGACCTTTTGCTGTGAATTATTGCATTTCCTTTTCTTTTGGGATATGGGTTATGTGATAGAAGACATTTGTTACTTATTTGTGGAAGTACTAATAAGCCAGGTTTGGGCTTCTTCAATAGTGTTTACACGAACAGTTGAGCTACTCATGGGGTTCAAGAAATGTGCCATCTCTGAGGGGAGTTTTTACCGGCCACAAAATTTTACCATGTGTTAGAGTGTAAAGTGCCTGGAGAAATCAAAGTCATTCCTTTAGGCAAAAACTAGGACCTCAGTTAATAGGGCCAGGTATAGCAGCATTTCCATCATGAGCCAATGGAAGTGATGACTGCCACTTATGGACTGGGTTCATTGTTCTAATTTGTCTTTAAATTTGGAAATAAAAGTGGTCATTTTGGGGCTGGAGAGATGGCTCAGAGGTTTAGAGCACTGGCTGCTCTTCCAAAGGTCCTGAGTTCAATTCCCAGCGAGACCTGGTGCCCTCTTCTGGCCTGCAGGTGTACATGGAGGCAGAACACAGTATACACAATAAATAAATAAATCTTAAAAAAAACAAAAACAAAAAAACATGGTCATTTTGCCGGGCTCAGTGGCAATATCCTATAGTCCTGGCTTCTCAGGAGGCTTAGGTAATAGATCACTTGACCCAGAAATTCAGAGCTGGAATGGGGATATAGCCAAACTCTTATTATCAAATAACAACCTTATCACATCTTGTCCTATCACATAAATCTCCCCAGATTTGCAAGTAACATTTTGTTTTATAAGCTTATGATATCTATAAACATCAAGTCCTGTGACTGGAGTGACACATTGGTTAACACGATGGGCTTACCCTTGTGCACTTCCATACATCCTATAATTTTACAAGTGAGTCAGGAGGAGGACTCAGCTCTAGAGCCTGCAAATAGAACCTTTTTTTTGTTGTTGTTTTTTACTTTCTCTGAAAAAGATATGTAAGCATTGTTTTAAACAGTTTCTGTCTGCCTGTATGTATATGCACCACATGCCAGAAGAGGGCATCAGATCACAGAGCCTGCAGTTACAGAGAGTTTGTGAGCGGTCAGAGAGGCTAAGAACCGAATCTGGGTTCTCTGCAAGAACAGCAAGAGCTCTTAACTACTGAGCCATCTCTCCAGCCCCCAAATATACAGCATTTTGTTATGATATTTTTCTTTCCAGATAAACATTCAAAACAATTCTTAACATATAAATGAATCTGAACACATCTATATTATAAACAGTATGAATACAACAAAATATGTATTATTATAAATGTTGTATGGCTAAATATTTTCTACAACAGTATGGTCAGTGATTAAGAGCACATTCTGCTCTTCCACAGGACCAGGTTTGGGTTCCAGCATCCGTGTCAGGCGGCTCCTGGAGATCTGACACTCTCTTCTGGCCTGTGCAGATACCTACACATATACATATGAAAATAAAAGTTAAAAACACTGGATAGGCATACATATATTGTATGTCAAGATTCATTTTATTGTCTCTGTCATATAAATACAAGAGAATGATGCCATAGCCTTTTTGCTGCTCTATCCCCTTTTAAAAGAGCATTCAGCATATCTGAACTGGTCTTCTGGTATGTCTGATGAAATGCATGTGGATAGATAACTATTG
This sequence comes from Meriones unguiculatus, assembly GCF_030254825.1. Classification (NCBI taxonomy): domain Eukaryota; kingdom Metazoa; phylum Chordata; class Mammalia; order Rodentia; family Muridae; genus Meriones; species Meriones unguiculatus. The sequence continues at coordinate 28,378,119 of NC_083353.1, read as the reverse complement.
CACTCTCTATAAAGTGGTATCTGTTCATATTTCTCATTCATTCAGCTCAGCTGATTGGTCAAACACGGAATGTAAAACCTGGATCTTGTTACTCTGCTTGTTGGCAGGAGGCTTGGGGTGATCTGCAAGGTTCTCAGTCTTCTCTGGCAATGACCTGTAAGGTTTCGCTTTGATTTCACCTTCAGAAAATATGGGCGTTGGAAGCACAGGCTCAGAAAAGGCTTTCCTAAAAGTCTCACTCCCTCTATTTTGCCTTATGGATTCTTCTTCTTGGAAAATGCTCTTTATCTTTCCAAGCACAGCATTAACACAGACGGCCTGTACCAATAAAAACCACAGACAAAAAGTAACACATCTGACATAGTCAATAATCTACATGTTCTAATTTAAAAAGCCCTTCCTGTGAGGAAACACTGAGTCATGGGAGGCGACAGATTAATTCCTTATCCTAAATATGGAAAAGTGTTTAAGTAAAATTTGCAGAAGTGAGAAATGCAGCAGGCTTATTCATTCAACCTGTTCTGCATTACTAATGATGACAACAATGAAGCCAAGTAGGATGGCAGCATATTCCAGAGAGCTAAAGGGAGCCTGACTAGCTTCCCGTGCTGCTTCAAGGTGGCGTTGTGACAGTAGATGCTCTGTTTTCCCTCTCCTTCAGACTTCAAAGCTAGAGGGCTTTGTGACCTCTAACAAAGCTTTGACTGGAGTGACACATTGGTTAACACGATGGGCTTACCCTTGTGCACTTCCATACATCCTATTACACTGCATCTTTATCTGACCCACCCTCTTCATCTTTGTACCAGTCCCTTGCCCCTTCCTAGCACTACTCTCAATAGTTTAGGTCTTTTTTAAAAAGTCATTTTAGTCTCCGTATGAGACAACACATACTCTACTTTTCTGTGTCTTTTGTAGTCTTTTTCAGCAGGATGACCTCAAGTTCTAGTTTTAATTTTTCCACATGATATAATTTCATTTCATAGCTTTCTTCTGCATTGATATAGATGATCATGCCATTTTTGTCTTATTTCTGCTTATACTCTGTGTTAAATGTATTGGCTTGCAAATGTAAAAACCATCCTAGCATTCTTGTTATGAAACTGATTTAATGATGTTAGATGATCGTTATTTTAGTTTTTCAAGATAGGGTTTCTCTGTGTAGACTTGGCTCTCCTGGACTCGCTCTGTAGACCAGGCTAGCCTCGAACTCACAGTGATTCTCCTGCCTCTGCCTCCTCAGTGCTGGGATTATAGGCATGCACCACCACACTCAGCTAGATGATATTTTTTAATATATTTTTGAGTTAAATTTTTAAATCTTTTACATTTTTTTGCATCTAATACATTTTAGAGATATTCAAGAATTAAAAAGATTATGTTGCCCTATACTTTCTTTCCCTCTCTTTTCTCCATTTCTCATTTTTTGTATTTGTAAAACTTGTATTAATGACTTAAATATGTTTTGGAAAAAGGTGTTTTATGTGTTGACTAAAAGAATGTGTGTTTTGCTATGTTGTATGGAATATTGTGTAGATATTTGTTAAATCATTGACTTTAGTATATTTAATGTTTCTTTGTTTATATTTTTGTCATGATGATCTATCTGGTGGTGAGAGCAGGGATACTGAAGTCACCCACTATTATTGTATTGTATCTTTATCTCCTTTTATTCTGTGTAGTATTTGTTTAATAAGATTGAGTGATCCGACTTTCAATTTACACATATTTATAACCATATGTCTCCTTACTGGATTGTTCCTCTTATGGTTTGGATATGAAATGTTCTCCACAGGCTCATAGGCTAAAGGCTCGGTCCCCAGATAATGGAGCTGTTTCAGGGGGTACTGGTAATCTTAGGTCATGGGTACTACTTACAGTAAATATTTCACTGGAGGCATATTCTAGGGCTGTATCTTGCCCTGTCCATATCTCTTCCCTCTGCTTCTTCTCTGTCATAAAAGGAACAGCTTCTGCTTTCATTGCCATGCTGTTTCTGTCTCGCATACCTCCAATGCCAAAGCAGTGGAGAAAACTAACATTAGCTGAAACCTCTGACACCATGGGCCAAAATCAACATTCTCTTCTTTAAAATTCTTTCAGTTCCTTTTTTCAGTGATGGAAAGCAGTTTCTTTTGTCCATATAAATTGACCTCATTTTTGTCTCTTCTGAACATTTGGGCTTGTATGTTTTGTTTGATATGAATATAGATTCTCCTGCTTGTTTCCATTTAATCTGCTTAGAATATAATTTTCTGTGTATGAATTCTTGAGGAATGTGAGTTTCTTGCTGTCAGCATTTCTTTGGTCTTGTTTTATAATCCAATTAGCTGATTTGAAACTTTGTGTGCATATGTATGTGTGTTATCTGTATATATGGTATGTGTATGTGGAGGCATGTGCACATGTGCACAAAGGCAAGGCAAGAGTATATTATCTTGCTTGATCACTATTCACCTTGTCTTTTGAGACAGGGTAGCTTACTGAACCTAGACTTGTCAGTTTATCTAAGCTGGCTTGAAACAAACTCCATAGACTCACTTGTCCCTCCTCACCTACCACCAACCAGTACTCAAGTTCTAGATGTATGCTGACATGCCTAGCTTTTATGTAGAAAGGGTCCAGTGTTGGAGGTTGATCTGGTTGTCTAATTTAAAGTTAATCACTTTCACCCCTGAGGCCTGCTTGTTACAAGCAAGCACATATACACTCCCCAAATGATGTTGTAAACTTTGCCTCTCTGTTTAACTAATAAAATGCCAACATACCTGGGCAAGGTGGATAGAGAGGTTTGACGGAGGTTGATGGGCTTTGGGGGGACAGGAGGGGATCACCAGAGGGAGAGAAAGAGAAGGAGGGAGACATGAAGAGATCACGTGGACCAGGAGGAAAAACTTCACGAATGGTGTTGAAAGGATTGGCCCAGATGAAGAACATTAGCAAATATAGATGGGAGGTAGCCTAATTAGGAATTATTAAAGCAGATGGAATGGGATGGGGACAGGCAGATATGAATAGTGTAGGTGGAATTATCTACCCAGCCCAAGGTGATATAAGGCAATTATAAAATCTATCAGGGGTCTGTGTCCTTTAATGATTATAATAGGTTAAATAATACCACCATAATTAGTGAGCTAATAATAAACATTATTAGCATGTACTTTTAAAATCACAAAAATCCAGATTTTTCATTTCTGGTCATATCTACTTGGTCTTAAGTTGTTCTTGCACTGGGGACATGTAGGAAGTTTTCTGCTATTATTTCTCTTAGAATTAGTTTCTCTAATATCTATTCTACTTTATTATGCAAGGGTCTTCTTACTAAGATGCCTTCTTTTGAGAGTTCTGTATGAAGTATCACTCAAAGAGATGATAATAATCACAGAACAGGAAAACCTTCTGGACATAGAAACACAACAAACAGCTAAGAAGCAAAACAGCAATACCACCACCAATAAAAATAGAAAAGAAGCAGAAATAATAGAGAATAAACTAAAGAGCTAAAAGCAGTAAGAGAAATTTAAACATTCAGTTAAAATAAAAAGTAAAATTAAACATAAGCAAGAAAAAAATAATGTAAAGAAAGGAAGAAAACACTAAAAACTTCCTTCTAGCTGAGGTCCGTAGATTGAATGTTTCTTTCTTTGTCCTCTACTGTATTCTACATTCTAGCAAATGTGATTGGTGGGGAAATGAGGATAGTGGGACAGAGATAAGGCCAGTGGTCATAACATTGTCCATCAGTGTGCTATGTGCAGACTGAGCCTTGCTCTGCTCTGCCCTGCCCTGCCCTGCATTTTCTACTTGGCTTGGTCAAGAATGTATATTTGGCTGAGGCAGAGGTGCATTCACCTCAAAGGTTTTCTGTATGCATGCCAAGAAGCCCCTTTAGGGGCTGGGTGGGTATGCTTTCTCTCTTGAAGTTTGGCTCCACACGAACCCCACCAATCTGTGATAGTCGAGTGTTCCCTTACTCAAGATGTCCTCAGTCTGTATCTCCCAGGGCACTGGCAAACATCCAAAGTGTATCTTCAGAGGCAGAGCATGGAATGCTAGCAGACTGCTGACATCTGGCTGGTGATAGGAGGGGAGAGGGAGCCCTGTGGGAAGTGAACAGTCTACCGCCCCTTCTCTCAGCACTCCTTTCAGTACACCACTTGTTCTTCTCCTTCCCTCAGAGGAAGGTGCCACTGACCACTGTGCCCCACAGCTTACACTCTGAATTTTGACGGTTCTGTGTAGTGTGAAATCCAGAGGAGTCTAGTCCTTAACAGTGCTCTTCTCACACTGTATCCTGATAAGCTGACAAGGCATGAGCAATGAATCACTTCAGAACAAATCACAGCACTAGACATGCCAGGCTTGCACATGTTCTGGGTTTCCTCCACTGCTAAGACAGGACGATGCCCTCACTGGGACTGTCTGCATTCTGGCTTACTGGGTATTCTGGCACGAACAACGTCCCCCTCAGCCCTGCTGGGGGCCGAAGTTAGACTTTCCAACCATTTTGTGCTTTTCTCTGAGTTGTCTTGCTGTTTCTCTGCCTTTTAGTTCTCCTATAACCTCTGTCTTGATTCCTGTAGCTTTTCCTCTTTCTGTCCTCAGAATGTAGTTTGTTATGCTGACTCTTCTCACTTGCAGAGTCATGCAAAGGACCCTTCTGTTCCACCATCTTACTACAGAAGGCATCAGAACAGTCCCTGTGCAGGTAGATCCAGCTCTGGTTTTCTTGAAAGGATAACAGCAAAAGGGTTGAGGCCTCAGGCTGTTCTCCTGTCTCTTGTCTTACCTGCTCCTCACTATAAAGCGCAGCAACACATGCTTCTCTTATTCCCTTCAGTTTGGACCGTACCACCTCAACCTCCTGTATGCTGAGATCACAGTCATGCCGAATTCATAAATGCATTGCTTGAAACCAAACCTTAGACTTTCATGCATATTAGACAAGAGCCCTACCAACTGAGCTCCATTTCATTCCCAGATTTCCCTGTACAATTTAGAGTCAGTTAATCGACTTAGACACACATATTTGGATTTTAATTTGGACTGCATTAAACTTGTAGATTATGGGAAAAGGTTACATTTTTATGTTGCAATATAATAAAAGTTAACAAAGAAGTATGAGAAGTATAATAAAATCATAAAAATTGTTAGGAAAACTTTCAAAAGACCAAAGTAAACAGAGGATTTGCCATCTTCTTAGATTAGAAGAAATTACCCTACCATTTATAAAGACATTTTAGGAAGCTCACACAATTCAGAGAGCAAAAGTGGTTCAAAAATAGGTAAACCAGCTACACAGAGTTTATAAACAGACCCACATACAAAACGTACTTGTGACAATAATGTTCTAAGACAATAAAATAAGTAAGGCTATATATTTGGGTACCATTGGGGTAACTGTTTGTCTCTGACCTCATACCAATTCCACATGGATTATAAATCTATAAGTGAAAGACAAAATAATACAGCTTTTAGAATATAACAGATGAGAATCTTCCATTGACCTTTGGGTGATTTATTTAAACAGAAAAAAACCCCACACAATATAAAGAATAATATTAATAAGCTGAAATACATTAGAATTAAGAAATTATACTTTAAAAGATCCTATCAAAGTGAAAAGATGAAATCAAACAAGAATATCCTGGAGTATATTTTCAAAACAAAACCATTAAGTTAGAGAATTAAATGTCTCTCAGAAAAATAAAAGACTAACAGAAATTCACAGATGCCAATTAATTTATGCAATGGTAATCAATCTCATTATTAATCAAGGACATGTAAATAAAAATTGGTATTATAATACTTTCAAAAATGGCTAAAATATTGACAATATCTAGCACCCTAATGACATATAGGATTATTTTGTCTAGGATGGGTTTTAATTGCTAAAAACCATTTTAAAAGTTTTTTTTTGCTACATCTGTTAGCAATAAATGCATACAGATCTGATAGCCTTGCAATTTCAACCCAAAATATGTGCAAATATCTATATAGCAACTTCATAAAAGCTCAGATTAGGAACAATCTAACGTCCATTGGTAGTTGAATGGAAAAAAAAAAAAAGAAATGCAAATCACTAGAACACTACACAGCAATGGACAGGATTTGTATATCAAAATGTAGTAACTGTTCTTTAAAGTCACAGATCCCAAATGATGAAATACTGAACTAACAACATCATGAGACAATGGCTATAACAAGTCAACAGGATACCTCAAATCGAAAGTTAAACTAGTTTTGACTAAATTAGTAATTAACTTTAGAGAAGTAAAATAATTTTAATTAGATAAGCAAACTGGGCAAGGGGTGAGTTTAGCTTGTCAGAGAAGCAACCACTTGAAGTTATTTTGCATAGCCTGTGGTGTGGCTAGACCGCTGCCAGGTCCAGGACATCTAATGCTAGATGGCGTACACACATTAATTTTAGAATCTAACAGCAACTTACCAAATAAATTAGTGCTGCATAGGAGGCATACAGTATGCTAGTTAACGCAGTTTTTGCTGGAAAAGAAATGATATCAAACAAAGAACGCTTTCTGACCTGCAAAAACAGAAAGTTTATGAAAATGAAAAATTCAAGGTTTCAGTGTTACATTTCACAATATTATTACAAGAATTAAAATTTTTACTTAATGAAAGTTGTCTCTATTTTAACTATCTCGCTTTTTTACATTGTAAGAATATGTTAGTTCCTGCTTCTCCTTTTAGCAAGAAGATGCTTTCTTTTACTAATCTAAACCTGTGACAGATCTTCACAAACCTGGAATCTCCATTTCTGAAACCTGCACTATTTCAATGTTTACAGCTGTGAAATGTGCTCACAAGGAAGTACTTCCTGGATGTTAGAAAAATTCTGTCTTGTTCTAATACTCATGTAATCATTCCTTACTAAATTATTCACAACCTCAATTATGCAAACAGCAATAAAAATTCTAAGCATTTCCTGAAGATTAATGGCTTGCTTGGAAATGTTAATCATGGGACTGTTGCGGCCAGCCTTGACCTTAGATGATCATTAAGCTTCAGGCAGATTTCCATGCTCAGACCCAGCCTGCAGCTCTGCAGGGTTTATGCTAATAATGAATTTGCCCCTCAAATGTTTCCAGTGTCTGGTAACAGATGTTGCTGCCTTAAACAAATCAGTGTAACATACTGAGTTTAAGGGGGGATTATTTCTGTGGGCCACCTCTGTTGGTTTGAGCAGGCTCTGAAAGGAGGACCTTGGGAACATTTCCTTCCCTCCAGCCGTGAAGTGGCGGTTAGCCGTGCTCCTCTGAAGTCAGAGAGCCAAGCCACGCAGGAGCAGCTTCAGTGACTGTCCAATGATAGGACTCGACTAATGAAGTCATAGAAATGCACAGTTTTAGTGCATGTTAAGAACATTGTGTGCACGGCCTTTAGACATTACTCCTAACGCTGAGGCTGGAGCTTCAGCTCCGTGGGAGAGTGTTTGCCTAGCACAGACCAGTTCTCAGTTATTCCCTAGCATCATCAAGAAGCAATACGATAAAAATGCACCCACGCTAGGAGCATGTGTTCCAGCTATTTCGGGGCTGAGGCAGGAGTTTGAGGTCAACCTGGGCAGCATAGGAAGATCTCATTTGCAAAGGTTTCTTATACTTGCCCCTCCCCCCTAAAAAAAAGCCAAAATAATTGATATCAGAAAGGTTAGGAAAGTGAAATATGACCAATAATATATTCTGTAGACTTAAAGGTGTGCTTTTGAAGTGCTGCCATGCTCGCACAGCGGCCCTAGCTCAAATCAAACAGCAGCAAAGCCAAATACGTGCTTTATAAACACTTGATTTTATCCTTAAAACAACTCCACGAAGGTGGCACTTTTTGCTGTTCCCAGTCCACAAAGAGCAGAGGAAAACGAGACGGAAGTTGCATGCGCTCTGCCGCGACATAGCTGCTGAAAGTAAAGTTCTACTCCAACAAGGAATAACCCTCACTGGACCGGTGGCCTATACTGCCAGGACGCTCTGCTCCTTGGAGCGAGAAAGGAGAAGATGGAGCTAGTCAATGTTTATGTCAAAGTTTTGCTAGGAAAACAAGAACAAACTTAAAGAACTTAGTCAACGCCTGCATACAGGTAGCATGAAGTGTCATGATGCACATTAATATCTCATGGCATATACGAGAATGAGGTTAAGACTATGCCTAGGCATAATTAAGCTCTAAATAAAAGTGAGCCCAAGTAATCTCTACTGCTGGGAATTAAGAAAATGGACTCCGGGAGGCTAGAGCAATGGCTCAGAGGAAGAGCACTGGCTGCTCTTCCAGTGGACCTGGGTTCAATTCCCAGCAACCACATGGTGGCTTCCAACCATCTAGAGAGAGATCTGGTACCCTCTTCTGCTGTGCAGACATACTTGCAGGAAGAACACTGTATGAATAATAAATAAATCTTAAAAAAAAAAGAAAGAAAATGGACTTCTTCCTCACAGCACTGAGACCAGTGCTGATGAAAGAAAACGAGATTTTTCATGGTGTGGCTACCATAAATAGTGTTCAATTTATGAAAATTCACTGAGTTACACATTCGATAATTTGCAAACTTGTCTGAATATTTTGATTTAAAATTTAAGAATTCTATCCATCTCTTATGATTAAAAAAAGCAACTAGTTTTTTTTTAATAGAAAATGACAAATAGATCAAAATTGTAATAGCTTTTGTTTGAATACAACTTTGTATCATTGATATTTATACAACACTCCTTATAAGCTAACTTTTCTTCTAATAGTGTTAGTAGCATTGTTTTAATCTCTAAGAAATCTATGAAGTAGGAACACTGGTTCAGAGAGATTCTTCTGTATTATCCACATTAGGTTGAAAAAGCACAGGGTACTGTGTTACTAAAATTTCTAAACTCTAAGTGTGCTCAATACCCTAAAGGTTTCATTTTGTCTGACTGCTGCCGCTTCTGAAGGAAGAACAAAATTGGCCACCAGTATGTCCTTGGCTCTTAGTAAGAAATTTATGGAATGCAGAAACAAATAGGAGGCCACAAAGGCCTCTTAGCTAAAAGCAAGGGACTGTAAGGTGAACTCTATGGTTTTATCTTTCCTTCAGGCCACACCAGTGGAATAGGTACCACTTTCTTACTGCTTTCAATAAATTCTTTCTACTTCTGTAATAAATCACCACCGTAGGAAAAATATTTCCTCTAACTTGGACTAATCTCTCCATAAGTCAAGATGGAAAATGTCTCAAAGTTTCTGGCTTTTCCTTTGGAAAAGGAATCAAAGGTTGCATTTTCTTTCTTCCCAGAAACACGGGTATGGCATCACACTTTTGAATCTGAATGGATAACTACAGGACACAAGCACACAGGAGAAGGAAAAGCAAATATACTCCAACAAAATGCCTCTTTGTAGAGGAAAAACCTCATTTGTGTGCATAGTGGAAGGTCTATGTGAGCTAAGTAGGAAGTTTCATATAGCAAAGGAGGTTCTGTGTGAGAAATCATTCTTCATTTCACTGCACATGGTCTCCCAGATTTCTTCTCATAAAAAGACAATTAAAATTATTAGTTTCGAGTGTATTGTATAGATGATACTTATTACACTTGTGAGTAATTAATTTTGTGTAGTGCCTAAGGATTGCTGTTTTCAATTTCTTATGGCTTTTGATTTCTATAATAAATCATCCCCATAGAAACCTAATTCCCCCGAAATTTATGTGGCTACTAGCAAGCAGTATTTTTCAGTTTTATGGGTCACTTGCTTTAGCGGTTTGAGAAAGGATGCCCCCCGTAGACTCATATATTTGTGGGCTTAGCCAATAGCGAGTGGCACTATTTGAGAAGGATTAGGAGGGGCCTTGTTGTGGGGCTGGAGGTGGGGGTGTCACAGGGGATGGGATTTGAGGTTTAAAAAGTCCATGCCAGGCCCATGTTCCCCTTCTTGCCCTGTAGATCAGGATCTAGCTCTTACCTGCTTCTTACCAACATCATGCCTGACATCATGCTTACTACCATGATGACAATAGACTAAGGCCCTGAAGCTGTAGCAGGCCTCAGTGAAATGCTTTCCTTTGGAAGGGTTGCCTTGGCCATGATGTCTCTTCACAGCAATAGAACACAGATAAAGACACATGTGCTCCGTGCTTTTTATGAGTAAACCATCTTGCTTCATTTCTGGCTTTTAGCAGGAGCAATTATAGAAAAACAAATAATAAACAGGTGATGTTTGGAAAAATAAGTCTATTTATATTCTCTTGGTCTATCTGACATATTTTATCTTAAATTTGTTTTATTAATTTCACTTGTTTATATATCTGAATTAAAGTAAAGTATCAGTGCTGAGTCAATATTTTTTAGTTTGGGTACATTAATTTGCACAATGTTTTACTAACATTTTGAGACAGGAAAACATTTCAACTTTTAAACTCCACTCACATAATTGACTGTCTCATCTCAAAAAAGCACCTGTGTTTCTTTTCTTTTCACTAATAATGACATAAATCACAAGAAAGCCATATTTGAGCAGCTGAGAAAATAAAAGTCTAATTCCACATAACCTGCAGGGTAGACAACTATCAGGCCTGATTTCCCCTACGTTGCTCAAAAATCACCTTTCTGAGGGATAGGAGAGGAGTCAGGAGCAAAGCTGTCACTCTCTGACTAATGAGCAACAGTGGGTCGTCCTGACTGCTAACATGCAGGCCCAGGAAGAGAGGCTTCAGATAAGTCCGCAGGCGCTACCTGGCCTTCGCGTACTAACTCGCTAGGAGGATAAGCAAGACTCCCTGCATAGCACAGGATGTAAAGCTTTGGTTAGCATCTTGTGGGACATTATTCCTGAGAAAGCTTTTATCCAGGTGATTAGTAGAAGTCAGGTGGCTTAACCCTTTCAGCCAGCTTGGAGCAGCATGTCTTTGAGAAGTCCTCCTTTTTGGAAAATGTCTTTGAGAAGACATTTTTCAACCTAGCCACACCGGCTAGGTTAGTTTTGAGGCAGGCCCATCAAGGACCCAGAGAAGTCCTGATATTTGTAGAACATACACTTTAAACTCTTAACTGGAGTGCACCCTGAAGGGTGCGGGGAAGGTTGTGGTGTGTGTGTGGGGGGTTGTTATTAGCAAGCTTCTCACTTCAGCCTGAAAAGAGGGCTCAAATAAATATCCAGGGAGTACAGGGCTTGAGGTTCACTCGGTTTGCTCTGTCTAGTCCTGCACCTCCCATGATGCCTATACACAAAAGAAACGATCATCTCATCTCCACCCAGGAGGAGCTCTCCGGTCTGCGGCCCCACTCTGACTGGCCTTCCAGAATCAACAGCTCTCTATGGAGCTGACGAGTCTTGGCTGAGGTCAGCATCTAAGCTGATTATCTAGGTCACTGCGGCAAGAGTAGCTGCAGGCTTGCTCAGCCAGGCAGCTCACAGGCTGAGCGGATGCATCACTCTCAAGCGCTAGTGCTAGGGATGTCGGAAACCTCCAGGGAATTCTCCGCTCCGAGTTTTCCATTTCTGAGGCTTAACATCATCAGCATCTGCAGTCTCAGCTCCGCAGAACCTGGAACAGCTTGGGAAGTAACATGACTCAGCATCTCAGCAGCCATGAGAAGAAACATGACTCAGCACCCATCTGTACAGTCGAGTGCGAAAGAAGTTTCTAACAAGATGGCCCTTTGAGGGGCTGAACACCAACCTCTGTGCTCAACTCGGGACTGGCTATAGCAAACTGCTTAAGTAGCCTGTGTGGATTGGATCCTGGGGCAGCTCATGTTTTGTATGCATTTTAAAGGCTAAGAAATGTTCAGGTGCTCCAGATCTAAGCATCCATTCAAAAGACCCAGGTCTCTGTCTTAGGTGTGCTGGGCCAGCACCCTCTTTCTGTTCATTGTAAGGAAACCAGTACTGTAGGTTTCATCTTAGACCTCCCTTTACCAAATGACTTAAACTAGTTATTTAATGGTTCACTCTAGTTATTGTCAATGCCCTAATATCCTCTATTTCCGTGGTTTGCAAATGATAATAATAATAATATGATTCCCTGGTATTCCATATGGATAAAAGAATTTCGGTAGAACCAATTAAATTGCTGCAGGTACAAAAAGATGCTGCATTACTCTCAGATCAAAGACCCAGCTTGAAAATGACCTTTGGACCATGAAACTTCTCTTCAGATTGGTTATGAGGTCACCTACTTTCCCACAGCCATGTTTACATGAAGCCATATCCTCCAGGCACTCACACAGCATATTCCTTTGAACATTAATTCCAGCTATCAATGCCTCGGAATTCTCCACCATAAAGCTTTCCCGGAAGCAGCTAGGAAAATCTATCGTGGGATCTTAAGAATTAGCATAGCTCCTCCATCTGTGATTAAGAGGTTTACACTCTAGCACTGTGGATGCACTCGGTCCCCAGAGCAACCCCTGGCCTTCCCACCTTTCACATCCCATGCATCCCATTTTTTTTACCTTCGTCTCTCTGGCCTAATGTTCACATTCATGCTTCTATGTATGCTCTCACTTTGTCTTCAGATTTGGGCTGTTTTTTGTTTTTTGTTTTTTTTTTTTCTCTTGCTGCTAATAGTTTTCGCTCAGTGACAATTCCTCTCTCCATTGTGTATGTCACTGTGGCAAAGTGGTTTCCTCTCCCCTAATGCTCAAATATCCTGAAATCTCTGACACCTAAACTCTCTTCTATTGCCTCACCCCAAACACACACCACTGCTGGCGTTTCCCTGAAAAGCCATGCTCTCCCTCACATTGTTACCTCCATTAAGGACTCCTCATTTCCTCTGAAGGTATTCCTGCCACCTCATCTGTCTGGTTCTTCTGTTTTCTTGTCTCATATAGAATATTGTGCTTTCTAGACAGTTTACAGAGCCCCTCTGAAACCACATGCTTCTTCTGTCCGTCCACTTTGCGCCCTTTGGTCATGTACTTGATACACTCGACTGACAATATCTGTCTGTTTTCCTATTGGCTCCCTGGGGCAAGGATAAAATACCTCTGAATAAAATACCTGCTGCCTAAACTATTGAGTTTATATATCAGATTTCAATAAGTATTTGCTGGATTAATTGAAAGGTTAAATTATACTATACTTACTTCCTAAAAGAAATTTAGGCATCTTATATTAAATTGAAAAAAAAAAAAAAGGAAAGAAGGCAAGTAGGGCTGAAAGAAAGATGGCTCCAGTAGCATATCCGGCCCAGCTAATGTGGAAACAGTCACAACCGCTGAGGAATTCCGTTTATCATTAAACCCCAACACTTTATGTAAAGCCAAGTCAACAACAACAACAAAAGATAAATCCCCATGTCAAGAACAAAGAAGAAACTAATAGAATAGCAAGCATGTGAGCTTGTATCTCAGGTCTCTAGACCCTTAATGGACCAACAGGTGAGCTTTAATCCCTGGCTACGTGAGAGGCCTGGATGGACACAGGTGAAAGGCAGGATTTGCAGAGTTGCCTTTTCAGTGAGAATGAGACTCAACCAGGCACAACAGGAGGGGAGGGAGCTGCTCCCTGCCTGGGGCTGGCATTTCTCATGGGGTCACGCCTTTGAGAAGGGTATGAGCTTCTCAAGGTGGCGCAGAAAAGCCTGAGCAGGGAGAGCTTGAAGCCTGCTCCCAGGTTGTCTGTATAACCCTGGAGCACAAGCACAATTCCTCACGGAGAGCTCCTCCATCAAGGAGAGATGGTTTCGTGAGGATGAAAATCTGCTGAGGTAGTTCCAGTTAAAATACAGTTATAAACATACGGATATTATCTCCTATGAGCCTGCAATACAAATCCATGACAGTCTGAAAACTTAGTAGCTCCTAACACTTTAAAAAAATAATCATTTGAAAGCCCATACACACACAAATTTGTTCAAGATAATTGGAAAAATTCAAAGCGAAAAAGCACTCCAAGACTTGAAGGAAAAAAGAAACAGGTCCTTAGGGTAAGAACTCACAGGTCTGCCTAAAGTCATTAACATGGGGCAAGAAGAAAAAGGCTCATTTGGTAACATGTTTGCCATACAAGCATGAAGCCCTGAGTTAAAAGTCGGGCTTGGTGGCTCACAGTTGCAGTCCCAGCGCTGGAAGCAGAGAGGGGAGGATCTTGTACCTAGCTGTAGGCTTAGAGCAGACCCAGTCTCAAACAATACAGCGGAGCGCAATTGAGCAAGGTTCCTGATGTCAACCTTTGGCCTCTCTATACACATATAGCCACCTCTCCATACACATCACCACACACACACACACACACACACACACATGCACACTCGTGCAGACAAAAGGAATCAAGGTTTTACGTTTAAGATACACTAAATAGGTCGAACGTGTTGGACATAGCTAATTACTCAAGATGCACAAAGAAGAGATAAAGATCCCGGCATGTTTGGCTCACACCTTTCATCCAGAATTTGGGAGGCTGTGTCAGGGGGATCTCTCTGAGACTAAGGTTGTCCTGGTCTACAGAGTGAGCCCCGGGCCAGCCAGAGCTGCATAGTGAAACCTTGTGTGGAAAGAGATGGGGCGGTGCACGCAGAACATAGACACACATGAAGAGTAAAGTGAGAGGGCGGGCTGATGCTCACTGAGTGTGCACATTGTTCTTGTTTCCATTCTCAACACTGCTATACAAGGAAAAAACCAATACAATTAAAATGCATTTAATAGGCATGTCAGAAAAGAGTTTATAGAAACTGACAGACATAATATTTGAAAAAATATTACTAAGGGTTTTCAAGAATTGAATTAATTATTGCCAGATTCAGGACTTAGAACTTTTCAAGAAAGCTCAGCCTCCCTAAAGTACAGTTTGAGTTGGTAAGAGTTGAAGGAAATCCCTCTTGCATACATGCAGACAAACATGGAGGGCAAGACATCTGTAGGCATGTTAACCAAAGCACCATTTGTAAAAGAAAAGAATTGGAAATTAAATTGTTCATCCTGCCAGTAACAAACATTAGATTATCTTTTCTTTTTCTGGAATACCAGAGAGATAAACTAAGATAAAATAAACTCTAGCTACATTTACCAATAATGCTAGACAAAAACAAGCATTTTCAGAAGGGTTAGTGCAGTATAATGTAATGTATGTGAATGTTGAGCGTACACAGTAATATTCAATATCATAACTAGAGCCATCCAAATGTAATAAAATATAAATGTCTATATGGAGATCTTCACTTCAGCTTCATGGTTATCACCTCGGTGAGAAAAATGGAGAAGGGGCTAGGAGGTGTCTCTTTTCATAAAGTCCATTCTGAAGGCAATCAGATACACCCATAGGACTGATTGTGTGGGACTTCTGATAAATTACTTTTGCGTTTGAATTCTTTCACTGGTAAATTTATTAACAGTACATCATTAGAGAGCCCTCACAAGGAAAAAAAGTTATGTGTGCTGACTATAAATTGATGTCAAAGAAGACAATGACCCCACATAGGCCTTGGACCAGCCACTCAGCCTCAGAACAAGTTTCTAGAGTAAGTTAAGCTAGAGTAAGACAAGCTAGATGTGTATCTCAGAATCTCATTGTCAGTCAAGGCAAAAAGGCAAATTTGTTGTATTTTTTAGTTCTTATTAATGGATAAAAAGAAACACATACCTGGAATGCAAAGATAGGTTTTTTTTTTGCCTCTAAGTTTTTATGAGGACAGAAAGACTATTCTCCATGGGTTACTCATTCCTGCACAAACTGTGTCTTCTGAGCAAAGGACATGTTTGACTATCAAATAGCTTTAGCAGCTACCACAAGTACATTCCTGTGGAGAGATCTAGAGATGAATCTCCAGCTATGTGAGAGGGCACACTCCTTTTTCTTGTGCAGACACACTCCAAGGTAATGGAGTGTCTCCACTCCCCAGAGAAGAGTCTCTGGGCAGCTGTTTCAGTGTCTCTGAAAAAAGGCTCTATTTCACCATTTCAAGGGTCTTCTCTTCAGATACCACATTAAATATGCACAGTTAGCAAAAGACCCCTACTGCATCATCCTATGGAAGGCATGAAGAGTAGGGAACCAACAGAAGACATTGCTCTGGCTAATACTTTTCCTGTGAATACACTCGCTGCTCCTGACATGAGGGATGAGGTGTGTGTGTGTGTGTATGTGTGTGTGTGTGTGTGTGTGTGTGTGTGTGTCTATAACAGGAAAACCTGTTGGCTTAAAAATCTCAGATCCTTTGCAGCTTTGAGTTTGTAGAAAAGGAAGAAAAAACAGACAAACATGACACCCTAATTTGTCAGAAATACTTCAGAAATATACTCAAAAGACATTTCACAACACCTCCATAAAAACTGTGGTTTGAGGACGGGAGGGCTCAGATGTTAAGTGCACCCACTGCTCTTCCAGAGGACCTGGGTTTGACTGCCAGCATCCATATGCTTACAATTGTCTATAACCCTAGTTCCAGAGGATCTGATGCTGTCTTTTGGCCTTCACGGTCATGGACACACGATATACACAGACATTACATAGAGGCAAACATTCTCAGATAAAATAGAAATTATTTTTTAAGCCTATGGTTTGGGCAAAATCAGAGAAGGAATAACAAGGTAAAACATCAGCTTTCAAAGAACATTTCAAAGGGAATTAAGACAATATTCAGTTATTTTTTCAACATTATAAAGATAAGAAACAAGGCTTGGAGTTCTTAACTCCAACTTAGCAAATGCAAACTATTAGTTAGCAAATGCAAACTTTTTTATATTATATTCTGTTTCAAATAATTTTTAAGATTTATTTATTTATTTATTATGTATGCAGTGTTCTGCCTGTACGTACACCCGCACTCCACAAAAGGGCACCAGATCTCGTTACAGATGGTTGTAGCCATCATGTGGTTGCTGGGAATTGAACCCAGTACCTTTGGAAGAGGAGCCAGTGTTCTTAACCTCTGAGCCATAGCTCCAGCCCCCCCATAACTCCAGCCCCCCTTTATATTTTTAGATATCAAGTATCACAAGAAACCTTTTATAAATTCTGTTCTCAGTTAATGAATAATTGAAGTATTTTAATTATTTTTTCAAATTTAAAACCCTTAATTAAAGATAGATTCCTAAATAACAAAATGGGCATTCTGCATCCATTTTATTTGAGGACTTATTCTTCCAGTTTCAGGCCATGTGGTCTGGATAGGCCTCTGACCCCAAGTCTGGAGATGAAGCAGGGAGTCTTAGAGCAACCGATGTGGCCCGTTTAAAGGCAAGCACGGGTGTATGCCACCCTTCTTCAGTGAGCCTAAGGAACACTGCCTCAGGGACTTGATATTCTGCTGTAATTACTTGAGCCTGGAAGAATGAAGACCCTCTAACAGTTACAAGTCATCTTGGACAGTCAAAGAGTAGAGTGGATGTAGGGAAAAGAATAAGATATGCGAAGGAAAAAAGGTAGGGCTTTGTTATCTGTGCAGCTGTGTCTGGAATCTTAACTTGGTTGTTTGTGTGAGCTAACACTTCGTTTTTGGTTTAACCCAGTTTCAGCATGGTTTTCTCTCCCCTCAACGAAATTATTCAAACTGATACACTTAGGCTTCCTCCCACAGAACAAGTTTGGATGCTCTGAACAATGTCCGCATTGAAGCATCTGAATTACTGGGTCATGAAGTTAAAAAAAGAAATAGAGCTGTAACAGTTGCATCCCTTAACAAAAATAACAGAAGCTTCATAAAGCCATGCAGAAAACAATTAGAAACAGACATAAATATTAGTGGGTACACACAAGTTAGTTTATAGCTGAATACACCCAACTACCATACCAAAGGTTATTTTAGAAATGTAACAATGTTCTGAGCGTAAGGAACAAAATACAACCACTTTGAAAATTCACTGTAGAATCCCCTTTAGGTTTGACACAGGTAGTCAATTTGCATGATTATATTTTCTTTGAACTATTTGAAATGGACAATAATAATAAGGTAATAATAAACTCAAATAATAAGGTAGAAAAATCCCACATTATTTTCCCCTTCAGATTTAAATTAGCAACTATGCTATATTTCTTTGATCCCACTTTATGTATTGCACATGAAGAACTCCAAATACACCACAATTTTATTTCTAAATTTAAGAAGTTTTAACATGTTATTTATTCTTTCACATTTCTGTGTAACATAATATACTTTGATCATAACTTTTCATATTTTCTGTGTTATCCCTCTCTCTCTCAATGATACTTTCTTTTCCCCAACAAGTCCCCTCCTACTTTCATGACTTTTGAGGAAGGGGTGGCCCATTACCTTTAATTCGTGGACTTGTTTGAACATAGGTTTGGGGCAATTTACCTGTGCCTGTATCACTTAAGAAAAATGACTCACCCTCCTCTAGCAGCCATTAACTGTCTATAGCCTTACGAGCCTTTCCTAGTTGGTGATGGAGTATCAGTGGGCCGGGTCGTGTTCGGGTAGCCACTGCCGCTCTGAGCTCATGGGTGCAACTGGCATGGCATGTCCGAGTGGGGTTTCACAGCATTCCTTCCAGTCTTCTGCCCCGCCCCTGGGATGTTCCCTGAGCCGTGAAAGGAGTGATATAGACGTCCTGTTTAGGGTTGAGGATTCAACAGTTGCTTACTTTCAACACTTTGGTCAGTTATGAATCTTTAGAAAAGCTCCACAGCTCATGAGCATGCCACGTGCGCTTACCTGAATGTTGGTCAGGGCTTGCCTGGGTTCATTCACTTCTCTCAGGAGCCGGTGGGATATGTGCCTCAGTTCTAAGAGTCTACATGCCAGCTGCGGCTGCAGAAGTTTGGCCACTGATTTGGAGGAGCTGGATATGCTGTTTAGTCCCTTAATTATTGTTCCACGGTTGATCTTAGCTAAAGCTAGAGCCATTCTGACCTTGGATGTTCTCTGCACTGGTTCGTTTTTCTGAAAAAATAAGCTTTAAAAAGAACCTGATATATGGTTGGTTCTCTGATACATTATTAGAATCTACTTATAGCAGAAACTGAGTCTATAACTACATTGTACATTATGACTTACACTTACTCAATCCAATAAATACACCTCATACAGTTCACTGACATCCCTAAGTAAAGCTTTTGTATGAACACATTAATATTTTTTTTCCTTAGGATAAATATCAAAAGTTGAATTAACCAAAAGATAGATTTTTCTTTCTTTTTGGGTTTTTTAGTTTGTTTTTGACATACTCATGTGTCACCCTCGTTGGCCTTGAATTATGTAGCCGAACGCCACCTGACTGGGGTGTTGGGATTAAAGCATGTGCTACTGTGCCTGGTGGTTTATGGTATTTTTACATTGATGTTAGAGGTTGCTTTAAAAAAATAAACAAGATTCTTTTTCCTCCTCTCTCTCTTCCCCCCCTCTCTTTCCCTCCCTTTTTTCTTCCCAGTACTTGGGATTGAACCCAGGATCTTGTACATGCTAAGCAAGTGCTTTACCATTGAACTGTGTCCTGGCTCTCTTTTTACTTTCTATTTTAAGACAAGGTCTCATAAGTTGTACGGGCTGGGTGTGAACTCATCTGTAACCCAGTCAGGTCTTGGACTTGCGATCATATTACCTCATCTTCCTGTTTACCTGGT
Source organism: Meriones unguiculatus (assembly GCF_030254825.1). Taxonomy (NCBI): domain Eukaryota; kingdom Metazoa; phylum Chordata; class Mammalia; order Rodentia; family Muridae; genus Meriones; species Meriones unguiculatus. The sequence continues at coordinate 28,358,610 of NC_083353.1, read as the reverse complement.
ACTATCGTCCTGAATCACCAGGCTCCACTGTAAACAATAATTCTTATCTAAGTATTACTCAGTATCTGAAATATTTAAGCAATAGCACTTATTTAAAACCGTTGCAACTATTTTTTACAAGCTAACTCTGAAGGGTTTTAGTCATGAACCAGAGTATATATAGTATGTAGAAAAGATTTAATGGAAACTAAATCAAATACCCTATATGCAGATCTCCTAGTAAGCTTAAAAAAATCTTACATCTCAAAACTTCAGAAATTCTAGTCATTTCTATTACAAGCTTGTTGCATTATCAAACAGATGACATGTGGTTTCTTCTGTGCCCTACCCAAGAGTTTACCGCAGAAACTGAAATCCAGGCAACAGACAGGCACAGTTTACCACTAATCTAAGTAGTTGGGGGTCATCTGGTCATAACTTAGGAAAAATTGGTTAAGCATTGGCTGCAGATAAACAAATTCAAGTATGTAACATTTTGTCAAGCCTAACTATATACATACTCAATATCTGTTGAATTGGTTTTGTTTGTTTGCAGTGAACATCATGTGTTTGCCTAAAAGCTAACCTTTTGTGTATTTACTTTAAAAATAAGCATACACCATCTGATTTCCATGTTTTTCTTACTGTTCAGCACTTTTCATTGGAGACAACTAAGCTGTTCTGGCCCATCTGTAAGGATGTATTTTTCCATGTTTTTAGTGTCCTGATGTGGTTTGTTCTGTTAACAGTTCTGAAAAAGTACTGTGGCCCACAGTGGTCTTAGTCTCCCTGGCAACGGCAACAGTAGATAGTGTGATAGAGACAGTGGGCTGCTGAAACTGCCCCCTCCCAAGCCACACAGCGGAAAGCACTCTAAAAGCAGAGTGAGTAAAACAGCACAAAGGCATAATCACTTGGTCTCATTTTCTGGCTGTTGCTGAAGAACAGCTGGAAGAAGCCGTGCCACCTGCAGTATTGAAGCTCCATATCTGCTGGGCTGTTTCTCCTGGCTTGTCTATGCCATGCTCTCCCTTCTCAGCCCTGGCTCCCTGTGGGCTCGGCTCTAGGTTGACGTTACTCGTGACTGCAGTTTACCCACGTTCTCTGTTGCTGTGCTAATAAGAACAGCCAGCCTCGGTCTCCTTCTTAAGTGATTCCTGTTAGGGTGATCTACCATGTTGGCAGTTGTGAAATGATTATCTTCTGTAGATTTCTCTTTTTATTTTCTAAGTGGCTCTACAGGATCTTTTACTTTCTTCTGTTTTTTGTTTGTTTGTTTGTTTTGTTTTTTTTTTTTTTCGTTTTGTTTTGTTTTCTGAGACACAGTCTTGCTATCTAAGCCTATATGGCTTCATACGCATTGTGTAACCCCAACCTGGCTCCAAGTCCAGCCCCTCCTTCCTCTGCCCTGCGAGCTGGCATTACAGGCATGTACCATCACAGCTCACGCTCTTCTCTACACCGCGGCGTGCGGTCACTGTCCCCATCAGTTTCTTTTAAGCAAACTGATTCATTGTATCAGAGAAATCAGTCTAACTCCCCTTCTACATTTTCTTTCTTGCTTTTTGTCTTTATATAAAAATAAATTCAATTATCAGTGAGAATTTGCTCATCTCAAATCTCACGTAGGGATCACATAATTTAGATTGGTCAAAACATGACATTTGTTGAAAACAATATTATTTCATGCAAGCCTGCACTGCAATAATAGCATTTTTAGCTGTTATCATGAAATCCTAGCTGTCCCCAGGTCTTAACTTGTGCCTCATGACTATGGTCTTTGCTTCCCTCTAATGCTTAATTGTTACAATTTGATCATAAGTTAGTTGTAACAATTTGATCCTGAGATGCCCCCTATTCCTTTTTCTTTAAAACAAACCATAAATAAAAACTTTCCCATATAACTTTCAAAGACTTGCTACTTCCAACAACACAATGCTCTTGACTGCTCTTATCTTCCCTCCCACAAACCACAGAAATGGCTTTCCTAGGAAGACATCCTTTCTGCCTCTCAGGAAAACGATGTAGGAAAGCAAACCTAGCACAGGGATGCACGTATGGTAACCTCCTGCACTCTGAACAAAAAGATGTCAGGGAGAAGCAGCTACATACATTCCTCAAAGGTGGAGTGACATGTTTATGATGATTTCAAACAGTATTACGTTCAACAAGTTTCTTAGTTCTAATAGGAAAAAAAAATTAAAGATTCTTTATTCTCAGCGGCCAGGTTTGTTTTTGTTTTTGTTTTTTTGTTTTTTGTTTTCCATTTTCTGTCACTTATGCTATGTTGTTGGTTTGTTTTTAAGCAAATCATGGGTGTGTGGTTAAGAACTGACCCCAAGTCCTGCAGAGACTGATGCACCAACCAAGGACTATGCATGAGAGGACCTAGGGGTGTCCAAGTAAGTACGTACCTTCTTAAGGACTCCCTAAAGGCATTCTACCCAATCCTGTGCCTTGCACAGCTCACACGTATGAGGGGCTTTGTCTAACTACATTCTCAAAGTGAATGATGAAAGAAGAAAAATGGATTTCAAAATGGGCAAAAAGTCCTCGTTGTGTTTTTCTCTAAGAAGTCTAAGATTCTCATTAGTAAATTAAATTTGAGATATAGAGCTCCCTCTAGATAAAAGGGAGCTATCTATCTGAATATAAACCGTGGCCATAGATCTGATGACAATGATGCCATCAGAAAACAAAACAAGATGGAAGGCATGTCTCTGGCTTCTAGGACTCCCCTTGAGACATCTTCAATAATTATTGCCACTACCACCTACTTTAAACACTTACATTCTAGGTCCACCAAGGAGACCTGTCCATCTCTTCTCTCAGAGTTTGGCCAAGAAAAGTTCACCGTTTCTCAAAATACTTTATACCAAGTTCAGGAGAATGCAAAGATGGGGTAACTAGACTCTAAACTGAAGATTTTGTTTGCCTTCTAGAGTTTTCAAGCCTTAGTCTGGTCTGCTCAGCTAACCAGCACCTGTACACTGCCCAACTACCTCCCACCTGAAAACCCACACTTCACCTTCGCGTTTCTTTCCCACAGATGAAGAGGGTTATTATTATTATTGTTATTATTAGTATTAGTATTAGTATTATTCGTAGTATACAGTCAGAACTATAAGCTAAGTAGCTCCAATTTACAGCTCAACTGCCTGGATTAAGCACAAGGTGTTATATCCCTTGAATGAAGACTCGATTAAAATAATTTTACTATATTCCATCTCTCTCTTCTTGACATAGTCCACATAGTCCCCTGTCCTACTTAATAGAACCATTATTCTTCTAGCTACTCAAGACAAACAGACTCTTTCTTAACCTTTGCATGGCCTTGTCATCCCAGACTGTCAATTTTATGATACACTGAACACCCATTCTTTATATTCCCAATATTCTTGCAGCCATTCAAAGTAGAGTCTCACTAGAAACACTGCCAGTATTAAGAAAACATTATCACTAGAAAAATAATTTTTCCTTTATGTGTGTGTATGTGTGTGTATGATATACATACATATCTGTGTTCATGTGCCCATGAAGAAGTCAAAGAAGGGCTTCCTGTGTCTTCCTCTAACGTTCTCTTTCTACCTGATATTTTGAGACGGATCTTTCACTGAACCTCATTTCAGCCAGGCTGGCCAGCCAGTGAGATCCCGGGGTCCACCTGTCTCCACCCCGCAATGCCAAGGTGACAGGCACATGCAGGTATACGTGGTTTTTACGTGAGTACTGGGGACTCAGACTCTTTGCTTGCACAGACAGATCACTGAACTATCTGAAAATTGGGTATTATTTCCATCCTCAAAATCTTTTCTGTCATATGTTTGTGTTATAATTAGTCAAGGGTCAGACTCTTTGTTGCATAACTTCCAAAGATCTTTACATTCTGGGTCTGGGTTAAATTAATAATGCCTTATTAACTTTACCGTTATAATCCTGTCTTCATTAAATTAACCTCACTGACAAGGGATCATGTCCTGTTTGTCTCTGTATTCCTTTCTTCCCAGTCCCAAGCAACTAAGAGGTGATTTGGCAAATGTTTGACAGATGCTTATCTCAAGGAATGAGTAAGACAGTGCCAACACCTGTCCTAATGAAGCGCACAACATTTGTGATTACTCTGTTGTTCAAGGTGTTTTTTGTCACTGGTTCCTTTCTGGTTTGGGCTAAAAAGTCAGTATGTGACATTGCTATAAATCTGGCCTTTACGGTGTCATGTAAAGTGTATTGTACTGCAAAGGTGAAAAATAATTAGGCTAGAAAAGATAGTTCTTTTCTTTACTATAAGTGTCTTCAAAACTCTCTCTGCCTTCAATTTCTTTTTTTTTAAGATTTATTTATTATGTATACAGTAGTCTGCCTACATGCACACCTGCATGCCAAAAGAGGGCACAAAATCTCACTATAGATGGTTGTGAGCCACCATGTGGTTGCTGGGAATTGGACTCATGATCTCTTAAAGAGCAGCTAGTGTTCTTAACCTCTGAGCTATCTCTCCAGCCCTGCCTTCAATTTCAATATTTTATGTATTTCAAATCATTTTGGAACAGAGACTTTAAAAATACAGTGCATCTATATATATTTTGTTTAAATTGGTAGATATTGATGATTGATTAAAACAGAATGAGCTAATGGTGAGATGAAGCTATATTATATAAATGCAGGTTTATTTGGAGCAGCACAGGAGGGGAAGGGAAAGGGAGAGAAAAGAGGAGCATGCAGAAAGAGAGGGAGAGAGAGAGAGAAGGGAAGAGGAAGGGGCAAAGAAAAGGGGGGAGAGAGAAGGGCAAGGGGCAAAAGAGGCGGGAGGAACCCAATGTCTGGATTAGACAGTGAGGAGCCTCTGGGAGAGAAACCCCGCCCCCGGTAAAAGGCAGGACTTGTCACCCCTGCAGCAGGTGGGGACCTAGCAATTGGTGTCCTCTTTCCACATTAGCACACATTAGCACACACTCGGTATCTTTTCCGTATTAGTTTATCTTAGTTAAGTATTTGTATTCAGTTCATTGTCTTTAGATTTTTACCTAAGTATTTCCAGCTAGTTTTCCAGTTTTACATTAAGTAAACGACATTGTCAGTTTCTGATATGAAGGACTTCCAAATTGTTAATCTAACTATGCTATGATTATTTTAATCTTAATTGATTTATTTCATTTTCTTCCTGATCTACCTCTCTGCTACTCAAGGACTCCTCCTGGTAAATAAAATGTGAAATTGTTTTTTTCTGAGGAAAAATTAATATTTCTTAAACTTTACTTACTAATACCATCATTAATGATTTGTATGATACAAAAATTACATATCTTATCTTCTTTATGAAGCTTATAAATCACATTACCTGAGTAGACTCTGATAATCTTAGGATGTTAGGGAGTTCATCTTTAATCTCATCTATAAGGTCCATGACCGCCTTCTGGAGCCCCTCAACTAAGGAAGGAGAAGTTAGGAGACACTGTGACATCCGCAGGCATATGGAACCCTGGCCCACCTCCCAGATGACTGGGAGCACAGGGAAGCCTGTGGGACTCGTTCCCAGCTCCCACGCCCGAATCCCCAGTTACAGGAGCGTCAGCCATACGTCTGCCAGAGAGGTTCTTCAGCACCTGCCCGCTTATCCACCCAATAGGTCTGATTTCCATGATGAGCCCTAACTTGGGAGTCAAGCCTTTGTGAGCTGCAGGCCTGGGGTAAGGATGTCCTCCACTCAGAACAGCTGGAGGACAGAACCTGCTGTGCTGCTGGGATTCTTTGTTACTACACAATGGGCTTCTGAGAACTTGTTACAGAACCTTCTGAAATAGCTGTGGAGGTGGGAGGAAGAAGAATGTGTTTGGAGGCAAGAGGGGAGGAGTGAGGAGCCTGAAAAATGAATCGCATTAGGAACTTCTAGAATACAAATTGAGTTTTGTCCTAAGTTCTATAGTGGTACTTGTATTAATGGATCACCTGAGAACAAAGCTCCCTTTAAAGGGAGTTGGAATGTGCTTTAAAAAACTACTTCACATGTGGTTCCAAGTGGGCACGCATGCGCACACACACACACACACACACACAATTAATTTGAAAAGACTTGTAAACAAATACAACCTCACTCAAATGAAGATCAATAGGTCATGTTAAGGCAAAATTACAAAGTTTTTGGTTTGTATTCATTTCTTCTTTATTTTTTACACACCTAGGAAATCACTGCTCCTCACCATATAAGGAAAGAATCAGGTCAGTTTGATTGAGTTGGTGTGGATGAGTTAAAAATAGGTGGACTAATGTCACATTTTACACGTTGCCTTTAGCAAGTTTGAGGCTGTGGCAAATGGAAGCTTGTTCATGGAACTGGGGGAGAAGACCCCTCCTATCACATTTTGTCAGCACTTAAGCTGACTGTAAATACTCCCCACTATACCCTAACCCAAGCCACATAGCACCCTCTGTCCTACTTCATAACCTTACTTCTTAAGTACGTGTCAACAATTGAAAAGAAAGCCTTACTCATCATTGATTAAAGATAGATAGTGGGAGTCTGCGAGGTCATGAGACCCTTTCATTGCCTTATTAGGAAACTTGGGTGAGGGTCTACCTCAGAGGATCTGCAGCCAGCCAGCCCCCTTCATTCATGTTTCTTAACATCACGGTTGGTTTCATGGAAGTGACGTATCAGAATGCTTGCCAGGCACCCTGGAGAATTAACCCAGTAAACCAAAAACATCCCTCATGCGTTTACCACACCTAAACCATCAACAAATGGTAACGTGATGATCTCCACCATATTTAGTTTCTTTCTATGACTCTCTGGGACTTGTTTGTTTGTTTGTTTACTGGAAATCAATCTTGAGCTTTATCTGCTTTCATTCATCATCGATGGATGTGGATCACTTCTCTCAATTTGCAAACACACACACACACACACACACACACACATACACGATACTCCGTTCATTCCTGGTCCTTTGATGCCTTGCTCCAAGTTATTGGGTAAGTTTGAACATTTTGCAAATGTGTCCATAGGTGAGGTCAGTCCATGGCTTCTTCATTATTTAACAAAACAGTACCATATTTTTGTGAATACAAATTAAGGTATCTTGGATTTTTAAGTAATATATGAAACAATAACATCTAAATTATTTAGAATTCCTTTAACTTTTTTTTTTTGTACTTCCATTAGAAGGCAGTTTCCAAGCTATTGCATTCATATATGGCAATATGTGTTTAAATTTTTCTGGGTAATTTTGATAACTTTACTAGGAAATAGTCTACTGAGAGGTTTTAAATATTTTGCCACTAGGCTCCCTGTAACTGTTTAATTCTTATCTATTGTTATCTTTATCTTGAATATTTGTTTTTCTCTCTTTTTTTTTCTTATTCTTAGTTTTTCTTTTTCAACAATGTGAGGACTCTAAGCATAACTTTCACCTTACCCTATAGATTTTCAAAAGAGTAGCCCTTCCAGTGATTTCTTTGATTTTCTGTTTGCCTCAAGGGTTATCTTAACTAGGTTTCACAGTTTTAAAGTAATTACATTTTGAGATCTTATTTTTGGTTGAAACTTAGATCAGAGAATATGGATTATAAAATCTCTATTTCTCTTATTTGAAGGCTTTCTTTGGAAAAAACAACATGACCTATTTTTTCATCAATATTGAGTTGTACAAAGGGATGTATAGTCTCTAATCAAAGAGTAAATGCATAATAATAAACTGGTTCAATTATTTAGTTCTTATAGTCTATTATTAGATCTGTCACTGAATAAAACATATTAAGACCATTTTCTTTTCATACTTTTTCTTGCCTTTCCCATTGCTCTTGTTTGATATCAAGAGTGAACTCCACAGGTACTAAGAAGGCGCTATCAAGTGCGGATGAAGATCTGCACATGTGACTGCCAGTTTTCATGTCAGTATCTGAGCCGCGTGTCT